>NC_091132.1:29465855-30084605 GCF_040183065.1 Periplaneta americana | reverse complement strand
GCCACCATTTTCAAATATGTGTTTAAATATCCATATTATGATTATTTTTCAATTTAACTTCATTCTCTAAATTGTACGTTAATGTGCTGTAGACAGTATAATATATACTGCAAAATGAATACGTTCGCATGGATAACTCAGTTCGTGAGTAAAACACTTATTGTTAATACAGTACTGCATTTTGATTAAACAAAAATTATCGAACTCAAAATCGCGATATTTCCTAGTTTACGTAAATGGGTGAACTACTTTTCTTCCCTCCTATACCTAGTAAAGTGATTTGTTTGTGTTTTACGCCAGTATCATCGAACTCCAATCGTGGAAGGGGTAGCGAACGGTGTTTCCGGTTCTCTAAAGGTATAGCCAGGTTAATATTAAAAATGTTAGTAAAAATAAAATGATGTCCCTGTATTGTCAGACTCCAAAGCAGCTATTCTGTCAATAGTCTCCAGACACACACCTTCATCTCAAACAGCAGAAATAACTAAAATGCTCTCTCAATTAATATCACTCAATAAAAGAATTGTATTCCAATGGATACCGTCCCATTGTGGAATCCTGGGAAACGAGAATGCGGATGCTTTAGCAAAGAAGGGCAGCACTGCTACTTACAGACCTGTTACTAGGTCTACGTATTACTCTGTGAAAAGATTTATTAAATCTAAATACTTAGACTTCAACAAACAAAATTTGATAACACAATCTCAAGGGAAAAAATGGAACTCTCTGCATCATAATCCACAGTTGATTCCCGATTTACCACGCAAATCGTCTGTAGCTGCATTTAGATTGGCAACAGGCCATGACTGTTTGGCCAAGCATCTGCATAGAATTGGAATATATCAGTCTCCTAACTGTCCATTGTGCAACTCAAACCAAGAAATGGATTCAGAGCATCTCAAAATCTGTGCGTCAGTGGCTAACCATGACAATATCTTTGAAAAATATTGGAGTGCAAGAAGTCAAATGACTTTATTGTCAAGTGCCTGGCATTAGAAAACAACAACAACATGAAAAATCCATAGCCTGGTCTCTATCAGTCAAAACCAGCGTGCCTGTAGCATGGCGGTGTTCCGCATTGGACGGTCGAAATACAATTCCCGACGGACATATGATGATTTATGTAGTAATTATGATTCTCGATACCACTGGGGACATAGTCACAAGGGAGCAGCGCCACCATTGATAGGTTCTGCATAAATTTTACATACTGATGAATGCATTTTATATGCTTATAGTCTATACTTACTGCATTTACAAATAGTCTATGTTCTTCATGAATAATGTACCTGGAACATCGACCATTAGTTGGCAAAGGGAGCTGAGGACATACAATATTTTTATATTTTGCTATGTTGTTACCAAAGATTGGTTTAAAAACTTTACAAATGAAAACGGATTACTACTAGAAAATTGAGCAGATCAGAATCCAGATGGGAAGATGATGTCCTAAACGATTGAAATTGATGAAAATAACTAACGGATGAAGATTACACAGCATTGAAAGGAATGGATGAAAGTTGTTGAAAAGACCAAAATTCTTAATATACAGTTATAGTGCCTGGTGAAGTAGAAGAAGTTACCAAAGAATATAATACTAATCAAAACCATCAAGATGAATAATTAAGTATATATGTACGTGAACGACCAGAAATAATATCAGAAAATGCAGGCTATAATTTTCTACAATTTTTCAAGAAAATGAACTCACAAGTGGACAAAAATTACAATGTACCATAACAAGATTTATTAACTGATAAAAGCATAAACAACTATTAATAATAATTTTTTGAAAGCCAGTTTTATCACAGCATGAAACAAAAGTTATCCAATTAGGCCTATATCACAGTCTAGCATACAGGGTGATTCAGACCACCCGTAACTGATTATTGTTGCATTATGCAGTCATACCAGACTCTGAGGGAAGAGGCTGTACATTAAATTTTAACCAAGTTGGTGTATAACCACAGTCTAGTATATACAGTCACGAAGCTTGAGTTGTGAGGGTGCTAGGAACAACAGAATGTGCCAGAATATTAGCGATCCTAGTGGTTAGCAACTATCTATGGATGCTCATTTACTACGTATTGAGCTTCGTGACTGTATATACTAGAGTGTGGTTATATCATTTGGTAACCATAACATTGCATTGTTAGGGTTTCTCCGACATCTTTAATTTTTAACTGTATGTAATAAACACTTATTTCTAGAAAGTGGAATGCTCTCAGACATGTAGAGCTGTTACTGTAATTTTAATATAATTATTTTTTTGTGTGTCCTACATAAAATATATTAAAATTTACATAATATTTTGTGACCTAATTTTTTTTAATTTTAAAGATATACATATTATTGTACTTCACTTTTTGCATAAATGGATGTGAAATTTCAGCACTCTATCTCTAATGGTTGTGGAGATATGAAATTATATGTGTGGAAAATTTGCAACTTTGTCCTGTATTGTGTTAGAACATGTCCATTTAAATAGCACAAATAAATATATAAACTATATATTACTGTATTCAGAAAACTCTGCGTGATTTGTTAATACAAAAATATATATATATATATATATATATATATATATATATATATATATATAATGCATTCTGCTAGTTCGTATAATTAACACCGGTCAATTTACAAGGGATGAGTAGTAAGTGGAACAGTTATGTCAGTTATGTATGTAAATTCTTACCTCAGAGTCTAGAAAGAAGTAAATAAAAAAATCTCCATTTTTAGATATGATGAGATTAATACTGCATTTTGTATACAGCTTTAAGACTCACTTCGTTTGAATATCGACAAATTTAAGCAACTATCCACCCCTGCAATTCGAGAGTACCAACATCAAAACATATTATATGAATCAACCATAACCTAAAAATATTTTCAGAGTTACACCAATTTGAAGTTGTTTGTAAAAATACATTATTCTTGAGTTTTAAGGGTAAAAGAATATTACAGATAAAGAATGAACTATTTAGGGGTATCATTTCTTTAATTATATAATATTCTGAAGCTAAAAATGTGTTATGAATTTCATAGTTGCTTCGTACAGATTTTTTTTATTTATTTTTAATTAAAAAATTACATTTTCTTACGCATTTATCACAGAAATTGTTACAAATCACACCATTCTTCTAATTGTTTAAGACTGTACATTAGGATGCAGAATTAAACTGTAAAGAATCAAGTTCCTAAAGTCGTATTATCTATACTAATAATAAATCTGTAGCCGAAATTTTTCTGGTAATTTTCGATTTTCCAAAAATAATTGGTCCTAACATATATAATTAACCACCCTGAAACCGAAAATCGCTTTTTTGAAACTTTTGTTTGTATGTCTGTCTGTCTGTATGTTTGTTACCTTTTCACGCGATAATGGCTGAACGGATTTCGATGAAAATTGGAATATAAATTAAGTTCGTTGTAACTTAGATTTTAGGCTATATGGCATTCATAATACATTATTTAAAAGGGGGTTATAAGGGGGCCTGATTAAATAAATCGAAATATCTCGCTTATTATTGATTTTTGTGAAAAATGTTACATAACAAAAGTTTCTTTAAAAATAATTTGCGATAAGTTTTATTCCTTGAAAAATTTTGATAGGACTGATATTTAATGAGATAATTAAGTTTTAAAGTTAAAATAACTGCCATCTAAGGCCGTATAATGAAATAAAAAACAAATGACTTCGTCTATAAGGGGCCTTGGACAGCAACAATCGAAAGCTATGAAAGACAGCCTACAGAGAATGTTTCTGTGTTTGTATGAAGTAATATCGGAAGCTAAATTAACTGATTTGTATAATTAATTATTATTTCACCGCTGGAAAGTGTAGTTTCTCTAGATGGACATAATGCTATAATTTTATTACAGTAACTTCTGATATAATATAATATAATATGTGATGTAATATTATATAATATAATTTAAGTTATTTGAAGGGTTCAGTACCATAGTGGGCCAAGCGCCATTTACTGAATACGTAGAAAACAAGGGTTAAAATTAAGTTATTATCATAATTCAATGGAAACCTATAACAAGTAAAATAAAATATACACATTAAATCTAAATGATGTCAATCTTCATTAAACTATGGTTGCATGTAATAAAAATTAAGAAACATGTTAAAGGAATTGTCATTGCACCAAATGAGTGTCTGTGGACCAAAACGATTGCATTTTAATTATTTGGATACAATTTAAATTAAGTAACATGTTAAACGATTTATCCTTCTATCAAACACGAATGTTCCCTGGATTAAATGTCCTATTTTAATTATGTAATTACTTTATATTTATTTCTAACGGGTGCAGCGGAGCGCACGGGTACGGCTGGTTTGTAATATTTTTTACCCTTAAAACTAAAGAAAAGGATATAACTCTGAAAATATTGAAATGTTTATAAGATATTTCTTGCTCAGAATGTCTTCGGAAATGAGCTCTGTAATTGACGATAAATCCTCGTGAATCACGCTGTATACCTAGGTCTATATATGTTCCTGACCGTGCTGCAGATGTCCTGTGGTGCCGCCTTCTGAATTTGTGCTAATGTATTATGTTTACAGTTGTATTGTCTTGTTGTTTGCTGTCAGTGCTTGTGAATTAATTTCCGTGGCCAACATGAAGGGAATGGGCTTACTGAATCCTGATGCCACATCTGTTGAATTTCGGCACACAGATCTGAATATTTATCGATTTTTCCATCATATTTCCTCGGTACACTGCCATTAAGAGGAACTGATATATCTATTAGGAAGGTCTTCCGTTTTCTATTGTTTGCCATTATGATGTCAGTCCTATTGTTCAGCTGGGTTAGCTACAGAGATAATCTGTCAAGCTTCGGCTTTATTGCTTCGGATTGCGTCTGGCTTATTTGCTTCTATTTTTCTGTCGCTTCTATTGGAAGGCCACACAGAACACTGGTTGGTCTCTTCGGTATAATGCGTCGACTCAGATTCATTCACAGTGTTGTCTGGGATTACAATTGTGAACAAGACAAGAGGATGAATGATTTTCTCATATTTTATATATTTCCTCAATATTATGTTACATAAATTCATGTCACAAAATATAGGTAGGCCGCTTTGAAAGACTTAAACAAAACCTTTGTAACATGCGAATATTGTAATCTGTAAAAATATCCCATGAGAGTTTTGACCATATTACTGTCCGTCTGAATGCTTATGTCGCATCCCGGTTCCTCCCACCCGTTTTTGCTGGCCCCTCCGTTAAGGCTTTTGGCTGGACTGTTGAGCTCTTTCCTGAAAATACTTGCTGTACGGAAATGGAAGTCTACATAATACAGCGTTCGCCTATGGGTGGGGCCAGGAAAGCGGCCTGCCTGCGGTGTCGCTTGCGGGAATCGTCTATCCGTAAGCTTCCGCTTTCTATACTATACTCTGTAGGGTTTTGATTTTAAAAGTTTAGCAGCAGTAAGGACTGATGTTTTTGAAACACTAACTTCCTGTGAAACACGTCTTAGAGATTTATTAGGAGAGCGTGTAAATTATGCACTGATTTTATCATTTTTTCTCCCGTCAATAGGTCTACTCTTCGTTTTGGCTTAATTTGTTAACAAGACGTCTAACAGTTTCTCTACCCTGAATTGGAGCACCCGGATATTTCACTTCAAATTGCCTACGCACCTCTCTACATGACTCTGTTTTCACATATGCATCATACATAAAAACTCTCTGTTCAAGGTGAATTTTGCGTTTTGCTTTGTTAACAAATTTTACACACACGCTGAATATTTAAGCAACTGTGTCAAGAAATTAAACTGTACGTGTTAAATACTGCAACATCTGGCTCACAACTGATAATCTGTCGACCTTGATGTCCTTGATTGTCGAGCGTGTCTCAACAACTGCGTGCACAAAGCGGCGAATCAGCACAAGGCGCTTTCCTGGCCCCACCCGTAGACGAACGCTCTGTATTATATAACTGAAGCGTTGGGCCGGATAACGGCATATATTACAATTTTTCAAAATGGAATTTTTAATGGAATAATGCTCTGTACAGTCTTACACAGCTGCCACAAAAATTGTTTTTCAATATCTGTATCAGAGGCGCTTCTACACGAGTTAGAACCATCTATTTCTTGGTTGGAACAACGGTCTATGTCACTAGTCACTTCTAGCGTATCCAGTTATTTACATCATGCCGTGAGGTAGTGCACAGGAGTTTGTTCTCTTTACGAATACTGGGTGCTTGAACTTTGTGTATTAGATTTCGGTTGATCTATTACGTAAAATTGACGACTGCAAGAAAGTGATAATTTCTGATTTCTACGATAAATATTGACCGACTAAATACATCTAAAAAAATGGATCCAAACAAATTAATATTAATAAGTGAAAAGTTGGTCCCGCGCCGTGGCGTCGTGGTCTAAGGCATCCTGCCTAGGACTCGCGTTACGGAATGCGCGCTGGTTCGAATCCTCATGGGGAAGAAATTTTCTCATGAAATTTTGGCCAGTGTATGGGACTGGTGCCCACCCAGCATCGTGATGCACTTGGGGAGCTACGATAGGTAGCGAAATCCGGTTGCGAATACCAGCTATAACGGCTGTGGGGATCATCGTGCTAACCAAACGATACCTCCATTCTGGTTCAATGATCGTCCACCTCTGCTTCGGCATGTGGGCGTGAGGCCAGCAGCCGGCTGGTCGATCTAGGCCCTTCACGGGCTGTAGCGCAACGGAAGTGAAAAGTTGTGTCAGGAAAGTTGCTGAGGGATAGTGGTCTTGAGTATACAACAAGGAAGACGAAGTCACAAGTTAGTGCGAAATATTCCCCAAGTAATGTTAAGTTCCTGTCTGTTATTTTTGCAATATTTTATTAGTTGTATTTTAATTTACACTTTACCTAGTGTTAGTTGGTCTATGTTGTGTTTTGCCACTATATTTTATCTTAGAATTTTATCACGATATTTCGTTTCAGGAACAGATTTGTGGAAATTCTTGTGCTCACAGCTTGCTCTTGATGTCAGAAAGGAGCTGTTTAAAATGTATTACTCTCTTACAGTCAGCATTTAAAAACTGTGATTGTTATTGTCTTCATTATTAATAAAATGTAAACTTAACATATGAGCCATCTGTTAGGATGGATACTGAATATTCGGGACAGGGGTTCAAATTTCATCCCCCAAAAATTTCTCAACTGTAATATTTAATTTTCTTTATTCATTTGTTACTGTTACAACTTTATTAATTTAATGGTGTCCCTACATCTCAATACCGCAGCCATTTTCTAATAATAGTGTTATTATTTTATTAATATTCTATGTTTATTCATAATATGACATTGAGTGTAACTTTAATAAATTACATAGTGTTAATTCATATTAATATATAGCATTTAAAAATATATGTTATAATCATTTTTTCATAATTTAACCTTTTATTGATTTTCTATATTTCATAATATTCTGATTGTATAAAACTGTTTTTGTCTGTATTCCCCAGTAGCATTTCTGTGGAGTTAAAAATGTTACAAACTTCTATGACTTTCAATACGATACAATCGTATACTTCACTTAGTGTACAAAACATATTGATGGAATAACGGTCTATGTTGTCCGTCCGATAGTAAATTTATGAGAGGGATTACGATGTAACATTTTTGTTCCTCGTGCACAGTTAGCAGATTGTATTCGGCCCAACGCATCAAATATTATATTGAATGGGTTACAGAAGATTGATAAATGGGCAATTTACTAGTGTTATATATTTAAGCACGTGGGCTTACAGCTGTTTCAGTATATACACCACGTGCTTAAATACATAGCACTAGTAAGTTGCCCATTTATCAATCTTCTGTAATAAAGTGTTAAAAGTAGTGTACGCAAGACTCAAGATGGATGAGTTAAATAAAACATTGTACCGTTTGATGGCATAATCAGATTCGTACCTTAAAATTGGTACACGTTACTAAAATTTATATATATTATATTATATTATATTATATTATATTATATTATATTATATTATATTATATTACATTATATTATATTATATTGTTTCTCCTATGGGAAACGTCAGACTTCTAGATTTTAAAGTGAGAATTGTTATTTTGTATCACATATTATAAAATGAAACCGAATATTCAGTCATAGTTAATGTAATTAATTTACAATAGACTGAGCCCCGAGGTCTGCTATAGGATACATTAATTCTGAGTTACTTCAATTTTTTTTCCTAATTTTTTTCATAAATACACAGTCCATAACAAGAAACTAGTTCGATTAATTAATAAGTGTCTCAGTGAAGCGTACAGCAGAGTTCGTATAGGTCAGTTTCTGTCAGATGCGTTTCCAATTCACTGTGGGCTAAAGCAAGGAGATGCACTATCACCTTTGCTTTTTAACTTTGCTCTAGAGTATGCCATTAGGAAAGTTCAGGATAACACACAGGGTTTGGAATTGAACGGGTTACATCAGCTTCTTGTCTATGCGGATGACGTGAATATGTATGTATGTATGTATGTATTTATTTACACTGCAAGTGGGCAAGCACCCGGTGGCAGTGGTATATACAATATTAACAATACACAGTTAAAATGATAAGCAATACACAATAAAATTTACAATACATAATAAAATTTACAACACATATACAATTTTATACACAATACAATAAGAATACACAATACAATTTAACACAATAATAATAAAACATAAAATAAAACACCTAATTTTACAACACAACCTACATGATTATGTATAGGTCCTACATAATTTTCAATAGTCTTTCACTTTACTCTCATCTCATTCCCTGTAGTGGCACTATGACGCATTTCACTGACACTTTAGCACACATTTCACTGACACTCTGTAACACATTTCACTGACACTATAGAACACATTTCATTGACGCTATAAATTATCACTGATCGGAACTGTTCACTGCACTGTAAAACCATAACTTCACTGACTCACCTCGCTTCACTGATACAACAGTTCAAATAAGTCAAATAATTGCATTCTTATGCATACTGTACTTATAAACAGAACTACATTTAAACTAAACATTTCTAGTCTAAGGCCCTCTTACACGCTATTTTTAAATAATTTACAATTCAAACCAAGGAAGTAAACTCGTCAGGCTAGATAAATACATGCCACCTTAAAAAATTAAATGTTGAATGTCACCTTAATTTTAATTTTCACTTTATACACAACTCTTTAAATTATTCTTGAATCTCCTTAAGGAAGGACAGCCCTCAAAGACCGCTGCAGGTAGGTCATTCCAATCATTTATAGTTCTATTTAAAAATGAGAATTTACCTACATCCGTTTTCTGTTTCCTACATTTGATTTTAAAATCATGATCGTTCCTACCATAGTACGTTGGCTTTTCTAACCGAGCCGTTATGTCTACCCATGCTTTCTGACCTAGATGTGCTCTATACAATGATGTTATTCTAGTTTTCCTACGTCTGTTTTCCAAAGTTTCCCATTTAAGTTCTTTTATCGTATCGTTCCCATCTTCTCTTTTACCTTTAACAAATTTAGCTGCTCTATACTGGATTCTTTCTAAGGAATTTATCTGATATATTCTATAGGGATCCCAACATGTAGTTCCGTATTCCATTAACGGTCGCACTAATGTTAGATATGCTATTTCCCTCGATTTGGGGCTAGCCTTTCTCAAGATTCTCATAATAAAGTGAAGTGCCCTCCATGCTTTGCCTGTAACATTATCAACATGTTAGGATAAAATCCAGAAACGATTAGGGAAAACGCGGAAATTCTACTTGAAGCAAGTAAAAGAGATAGGGTTGGAAGTAAATCCCGAAAAGACTAAGTATATGATTATGTCTCATGATCAGAATATTGTACGAAATGGAACTATAGAAGTTGGAGATTTATACTTCGAAGAGGTGGAAAAATTCAAATATCTTGGAGCAACAGTAACAAATCTAAATGACACTCGGGAGGAAATTAAACGCAGAATAAATATGGGAAATGCGTGTTATTATTCGGTTGAGAAGCTTTTGTCATTTAGTCTGCTGTCAAAAAATCTGAAAGTTAGAAATTATAAAACAGCTATATTACCGGTTGTTCTGTATGGTTGTGAAATTTGGTCTCTCACTTTGACAGAGGAACAGAGGTTAAGGGTGTTTGAGAATAAGGTGCTTAGGAAAATATCTGGGGCTAAAAGGGATGAAGTTACAGGAGAATGGAGAGAGTTACAGAACGCAGAGCTGCACGCATTGTATTCTTCATCTGACATAATTAGGAACATTAAATCCAGACGTTTGAGATGGGGAGGGCATGTAGCACGTATGGGCAAATCCAGAAATGCATATAGAGTGTTAGTTGGGAGGCCGGAGGGAAAAAGACCTTTAGGGAGGCCGAGACGTAGATGGGAAGATAATATTAAAATGGATTTGAGGGAGGCGGGATGTGATGATAGAGAATGGATTAATCTTGCTCAGGATAAGGAGCAATGGCGGGCTTATGTGAGGGCGGCAATGAACCTTCGGGTTCCTTAAAAGCCAGTAAGTAAGTAAGTAAGTAAGTAAGTAAGTAAGTAAGTAAGTAAGTAAGTAAGTTAGTAAGTAAGTAAGTAAGTAAGTATGCAAGGGTGTAGAATATCGTTAGTATTCTAGGGTTAATAGATTTCTGAATTCCAAAATTTTCCCCAGGACTGAAGAGATTAATCTTCCCTAAATAATCTGGTAGTTAATACAGCGTTGTTAAATAACGAGCAAAAAAACAATACTCCATTTCATGATTAGGCCTATATGTCTGCACCGGCACCAATCACAACTTCTGTTTGGACTCTGTGGCTTCTGGTTCCTTGAATGTAGATTTATAGAGCCACATAGAGCTAGAGATGTTGTCTCTGCAGTAAGTAAGTTGATTCCCGTTATCTTAGTGGTAGCAGGGGGAGGTCGGGGATGTTTTTGTGGCAGCTCCCCCGTCTGAAGGCGAGGCGATCGGTTTGTCGCAGGACCCAAAGAACGCAAGAGGCACATCTGATTGTTTTATCCAGATCCGTACAGGCTGCACTAATCCGGATAACAAATTCCGGGGATTAAATTCGACAATTGGCATTACGCGGACGTTTCCAGTTGTCCTTGCAGGGTTTAAATAAACATGTGTGGGACTACAGACTCTGGTTTATGTTTTTGTAGTCACTCCAGGCGCTCGGCTGTAATGGCCTCCCCTTCGTAGCTCTGGAGAGAGGAGCTGCGGCCATTATCTCATTCTCTTCTGCTTGCATTAGGCCTTATTACTCTTGATGGGGATGCCGCACTGGATACACATCGTGTGACGCGGTTCCGATACCATCCCGCGCTCGCAAGAAATGAAATCTTTTCCAAATGACTTGCCCGTTCCCTTTACTAATGCGTCTAATAAGAGGAAAGGAACATTCATTTACACGCGATGCGCTCAGTGTTACCAAAGTACTAATGAAGAATTGTGCTGCCAGAGGGAAGTTTGGGAGGATGCTTTAACAAATTGCTGAGAATAGGTGAAAAGTGAACCAATGTGCAATCTGCTCAAGGGAATGTCCTTCACTGCAACCCACCAGCATTCTCCAATCTTCCCTCTTTTCTGCCTTCCTCTTCGAGTCCGCATCACATCCGTACATACAGGGTGGAATTGAAATAGCCTTGCAGATTTCCAGAGCGAATAGCTCACGTTCTTACTTACTTACTTACAAATGGCTTTTAAGAAACCCGAAGGTTCATTGCCGCCCTCACATAAGCCCGCCATTGGTCCCTATCCTGTGCAAGATTAATCCAGTCTCTATCATCATATCCCACCTCCCTCAAATCCATTTTAATATTATCCTCCCAACTACGTCTCGGCCTCCCAAAAGGTCTTTTTCCCTCCGGTCTCCCAACTAGCACTCTATATGCAATTCTAGATTCGCCCATACGTGCTACATGCCCTGCCCATCGCAAACGTCTGGATTTAATGTTCCTAATTATGTCAGGTGAAGAATACAATGCGTGCAGTTCTGCGTTGTGTCACTTTCTCCATTCTCCTGTAACGTCATCCCTCTTAGCCCCAAATATTTTCCTAAGCACCTTATTCTCAAACACCCTTAACCTATGTTCCTCTCTCAGAGTGAGAGTCCAAGTTTCACAACCATACAGAACAACTAGTAATATAACTGTTTTATAAATTCTAATTTTCAGATTTTTTGACAGCAGACTAGGTGATAAAAGCTTCTCAACCGAATAATAACACGCATTTCCCATATTTAGTCTGCGTTTAATTTCCTCCCGAGTGTCATTTATATTTGTTACTGTTGCTCCAAGATATTTGAATTTTTCCACCCCTACGAAGGATAAATCTCCAATTTTTATATTTCCATTTCGTACAATATTCTGGTCACGAGTATGTTCTATGTAACAAAAACTATACTATCATATTTGTGGGAAATTCGTAATTAAAAAAAAGTCCCCCCCCCAAAAAAAAAATTAACAACCTCTTATTCGGCAACCATTGCTAGTAGGATAGTGATTTTTGTCTATATCGATAGGAAATCTAATAAAGAATCAATGGTGATTCTTCCATGAAGGATATGAGGATGATCCTACATTTAATTTGAGGATAGAAAACATTTTAATTACAGATTTTGATTTTCAATGCGTCCCGACATATTAATTTCCTTTAAGTTTCCACTTTCTGTCGTGAGTTGTCGCCACTGCACAGTTAGAAATAATTTCCGAGGAACCATCCAAATATCTTACAGCAAACGGTATTTCTTACAGTGAAGTTAGAGGACAGAAGAGAGTGCGGAGGGAGGGGTATGGCTTGAGTTTAGCCGCGTTTGAGGATATGACCGCGTATCCTAATACCACGACTCTTCTTTCCGGGTGATGGAGACCCTGTCAGAGACTACAATAAGAATTTTCAAGTACCCTTGTGGCCTTCTTAAATGCAGTTCATTGGTCATTTTAAGGGGAGTTGGTCATTATCGCATGCAAAATAATGGTAAAAATAGCCTATCTTCAAACAGTCATAAATATAATACTATTTATCAGAGGTCTTTCATTTTTGTTAGCTATGTGTGTATACATATTAAGCTTTAAAGTGAAAAAGAATGATTACTCTAGAGTAAATCTTTATCCTTAAATCAATTTTTTTAATTAAGCACAATATTTTTTATAAATTCTCTACATGTCTGTGATTAGGTACACTCTATTCACTTATTATAGCACATATTGAATTGAAAATTTGACCACTTATTGCTAATAGATACTAAAACATACCCCACTAAAATTATTCATGTATCTGTAATATTATGGGTACAGGGCTTATAGCAATCATCACCGTCAATAAATTTAAAGAAATTGAAGATTAGTATAAGCCCTATGCCCATAGTATTACAGATATTTTAATAATTTTAGTAGGGTATGTTTTAGTATCTGTTAGCAGTAAGTGGCCAAAATTTTAATTCAATGTGTTCTAGGATAAGTGAATAGAGTCTACCTAATCACAGGTATGTAGTGAATTTATATAAAAATATGTTTAAATTCAAAAATTAATTTAAGGGTAAGATTTACACTAGATTAAAAATTATTCTTTCATTTTAAAGCTTAATGTATATACATATATCACTAAAAAAATGAAAGAGCTGTGATAAATAGTATTACATTTATGACTGCTTGAAGATAGGCTATTCTTACCATTACTTTGCATGCAATAACGTCCAATTCCCCTTAAAAGAATAGAATAAACGAAATAATAAATAATTTAAAATTATATAAAACAAAATGAATAAAAAACGAAATTACATAAAATAAATAAAATAAGCTGTAATAACTACAAGACTTAACTGGAGTTTCAGATGACAGGACAGCCGAAACAATATCTGAAGTTGTATTTGATCATTTAGAAGAATTTAACTGTAGCAAGAAATTAATTGCGCAAACGTACGATGAAACTTCAGTAGGGCTAAATATCCGGCAGTACAAAGGCTTAGGAGTCATATTCGCTGCTAAAATGGAGAGGAGAATCGAACTTCATTACTAATAAATTGCCAGTACCAGAATGGTGAGTCAAAGACTAACATAGGCCTACTTGTATTGATTTTGCATGCTTTGTTATTATTATTATTATTATTATTATTATTATTACTATTATTATTAATATTATTATTACTACAGGGACCGATGGCGGGCTTATATGAGGGCAGTAATGAACCTGCAGGTTCCTTAAAAGCCATTTGTAAGTAAGTAAATATTATTATTATTATTATTATTATTATTATTATTATTATTATTATTATTATTAGTTTGTGTCTTGTCATCAGTCGTCAATCTCATATCCTACATACAAAAAATATCACGAGTCGCCACTGTAAAGAATAATTATTTTATACCTCTGGCGTATTTCAATGGCGTGGACGGTTTTCGTGCAAATTTAATTTTGAAAACCTCCAATCATACTGATTTTAACTATCACTGACTACACTGTTACTTTTTTCTTTAGACATCATCCTGATAGTGCTGTATTTTCAAAATTGTCTCATAATAATCTCTTTCTATTATCTAATATCATTTGAAATATATTAACATTCTATGTATTTTAGTTTAATTCTGCTACACAGTTTATTTCAGTGTTTAATTAATAGTTCATACTATTTTGTTGTTTAATTCGTAAATAACTCTTGTATACATGTAACTCTTATCTAAATCAAATTATTGAATTCTTTGTAAGTTCATGCATACGAGTATGTATATACACTTTTTGCTGGTTGAGTGGAAGAGAAGGCCTTACGGCCTTAACTCTGCCAGCTAAAATAAATCATTATTATTATTATTATTATTATTATTATTATTATTTGAAGCCCCTTCACGCTGAGTGAGTGAGTGGCAACGTTGTGGCAGAAATCAGCTTACCTACTGAGACGCATCGAGTTCGTTGACCTCTTACATATCACGAGTAGTGTGTTAGCGGCGATGTTGCAGGAGTGCTGAAACTTCAAACTTAATTTTCTAATTAACCATGCACTTAATATAAAAACGTGATAAACGTTTTCTATTCATTTAAGTGTACCCTACCCTCCCTGTATATTAATGTTGTCTATCATCTGATATCTTCGTCTGCCCCGAATTTTTTTTTCTCGTCCACCATTCCTTAAAGTGCATCTTTCAGTACGGAGTTTCTTCTTAGTCAGTGACCCAGTCAATTTCTTTCAGCAGGGCCGGTTTTTTTGTCGTTAGCGATAGAGGGCGGCACTAAGAAATATTATGCAGGTTTTGTCAGTAATGTGACTGATTTATGACAGTAAATTTATGGAAAATTTCCGCGAAAATTGTCTGTTTCTATGAAAAATCTAAATTTATGCAATATAGCCTAAATCAAATAAAGAACATTTTTTAAAGTTATTTTAAAGCAAAACAGTATATTAGTTTGGAATATGTTAGCTGCAAAAGATTAGAGAGAGACCAATTATTTGAGAATTATACATAGTATTATTCGCTTTAATGGCCTACACATTGGTGAGTGATTCTTTGTACAAAAGTGAGTTAAGTAACAATTGTTTGCAATAGGGCTTATTTAAAGAGAAGCGTAATAATAATAATAGTAATAATAATAATAATACTAATAATAATAATAATAAAAAGAAAGCGTACTGTGATGCCTCGAAAATTTCTTAACCCCGATTCCACACAAACATCGCTAACTGGAGTTTGCTTTTGATCGAAAACTAGGAAATGAACTGAACTCTACCTCTATTTATGCTGCATAGCATTCATCTTGGATTATCTGATCTTAGTTCAGTGGTCATCTGGGATTACAGAAATAGAAATGACAGCGCACGATGTTTGATGAAAAATCCTATTTATAGCGAGTGGCATGCAATTGGACAGTTGGCGGTCGTCGTCTTTAGAGAAAAGAATAAGTCGAAAAAATAGATCTTCAGCTATATTTTAAAAAGAAGGAGAAAAATAATATTTTCATCGTTTATAGCGTCGGCAAATTAACGTTAAATGTAAGTACTTCCACAAAACTTTAATATAATATTTACGAAGAATCAGATATTATCGTTATTACAACATTTGTAGACTTGGGATCAATGTTCTATTCCTATATAAAATCTCAAGATGCTCTTGATCTTTCTCAGCGTTTTCTTGTTCGTCCAATATCTCGTGAGCCTTCTTGGTAGATATTGGTAAGCCAATAATGGGAAGTGAAGTTTGCCCAGCTTTCCTGCTGCTATCCATAGCTACTCGTAAGACATCCTACCACCCTAAAAAGTAAACGCGTTGCCTATCCAAGAATGAAACATTTTGTTCCTAGAGATCTAGGAAAGGAAATATTTTCATATACTGACGGTAAACGGTTCAGTGAAAAATATGATACGGTACAGTTACAACGAAATCACAAACAATAATAATTACGTTTTTCTGTGAAGTTTCTGACTTTTCCCATTCTATAAACCTTACAATACGGAAGGAACTGTACATTAAATGAGTAACTCATCTGTTATGATCACAAGAAAATGGATAGAACACGTATTAACCCTTAACTTGGCAAAGCTTCATTTCTCAAACTACTATATTAAACCTTGTCGGACCATAAACAATCTCTGATACGTGACTATCCATAATAATTTCGTACATAAGAGGCTATAATATAACCTAAATAATATAAATATGTGATAGAAAACTTTTAATTAAGGATGAAGAAATAAACGTCAATCATTTTAAAAGGTACAATTATTGAAAGTGCAAAGTTGGCAAGCAAAGAAAGAAATGCTAGGGAGGAGATAAAAACAAACAATTGCTAGGAAGGTGAAAAGGATAAGAAGCTATGATTGGTTGAAACACGTCATTCCGTACCGTTTTATTGGTCAAAAGTAGTATGACATAGTGAAAGTGTAACAGTCATGTAAAAATGGTTATTTCTGGGAGATCAAAGAGCAAAGGAACGAAAGGATAGTTGGTTTTTCCATTAATCATATGATCAGGAATCGACAATTGAGAGGACTGTCACTGAATGCCTTCTAGGCTTTATTTCTTGTCACAATTGTGCCAACTATACAATCTTCATTGAACTCTATGGACGATCACTAGTCAAAAAGGTTTGTTGATTCTGTTTTATTTTTATTAAAACAGTTCCATTCACTTCAATTATCAATATATATATAATTACTAGCCCTACCCGTGCGCTCCGCTGCACCCGTTAGAAATAAATATAAAGTAATTACATAATTAAAATAGGACATTTGATCCAGGGAACATTCGTGTTTGATAGAACTATAAATCGTTTATTATGTTACTTAATTTAAATTGTATTAAAAAAATTAAAATGCGATCATTTTGATCCAGAGACCACTCATTTGGTCATAAAAATTATTTTAGGAAATACACGAAACGAATGCCTACCAAGTTTTCTGTGCATAAGAAGCTATTTTAATCTTACCTGTCCTCGATTCACTCAGAAGTTACTGTAATAACATTATAGCATAATGTCCATCTAGAGGAACTACACTTTCCAATGGCGAATTAATAATTAATTATACAAATGGGTTAATTTAGCTTCCGATATTACTTCATACATACACAGAAACATTCTCTGTAGGCTATGTTTCATAGTTTTCGATTGTTGTCCAAGGCCCCTTATAGACGGTCATTTGTTTTTTATTTCATTACACCGCCTTAGATGGCGTTGTTATTGTAATTTTGAAACTCATTTATCTCATTAAATATCAGTCCTATCAAAATTTTGCATGGAATAAAACTTATCGGAAATCATTTTTAAAGAAACTTTTTTATGTAATATTTTTCATGAAAATTAATAATAAGGGAGATATTTCGATTTATTTAATTCAAGCTCCTTATAACCCCCCTTTTAAATAAAATATTTTGAATGCCATATAGCCTAAATTCTAAGTTTCAACTTAATTTATATTCCAATTTTCATATAAATCGGTTCAGCCATTATCGCGTGAAAAGGTAACAAACATACAGACAGACATACAAACAAAAATTTCAAAAAATGCGATTTTCGGTTTCAGGGCGGTTAATTATATATGTTAGGACCAATTATTTTTGGAAAATCGAAAATTACCAGAAAAATTTCGGCTACAGATTTATTATTAGCATAGATTAAACAATCTCTGATACGTGATTATCAATAATCTCATACATCAGAAGCTATAACATAACCTAAATAATATATACAAGATAAATGATAGAATAATTTTAATTAAACATGATGAAATAAACATGAATCATTTTAAAAGGTTCAATTATTGAAAGTGCAATGTTGGCAAACAAAGAAACAACTGCTAGGGAGATGATAAAAACAAACAATTGCTAGGAAGGTGATAAAAAAACAAATGCTAGGAAGGTGAAAAAAATTGTAGGATAAGAAGTCATGATTGGTTGAAACACGTCATTCCGTACCGTTTTATTGGTCTAAAGTAGTATGACGTAGTAAAGTGTAATAGGCATGTAAAATGATTATTTCTGGGAAATCAATGCGCAAAGGAACGAAAGGATAGTTGGATTTTCCATTCATAATCAGGATTCGACCACTGAGAGGACGGTCACTGAATGTCTTCCAGGCTTTATCCTACATTTTTATATACCTAGAGATTTCACAACGCAATACTACAAGAAAACCCGAGTTCCGCACGTAAATTAGCGTCCTTTTGAATCCGCTGCAGGCAATTCCGAACGCTGCTGATCTCGCAATCATTAAATACTTTTTGCTCCTGTGGTCTCGCCGTTGGAAATGTCCGTGGTTTTACTTTGGCCATGGCTCATAGGTATGCTATCTACCGACTCGACGGGGGGATGATGGCGCGATCCCATCAGCAGACGAAAATAATCAGCGCACTCGACGGTCTGCAAGTACGAGTGTTTCAACACGTTCAGGAGAGCAAACATTCACTTCGCCCCAGTCTCACCTAATTATCACGTGCCCCACGTACTTCATAAATCCGCATAATAGCGGAGCAGCCCGTTCTAAAGAGCCTCATTCACTCTCGATTTTGAACGCTGTTAAAGGTATTGATCAAATTACAACCTCGTCTACGATTAAAACGACCATGCGAACAACTTACTGCAACTTTTTCATTAACGATTTTCGACCCAACAAGCAACAGAAGCAGTAACTCTGATCTTCCACTACTCCCGGTACAAACAGATACGCCTATTTGCTTTCGCAGCTTTCTACCTCTTCTTTTTTTTTACCGTTTCTCTTCTGTCCACGTTAACTTTTTCTTTATTTCTCTTTCACCCTCGTATTCTTTACTTCTCATATAAACTACTACTGTCTTTTTTCAATCTTAATTTCTGCCTGATTTCTGTATTTTTCGCTTTTGTCGTACAACTAACTCTTTCTCCTGAGTAAATGTGCAATAGTAACTTGCGAATTGACCATGAAATAAAAACGAAACCTCATCACCAAGGGCAGGTATTAATAAAGATTAATTTTATCATTTGTGTTTTTTAAGCAAGGAGATGCACTATCACCTTTACTTTTTAACTTTGCTCTAGACTATGCCATTAGGAAAGTCCAGGATAACAGAGAGGGCTTGGAATTAAACGGGTTACATCAGCTGCTTTTCTATGCGGATGACGTGAATATGTTAGGACAAAATCCACAAACGATTAGGGAAAACTCGGGAATTTTACTAAAAGCAAGTAAACACACAGGTTTGGAAGTAAATCCCGAAAAGACAAAGTATATGATTATGACTCGTGACGGGAATATTGTACGAAATGGAAATATAAAAATTGGAAATTTATCTTTTGAAGAGGTGGAGAAGTTCAAATATCTTGGAGCAACAGTAACAAATATAAATGATACTCGGGAGGAAATTAAACACAGAATAAATATGGGAAATGCCTGTTATTATTCGGTTGAGAAGCCTTTATCATCCAGTCTGCTGTCAAAAAATCTGAAAGTTAGAATTTATAAAACAGTTATATTACCGGTTGTTCTGTATGGTTGTGAAACTTGGACTCTCACTTTGAGAGAGGAACATAGGTTAAGGGTGTTTGAGAATAAGGTCCTTAGGAAATTATTTGGGGCTAAGAGGGATGAAGTTACAGGAGAATGGAGAAAGTTACACAACACAGAACTGCACGCATTGTATTCTTCATCTGACATAATTAGGAACATTAAATCCAGACATTTGCGATGTGCAGGGCATGTAGCACGTATGGGCGAATCCAGAAATGCATATAGAGTGTTAGTTGGGAGGCCGGAGGGAAAAAGACCTTTAGGGAGGCCGAGACGTAGACGGGAAGATAATATTTAAATGGATTTGAGGGAGGTGGGATATGATGATAGAGAATGGATTAATCTTGCTCAGGATAGGGACCAATGGCGGGCTTATGTGAGGGCGGCAATGAACCTCCGGGTTCCTTAAAAGCCAGTAAGTAAGTAAGTAAGTAAGTAAGTAAGTAAGTAAGTAAGTGTTTTTTTATATTGGCGCAGGCGAAGATTGTTGGAGATTGATTTGTACTCTTGGCGGAGATCAATGGAAATTTTGGAAAATACAATTATTTTGAAACTGGAGTAGCTATTAACTCAGTATGAATATTACTTTCCAAATCAACATTAAAGGTTCGTTGGATTCTGGTAAAAGTGCGGTATAGCCAATAGACAATATTTGTTGGATTGAGACTGTATTTAACACATATTCAGTAAAAACGAACAAAATTGCAGCCCTCAAATTAACATTTTCAAATTATTATTGAAATGCCCAATTCTCCGTCTTTTGAGTTTACTAATGTAATCAGAACATCTGGAATACCATGTAATGTAGCCTACTTGGATATGTAACACATTCAAGTGAAAAAAAAATCAGAAAAAAAAAAAACTCAGAATATGAAATTCGCTATAAAACGGCGCAATAGCAATAATTCGCAAATGTGTTTATATTTCGCTATTAGAACTCTATTTCGCGATTTGTCGCGATTGTTTATTCGCATATTATTAATCAGAATCACTTAATTCGTAAAAATTAGTAAAAATCTATTCTATATCTATTATGTCTTGATTTTCGCGATCTCCATAAATACCCGGCCCTGCCCATCACCCTAATCTCCTTGTCTTGCCCTTTTTCTCTTTGGATCCCACTTGCTCTCGTTGTATTTCCCTTGCAGTCACCTTGTTTTCCTTGTAGGTAATCTCTTGTTCTCCTTGCTTCTTGATTCTTATTTTCTTATTCCTTTGTTTTTGTAGTAATCCTTTGTCCTTCGTATATTCCTCTTGTTCTCGACATATTTCTCTCAATCTTCTTGTATTCACCTTGTTTTCCTTGCATTCCTCTTCTTTTTCTTGTAATTCTCTTATTCTCCTTATTTTCTCATTGTTACCATTTTATTCCCCTTTTTACCATTGTATTAACCATGTTTTCGTTGTATTCCTCGTTCTCATTGTCTTTCCATTGTACTCCTTGTAGTTCTATTGTTCTAATTTTATCACTGTCATCCTTTTATTCCCTTTGTTCTCCTTGTCTATCCATTGTTCTACTTCTTAGAGTCTATGCATAATTCTGTAGTTTAAATTACCTCTTACTTAAAAAAAAAAACCTTTCTATGTGTCTTCTATTCGAGAGTATAGGTAAAGATTGGTAATATTGTGATACTAGTAATATTGTGATAGTTTTTTGTTGTTGAGAATTTATTACAATTTTACTGAGCGAGAGGAAGATCGGATTTTTGCGTCAACGTATTAAGGGAATGTTCGTGGACAAGATGCTGCACAAAATAAGTCCTTCTCTCGCTCAGTAACATTGTAATAAATTCTCAAAAAGAACTATCGCAATATTACTCGTATCACAGTTTTACTAACCTTTACCCTACATAATTATTCGATTTAAATTACCTTAACTTGTTAAAAAAATTAGTTAAATTTGTCTTTCGTCAAAATCTATATACGATTCTGTAATTTAAATTATGTCACCATCCAAATCTATACACAATTATGAAATTTCACTTACCCTTTATTTTAGAAAAAATCTATGTCTTCCGTCACGATCTACATAATTCTCTATCTCCATTGTCATTATTTTCTTGCAGTTGCAAATAATACATTTCGAATCTTAGTCTAGAACCCATTAATTGTGTAAAAATATAAAATGCTTAAATTCTAAAATATAGGCCTTATATGACAAACACCTTTATAGCATAATAACAAAGGAATTAGATAAACAGTTTAGGCAACTTCAGTCGTTTTCGAAAGAGCAGAACAATACTCAACAAATTTACAGGGCTTAATAATTTGACTTTTATTAGGCAATTAACATATCTGTACATTTTTCATTTGTACCTGCTGTGATATTACAGACGTGGACAAATTATTAGCAAAATTGAAGATTTTTATTATACATTTTTACAAAATATGATTCTTCAATTTAGACTACAGTTGACATTTTTGTGTATTTCCAAATTATTAGCAAAATTGAAGATTTGTAGTGTATATTTTTCAAAATTTAACTCCTCAATTTGGACTAGCCTACATTTGATATTTTTGCATATTTACAAATTATTAATAAAACTGAAGGTTTTTATTGTATATTTTTAGAAAATTCGATTCTTCAATTTGGACCACAGTTGACATTTTGGATATTTCCAAATAATTAGCAAAACTGAAGATTTTTGTTATTGTATTTTTACAAAATTTGACTCTTCAATGCAGTTGATATTTTTGCTAATTTACAAATTATTAGCAAAATTGAAGATTTTTATTATATGTTTTTACAAAACCTGACTCTTCAATTTAAACTACAGTTGACATTTTTGCATATTTCTGTCTTCTGTAATGAAGGAAATATGCAAAATTTTCAACTGTACTCTAAATTGAAAAGTCAAATTTTGTAAATAGAATTATCATAAAAAATCGTCAATTTTGTTAATAATTTGTCCACGTCTGTATATATGTATTTTTATTTTTCTATTTATATTTGTTATTTCATTTATTTTTCATATTTATTTCATTCCTTTACAATTTTTTTTGTATATTTCGTTGTGTAGTAGAGAAGACCTAATGATCTTAACTCCACCAGATTAAATAAATAGATGGACTGACGGACAGACAGATAGACAGACAGATAGAATAGGTAGATAGATAGATAGATAGATAGATAGATAGATAGATAGATAGATAGATAGATAGATAGATAGATAGATAGATAGATAGATAGATAGATAGATAGATAGATAGATAGATAGATAGATAGATAGATACACAGACAAATAAATAAATGCATACATACACAAAAAATAAGTAAATAGTAAATAAATAAATAAATAAATAAATAAATAAATAAATAAATAAATAAATAAATAAATAAATATTTTTCAACTTTTTATCGTATAAAATCCTGCTGTATACATGTCACACCCTGTGCTTAGATAATTTTGTAGAAGCAATGAACTCTAGCAACGAAGCGCCATCCTCTTCTACCTTACAATAGTGCCACATCTACAGAAAATTGTTTACTTCCATAAATATTGCTGCTGTATCGCCGCGTTCTAACCCACTCTCCGCTGAGAATTTTATTCTTCCATCCCACGACTTGAATTTATTAACCAGTTCTTAACTTGAAACCCTTTATAACTTTGCACCTCGTGCAGTTCTACAACCCAGTTGTTTTATAGCATGTGAAACTTTGGCTCAGGTTACTTGAATAAGAGGGACGAATGAATTGAAAGACGCATGGGCGCAGTTACCCAGAACAATCATGTCAAGAAACAAGCTTTATAGAGCATATGCAACTTTGTCTAGACAAACTACACAGTGAGGGGCATACGAAACATAGTCGTTGTTTGTGGTCTAGCAGTAACCACGATAAGCGTTGGATTCGAGGTACGCGTGTTCAAACCCGACCAAGGGTAATGGAATGAAAAGGGATAAATAATAATAAATACGGGATACGACAGCGTTTAGGTGGAAAGGCCGACCAGCTTACTTTTGCATCGATAATTCAATTTAATTAGCTACAGCCACAAACATAAAAATGTATTATGCTTCGACATAGTCAAACAATACAAAATTAATATGAAATTACAATTAAAATTGAAGGGTTCCTGCGTGTATAATAGTACATTATGCAACGAGCCTATAATGATAGTAATTAAGAAGCGAGTATGGATGTTTATGAAACGAGCGCAAGCGAGTTTCATACTTTTCATACGAGCTTCTTAATTACCATTATAGGCGAGTTTCATACGACTTTTTATGCTCGACCATATTTCTAACTTGAAATTATTCAGATGTATACATTTTATTTGTATCCGACAAGATCGGAAGTGACCTTGTTCTAGGTCGTGAATTGTGAGATGTGCGCAGACGCGAAAGTATTGATTTTTTCAGAGGAACAATAATGTCATTGACCTTGATGTAATCCCGTTAAACTTGATATAACCTTGATTATTGAATCCGACATTGAAAAACGAGATAACAAATTGAATTTGTTTGACTATTATTAACAATTAACGCTAATTATTATAGTAACAGAACATAACCTTCTGCGACAGTATTGGATTACCAGCCTACGTGACTTTTCGCTAATTCTCTTTCGATTGCATATCTGAGAATAATCGATACTTGCGGTTTTATAACGGTACAAAGCTGACCTGTCATTGACTGAACACCTGCAAGCTGACTTGTCATTGGCTGAACACCTGTTCCTTAATGAGTAGGTATACTTTAATGACATGCATTAAAGGACTGCTACCAGGTGTATAATTACTACATTTCGGCATGGTCGAGCATAAATATAATTATGCTTCGGGATAGTCAAACAATACAAAATTAATGTGAAATTAAAATTAAAATTGAAGGATTCCTGCTTTTTCAAAATATTCATTCGAACTATGAAAGAGTTATCGACAAGTCATTTCCATGAAATGCTTCTAAATGTAGATAAGTTAACGTTATGAGCTTCTAGGGATAATTCGCTGGTGCTAGTGTAAAGGGGGTTAAGTCAAATTGCAAGGTTTGTAAACTTCTCTCCTTTGGTACTGAACAAAACCCCTTTGTCACAAAATATGGAGCACTGTAACTGCATCATAGATGGAAGAATGACTTAACCCCTTTAACACAAGAGAAAAGTAATTGTGGATAGTTCAAATCTGTACTTATTCCAGTTTAGCCAAATCAACTTAACCCCCTTTACACGAGCACCCGCGAATTGTTTAAATAATGTTAGAGACATTAATTCAGCCGACACTTTGATTTGCCCAATATAATTGACGTTTCAAGTAGAAAGTAAATATTATAATTATGAATAACCCGCCCACTTATTATTATTATTATTATTATTATTATTATTATTATTATTATTATTATTACTAAATACTTTTACTAAACAGGAATTGCCTAGAAGACAAAGTATACCATTTACAAAAGAAAATTTGAGTAATACATATTATAATGGATATGGGAGGAGTGATAGTAAGAGGAAGAAGAACAAAGTGCATAATACTTGTTGATGGTATGGCGTTGTTAGCAGAAGAGAAGACTTTACTAAGGGATATGCTACTGGAGCTAAATGACAGCTGTGAGCAGTATGGGATGAAGATAAGTGCAAATAAGACAAATACCATGATTATCGGAAGAAAAATAAATTCGAAGTGAGGCAGTAGAGCAAGTGGACAGCTTCAAATACTTGGAGTGTAATATAAGCAGTAACGTGAGCTGCTGCCAGGAAGTCAAAAGGAGAACAGCATTGGCAAAGAAAAGCTTTCAATAAAAAAGTCAACATTTTCTGTGCGGACCTTCTGGAAAAGAAACAAGGAAGAGTCTAGTGAAGTGCTTTGAGGGCAGAAACATGGACATTACGATGAAGCAATAGAAGCATTTGGAACGTGAATATGGAGAGGAATGGAGCGTGTGAAATTGACAGACAGAATAAGAAACGAAGATGAGTTGGAAAGGACAGGTGAAGAAAAAATGACGCTGAAAGAGATCAGGAAGAGAAGAAGCAATAAAATTGGTTGGATCACTGACTGAGAAGAAACTGCCTACTGAAGGATGCACTGGAGAGAATGGTGAACGGTAGAAGAGTTCGGGGCAGAAGAAGATATTAGATGATAAACGACATTAAGATATATTAATCACATGCGGAGACGAGGAAGAAGGCAGAAAATACGAAAGATTGGAGAATGCTGTGTTTGCAGTGAAAGATCTGCTCTTCGACAGAAACCTAGGAATGAATGAACCTCTAATGTCCTGTATGTTACTCCCTCCGTCATTGACCAAAATATGGTACAGTAACAAATAAAACAAGTTTGACTTGAGGCTTTCCCGGCGTTTGATGTAGAATAACTCTTCTCGCGTACTCAGCCAGGTGGGTTGGAGATTAGCTGCCAAGCTTTCGGCGGCTAGCTCTGCCATCTTCTTCAGGGAATTTCTAAAACAAGTTTGATTATTGCGCATGCGTGCACGAAATGTTTCGCGGTGTAGTATTTTGTTCAGTAGTGAAGGGACTATCAGACAATGCAGTTGTGAATGATTCTAATCTTCTGCAGTGCAACAAACTATAATATTTAAATAGTTCATTATGAACAGAAAACAAAAGGGCATCTGCTGTTGTGTTCCTGTTGCAGAAAATGTAACAACAACCCAGTCAATTTTGAATAGAACATCTCAGGCACAACAGTAATATAAAAATGGGTTGTAATTTATAGCAGTTTTCATGTTAATTTGTCTCTCTCAAAACAATTTGTTTTCTTTTATTAATCTGACGTCACAGAGAATGAAATGCACCTTACTTTTTTTTTTCTAATGTTAATTTATCAAACAAATAAGTATCTTGAAGACAGTGGCGGTACGTCAATAAGAGCACAAGAACACGTGAACACCTTGTTTCCATTAATGAACGACTAGATATATTATTTAATACCGTATTGACGTAGTGGGGATGTATAATATCAGAATCGAGTATTTTAAACTTCCCTCATCTGAATAAACTTTTTATGTAAACTTGGCACCATGCATTCACGTACAAGCCGTGCTCTTTTCAATAAGGTTGCAGGAATTTCACGCATGCGTGGGAGAAAATTGTCTTTCGCTGGCCGCTTATGACTCGTCAAGAGCACAAAGCATTAAGTAAACAGTGAATTTATCCTACAGATGTCAGGTGCATCGATGCCTATCGTTTACGTGCTATATCTCGAGGAGGAAATTTAATTAGTCTGTATTTTAGCCTGCAGGTGTCAGCATCTCACTGTCGGAACGTTTACTTTATGTGGATGTGTGTACAGTGCTGCTACGAGAGTGTAGTTTGTGAATTACTATACTTCAGTGTCGGCATATAGTATAGTTTGGCTTTCAAAGAACGTGCTGGCTGAATGTGATCGTGGTATGAATTTAAATATCTGTATGGTGGTGTATATTAGTTAAGAATAATATTTACTGGCATGAATTTATAGTAATCAATCTATGCGAATGGGATTACAGTACTGGTATAGGCTATAGTGTATCAATGTGTTGTGAACCAAAATAGATTACTGAACACACGCTTTTGTAAGTAACGGCACTGTGGTACTCGTATGTATTAATTTTTAACATACGTAAACAATAAACTCTGTTCAAGGAATTTTGAACAGTAAAGAACTTGGTAAACTGACTCACCAGAAAAAACTGGAAATAAAAAGACTGGGTTTCATTATTATTATTATTATTATTATTATTATTATTATTATTATTATTATTATTATTATTATTATATGTTTTGAATTTATATACAGTTTTTCGATAGTGAAACATTGGAATCAAGACATTTCATATTAGACTAAACGTACGATTTCAAATTCTCTTCGGTTTTGGAACACAAAATTGTGAACACACGTAACATTTTATCACGAGCCGCCACTTAGAAGATGTATGAAAGTTACATTATATTACTGAGAACTTTAACAAATGTATACCATATTTTGGAACAGAATTAATGACATCTTTCTATGCCATATTTTGGAACAGAATTAATGACATCTTTCCATACCATATTTTGGAACAGAATTAATTACATCTTTCTATACCATATTTTGGAACAATTAATGACATCTTTCTATACCATATTTTGGAACAGAATTAATGACATCTTTCTATACCATATTTCGGAACAGAATTAATGACAACTTTCTATACCATATTTCGGAACAGAATTAATGACATCTTGCTATACCAAATTTCGGAACAGAATTAATGACATCTTTCTATACCAAATTTCGGAACAGAATTAATGACATCCTTCTATACCATATTTTGGAACAGAATTAATGACAACTTTCTATACCATATTTCGGAACAGAATTAATGACATCTTGCTATACCAAATTTCGGAACAGAATTAATGACATCTTTCTATACCAAATTTCGGAACAGAATTAATGACATCTTTCTATACCATATTTTGGAACAGAATTAATGACATCTTTCTATACCATATTTCGGAACAGAATTAATGAAATATTTCTATACCATATTTCGGAACAGAATTAATGACATCTTTCTATACCATATCTTGGAACAGAATTAATGACATCTTTCTATACCATATTTCGGAACAGAATTAATGACATCTTTCTATACCATATTTCGGAACAGAATTAATGACATCTTTCTATACCAAATTTCGGAACAGAATTAATGACATCTTTCTATACCATATTTTGGAACAGAATTAATGACATCTTTCTATACCATGTTTCGGATCAGAATTAATGACATCTTTCTATACCATGTTTTGGAACAGAATTAATGACATCTTTCTATACCATGTTTTGGAACAGAATTAATGACATCTTTCTATACCATATTTTGGAACAGAATTAATGACATCTTTCTATACCATGTTTCGGAACAGAATTAATGACATCTTTCTATACCATATTTCGGAACAGAATTAATGACATCTTTCTATACCATATTTCGGAACAGAATTAATGACATCTTTCTATACCATATTTTGGAACAGAATTACATATTTTAGAACAATTAATGACATCTTTCTATACCATATTTTGGAACAGAATTAATGACATCTTTCTATACCATGTTTTGGAACAGAATTAATGACATCTTTCTATACCATATTTTGGAACAGAGGGAGTATAAAAGATTATATCATATTTCTCACTGCAAGAGCGAACTTTCCAGAAAAATAAAATCCATGCATGTTCTCTATTATCAAAATCGATGATTCCCTACAAACGAACCGTGTTCATAACAATAAGTACTAGTTCGGATAAACTGCTCTTTGGAAGCAGAAACCGTGACAGAGATGTGATCGGTGTCTGTGTGGCACAGACTCGGTCTGTCGCGGGCGATTCAGAAGGGCTTATTAATTGCAGTCTTTTGTTGGGCTATGGACCCGCCAAATTCATCGATAACGCAACTTGAAACTTCTCGAGGGTGGAATTTAATTACCGAGTGGTTACCTGGCCAGGAGGTAGGAAAACTAAATGTATTGTATGCTGGCACACGTATCGTTCCTTTGAGACGGAGCAATTTACCCCCTCCTGTGTAAAGGGGGAACAGAGAGGGAGAGACGGGAAGAGGAAGAGGGCGATGGGTAGGGACTATTGTGGGGCCTAGAAATTACAGCATAAAAGGGAAAACGTATCGAACGTGAGGGGTGGGCGACACTGCAACATTTTATGTTATACAACCGCACCGGTAGCATATCATCTGGGCGCAATGCAGTCTCCGTATTGTTTTGCAATATTTAAACTGCCCCGTGTTTACAGCGCTCTTTGTAAAGCTCTGCGTTATTTCTAATTGAAATGTCGCCACCCCCGGTCCGCCCCGATCTGCTACGCTGTTAAAACGGGATCAAAATCAAAAGCTGTCTCATAGTCTATATGTGGGAGGTTTCCATATACATTAATCTTCAGCGACTCTTTGTAAATTACTCATATAACGGAGGAGTAAAATGGCTGACAAAATCGATGACCTCAAAGGAAAAACATCTCACACCTGCATTATACAGCGCGTACCTTAAACTTAAAGGCAGTATGTTAGCCAATTTCTTATGTTTGTCTATAATATTATATTTAATTGCATTACTGAATTATTTCTTTTCTTGCTTAAGGGAAGAGGATGGTATTTTTTGGTGAAAAATGAGTAAACTTTCAAAAAACAATTTTTTTCCTTAAATACTCTGTGATATGTGTAGAATACATTGTATAATATTTTGTGGTTATTTGTGCCCTTATCAGTTGTTGAGACGCCATTTTTAAACTTCCTGCGCTCTGGATTTTTAAATCACACCGCCCTTTTGTTTGTTGTTTCCGGAACTTCATTTTTTTTTCAAAACCAAATTTTTCTTTAAAATACTCTGTGATGTGTGTGGAATACATTGTATAACATTGTGTGGGTATCTGTGCCCTTATTGGATGTTGAGACGCCATTTTTCAAGTTCCTGCGCTCTGGATTATTAAATCACACCCCCTTTGGTTGCTGTTTCTGGAACTTTACTTTTTTCGCTACATAGCCAGACAAAAATCGATATAATTTTTGAACTATTAAATATGTATGAATGAAATTTATAATACACATTCTCTAGACTACTAGGAAACTTTTCTCTGTAACGGAATTTTCCTAATTGATTTCATTTTAAAAATAAGTCTCTCTGTTTGCAAGAAAGAAAATAAAAAAAAATGTTATTAAATTTTAATCGTTTATTTTACAAATGTAGGAACTATTATCAAATTTCTGTTACATACAGTTCGTAAAGCGTGCTTTTACAAATAAATTGTAACATAGTGTTTGAATTTATCTTTAAAAATGGCTTAGATATATCGAGTTTAGTAAAATCCTGCATTGGGTACATTTTTTTTTTCAAATCTGCCTCCCAAATAATTTATTCAAAATATTTATATTTTGTTGAGTTGCTATAGCCATGAGCTCTCTACATACAAAAAATTAATATTTTACACCAAATAAGAAAAAAGTTTTAAAAATTACTATCCTCTCCCCTTAAGAGGAAGGACCTACAGGAATGACCAAATATGTGTTAAAATTAACATTTTTATTTTTATTTTTAGCCTAAAATGTCAACAAGTCGCAAATTTTCAACGTGTTCATAATTCTTGTGTTCGCTTCGTCTGCGATGTCCGTCGCGCTGACCACATTACCTCATCCTTCCAAACTCTAAACTGGCTATGGCTTAACGAACGTAGAAATTTTCATTCTCTTGTTCTCCTTTTACAAGTCCTTCACACCTCTACACCTACCTACCTTGCCTCCCGTTTCAGTTACCAGTCATCGTATCATAATCTCTTTACAGACACGCAGTACAGCCGCATGCTAGCCATACCAACACATAAGACATCATCGTATTCATCATCATACACAATCTCGCTCTCGCGCTTGTGGAATACCCTACCCAGTGACATCAGAGACTGTAGGAATTTAGTAGCGTTCAAAAGCAAACTTATTAAGCATTTTCTTATTGCGTAGAGTAGGTTCACTTTTTACTTAATTAATAATTTTTTTCTCTCTCTTCTTAACTCTTACAATAAATTGTCTAGCTATGATTAATCAGTTAATCTTTTAGTACTTTGATTTTTATTGTATTTGTAAATTTAATATTAACTGTAATTATAATTGTAATTGTATTCTTAATATTGTAGTTGTAATCCCTTGGTAGAGGGGAAGAGAAGGCCTGATGGTCTTAGCTCTACCAGCTTAAATAAATAAATAAATAAAATAAATAAATAAATAAATAAATAAATAAATAAATAAATAAATAAATAAATAAATAAATAAATAAATAAATAAATAAATAAAATAGTACTGACTTCATTTGAGCGAAATTTCATGGCCGTTAGGAAAAAAAAAATATTGCTTTTACGCTATTTTTAAATAGCTCCAATCCTTTGAATATCCGGAGTTTATTTTACATTTTTCAACATTTAATATGTAATATCTCAGACGATAATAGAGATAACTGAATAAAATTTTCATGACATTTTCTCACATTATACATAAATAATTATGTAGGAGGACATTGTCAAATTGCAAATTAAATGATAAGTTGAAAATACACGTGCAATTTTCCTTTCTGTTCATAAAAATGCAAAATAAAAATATAAAAATTAGAATTTCTAAACATTTTCAATCAAAATTGATTAGCAGTCTTTAAGCTTTCATTTAAGACAAGATTTGTGAGTCTGTTTTACTCTTGAGAGCAGATATATAATTTTCTTTATAATACTGCATTTTTGTACTTCTTATGTATGTGACTGTACCATAAAGGGCAAAAGTGAAAAATGTTGTATTTAAAGGTCTTCATATATTGATTTGAAACTATGTTAGGGAAATAGAGGCTCTACTTAAAAATATGGAAAAAGAGATTTCCTGTAGGTCCTTCTCCTTAAGATGAGAAATCCTGATGATATTAACTCCTCCAAAATAAACAGATAGATGGATGGATGGATGGATGGATGGATGGATAGATAGATAGATAGATAGATAGATAGATAGATAGATAGATAGATAGATAGATAGATAGATAGATAGATAGATAGATAGATAGATAGATAGATAGATAGATAGATAGATAGATAGATAGATAGATAGATAGATAGATAGATAGATAGATAGATAGATAGATAGATAGATAGATAGATAGATAGATAGATAGATAGATAGATAGATAGATAGATAGATAGATAGATAGATAGATAGATAGATAGATAGATAGATAGATAGATAGATAGATAGATAGATAGATAGATAGATAGATAGATAGATAGATAGATAGATAGATAGATAGATAGATAGATAGATAGATAGATAGATAGATAGATAGATAGATAGATAGATAGATAGATAGATAGATAGATAGATAGATAGATAGATAGATAGATAGATAGATAGATAGATAGATAAAGTTAGTAAGTAAATAAATAAATAAATAAATAAACAAACAAACGAACAAATAAATATATAAATAAATAATCTCATTAACATTGCTCTTGTGAGAATTAGCACAATTGTACGTTGTTCATGAAACACGCATTCCATTCTCTGGTACATTTGTATGAGTAATAGTAATTATTTCAATGGTTAGTAGTATGTACTATTCTCAGTAAACAAAGTCGATATAAATGGGCAATGAGTGTGGTGACACAGCTGTTTGAATGTTACGCATAACAAGTGTTACAAGTGGCAAGTACGAAAGAGAAATGATCTAATGAATTTATATTATATTGCTTATTGCAGTATCAGCGCGACTGGACTTGACAGCATTATAGTCGTGGGGTGCCGTAAAAATGTTCTAAAAAAACACAACGTATCCGGGACATAGGAATGGTAGAAGAGGTCCTGCGCCCTAACCGGCACGTTCCCCAGATTTGACACCTATGATGTTTTTGTACCTCAAAAGTCTTGTGTGCGAGACTGTAATCGATACAGAATAGAAGTTAATGACCGGAATTACCGCTATATAATTGACGATATTCGTCATATGCCAGGTATCTTAAAAAAAAAAAAAAAAACTTGCTAATCATTGCAATTGTTCGATTAACTGTGCTGTGAGTTCAATGGTCGTTATTTTGAGCAGCTTCTATGAACAATTTATTACCTATAGCATTTAAATTATGTACTAACTAATAAAAGATTCTCTGTGCGATGTATTTACAGTTTATTCATTTACAACATCAAAATATCACATGTCAGCTGATGCCGTATGACGATAGCTGTGACGTACATTTGTGATGATACAGAAGGAAGTTAAGCTAATACATACCTTTACAGCCCTACAACATATAAACCAGATGTCAATGGATATACTTACTTACTTACATACTTACTTACTGCCTTTTAAGGAACCCGGAGGTTCATTGCCGCCCTCACATGAGCCCGCTATCGGTCCCTATCCTGAGCAAGATTAATCCAGTCCATACCATCATATCCTACCTCCCTCAAATCCATTTTAATATTATCCTCCCATCTACGTCTCGGCCTCCCTAGAGGTCTTTTTCCCTCCGGCCTCCCAACTAACATTCTATATGTATTTCTGGATTCGCCCATACGTGCTACATGCCCTACCCATCTCAAACGTCTGGATTTAATGTTCCTAATTATGTCAGGTGAAGAATACAATGCGTGTAGTACTGTGTTGTGTAACTTTCTCCATTCTCCTGTGACTTCTTCCCTCTTAGCCCCAAATATTTTCCTAAGAACCTTATTCTCAAACACCCTTAACCTATGTTCCTCTCTCAAAGTGAGAGTCCAAGTTTCACAACCATACAGAACAACCGGTAATATAACTGTTTTATAAATTCTAACTTTCAGATTTTTGGACAGCAGACTAGATGACAAAAATATCTTGGAGCAACAGTAACAAATATAAATGACACTCGGGAGGAAATTAAACGCAGAATAAATATGGGAAATGCGTGTTATTATTCGGTTGAGAAGCTCTTATCATCCAGTCTGCTGTCGAAAAATCTGAAAGTTAGAATTTATAAAACAGTTATATTACCGGTTCTTCTGTATGGTTGTGAAACTTGGACTCTCACTCTGAGAGAGGAACATAGGTTCAGGGTGTTTGAGAATAAGGTGCTAAGGAAAATATTTGGGGCTAAGCGGGATGAAGTTACAGGAGAATGGAGAAAGTTACACAACACAGAACTGCACGCATTGTATTCTTCATCTGACATAATTAGGAACATTAAATCCAGACGTTTGAGATGGGCAGGGCATGTAGCACGTATGGGCGAATCCAGAAATGCATATAGAGTGTTAGTTGGGAGACCGGAGGGAAAAAGACCTTTAGGGAGGCCGAGACGTAGATGGGAGGATAATATTAAAATGGATTTGAGGGAGGTGGGGTATGATGATAGAGACTGGATTGATCTTGCACAGGATAGGGACCGCTGGCGGGCTTATGTGAGGGCGGCAATGAACCTTCGGGTTCCTTAAAAGCCATTTGTAAGTAAGTAAGTAAGACTAGATGACAAAAGCTTCTCAACCGAATAATAACAAGCATTTCCCATATTTATTTTGCATTTAATTTCCTCCCGAGTGTCATTTATATTTGTTACTGTTGCTCCAAGATATTTGAACTTCTCCATCTCAAAATACTCGTGTAGGTTCCCCATGTCTATTACGAACATTTTTGTGTGTTATTCTGTTTCACCCTGTATCATAAACCAAACACATTTCGACTAACTGTAATATCAGTCTGAACAGCAAATCCTTTAGTCGGCTGTAACATGGCGTCAGACTTAATTGCTGCAATCAGATAATGATGGGGACAAGGAAGAAGCGCAATGCAGCAGTCGAGTTGAACAGCGACGTGCAACGACATTCCCTCGGGCGGCACGTGCGTGCAATCTCCTGCGAGGAGCGATTTCAGCAGATCGACTGTGACCAGGCTTATTCTTTTATCTGATTTAGACTTGAAATGTAATTATATTGCACATCAGGCCTAACTGGCATACAGAATTTTATAACTACAATGACTCTGGCTCAAATGATACGATAGCCCTATGTAGTAACTCCGAAATGTTGGATGAAATATAAAATATTTCGCACGATTCTCTTTAGCATGAAAGTCTTAAAATCCACTCAATATTCGGAATTATTTCTTACATTCTGAAAACAATATCGAAGCATGTTTTCTTAGATATCGGAAGATAATATTGGAAGACGTTATCTTATATAGTACTTACTTACTTACTGGCCTTTAAGGAACCCAGAGGTTCACTGCCGCCCTCACATAAGCCCGCCATTGGTCCCTATCCTGAGCAAAATTAATCCATTCTCTATCATCATATCCCACCTCCCTCAAATCCATTTTAATATTATCTTCCCATCTACGTCTCGGCCACCCTAAATGTCTTTTTCCCTCCGGCCTCCCAACTAACACTATATGCATTTCTGGATTCGCCCATACGTGCTACATGTCCTGCCCATCTCAAACGTCTGGATTTAATGTTCCTAATTATGCCAGGTGAAGAATACAATAAGTGCAGTTCTATGTTGTGCAACTTTCTCCATTCTCCTGTAACTTCATCCCTCTTAGCCCCAAATATTTTCCTAAGAATCTTATTCTCAAACACCCGTAGTCTCTGTTCCTCTCTCAAAGTGTGAGTCCAAGTTTCACAACCATACAGAACAACCGGTAATATAACTGTTTTATAAATTCTAACTTTCAGATTTTTCGACAGCAGACTGGATGATAAAACTATATAAACTTGTAACATTCCAAGTACCAAATCTCAAAACCTTATTCCTTTGCTGTGGTCGTGCCAGAGAATCAGTCCCATTCCGAGGCTTATTTGAAGGATTCGTAACAAGCTGTTTTTTACGGTGAAGGGTTGTTAGCCCTTCGCCCAACCCCCAAGCTGGAGGACCACCCCTCATCGGCTGTCCGCGACTGCTACCCTCCATATCTGGAGGCCGTCTCCTCGATCCGCAACCTGAGGACGAGCCATGCCGTGGTGATAGGGACCCACAATACATGGGTCTTATATAGTACAAATAATAATACTGATCTATGTTTTGCTATGTAACTTACTGGAGATTTACCTCAAATATATATTCTTTGACAAAGAAAGTGATATTCAGGTGTGATTCCTTCGATAATGAAGATAATCCATGATATGTTTTCTCGAATATTGTAGGATGTTTCCTTGAATATTGAAATATTGAGGTATGTTTTCTTATATAATACTGATGACAATAATGCAGCTGTTCTTAGACATTGAAGATAACATCTGGACATGTCTTGCTGGATACTTAAGACGATACTGACTGAGACTTGTTGATATGGACGATAATATTGGGAAATATTTTGCTAGATATTTTTAGGCGATGCTAAGACATATTTCTTATTGATATAAAAATATAACATTGAGACATGTTTTTGGTAGATACTTAAGACCAGACGTCTCCAAAACCGTACTCGCGAGTAAGCCCCTGAACGGAACCGAAGCCAGTACGTAATGAGCGCGTTCCGCCTCACCCATCCTCACCTGCACTGTACTCAATGTTTATGCGCAAACGAAGAGCAGTGGTAGACTGCCATTATCACTGTGTTGGTCGGAGTGTTCGACCGTTTTACAATGTCTTCTAATCATGGACGTTGGATTCAAGGAAGAATAGGAAATGTTTCATGTTAGTTGGGAGAATGTGAAATGCTTAATTTGTTTGAAAATTCTTAAGCGTGTGTTAAAATTCAACATGCGACGATAATACTCGACTCTTCACAAAGAATATCATACAAGTACACGTATGCTGGACATGAGAAAATAATTTATTTTGAGGCTATCTGTATAAGTGTTGGTTATACATAATAATCAGTATATTACAATACGTTTACACTCAGTTCCGCATGACAAACATAAATTTTTTGTTTAATTTTAGGTGAAATGCTTAGGCCTACAAATATTTTGATAAATATAAAACAAGAAAATATAAACACAAATCATACACGTGTTCTCAGTCTTAAACAAAAACCGTTTCTTGCTAGCTATGTTCTAGCTTGGAATATTGGAAAATCAATTAAGCCCTTTACAGCTTCTGAATGAGATGAAGGTGATAATGCCGGTGAAATGAGTCCGGGGTCCAGAACCGAAAGTTACCCAGCATTGGCTCATATCGGGTTGAGGGAAAACCGCGGAAAAATCCTAAACCAGGTAACTTGACCCGACCGGGAATCGAACCAGGCCTTCTGGTTTCGCGGCCATACGCGCTGACCGATGTTCTTGTTGATATTGAAGATAATATTGGGATGTTTTGCTAGATACTTAGATGATACTGAGATATGTTCTTCTAGATATTGAAGATAATTGAGAGATGTTCCCTTAGACATGAAAAAAGACATAGAAATATTACTTTTTACGTATGTAAAATAGTACAAAGAGATATTTTGTTAAAATTGAAGGTAATATTTAAGATGTTTTCTTGAATATTAAAGAGCGATAGGGCCTACTACAACCTGTTTCCATGGCCATTACTAAGTCACCACTTAATAATTTCTCTGCAATTCCCTGGCTTATACATCGCGAGTGCGGAAAGCTGCAGAAATTATTGACATTTCAAGCCATATAGGTTGAAGACTATGGAGAATTATTTCTCCAGAGATACATAATTAATGGAAGTTCCTGGAATTGGTGCCAAAGGATAGAATCAGACACGACGCTTTAAAATGTAGAAGGTGAGTTCATATTGTTTACTTTCTTAGTATATTACGAAGTACTAGTAATTATTATGATGCTGAGAAATTGCCTTCTGATTTGGGATTTACTCGCAATCAAGTTTTTAGACAAGCAGTATCTATACAATACGTTTTCGCCATGCAATCTGTGTAGGCTACCGATATTTCTTCTAAATTCTTGGGTGGATTGTTCTGAAATAATGTATATGAAATGAGATTAATTTCACTACGGTACGAAATTATTTGCGTTTGAGAAAAACACAAATTACGGTTCACTATTAAAAAGTGACAGGGTATTGAATGATTCCGGAAGATTGTGTATAAATTATCTAGCTTTAATTATTCAGGTAATCTTTTCGTACTTTGATTTTTATGTAATTGTAATTGTAAATTTAATACTAATTGTAATGTTATTTGTAATTGTAAATTTAATACTAATTGTAATGTTATTTGTAATTGTAATTGTAAATTTAATACTAATTGTAATTTTATTGTTCATATTGTAGTTGGAATCTCCTGGTAGAGGGGAAGAGAAGGCCTGACGGCCTTATCTCTACCAGGTTAAATAAATAAATACTACTAAAAAATACTGAATGTCTCCGATTTGTTTCATTATTATTATTATTATTATTATTATTATTATTATTATTATTATTATTATTATTATTATTATTATTATTATTATTATATCATATGTATTTTATTGCTTAATATTTTCATGGTATACTGTTTTTAATTAACTAAGGTTATCATTTGCAATAATTATAGTAGCTGACGTAAAATGTGCTCGTGTATCAACATCTATTCCTACAGTAAATATATGTGCTCATACTACAAACCCTACTAGCCCAATTGCTAATATAGCAAAAACTATTCTTAGATTTCCAAAAGCTTCCTTTTTACCAAAATTATTAACAAATTTACATACAGAATTCAAAACATTATTTGGAACAAAAAATGTTTATAAAGGAGCCTCATTTATCTTGATCTCTTTATTTTCAATAATTATATTTAATAACTTCCTGGGTCTATTTCCATATATCTTCACCAGAACAAGCCACATAGCATTAACATTATCTTTAGCATTACCACTTTGAGTCAGTTTTATATTATTTGGTTGAATCAATAATACCCAACATATATTTACACATCTTGTACCACTAGGAACTCCTCCAATCGTAATAACATTTCTTATTCGATAACGCGTCACTCCTTCCGTTGCAAATTTGCAAATAGATTATACAGCACACGATAGATGGCAGCATGCGTACTCTCTGGCGTGTACAGCATCTTGCAGAGACTTTTCCAACTTAGTGTTACAATAAAAATGTTAGATTTTCTCATCAATTGCACCTCGAACAAAGTCTTATTTACGTAAAAAAATACTCTAAGAATTTATTTCTCAAATTATTATCTTGTATAAGACAGAAAGAGCGTGAAATTGAATGGTGAATTATTACGTGAAACATTTTTTTCTTTAATTAATCCTTCTCAGAGAAGGAAATCACAGAATTAAGATATGCAGCAAATTAAATACTAATTACCAGCATCTCCTACCGATTAATACTTAAGCAAGACTCTTAAAATGCAGGTTTAAGTCACCACAGCAACCAAAAGTTTAGTATTAATGCATGAAGAGGAGACTGAAAACTCTCTTCTTTGCTGTCGGGTGAAGTAATTTTTTGAGGTCCAATTACAACATATTAGTTGACTTCTTTCATTAATATACTGTTTATTTTAATCCTTGCTTACATGTGTAATGAAAAATTACATTTAATGGCGGCCATTTATATTTATTCTGTTTACAAACATTTCACTAGTATTTCAATGAATAATCTCTCGCTATTCCGTTCCTAGCTTGCGGTACGTTTTTAAATTGTTCACCGTAAATACATATTTGTCCCATATGAGGTTCTAATTCATACGAGAATTATGATTAAAAAATTAGGAGTATAACGTCCAACAACAGAGCCAATAAGCCCTCGTTGCGGCGGACTGTCGACATATACAATGCGAATGATTTTCAATGTGTCATTTAAATATATTAGTAGGTTTAGGAACTGAATATTATGAGATAAATATACGTGAGTTTCTATAATTGCGAAAATTATTCAGTAACATTTTCACTAATTAGGAATACATCTCCCAGTATTATTCTCATTGTCTATATAACCGTACCTGATTAGCATAATCAAAAGAGCCAGAATGTATGGCAAAATGCCTTTTTACTGGGTGGAAGTAAATAATTAGCTGTTTTATAGATATAAATGTGATTTGGGGTAAATCAAACTGATAGGGCGAATTTTTATTTTGCCTATTTTGTTTTTTTTTATGTTTCCTACTAATAACTCTGCCAGGTTAAATAAATCATTATTATTATTATTATTATTATTATTATTATTATTATTATAAATGCCTTTTTTGTCATTTTAAAGCAACATTTCTTGTTTATTTGTAATTTTCTAATTAATTTTAATGTAATATGTATAAAATTTAAATACATGAAGCAATGACTAACTTCACTAACAATAATAAATAAGAGTAATTTATTTCGGTGCTTAATCTGCTAATAATCGTGCCTTAATACTATTGGTGTAATATCAATAATGGTCGACAATCCACAGTTATAAATATAATATTGTCATGTCTTCACGATACCAAAGATCAGCTTTACAATTTTAAATATTAAGCTCGTTCTCATAGAAGTTGTCACGTAGCATTTTGAATTGTTCGCTTTCATATTTTCAAATCTTATTGTTATAATTTTGTGCTACACGTGTTTACTATTGCAGGAGAAAGAAATTTGAGTGAGGAACAGTCAGTTATTGTCGGTGACAGAAGGTATAAGATCGGTTAGCTAGAATGCCTAAATTAGTAAACCATTGAAAAGTAAACTTCATGCTTACATTTGGTGCTCATGTGTTTTCAACCGATGGAACAGTTTTGTTACCGTATGTAGACTAAGATTTGTGAAAAGACAGTTAATCACGAAAAAAAAGTGTTTTATGAGTCAACATGTGTCACCTACTAAATAATTATGTGATTTATGTTGATATAATTTAAATTTATTGCTAAAATATATTAATAATAATTTATTTAATCTGACAGGATTAAGGCCATAAGGCTTTCTCTTCCATCCTACCAGATACCACATATAAATACAAAAAAGAAATAGGCCTACAAACACTGATGAAAATGATACAAATTAAGTTAAAGCCCTATAGAGGGTCAACAGAGTCAAAAGTACATTATAGTGCTCTCATCGCGCTAATGCAACGAAAAGAAAGAAAACAGAGATAGCAATGATGATATTGATAACTGACAATAATAATAATAATAATAATAATAATAATAATAATAATAATAATAATAATAATAAATACATTACATATTAATTTTCAATTTTACAACAGCATAGTTACAATATTTACTATATGTCATGGGTTAAGGTGAAGTTGCGCAACCTGACTAGTGTTCAACAAACAATTCCACGAACTAGAATGTGATTTTTAAATTTAAATTTGAATTTTGATATTGTCCGACAGTATATTATGCCTTTTTTAAATGTATAATGCCTTTTTCAAAGATTATTGTGCCTTTTTTACGTTTTATTGTCGTTTTGCCTGCCTATTTTAAGTGTTACAAATGCTTAAACATCCGGGCTTTAATACAATCAATATCCTAATATATATAACTTTTTACTGTCTTCAATATATAATAAATAAATAGAATTTGCTATAGGGTTTAAGTGTACAGTACTTAACGGATGGAATAAAATAAGCATCGAACAACAGCCAATCCTTCAGTAACAACACATTAAAACAAAATGTACTATTGAAAGGACAAGTAAAGAACTGTTCTGAACCACAATTACCTATAATTAATTGGTATACTGTATGTAAGCACACAAGAATAGCCTTTGTGCGAGATCGTGCGTATTTGCTTGCTTTCCGCACAAAACCAATACGCGGTAAGTGTGAAATACCACATTCAGTATTCCCAACGTAACACACATAACAATTTCCCTATTCTTACCGTTTAAGCGTCATATTCATTTTACTGCTTTAGGTTTTTAACATATTATTTTTAAAGACGTTCAATATAGTAATAATTATAAATTGGAAACTTACCACTGCAATTTCACCTAAATTGCACGGTTAATTATTGTTTTTAAATATATGCAAAAATTAGTAAACTCTACAACACCACAAAAGTTACTGCATTTGTAATGCGAGTAACATTAAGGAAGCCGTGAAAAAATCAATAGGATTCCAGACTCATCAAATGCTGCCATCTATAGTGCTAATGCTTCAACTTCGACGGAAACTGGAAAATCAATATTCATGCAAAAAAGTTTCACAATAGAAAAAAGTTGTGGTGGTGCTCCAGTTACTTTGAATAACTGCACAAATGCGACAATTAATTTTAATGTGCAGAAATAAATAATTTTGTTATAATTTCAGTGTGCAGAAATAAATAATTTTCTTAAAGTATTAAAATGAAAAATAAATCATTACATAACCTTACCGTTTGTTTTAAGTTCGCATTTATAGACTGGGGGAAAAAAAAAGACAGACGTATATCACGGCCTGCTGCAGTATAGTAAACACAGAAAACATTTTATAGGAACAATGTTGGAGATAGATATATTTGTTTTCCAAAGTTGCCGTCATTGAACAGAAACCAAGATGGAGATTTCATTGCAACTAATTAGAAATTCCTCTTTCAGGTATTTAATAAACGATCTTCGCACAAAATAATGTACGATACACGAGCGGTATGTTTGTTTTCATGTTGTCGGAAATTAAAAAAGCTCAACTACGTTTCGCTTTTTCAATCTTTTCCTCGAACATGAAAACGTCAACATACCGCTCTTGTAACGCATATTACTATTTAATATTTTATTGTTATTTATCCATCTGTATGTGAATAACGCCAAACTTGTATTAACTTTCTATGACTACATAATGAATTGCGCACTCATCTGTTTCGCGTCCATGTCGAAGCACAAAAGAATAAAACCATGCCACTGCCTCGTCTGAGCACATTTAAAGCTTTCTATCTACAACAAATGTTTATTCTTTCCGCATTGCAACTCCTTAGGGATTGAAATACCGTAAAATCTTCCAAGTAGGTCATGTATACATGCAGATTCCCCTTGTGTATGGTAATGGACTCGTTCCAATTGTTGAGTTTATCGGACATGACGTAAGTGTTTGAAGTGCCATGTTAAGTCCAAAATTATTGACTTTCTTTTTTCAGTATCACTTAACAGCTGAGTTACTGTAATTTTGTACGGTTTGGCTGTACAGAATAACAACCTGATTAGTTAAGATAACTTTGACAGCCCAAGAATAGTACATAATGCAACGAGCCTATAATGGTAGTAATTAAGACGCGAGTATGTTTATGAAACGAGCGCAAGCGAGTTTCATAATTTTCATACGAGCATCTTAATTAACATTATAGTCAAGTTTCATACGACTTTTTATGCTCGACCATATTTCTAACTTGAAATTATTCATAAGTATTCATGTTATTCTTATCTGACTGAGGAGCGGAACTGACCTTGTGCAATACCTGGTAAATTGTGAGATGTGCGCAGACGCGAAAGTATTAATTTTTTCCGAGAAACAGATGTCGACATTGACCTTGACATTGAAAAACGAGATGACAAATTGAATTTATTTGAATATTATTTACAATTAACGCTAATTATTATAGCAACAGAACTGACTTTATTTCAAATATAGGTGATTTATTGATCATTGTTGTCTTTCGATTGCATATCCGAGAATAATCGATACTTGCGCTTTCATATTGCTACAATGGTATTTTCTGATTGGTGGAGCACCTGAACTTTAATGAATAGGTGTACTTTAATGAAGTCCATTAAAGGGCTGCTACCAGGTGTATAATTACTACATTTCGGCATGGTCGAGCATAAAATAAAATATAGTGGGGTCTTCAAGCTTTTAATCTGTTCTCCTGTAAAAACAGTAAATTGTGACATTCAGGTTTTTTTCCTAGACTATTTTCAAAAGCAACCGAAATCCAATGAAGCCAGTGCAACAAAACGACCCACTAAACTACTTTTTTTTTTAATTAAAACTGTATTAGTCGACACGTTAAAAGTGTATTTTTTTAAAATAGACGTTACAGGTGAAAACAAACTGAAAGCTTCTCCTTTACTGTTTGTTTGTGAAAAAACGTAACTACTCCTTTCACAGTAGGTACTAAATAATTAAAACTGTAATTGCCAACAAGACGAAGACCATGACAAACTTGCGAATTCTAAATGAGTCAGTAGAGCAAGTGGACAGCTTCAGATACTTGGGATGTACTGCAAACAGTAACATGAGCTGCTGCCAGGAAGTCAAGAGGATGATAGCTATGGCAAAGGAAGCTTTTAATAGAAAAAGGAGCTTCTTCTGCTGACCTCTGGAGAAAGAACTAAGGAAGAGACTTGTGAGTTGCTTTGTGTGGAGTGTGGCATTGTATGGGACAGAAATATGGACATTACGACGAAGTGAAGAGAAGCGAATGGAAACATTTGAAATGTGGGTATGAAAAAGGAAGGAGCGTGTGAAATGCAAGACAGAATACGAAACGAAGCTGTGTTGGAAAGAGTGGGTGAAGAAAAAATGATGCTGAAACTGATCAGGAAGAGGAAAAGGAATTGGATGGATGACTGGTTGTGAAAAAACTGCCTTCTGAAGGATGCACTGGAGGCAATGGTGAACGGGAGAAGAGTTCGGGGCAGAAGAAGATATCAGAAGATAGACAACATTAAGATATGTGGGTCGTATGCAGAGACTAAGAGGAAGGCAGGAAATAGGAAAGACTGAAAAATTCTGGGTTTGCAGTGAAAGACCTACCATTGAGCAGAACGCTATGAATGAGTGAATTGCCCTGTAGCTAAATTTTTTTAATAAATGATTTTTTTCCATTAGAGTACTGCAATGAAAGTTTAGGACGACGACAAAGTACAGATTTCACCACAAACGGATATCGTCCCTCTTCCCCTCCATGCTTGCAATCTGTCGAGTTATATGAGCATATTTCGGGTATAGTCGGAAGCTTCAAACCAGCGTTAAATCCTTTTAAAATTGGGATAGATATGGAAATTGATACGTAAATATTTGAGAAATCAGTGACCATCAAATTTCATCACAATAATACATTTGCACAGAGCCGTGTATGCTTTGCATTTAAAGTAAACATGGAATGCGGTCAACATTAGTTAAACAAATACCCTCAATACCCAAGTACATTTTAATAAAATACGTTAACCCACACGGCTTAACAGTTGGTATCGGGAAAACGAGGAAGGCTCATAATAAGGGGGTACTGTATAGAAAATATAATCACAGAAAATTAGCTGCCAATATGAAATATACATAAGGCATAAAAAAAAAGATTAAAATGCTGGGTAAAGCCTGCATTAATTAACCTTTTGGTCGGGCGTTTGGAGCACATCTGCTTGGCATGGCTTTTGGTGAACTTTAATTGAAAGGTTTTTTTTTTTTTTTTTTTTTTTTGGAAAAACAACCATAGTTCAGAAACATAACTTTTCAGGAAAAAAAAAACTATCTGCCATCGCTTTTGTATGAAATTCATCATGCCATTTCTTAAGGTGTTGTACAAACTTAAGAAAATTGAAGCACATTTAGAACTTAAATTACTTCATAGAAATACATATGTAAATGTAGGTAACTGTGGACAATGGTTGTTTTAACCCTTTCCGTTCGAATGACTCCATTTGGAATCACTAACATTTCTGTAATCTCTGACTCGTATGATTTTCACGATGGTTCCATTTGGCATCTTCAGAAGAAGTAATGTCGTTCTTTACCGATAGAGAGCAGTACCTGCCAGTTCCTTGGCTAGCTATTATTAGAAAGAGGATTGCTTTTTTTTTTTTGTTGTTTTTCCTTGGTGTCTCTATGACCTTGTGCACCCATAATTGTGGAAAGTCATTTTAAAAAAATCGGGCAGTAAAGGGTTAAGAAATTATACTCTGTTGTGGCTGAATTATCCCTCTACTTTAATCTTATTTTTCTTTATTGTAATTATCCTGTTTCTTCTCCTTTCGATGCTTACGTTTCTTCCATGGGATTACTTCTGTACCTAAAGATGATTGCATAACTACTACAACAATTTACGTGTTACAGTTTTTTTCTCTGAGGTGGCTTTTGCGTACATAAGATGCAATGCTGTCAATCTACTACAGTTTAAAATTGTATGATAAATGATTCAAGATAATATGAATGGGATATTTGTAAATGCTACCATCGTCCTGGACAATGTCTGTCTTCACAAGAAAACTCTTTGGCTATGGTTGTTTTATGAAAACATAGGACTATGCTGTTTTCTCCACTAACAACTAATTCAGTAGATGGCCGCTGCTATACGCTCACCACATGCTTAATATCTCAAATTAACATTTATTAGACTTTGGTTCTTTTTTTAAAAAAATCCCTTCAATTATTATTCTCATACTCTGGGCCTATGGAGAAAATATAAACATCCTGTGGACGACTAGTTTCTCCCCTTTCTTATCGATTTTTTTTTCATTCTGGAGGTAATATTAATTCTCCCCAAGAGACTGAGCTGTTTGAGACAGACTGAATACCTTCATGTTGTTTTGTTGGGTGGTGTATTTGTGTTAGGTAGTGTGGAGTCAAGTAGTGTGTGTTCTGAAATTCAGTTGCGTATTGAGAATTTGTTGTAGGTATGTTTTTATGTGTCTGTATATATCGTACTATTCTGGTGTGTTTAATTAAGGTTGGATATGTAGAATTTCCATTTCTGGGTAGCTGTAGCTCGCTCGCTCACTCACTCACTCACTCGCTCGCTCACGTCGTATTAAAAGTACGGAAAATTTTCTAGTCGTATTTAAAGTGTTGTACTAGTTTCAATACTGGTGTCTAAGGCAGTCATGTCAATTGATGCCAACAGGAGCAAGCGCGCGCTTTAGAGCTCAGGAGAGCCTGAGCGCTTTACAGCGGAAAGGAAAGAGACAGTCGAGAGAGGTAGTATAATATACCGCTTGGTCGAGCTATATACAGGGATGGCCAGCACTGATTCAATAGATGACGGGAAGAGAACTTATTAAAAGTGTATTCATGTTAATTTTTAGATTTGTCTGAGAAGTATGAGTGCATTATAAGAATGTAAGTTTTAATTGTAATGTTCATTTTTTAGAAGTTTGAATTTTGTTGTTAAAAATAAATATTTTCTCAACTTCCTTTATATAAAAGTGAAATTTATTTAGTAGCCTTACAGAATGTTTTCGTAAATCTAATATACCGTAAATACGTATTACTTGTAAGGAAATGAATTAACAAAGCAACTACTGTTACATCATAAGCAAAAGATACGTGCTCATGTGTTGTATAGCTTCAGTACATTTCGAGAAAATAATTTAATATTCTGATGATAGGAAGTTGCTCACCAATATCACCTTAAAAGCATACTGCGATGAGAGTTTTGTTATGGAATATTAGTTACACTTAAAACATATACAGTACCTAGGTAACTTTGTTTTGTACTGTAATATTGTTTTGATTAGTTTATTGATTACTTTTATAAGGCTAAAGGTACCATAAATACCAATTCAAACTTATTATGTCATACTCAATCCCTTTCTTTGTGATATCACTTTCTTTATGAATGATGTGTTTCATCCATTTAGTACCTTATAGTTGTACTACTATGGAATTTATGTGAATATTCCGTTTTAACTCTTTATTATGTTATTAACATTTAAAACACAACTGCAATATTAAGAAATTGGTATTAGTACTTTTGTTTTACAGACAATATGGATAATATCAAACAGAAAGAAGCCATATAGAAATAACGACGTTCCGTTTGAAGTTTGTGCACCACTGTCTTCTTAATCCAACAGGCTGCTTATTCATATACACAATCCTTCCTCTTTCCATACTTAGCGCTTGCTGCCCGCGCTCGACGTCAAGGTCAGAAAAATGTGCTTGCTTTGACAAAACTGGTCTAAGGTATGAAAACCGGGGGAGTGTCCCATATACAGCAAAATACAAACTTATTTCTCTACATTAACAAGTATTCTACAATTTCCTTTCCGCAGTTTTCAATTCAGCAGAAAATGACCCCAGAACGTGGTGGTTAGTTTTAATTAACAATACGGACCTCGCTGTTAAGGTTTTCAGGTGATGTGAAGCGAAGTGGATATTTGGGTGCTGACCACGAACCGTCGTCCATTGGTTCAGTGACCATACGACAGACCTTATCGATCCTCGCGGAGACTCCCTGTCAGGCGGTCGTCCGTCCTATCGAAACAGATTTCAATTTTCAACCAAAATTCTGTAGGAGAAACGCGGCACAGTTATGGTTCCTTTTTTATGAAACAAACATGGCATGAATGTATTCATGAAATATACAGTTAAAAAATTTACTCGCTGCCACAACTCACATCCGCAACAATAAATTTGAGGAGAGACGCGATGTCTGTGATCTGGTTATTTAGTGTCAATGTGTCTCCAGTTGTTTGCACAGTTCTTAAAGAAATCTTACATTAATATATGTATTTTGGCATGAATACGTCTTAAGTTCGGTCCAGTACTATGGTGCCATTGCAGAAAGTCGACAGACATATTTTTATGCCAGTTTTGTTCACCTATAATTTCTAAATTAAATGTCAATTGACTATCCCATCTCGTTTAAACTATGCTTCGTCCAAAACCAGCTTCCATAGCGCATCTCTGCGCCAAAACTTAACCCGACGAGACGATAGTACAGTTTCTGGTTTTGTCGTTCAAATATTAGTTTCCGATGAATGGTCACTTAACAAAAAAGATTTCTTTTGGTCTCTTGCGTCATCCCTAGAAGTTTGAGTACTGAATTTAGAAACATCCTGTAGGCCAATAGGACGGAGAGATTTTGGTCGATCCCGTAAAAGTTGGGAGGATGAGTTTTAGTCTCGGATGAAGTTATTTATGGCTAAATCATATTTTGTAAGAAGAAGACTATAATTATAATTACAATTAAAATTATTACGGATACTAACTATAGAGGCCTTTAATGTAAACTATATTTTTTCAAGGAATGTACGAAATATCTAGGTGACTAAGATAAACAGTAACATTTATACAGAAAATGAGGTTTTCATCAAGATGATTCACCAACGGAATAAGCAACAGAAAGCTGATTTAATGTGAGCAGTATTAAACGGAATACTTTGTACTTCTTGCAGTTTGTGGCATGCCATTTTGTTCTTCACTTATACGAATGATAAAATATTCCATTTTAACTTCACACCTGAATAATACGGAAACCTGTCCACAACAGAAAAAGAATTAGAACCATGTAACTTCCGTCTTGAACAGGTTTTACTGTATTAAGTTATGAGAAAGTAGGGAATGAATTTGTAGGTAGGAATGGTTTTTAAGTGACTTGAGAATAAAAGAAGGGAGGTAGAATAGTAGTGGATAAATTAGAAGGATGGTCCAGTGAAAGACATAGTAAGAATAGGCTTCAAATGTCAAATGCGTCTGTGTTTAAAGTTGTAAATAGTGCAAGTAAGGGAATGCTGGCCCGAATACAGAAATGTGAAGGGACAGCAGGACCGATGTTGAGAAATATATATCTCTATCATATCGTATCGTATCATATCATATCGTATCATATCATATCATATATTGAATTGTTGAATTCTTTGTAAGTTCATGCATATGTATATATACTTTTTGCTGGTTGAGTGGAAGAGAAGGCCTTACGGCCTTAACTCTGCCAGCTAAAATAAATTATTATTATTATTATTATTATTATTATTATTATCATATCATATCATACCATATCATATCTTATCATATATCGTATTGTATCGTATCATATCATATCTTATCATATATCGTATCGTATCATATCATATCATATATCGTATCGTATCGTATCGCATCGCATCGTATCGTATCGTATCATATATCATATCATATCATATCATATCATATCATATCATATCATATCATATCATATCATATCATATCACATCATATCATATATCGTATCGCATCGTATCGTATAGTATCATATATCATACCATATCATATCATATATCATATCATATATTATATTATATCTTACCATATATCGTATCGTATCATATCATATCATATATCTTATCATATATCGTATCGTATCGCATCGCATCGTATCGTATCGTATCATATCATATCATATCATATCATATCATATCATATCATATCATATCATATCATATCATATCATATCATATCATATCATATCATATCATATCATATCATATCATATCATATCATATCATATCATATCATATCATATCATATCATATCATATCATATCATATCATATCATATCATATCATATCATATCATATCATATCATATCATATCATATCATATCATATCATATCATATCATATCATATCATATCATATCATATCATATCATATCATATCATATCATATCATATCATATCATATCATATCATATCATATCATATCATATCATATCATATCATATCATATCATATCATATCATATCATATCATATCATATCATATCATATCATATCATATCATATCATATCATATCATATCATATCATATCATATCATATCATATCATATCATATCATATCATATCATATCATATCATATCATATCATATCATATCATATCATATCATATCATATCATATCATATCATATCATATCATATCATATCATATCATATCATATCATATCATATCATATCATATCATATCATATCATATCATATCATATCATATCATATCATATCATATCATATCATATCATATCATATCATATCATATATCCTATCATATCAGAGACACACTTGCTGAATTCAAGCTTCAAAATATATGCCTAAATAATTATCTCTAGAGCTTAGGTAATACAAAAAGACCCTGCTAGAAGAGAAACACAATGTTTCTGAAAAGGTCGATCATATACTCATGTAGCTTTCGCAATAAAAGAAACAGACATATATTATGTTATGGTCTTTATTGACTACATCAAGGCTTTTGGCAGAGTAATAAGCCTGAAATTGCGGAGCATACTAGGAAAGAAAGGACTACCAGAACATCTGGTGGAAATCATTAAGAGCTTGTAATATTCATGGACAATGACGAATCTACAGAGCCTATAAACATCAATCAACGTGGAAGGCAAGTTTGCTGCCTGTCACCCATTTTGTTCAATCTATATTTAGATGACCTAATTAAGAGATTGAGTAAAAAAGCACCAAAACTGCAGCGATACAAGTCCCCCAACATTCTGCTCATCGCTGACGGGCAGGTCGTTACAGCTTTCTCTAAAATTTATTTACAAAGAGCCACTCATTCACTCATTCTGCTTAATACCGTGGCAAAAGATTATAAATGTGAAATATGAAAAACAAAAACAGAAGTACTAGCGAAGTTACTGTAAGACTGGAAAAAATGGAAAATATTTTGTTATACTGTAGAATTTTAAAGTTCGTCATCCACAGCGCCACAAAGAGCAGAATGTCCGAGAGAATATCTGTAAGCGGATTTTTTTCCGCTTCCCATCAGACTCCACAGATTGAGTCACTGTTTGCAGTGCAGGAACTACGTCTCGCCATCAGCTCTGTGTTTGTGAACAGCAGCACTATTGACTGCAACTCTACATACAACATTTAAACTCAGCAGTTTTCATATTTAAATATGAAAAAGAAAGAAGAGAATGTCTCATGTGAAGTGGAGATGCTAGTTATTATGATTAGCCTCTGGTACTAGATTCTGTTTGAGTAGCAGAGAAAAACTATATAAACACAGGGACACAGAGTCGTGAATGTTTCCGCTTTTTATACTGAGAATCGAGGTCTGTGACAAAGAATCCCATAACTTTAGTTAAAATATTTTCGGTGATGTACAGCTACTGAATTTTAGACGAATAAGTAATGTGCTCAGATATTGAATAATTTCTAGGGAAAAATTGTTCCGGGGCCGGGTGTCGATCCCGGAACAATTTTTCCCTAGAAATTATTCAAATCTGCTTTACAGGGAGCTTCACCTGAAAGACTAGATTTGCGTGCTCAGATATTTTTATTTATTTATTTACTTACTTATTTACTTATTTATTCATTTATTTGCTTGCTTACTTATTTATTTATTTGCTCATTTATTTATTTATTTATTTGCTTACTTATTTATTTATTTACTTACTAACTTATTTATTTATGTATTTATTTAGATACTTATTTTTTATTCTTTATTTACCAATTTATTTATTTATTTAGCTATTTATTTATGTATTTAGATATTTATTTATTTAACTATTTCTTTCTGTATTTAGCTATTTATTTATTTGACTATTTATTTATTCATTTAGCTATTTATTTATTTGTTTGTTTATTTAATTATTTAGCTATTTATTTACCTAGCTATTTATTTATTTATGCAGCTATTTATTTATTTAGCTATTTATTTATTTGATTGTTTGTTTGTTTATTGATTGATCTGTCTGTCCGTCCGTCCGTCCGTCCGTCCGTCCGTCCGTCCGTCCGTCCATCCATCCATCCATCCATCCGTCCATCCATCCATCCATCCATCCATCCATCCATCCATCCATCCATCCATCCATCCATCCATCCATCCATCCATCCATCCATCCATCCATCCATCCATCCATCCATCCATCCATCCATCCATCCATCCATCCATCCATCCATCCATCCATCCATCCATCCATCTATCTATCTATCTATCTATCTATCTATCTATCTATCTATCTATCTATCTATCTATCTATCTATCTATCTATCTATCTATCTATTTATACTATCGGAGTAAAGACCATAGGGTTTTCTCTTACACTTCATCAGGTCACAAAATACACAAGCAGTGAAATTTAACAAAAATGAAAAGAAAAAATACTAATTTATAACAAAATAATAATAAAATGAACACTATAACAATTAAAATTGCATCATAATAGGAAAAATTAAAATGAAGATCTAAACATTGGAATGTAACATCAGTAACTCAATTACACAAATAGTTAAGTGGGAAAACGTAAGGAAGAGTTCAACAAATGGGATGTAGGCTAATAAAATAATAAAAAAAACAAAATTTAAATTAAAGCCACAATAGAAAAATCTATGGTAATAAATTAAGCATGTAATCAAGGGAGTGTAGTGTAGTGTTGGTATACGGCTCGAAATCACAAAATTGGCCATAACATGTCCTTGAAATTTATTGTGCAACTGACTGGAAATTATAGAATTTTACTTATTAAAACAATGATAATATCATGTTGCAATTTAATTATTATTTGGACAGTTGTAATTAAACCATATTATGCTGGAGCAACAACTCTGAGTATGGAAATGTCAGTTCTTTGACGTCCCTGACTACATTTCAAGTTAATTACAATTATTATTCTTTACATATTGCATATAGACTGAATTGAATTACATTAGCTCATAAATTAAGTAATTAATTTTTCGTATAGGTTTTATCTCAACTTAAATAAACACGTACTAGTCGTTAACATTTAACTGAAGAATACTGCTGGAGAATTTTTAGTGTATTGTAAATATTCATAATTTAAATATGTATGTCACTATTGTATTGATTAAGGCTGGCTGAGTGGAAAATAAGGCCTTATGGCCTTAAATCTGCCAGCGAAAATAAACCATTGCATTCTATTCTATTCTACTTCTTCAAATAATGGACTTAAATCAATAAAAAAAATGGTTTGACATAAATTATCTTTCTTTCGACGAAAATAAAACCATAATTATTCTATTCTTATTATCTGAAAAACGTAACAAACATCCTACATCTATATTAAGTATTAAATTTCATAATTCTGATTGTCTTATACAGTATAAATGCCCGATTATTAAGGAGTCCTCTGAAGTTAAGTATTTAGGTATAATTTTCGATAATCATTTAAAATGGAACCAACACATTAATCACCTTTGTAATAAATTACGTAAAATAGTCTATTATTTTGTTTTATTGAGGAATTACTTGTCAATAAGTTTATTACGCACAATATATTTAACTTTATTTCAATCGGTAATTATGTATGGAATTATAGGATAGGGTAGCTCATTTAAATCCAATTTTAATCCACTTTATTTATTACAGAAGAAAATAATTAAAATATGTCTACATAAACCTATTGATTTTCCATCTCAAAATTGTTTTTAGGCTTTAATGAACTTAACATAAGACAAATTTATTATATTGCATTAATAAAATTCCTACATAGAAATCGAAATAATTTTCAATTGTATTCTCATAGATATGAAACAAAAGGTATGAATTCTTTAAGATTGTTTCAATCAAAATGCAACACTGTTGCCGCATTTAATCATAGTAGTAATTTAGGCCCAAGAATATATAACAAATTTATATTTAAATATCCTAATCTTGTCAATTCTAATAGTTTTAGTATTAAATTAAAAAAGTTATGTATGGATTTTATAAAAATGGAAAAATTGTAAATTTAAATTTATATATTCTAATTGCATAGTAGACATAAGACAAATTGTATTGTATACTTATTAATTTCAATTCAGGAATCCGCCCCTGAGCACGAGTTCTACTCTTTCAGGGGCGAGCTAAAGTTTTTCTGTATATATTTTATTTTATGTTACAAATATTAGAAAAATAAATAAATAAATAAAAAGCATTTTTATTGTCATTTAGCAATTCAAGAGTGAAATACAATATTTGACAGGATTAAATGTTAGCATAGACCTGTCAGTTATTACTGTAGTATATTACAAAAAATAGTCACTGAATTGTATCTTTAATGCTCTAAATATTATTGAAATCAGTCCCTAATAGTTAATGTCAGTTCTGTAACACATAGGCCTAATACAAGCGATATACAGTAAGTATCCACTGGATAACAACAAGAGTCCAGAACAGCTCTTCAATTGTTTGGGCCACAGTGTAGGAGTATGCAGTGAAAGGTTGATTTGTAATGTTTTTATAATATTAGAGAAAGAAAAACATATGTAACTGTTTTCCGGTGAGTACCTTGATTACCAATCAGTTCTGAAATAGTTAAATTCTGTAAATGTGTCACGTAGATTTACGTTTTTTTAGTTGGTTATTTAACGACGCTGTATCAACTACGAGGTTATTTAGCGTCGATGATACTGGTGATTGCGAGATGGTATTTGGCGAGATGAGGCCGAGGATTCGCCATAGATTACCTGGCATTCACCTTACGGTTGGGGAAAACCTCGGAAAAAACTCAACCAGGTAATCAGCTCAAGCAGGGATCGAATCCGATCCCGAGCGCAACTTCAGACTGGCAGGCAAGCGCCTTAACCGACTGAGCCACGCCAGTGGTTTAGATTTACGTTAACAATCAGATATGAGAGTGTGCATATTCAACATAATTTTAAATTCAGTAATCAACATGAGATTTAAGGTATAACAAATTTAGAATTGGTTTTGTCAATTCTGAGACGTCATAGAACTGACATTTTTGTGGACATTATTATATAAATTGCAAAATAAAATAAAATTATCTTTTAAATAATCATGGCCAGTTATGTAACAATAATGTACAGAAAAAAATAAACTAAATAAATGCATAATTGAAAATGTCTGTGAAATGTATCTCATTTTGTCTGATTTTGTGAATTTTGGCCATATGCCATATATGCTGTATATATGAAAGGTTCAGAGCCATAGTGTGCCAAGCGCCATATATTAAAAACGGAGAAAACAAGGGTCAAAGTTAGGTAAATACATAATTTAAATAATTATATACCAAATAATATAAACTATGTACATTAAAACTAAATGATATGTCAATCTTCATTAAACTATGGTATTCACTTAAATTTAACCCTTGTTTTCTCTATTTTTAGTAAATGGCACTTGGCCCACTATGGTTCTGAACCCTTCATATAGATGTATAATTTATAAAACTGTGGCAGAGAAAATGGCTACAATGGAAGGGAATCTGAATTATTTAGAATTAAGAGCAGATACAACTTGGACATAAAAAGTTTTCGAGAAACCATTAATGAATATATTAAGAATAATAATTAGAAAAATCAGGTAGGACAGGCAGAAAATGGAACGATTATGCCTCACGTATTAAACCTAACAAAAGTTGTTTTCGTTACTAGGTTATTTAACAACGCTGTATCGACTACTAGGTTATTTACTGTGTAATATTCACCATGAAATTACGTGACATTCGTCTTATAATTAAGGAAACTCTCTGAAAAAACCCAACCAATTAATCAGCCCAAGCGGGAATCGAACCCATGCTAACAAAACTGTAACACGAAGGAAAAGCTTGAAATATCTGGAGAGAGATGGTTCGATATTATAAAGGAATGAAACAGGTAATAAACGTCTAAAATGAAGAATAATAAGAAGAAAGGTTTATTGTGCCTTTTATGGGATGCGGAAGTAAAGCCGTTGGTCAAATGCATTAGATTTACTGCCTTAAAAAGACCCCTGTGTTCGTGATTATAGATCAATAAAGGCAAAATTCCATGTTAGGTCCGCCATTACCCCGTTACTAACCCTTGCTAAGAGATGTTATCATGTTAACGATTAGGGAGAGTTCGATAAAGAAGAGCAGCGACAGTTCGATTCATAATTTTACTGTTTTGTAGCAGTCTATGTGTAATGATAACAAACTTCTTTGGTTAACAGTAAGTTCAAATCTAGAAAATCGATATCAAATAACAGGTGAAAGAATTCTGACGACTTAGTTGTTAGTTTTAAACTGTACGCCAATTCAAAGTAACTATACAACCAACAAAGTCAACTTGAGCAATGTCATAAATTAACCAATAGTAATTTATTAACAATTTATTTTGTTTTACCTAGCATAGTAAAGTTAAGGTCTTAAGAACTTCTCTTCTATTCAATCAGATCTACAATAATACAAATGCATAAGAAATAATAATAATAATAATAATAATAATAATAATAATAATAATAATAACAATAATAATAACAGTAATATTAATAATAATAACAATAACAATAGATACTTCGTTGTGCAATACTACTGAAGCCTATTTAAGTCACCAGTTAAGCTAAATATATTAGAAATGTAAAGATGATTACTTAGGGATATCACATTTTATAAAATAAAAATACAATTATTTAGATACTTAAATATAATCACTGCTCAACATATTAAGAGAAAATCAATTCACTAAACTTGTCTGAAAAACTCAAATTATTACATTTTCCTTATGAGTACTGCGTTTAAGAGCGAATGTAATTTTTTGCACGATCGTGTTTTTTGTTGTATTTAATAATAATAATAATAATAATAATAATAATAATAATAATAATAATAATAATAATAATTCTTTATTTATACTGGCAGAGTTAAGGTCATAGGGCCTTCTCTTACACTCTACCAGATCACAAAGTATACAAGCAGTTAAAATTTAACAAAAAGTTACAGAACAGAATACTAACATATTACAAAAAAAATAATAGCACAATAAAATCGACACTAAATAACATGAAAACAATACCATAATAAAAAAGAAAGTAAAATACATTGGAATATAGTAAAAGCAACTCATTTAGTACAAATGGTTAATATGGAAAACGTAAGGTAGAATATAACAAAATAGAATGTAATAAAATAATAATAAAAAAGAGAAAAAAATTAAATAAAATTCACAATAAAAAGGCTATGATAATAAATTCATCGACTGATAAAGAGAACAAAAAGGGGAAAGGAAGGAAAAGAAATATGTAGCCTTTTTACAACACTATCGTAGAGAAAAGGGCTTAGAACTGAAAGGAATCTGAATTGAAAAAGTGCAATTTTAATTTATTTTTGAAACTAGACAACGTCCGACAGTCTCTGACATGTTGTGGTAGAGAGTTCCAGAGATGAGCTGCAGAGACCGTGAAAGATGAAGAGTAGAAGGATTTACAGCTATTATTGTTAGGCCTTGAACGTTAGAATTCCCACACAGAAACTTGATGCTAGAGAAACCATTCTTCATAGCATAAAACTATGCTGAAATAGATCCATTACAGTGCAGTTATTGTTACTTAGTTATCATTACAGCATAGTTTTGCGCAAGCTTTGGAATAATATTGCTTAAAATTTTCAATGCAAAATGTATTATATTTGCAATTTTAAAAATGTGATCGTGCAAAAAATGCTGTACAGTACACGTTTGTGAAGTGCATTACAAATTTTTCAAACTTTTCCTTGATTTTGAAAAAAAAAACACTTCCCAACCTTTTATCGTAATACACTGTACTGCGCCTGTTGAATTTTAGTTTTGAAAGACTTTGTCACCCGAAAGGTTCTAATATCGGCAGGAAGAAAATTCCAGATTCGAGAAGTGTAGATAATAAATAGATAACAGTAAACCAAGTTAACATAACTAATAAATCAACTTAACCGATATACTAGCCCAAGCAACTCAACCAACACAACCTGCCTCAACAACCAAACTAATAATTAATTACATTAACCAGCTAGCAAACCAACAAACCAACCTAATTCACTAGTCACCCAAACCAACCAAAAAACCAACGAACATAAGCAACTTAAACGCAAGCAACCAAGAAATGAACGAATTAATCAATAAAAAATTCCGATAAATAAATTTTGCTGTAACAACATTGTAGAGTATTACCACAGTCTAGTATATACGTATACAGTCACGAAGCTCAATACGTAGAAAATATGCAGCCATAGATAGTTGCTAACCACTGGGATCGCTAATATCGCTTCATTACAGACAATGCGAAATAGTAGCGGCACGGTCTTTTGTTCCTAGCATCCTCACAAGTCAAGTTTCGTAGCTGTATATACTATACTTGTTTTTTTGAAAGATGGGACATGACAAGAGCGTTGCGATCGGAAAAACAACTGAATGTCACATAGCGTGGTGGGTCTGTTGCTATGGTAACAACGGTTGAGTTGCCAAACTTATCTTTCCCACGTGTAACAGCGCTCTTGGTGACATTTACTGTGCACACAAATTAGCATTGGTACGTTTCGTCTTTGATTCTCTGTCGATTTTTGTATTGTTTTCTTACCTTCGCGTCAATTGTCAATGAATGTTTTAACGTCAGCCATCTTAACAACAATTGCTAGCTTCCATCAGCTGACAGCGTGGTAGTCCATATTGGAAACATAGCACTGTAGTTTCAAGTTCGGCCGCTTAACTGTCATGTCCCATCTTTCAAAAATACAAGTATAGACTGTGGTATTACGATTATGCATTTCTTTCGCCCTCTGGTTGAGTGGAAGAGGCTCTGTCGGAATGAATGAATGAATGAATGAATGAATGAATTAATGAATAAAAGGAGTCAATTCAACCAACCAGCCAATACAATCAACCAAACAAACATGTAATGCAACAAACCAACGAAAAAAGAGCCAGCGTAACTAGCCAGCCAGCCAGCCAGCCACCTACCATCAAGTAGAAAATCCTTTACGCAGCTAAAACGCACTGGAAGCAACCAAACCAAGCCAACGCAACTTAAAATCTATCTTCAAAAGTGCTGGAACGTACCTAAAGCAACTAAACCAAAAGTACAATCTATCAAGCAGCTAAAACGAACAAAAAGCAACCAAACCAAATCAACGAAACTAAAACTCTAATACGAATAATAAAATTATTAATTAATTTAGCAGAAATATATCACATGAATTGAGAAGAGACATTTCAGAACGTTCTCAGAAAATATTACACTATAGTCTTCAAGGTAAGAAATTCATTTTCTTGGAATGATTGTCGAGAATATGAGAAGTCCTCCTCGATGACGCCACATTGGCTTGCTCCGTGACTAACCTTGAAGGCAAATCGCTGGATGCGTGATGCTAATAAGTCACTTCCGCTTTGTCACTGCGTTAAGAAAGATGAAGAAACAGTCTGTACCCCGGGCTCCATCATCTCGGTAAAAACAGCTCGTGAACCTTAACTTCAATAAATCATCAGAATTTCTTACTGTAACTACGTCGAGTGCAACGCAATCGGATTAGACTCTTAGGGCCATATTCATAGACATTCTTAGCGCGGGCTTCCGGTGGACGATCAGAGAATTAGCGTTTTTCGTATTCATAAACCAGTGTTAGCGATATGATATGATATGATATGATATGATATGATATGATATATGATATGAAATATGATATGATATAATATGATATGATGTGATACGATATATGATATAATATGATATGATATGATATGATATGATATGATATATGATATGATATGATATTCACAATTCACAAATTTATTCACAATTTATTCACAATTTACATTTGAAATGAATACATATGAATATATACCCGAAATGAGCATATGCTCGTGCTCGGGTACAGGCCAGTAGTCTACATAAATTTTAAAGAGCTCAATAATAAAGTTGATGTTAGAAATAATAATAATAATAATAATAATAATAATAATAATAATAATAATAATAATAATAATAATAATAATAATAATCGTAAAATAATAATAATAGAATATCCGTGACGGAGATAATACAAAGATAGTAATACAAATTAATTCATTAATAATAATACTAATAATAATAGTAATAAAACAAAAATATTTACAATAATAAAATAAATACTAAGACGGATAAAATAAAATATAAAACCACTAGCGAGAGTTAAAACAACTTAAATAAGCATATAGTAACCAGAAAAAAAATGACGAACTCGAAAATCAACAGAAAAGTTCGATGTATCGCAGACGACAGCAACCGCCGTATTGACATTGTGCTATGCATTATTGGTGGGGGGGGGGAGCCGAAGGTCTACGTAACTGCCGTTCTCCTCGAATCTTCTCATACAATCATGGGGAGTCAATGCCGAAAAACAAAATGTCTACGAGTCAAACTGTTCGCTATTACCAGGATAAACACAAATAATACTGAAATATATTAATCAAGTTTCAGTTATAGATCTCCCCTTTTGTGCAAGAGGTATCGTATCAAAATATTTTATGAATAGCGGAGAAAATATAAATTTCAATAACTCTCTAGTGAGAGAGATAGTGACAAGTACAATCAAGTGTATCTGTGGCGATGCTAAGAAATTATTTATTGGAGATATACACTGTTATTAATTAAGAAAATGATCTTATATTTATTACAATGTTTTATCTTATAGGTTACATGAATCAGATAAATACAATAAATATTAGTAACATAGAATGCTAGTAACACTTATGATATGATGTGATATGATATGATATGATATGATATGATATGATATGATATATGATATGATATGATATGATATGATATGATATGATATGATATATGATATGATATGATATGATATGATATGATATGATATGATATGATATGATATATGATATGATATGATATGATATGATATGATATGATATGATATATGATATGATATGATAAGATATGATATGATATGATATTAATCCTGTACAAGTAATCAGTCGATAGCCGAGGCTAGTTCAGCACGCTCGTAGCGCAGGCTAGCGAAATGTCTATGAATATGACCCTTAGGGTCGATTTCTAAAACGAGGTCTAGACCACGGTCATGGCTTTAAACCGCGTTTGGGTTTATAAAACGAGGTCTTTTTCATTTTTCTGAGCCACGGCTCGAAACCAATGTCTGAAGCAGAGATCACGGCTGGGGTAGGTTTAAAACCACGGCCTCATGTATGCAAAATGGAGGAAGTAGATCAGCTGGATGACTATGAAAGGAAAATTTGTGACTACAAATATTAAATCTCGGATTAGAGTGGTGAGAGACAGGAATAATCCTTTGTAACTATATAACGACGATAATTTTAGGCGAATATTTCGATTTTCGAAGGAATCAACGCAAAATTTAACAAGAATGCTAAATAATAATCTTCAACGAAATGCAAGAGACGGCAGGTTGACAAGTTTTTTACATCTTCTTATTGCTTTGAGAGAAGTGAGATATAATATTTTATACTAATTACACCTTTATGTCTATAAGACGTTATAACTTAATTCTTCGTCTTTACAGTAGTTCTGGACATTTTATTTAATAGCCTACTCGAATATGATGTGGGCCTACAAGAATATGTATGAAGCAAACGTGATTTTGTCTTCTTATTTTAAGTTTTATGCTACTGGGGCTTTCCACGTAGTAGGCCTATTATATATTGAAAATAGAACCAGACAACATTTTAGTTCCAATTGAAATTTTAATCCAGTTAATATTTAGGTTATTGATTCGTTACACTCGTGTTTTCAGGTAGTTTATGTTGTGTATGTGTATGTACTTATTCACACTGCAATGGGTATATACCCGGTGGCAGTGGTAACTAATTACACTCAATAATGACAATGATAAACTTGTTAATTAAAATACACTTAATAATAATAATACCAATAATTAATACAAATAATTAATACTACTACAACTACTACTACTACTACTACTACTACTACTACTACGACTAATAATAATAATAATAATAATAATAATAATAATAATAATAATATGGAATATCCTAAATTAAATGAAGCACGATCACTTAAAATAACATTTAAAATAAATCTAATTTGTATCTTAAATCGAAGTTCGAACTAAAACCCACGAGTATGATATGTTCATATCTGCACAAGTACCTTCCCACACTACACTCATTTCGCTGTCAACTCACTCACTGCACTGGAACTACGACACATTTCACTGATTCTATCCTGATTTCACTAACACTTCAAAAACATTTCACTGTTCATATACTTTGCACTGCCACTATAAACTATAAAGCTTCCTTGACAGGAACACGTTTCACTGACACAACACACTTCACTGACACAACATAATTCTTCACTGATACAACACTTCAATAACAAAATATCATTTGCATCCTTTACATAGTGTGTATAATTACCGTCTATTAGTAAAGTCCTTAAGCCTATTTTTAAATACGTTTTTGGTTGTTGGTAAAGCCTTTAGTAAGTCTGCAGGTAAAGCATTCCAGTCCCTGATAGTACGATTGAGAAAAGAAAACTTTCCAGTGTCCGCCCTCTGTCTTCTTTCTCTCAATTTATATGAGTGGTCGTTCCTTGAAGAGTAATGTTGGTAGTAGCTATGAACACATAATAAACTAGCTACAACATAAACGCTCGACTTATGCCACTGCCATCGTGATCTAGACCAGGCCGTAATGCAGGTTGTGTGACGTCACTCGATGAGTCGGGCTTTTCTATTTGAGTATACGGAGCTGAGTGAAATATATTACTTTAATGCGTGTCGGCGCTCAATTTTATTTAGTGTAATGTGTGTATAAGACCCCTTCACACTTCTTATTGCATAATATGTTGCAGAAATAATTACAAAACTGTGTTATTTTAATGTGAACGGAGTTTTACATGGTAACATAACCTGGTTGCATCAACATTTTAAGTTTGGAATGGAAGCTATTTTGAGATTTAATAAAGAAGAATTATTTATATTGTGATTTTAATTTAGCACATCTACCTTCCTTACTTGTAGGTACAACATTTACCACAGTCCCTCCTATGGAATTAGTGTATGTACAGTTGTGTGTTAATCTGGTAGGTAGATAAATACAATTCATTACAATCCAGTATAGTAGGGAACAAATAAATAATACAATTAAATTTTTATTCAATGTAATATGTGCATAAGTGCCATTTATGTGTTGCATAATGTGGCAGGAATAATAAATAAAACTGTGTTATTTTTATGTGAAGAGAATTTACCATGTTAACATAACCTATCTGCGTCAACATTTTAGGCTTAAGTTGAGAACGATAACGGTTTTGAGATTTAATAAAGAAGAATATATTTTTAGGATAAACTTCAGAACACGGTTACCGTCCTTACTTATAGGTAGAAAATTCACCACAGTCCCTCCTACGAAATGTACATATGTTATATTACTTAGTAGCGCTGAGGTATAGTTCCGGTAATTTCTGAACTGAAAACAGTTGAATTTATTTTTTGTCGAGATGCGTTTGATCCTATAAGCAAGGCATATTAAAATCCTGAAGGAACCGAACTAATTTGTATATGCAAGATGTATGAATACGAAGGGAACTACCTCAGCGCTAGTTTAGCCCTAGTAACATATTAAACTAATCAGACTTCAGACTGGAGTACCGTCTGAAACGAATAAATACAATTGAAGTGTAGACAAATTGCATTTATGAGTTATACGTAGCGTTATCCTTAATTATAATGCATAATTGCGAATATGGAAATAAGGCAAGTACTGATAGAATAAACATAACCTATAACTTCAACACATTAAAATATGCGTGCGATGCAACTGAAAATTGTTGAAACGTGCATAAATGAATGTGCAAGAATTTCGTAATGAAGCATGAGTGCTTTATTTCAACTAATTACAATTCTAGATACTGTAACAGTAATGAAAACTATAGGGTATAATTTTTCGTAATATACTAACTATATGTATCTCGTTTTTAGTTCAAATTGTATATATTATCAAACGTCGTATTATTTACTCGTATAATGTAGATTATTCACAAATAAAAAGGGCGCAATAATTTAAATTTAATAAGACAAATACGGTAAACTAGCAATAATGGATTAGACAAGAGTAACATCGGTAACGCTGCACTTAGGCCTAATCACAACTTACTTTACATGCCAGTCAATGTTTCACTTTCACGTATATATTATTACACATATTTAGCCTACTGTTTATAAGACCAAAATTTCACTTAACCACATTAGAGCGCAATATTTAATCGAAATAAAGGCAGGTATTACACATACGAACTTTGCCTGCAACAACGTAATTTTCACACCAAAAATAATATTATACCTTAAATTGCAAGTAAATTGTGTCTCAAGTGTCTCACAATCACTGTTTAAAATTTTACTGACGCAATTACACTGCATTTCAGAGAAATATATGTTATTCTTCATGCACTGCAACTAATTCATATGGTTGAAAGACCGCCTTTCGCGATCAGCTGTTAAGCGAGTCACGTGGTCTGCCTTACGGCCTGTATTAGATCACGATGGCAGTGCTTATGCTAATTATTTGAGAAATATTTTTATACCTAAAAATCCGTTCCCTATTAAATACTAATTAATGCTAGTATTTCAAACGCACATATATTCTGTAAATTAGTAAATATAACAATACCTTAGCTGAGAACAAAAGAATGTGACTTACTGCAATTCAATAAAAATATTAATCCCGATGTTCATTTCTTTCTAATATCGACTGTTTACAGGAACAAAAATCGATTCTTAGCTGAGTTGCCATATATAAAACCCACGAACCTCGGTTTCTTCTCAAGCCGCGTCTCGACTTCGTTTTAGAAATCGCATAAGGATTCAGACCTCAATCGCGGTTTAAAAGCCGAGGTTCGGAACCACGATTTTGTCCGTGTTTTAGAAATCGACTCAATGTCTTGTGTGTTTCGAATTTGTGTGATGGTGACCTAAAAGATATCCGACAACATAAAATATTGCTATAACCTCACAATTCTCACAAAACTGTGGGTGTAACAAGCCAAAAAAAACATGCATGTTTACAAGAAATCCTACTTTGTAAATATTTCCTTTCGATTTCAAAAGTTTAATAACCGTATACAGCTAGTTTAAATGTCTTCGTTATATCCAGTAGTTTATTGCTACACACTTTCATTATTAAAGAGTTGCCACAAGGACAAAGTGTTATAAACAATAATTACATTTAGTGAATGTTAAATGGTAGACCTATATTGGGAAGAAGAGGTATCAAAGACGACACAAGGATGATCCTCTATGTACTGTAACTTATATTGATTTATGGATCACAAGGGTGGACTTTGACTGAAAGACAAAATGTTAAATTATATCAGTCGACATGGACGGCTTAAGACGTAATGCTAGGATCCTCAGGTTTCACAGTAAGAAATGAAGAAATAAGGGTGGGAATAGAGTGTGCTGCAGAGGACTGAAGAAAAAGCACTGCAATGATATGGGCATCTAAGATGTATGGATGAAGACAGATGGCCACGGAGGGTCTTGGAATGGTCATCATCAGGAGGAAGAAAGAGAGAACGTCCTAAAGCAGCTTGGAGGAAAGAAATAATGGAGATGCTGAGAGGCCGTAATTTGGAGTAAAGGCTTGGCTGGATTGACAAGCTTGGAGAGTGCGAATAAAGAAGGCAGTAAAGAAAGCAGTGCCTTCTTTTTATATTTGTCACATCCTTCTCTGTTTAATTTATTCTTCATTTCTTACTACCCTCTTTTCTACTTTTTCTATTGCTGTTCTACGAGTAGATTGTACAGCAATCAGATTATATATTATTACAACAATGATACATACACGTAAATATATATAACAAATAAAATGTACGTCTGATCCGTTTGGGTATGGATAATATTAACTTATTATTATAAAGCTATTATGATAATAGGAAAAATTTCTTGCTGGTTATATTATGATCAAAGGATGGGAGTTTCCATATATGACAATCAACAATGCATAATCTGAAAAGACAAATCGTAGATGATTAAAATGGCTACTACAAATCAACAGCGAGCACAATGTGTTCTTTGGTATGCTAAATTTGAGAGAGTTAAAAGAGTTCAAAGGGAATTTCGACGCGAGTATGGTGTGCGTAATGTACCTAAATAGGATTCCATAATGTTGTGGTATCGAACATTTGTAGAAACAGGTTGTGTTAAAAAAACATAGCAGAAGGTCGCAGGTGAAACCCAGTATGAGAAGCAGCTATCTCTTGACTTGTTCCCCAGACTCCCCAGATCTAACCCCCTCCTGACTTCTTCGTGCAGGGTTTTGTTAAAGACATTGTCTATTCATAGAAACCCAGGAACTTTGATGATCTGAGAGTAAAAATAACTCAAGATTTTCAACAAATCACCCCTCTTATGTTACAACGGACATGGGCTGAATTGCATCACCGTTATGAGTTGTGCAGCGTGCGCAATGGGGGTCATGTTGAGCTCTGAGGAACCTCCCATCTTTCAGTGTTGTATGCACAAAGTTTCAACATATAAAGTTCAGTAGTAAATGTTCTACAGTGTTTTTATTTTATCCATACCCAAACGGATCATCCTGTACTTATCTCGATCTTGGATAAATAACAAATTTATTCTAGATCACACCGAAGGGATATAAAATAGAATCATTGTGAATGTTTCAGCGGAATCAATGTTATTTCTTAATAGTTTTCTTCGAAATATCACCGAGTAAGTAGTGATTCTTCTGTCATTGAGCTTTTTCGAACAAAAGCTTATCCCAATACACTGGTTGGAAACTGGAATGGTAAGGTATTTTGAATGTTTTATAACACAGAATTTATTCTGTATCAATTCGATTGAATGAACGTTGTTCTTATAGCAAGGATTACAAATAATTGTAGCACATTCCACCTTGTTTATAACGGATTATAAAGTAAAATAAAAACAGAAGGTTGCGTGAATAATTTCGAATTCCGAATTACAAATCCCAGTGATATTTAAATGTTGTGTTGTGCTTTCATTTTTACAGTTTTGAATTTGTAGTACGGAGAATCAAATGAAAAAGAAAAAGAGTGGCAGTATTGAGTACGACGTATCGAAAAATTGTGTTATCGACCCATGTCTATTAAATGTATTAAGACGTAAGTATTCAATTGGAGTCTGACTGGGCAGAAGAGAATGGCTGCTGGTCTTAGTTTTACCAGATTAAATAAACAAATAATACTGTAGTACATTATGCAACGAGCCTATAATAGTAGTAATTAAGACGCAAGTATGTTTGTTTATGAAACGAGCATGTGCTCGTTTCATAATTTTAATACGAGTGTCTTAATTACCATTATAGGCAAGTTTCATACGATTTTTTATGCTCGACCATATTTCTAACTTGAAATTATTCATAAGTATTCATGTTATGGTTATCTAAGTGAGGAGCGGAACTGATCTTCTAAATTGTGAGATGTGCGCAGACGCGAAAGTATTGATTTTTTCCGAGGAACGAATGTCATTGACCTTGATATAATCTAGAGAATAACATGAACATTAATCTTGATATAACCTGGAAATTGATTTAGAATTGAAAAAAAACGAGATGACAAATTGAATTTATTTGAATATTATTTACAATTAACGCTAATTATTATAGTAACAGAACATAACCTTCTGCGACAGTACTGGATTTCCAGCCTCCGTGACGTTTCGCTAGTTGTCTTTCGATTGCATATCCGAGAATAATCGATACTTGCGGTTTTATAATGCTACAATGGTGATTTCTCATTGGCTGAACAATTGAACTATAATGAATACGTGTACTTTAATGAGGTGCATTAAAGGGCTACTTTATTCATAAAAGAATAAAATCAACAGTAAAAAAAGGTCGAATTTATCAGTGATAGGTTATCGTATTTAGTACTTAAGGGTAGATGGTGCGATATCGTAGTTATAAACGCTCATGCCCCTACAGAACGGATGACGTGAATACGTTAGGAGAAAATCCACAAACGATTAGGGAAAACACGGGAATTTTACTGGAAGTAAGTAAAGAGATAGGTTTGGAAATAAATCCCGAAAAGACAAAGTATATGATTATGTCTCGTGACCAGAATATTGTACGAAATGGAAATATAAAAATTGGAAATTTATCTTTTGAAGAGGTGGAGAAGTATAAATATCTTGGAGCAACAGTAACAAATATAAATGATATTCGGGAGGAAATTAAACACAGAATAAATATGGGAAATGCCCTTTATTATTCGGTCGAGAAGCTTTTATCATCCAGTCTGCTGTCCAAAAATCTGAAAGTTAGAATTTATAAAACAGTTATATTACCGGTTGTTCTTTATGGTTGTGAAACTTGGACTCTCACTTTGAGAGAGGAACATAGGTTAAGGGTGTTTGAGAATAAGGTGCTTAGGAGAATATTTGGGGCTAAGACGGATGAAGTTACAGGAGAATGGAGAAAGTTACACAACACAGAACTGCACGCATTGTATTCTTCACCTGACATAATTAGAACATAAAATCCAGACGTTTGAGATGGGCAGGGCATGTAGCACGTATGGGCGAATCCAGAAATGCATATAGAGTGTTAGTTGGGAGGCCAGAGGGAAAAGACCTTTGGGAAGGCCGAGACGTAGATGGGAAGATAATATTAAAATGGATTTGAGGGAGGTGGGATATGATGAGACTGGATTAATCTTGCTCAGGGTAGGGACCAATGGCGGGCTTATGTGAGGGCGGCAATGAACCTCCGGGTTCCTTAAAAGCCAGTAAGTAAGTAAGTATTAAAGGGCTACTACCAGGTGTATAATTACTACATTTCGGCATGGTCGAGCATAAAATAAGTAGGCTACTTCAATACAGTTTTGTGTTGGGTTTGATGTGCACCTAGGTAATTCGAGCAGACAAAATAAATATGACATTCACTTTGTTGTCGAATGCAGATGGAATTTATTTTAGAAGATTCACCATAACGACGAAGACTAGTTTCATTAATGCATAAAGTTTGAGCAGACATTTAAATTCTTGGTTCTCAGAACATGCTCGTCCTCCCACCTGATGGTAAGCGGCGGAGTATTTGTTTCTAAAACACTTCTGGAAGTCACACAAATTACACTGTCAGCAAACAAGATGGATAGGCGAACGTGACTGGCAAGGTATTAACTACGAAAGAAGCTGCGAGCCACCCACTTGCGGCTTCGTTGTGTCAGCCTGCACACTCAGAATCTGCATTGTCCTCATCCGGACAGTCCAGCATGGGCGACGGACATCTCTGGCTTGTGGACTAGGTCACTGAACTGTTCCGACTTCAAAAATACTTTATAAGTCTGTATATATCAGGTCTTAGTCTTTACTTATAATATAGATTTGTCCCGACTATTTTTGGTCCATTCTACACATTATTAATAGTATTGTAGCAAAGGAGTCTTTAAGTCGAACCAGTGGAGTCTGATTAAGAGACAGGGAGTCAGGATCTGTGTTGTGTAGTCGGAGCCATTAAAATGAGGCCGTGAAATATTGAATCGACGTTATTAAGTCAAAGTCTTGAAATCGTAGTCATTAAGTTGGGTTCGAGAAGAAATATAAGCAATTAATTCGACATTATTAAGTCGAAGTCCTGAAATCGTAGTCATTAAGTTGAGATCGTGAAATCGGAGTCATTAATTCGACATTAAGTCGAAAAGCTGAAATTGTAGTCATTAAGCTGAGGTCGTGAAATCGGAGGCATTAAGTTGAGGTCGTGAAATCAAGGTCATTAGTTATTAAATTCAGATCGTGAAGTCGTAATTCGACGTTATTAAGTCGAAGTCCTGAATTCGTAGTCATTAAGTAGAGGTCACAAAATCTGAGTCACTAATTCGACGTTATAAACTCCAAGTTGTGAAGTCGTAGTCATTAAGTTGAGGTCACAGAATCGAGGTTATTAATTCGACGTTAGTAACTCCAAGTTGTGAAGTCGTAGTCATTAAGTTGAAGTCGTGAAATCGGAGCAATTAATTCGACGTTAGTAACTCCAAGTTGTGAAGTCGTAATCATTAAGTTCAGGTCGTAAAATCATAGTCATTAATTCGACGTTATTAAGTTGAAGTCCTAAAGTCGTAGTCATTAAATTGAAGACGTGAAATCGAAGTCATTAATTCGACATTAATAAGTGGAAGTCCTAAAGTCGTTGTCATCAAGCTGAGGTCGTGAAACCAGAGTCATTAATTCGACGTTATTAAGTGGAAGTCCTGAAGCCGTAGTCATCAAGTTGAGGTCGTGAAATCGGAGTCATTAATTCGAGTTATTAACTTCAGGTTGTGAAGCCGTAGTCATTAAGTTCAGGTCGTGAAATCAAAGTAATTAATTCAACATTATTAACTCCAAGTTGTGAAGCCGTAGTCATTCAGTTCAATCGCGAAATCGGAGTCATTAATTCGACGTTATTAACTCAAAGTTTTGAAGTCGTAGTCATTAAGCTGAGATCGTGAAATCGGAGTCATTGATTCGACGTTATTAAGTCGAAGTCCTGAAGTCGTAGTCATTAAGTTGAAGGCGTGAAATTGAAGTCATTAATTCGACATTAAGTGCAAGTCCTGAAGTCGTAGTTATTAAGTTGAGGTCGTGAAATCGGAGTCATTAAGTTGAGGTCGTGATATCAGTCATTAATTCGACGTTATTAACTCCAAGTTGTGAAGTCGTAGTCACTAAGTTCAGGTCGTGAAATCGGAGTCATTAATTCGACGTTATTAAGTTGAAGACCTGAAGTCGTAGTCCTTAAGTTGAAGTTGTGAAATCGAAGTCATTAATTCGACATTATTAAGTGGAAGTCCTGAAGTCGTAGTCATCAAGCTGTGGACGTGAAATCAGAGTCATTAATTCAACGTTATTAAGTAGACGTCCTGAAATCAGAATCATTGAGTGAAAGTCGTGAATCAAGAGTCAGGAAGTCGATATCGGTGTTGTATAGTCGGAGTTATTACGTCACGCACGCTCACTATACATCTAAAAAGTATGGAGCTTGTTTTACTACCATCTACTAGTGAAGTCCTTCAGCTTATGTTTAAAAACATTTGCGGTTATTGGCAAAGTCTTTAGTAAGTCTGCAGGTAGATCATTCCAGTCCCTGATAGTACGGTTGAGAGGAAAAAAGAAAACTTTCCAATGTCCGTCCTCTGTCTCCTTTCCGTCAGTTTATGTAAAGGTATTTCCTGAGTAATTATGACACATTTAAAAAGTCATTTTTCAGAAACGGAGAACTGTTATGCTTATAATGCAGATATATTGGACTATCTACTCTTTAGGTCCTATAACTTGGAGTGGATTCCATTACAATATCACATATCCAATTGACGACTCCCTGTTGTAAGTGCGCCCCGAAGCCGTACTCAAGTTACGACGACGAACAACTCATTAAACTAATGGTGCTTCGAAGTATTTAATTCCTGATCCTCACGCGAAAGCAAAATTCCCGAACACATGTGCTGGACGCAGAAATCAGTTGTTGGGCCAAGGCCGGGCGGGTTCAGAGCTGGTGATATTCGCTAAGTGCGGCCCTTATTACTCTCCCGATACTAAAGGCACTGTTATTATGACGTGAGCGGAATAAAAGAGCGACCAACTTCTTTGTCGCGCACCAGAGCAACCGGTGCGCTTTCCCATGTAATGCGAGATATCACAATTTTAAAACCCCGAGAGATCGCAGGCCATGAACTAATTAATGCTTGGTAACCTGGAGATATTTTTGTTCGCCTATTATACTTTTATAGGCTACCGTCTAAAAAAAAAAAAAGATAAGAGAAAACGGTGATGAATAAAAAACACGCCGAAGTACGTGTATTTCAGCGCAATAAGGACACAAAGTCGAATGTGAACTGTCTCTTAACATTTGAATAAAAAAATTACATTCAACGCCGAACATGTTTCCAGCATCTGCAAAATTGCGTTCTTCAATGCGCCCTATTTTAGTTTACACTCCCTGTTAATTTTACCTTTCGAAACAACGTTTAATCCCTGGAGAGTCTCTTGGGGATTTTAGCCTTTGAACCACAATCGGCAGCCTAGGAAATGCTGTTGGTTGTTATTTTCTCAGATTACTGGAGTAAATATTGAGTTTATAGCCATTTTCATATGCAAAGGAAGCTTCGCTGGAATTTTGTTGCTCCAGGGAGACTTCGTCGGACGTCGGTCTCTGAGAATTTTCACTCCAACACAAATCCTCAATGCTGTCTTTCTGACCGTGATTCGAGGAGAGCTGTCCATGCCGTTGGGAATCGACGAGCGAAGTCCAGTAGCGTGTGTCAATATACGAGCAGATGCTGGCTGTGTATTCACAATAACAAATTAATATCACTGCTAATGTGTGTTTGCTCTGCAGGAGGAGCACTTCTGCCCTGAGCAAAGCGTGAGAGTCTGGGAAACACCAATGCAATTAGCAAACAACTAAACTCTAGACAAATATTCAGTAAACAACTAAAATGTACACAAAATATTCAGCAAACAACTAAAATCTGCACAAATATTCAGGAAACAACTAACATGTATACAAATATTCAGTAAAAACTGAAATGTAGACAAATATTGAGCAAAGAACTAAAATCTATACAAATACTGAGCAAACAACTAAAATCTAGACAAATATTCAGGAAACAACTAAACTCTAGACTAATATTCAGCAAACAAATGAAATCTAGACAAATATTGAGCAAACAACTAAAATCTAGACAAATATTCAGGAAACAACTAAAATTTAGACAAATATTCAGCAAACAACTGAAATGTAGACAAATATTCAGCAAACAACTAAAATCTATATAAATATTGAGCAAACAACTAAAATGTAGACAAATATTCAGCTAACAACTAAAATCTAGACAAATATTCAGGAAACAACTAAAATTTACGCTAATATTCAGGAAACAACTGAAATGTAGACAAATATTGAGCAAACAACTAGAATCTATACAAATATTGAGGAAACAACTAAAATGTAGACAAATATTCAGCTAACAACTGAAATCTACACACATATTATGGAAACAACTAAAATCTAGACTAATATTCAACAAACAACTGAAATCTAGACAAATATTCAGCTCTAACAACTAAAATCTAGACTAATATTCAGCAAACAACTGATATCTAGACAAGTATTGAGCAAACAACTACAATCTATGCAAATATTGAGCAAACAACTAAAATCTATACAAATATTAAGCAAATAACTAAGATTTAGGCAAATAATTGATTCAGCAAACAACTAAAATCTAGACAAATATTAAGCAAACAACTGAAATCTAGACAAATGTTAGCAAACAACTAAAATTTAGACAAATATTCAGCAAACAACTAAAATCTAGACAAATATTCAGCAAACAACTGAAATCTAGACAAATATTCAACAAACAACTACAATCTATACAAATATTGAGCAAGCAACTAAAATTTAGACAAATATTCAGCAAAAAACTGAAATCTAGACAAATATTGAGCAAACAACTATAATCTATACAAATATTGACCAACAACTAAAATCTAGACAAATATTCAGCAAATAACTAAACTTTAGGCAAATAACTTATTCAGAAAACAACTAAAATATAGACAAATATTCAGGAAACAACTGAAATCTAGACAAATGTTAGCAAACAACTAAAATTTAGAAAAATATTCAGCAAATAACTAAAATCTAGACAAATATTCAGCAAACAACTAAAATGTAGACAAATATTGAGCAAACAACTAAAATCTATACAAATATTGGGTAAACAACTAAAATTTATACAAATATTCAGCAAACAACTAAATTCTAGACAAATATTCGAAATCCCATGTTTCAGACTTCAAATTTCTGGCTACTTCCAACATAGTTTGTAAATTTTATCAAACGAAAATAAAAGAAGCATCAGGTGAAACTGGTGAGTTTCAGATTAACGTTATTTTCTTACTCTGTGATCTTTGATAATGTAAAAGTACAATTACACGGTTAATGTGCTCCGATGCGATATTTTATCCCTAGTGCAGGAATACTATAAACTAAGATACTGTACTTCTATGAAACAATACTTTTCGCTTATGTTACAGAAATTAGACAAATTCATGACAGAAACTGCACATACCTCTTCACATGTTCTCTACCAGATTTCGCGTCTATCGCTAATGACAAAAAAGAAAAAACCGGTTCTGGAAATAAGTATTACCTGCATACATCTGCTCTTGAAGTTCATAGCTATAGTATGAGGATTTTAGTCTATTCTTTGTCGAACTCTGGACTCTGAAAAGTTCAGGCAGGTAAAGTTTCCGTCTGATATAGAAAGGAATCGTGAGGTGTTTCGTTCACGAGCCAGAGAGTTTGTAATTCATTCACGGAGCCAACTGAAAGGGAAACTGCGCTACTAGCCGTCCAGGGCAAGAAAAGACATTGAACTAACTTGCGAAATAGATGACAGGTAATCAGATATTCCGATCTGAACCCTGTATCAGAGCTTACACAATGCATTTTGGCGGAGACGTTGAATTAACATAACTCGGTCACAGGAACCACACTTTTCTTTATTGTCGTAAAGACATTCTGTTACTGATAACCGCGTATTTCGACATGTACGGTTCTAAATAAAGCTATGTTTGAACGATCTTATTGTCAATTTCATTTTCCCATCTTCCTTCAGTGATACGGAATTAATGTCGAATATACAGAATATAAATTAGACCTACGTGACATTATTTTTTTATAAACAGCTAACTAAATTATATTATTTTTATTATTATTATTATTATTATTATTATTATTATTATTATTATTATTATTAAGTTTTTTCATAATTATTTTGTAATAAAATAGATATTGACGTAATTTAAAGTATAATGTAGGCCTAAGTCTAAATCTAATCTTTTTCGTCTATGGTGGTAACTAATTATACTCAATAATGACTATTAATAATAAACACATTTAATAATAATAATAATAATAATAATAATAATAATAATAATAATAATAATAATAATAATAATAAGTAAAGGTAGTAATAAATAATAATAATAATCCGTGGCGCTACAGCCCGTGAAGGGCCTAGACCGACCAGCCGGCTGCTGGTCTCACGCCCACATACCGAAGCAGAGGTGGACGATCATCCAACCAGAACGGAGGTATCGTGTGGTTAGCACGATGATCCCCCAGCCGTTATAGCTGGTAATAAATAATAATAATGAATAATAATAACAATATAGTATAATAATATTAACGATCATTTAAAATAACATTTAAAGTAAATCTAATTTGCATCTTAACCCTAAGTTCGAACTAAAACCCACGAGTATGATATATGTTCATACATGCACAAGTACTTTTCAGCACTACACTCCTCACTACTTCTGATAATGTAAGTAAGATACATGTAATATACTCAGAACTTGTTTCACGAACATTGGTCAATTCATTGAGGAGTTATGCCATATTATTCTTCACTCTACACATAAAATTTGCCATTCCGTGAAATATTCTGGCATATTGGTTAAAGGACCAAGTAAATTGACACATTCTTATGTTTTAGGCCGTAACTGGAAAAATATTAGATACACTTAAAAATCAGTAACATTAAATTGTAACATGCGGTTGCAAAGCCAGTTCAATAAGAGTATAGACCTGTAATATGATATAACCACAGTCTACTATATACAGTCACGAAGCTTGGGGTGATTTTTTGCATTTGTCCCGGTAGTTGCTAGCCGCTTAGAGCGCTGTGAGTACTAGGAACAATAGACTGTGTCACAGCCATCGTGATCTAATACAGGCCGTAAGGCAGACCATGTAACTCGCTTAACCCGATCACGAAGGGCGGCGTTTCAACCATAGAAATTAGTTGGAATGCAGAAACAGTAACATATGTTTCTCCAAAACGTAGTGTAATTCCATTAATAAAATTTAAAACAATAATTATGAGACACTTCAGACATAATTCACTTGCGAGTTAAGATGTAATATTATTTATGGTGTGAAAATTACGTTGTTCATATGTGTAATACCTGCCTTTATTTCGATTAAATATTGCGAAATTCTTGTACATTCATTTATGCACGATTCAATAATTTTCAATTGCACCGCACGGATATTTAGATATGTTGAAATTATAGGTTATGTTTACTGTACCAATTGCCCATTTCTGTCTAAATTTAGTGATCTCCAATGCCTTGCCATTCATATGAAAATTATAGGTTATGTTTACTATATTTAACTTATATTCCTAAATTCGCAATTATACATTATAATTAAACATAATGTCATGTATGACACCCGTCACATTCTATGTGTCTGTCTTTTAATACTACAATTGAGTACTGAATTATTGTATTTATCTACTACCTAAGAGACGAAGTAACACAATCGTACGTACACTAATTTCATAGGAGTGGTATGGTAAATTTTCTGTCTACAATTAAGGAAGTTAGATGTGCTAAATTAAAATCACAATATAAATTCGTTTTTATTGAACCTCAAAATAGCTTCCATTTAAACTTAAAATGTCAATGCGAACAGATTATATTAACACGTAAAATTCTCTTCACATTAGAATAATACAGTTTTTTAATTATTTCTGCAACATATTATGCAATAAGAAGTAAACGGAACTTTTGGACACATTACACTAAATAAAACTTAGCAATGATACGCAATAAAGTTATAATATATTTCACTGAGCTGCATACACGGAAACAGAAAACCCGAACATACATTACGGCCTGGTCTAGATCGAAAAGGCATTGACTGTGCCGTATTTCGCTTTGTTGTGAAAAGTTGTGTACACCACAGAATAACAAAATAACTGTGAAATGTTCGTTATCGGTTGTAATAACTGTAAATGACTAAATACAATAATTTGAATAATAATATGGGACAAGGAGACGTTTGTGGTTCTATAAATATTGTAAGAAAAAGAGGTCGAGTTATCCTTCTTCCGAAAGATCCAGGAAGGTAACTTTATAAAATATAATATATGCTTTATGAAAATAATATATAAACCTTATGTGTTTCATATTTCAAAAGTGGAAGGAACGTGTTAATTTTTTCCAAAAGAATACGATATCGAAAGTACAATACATTTTATCGTCTGCTGGGGAAAGGGTCTGTGATGAGGCGATAGTAGCGATCCTGGTGGTGAGCAACTATCTATGGAGGCGTATTTCAACTGTCTATGTTTGCATATTTAGTAAGTATTGAGCTTCGTGACTGTATATACTAGAATGTGATATAACTGAATGTCTATATGAAATCGAAGATACGTTCGTTGAAGTTATAATCGCTCAGTGACCTCTGGCGTAACGCAAGTTCTTTCTAGAGCATTTCATTGACCTACAGACACGTTTGGCACTTAGCTGTGACAAACGGCTCCTAGAAATCCCAACTAAGGACATTACTCGTTTAAGAAGCCCACGAGGGACGTTTATTTTTTGTAAATTCTTGTTTGCTCTTCTTCCCACACAGGCTCAACATGTAAAGGCATACGTGCTCAAGACTGCAAACGCGATGTATACAGCCGTTCCACTGCCACAACACGGACTAGCATTTTATTATCTCCATCATGTTAGCAAATGAGTTGGACCGCACAGCGGAAGAATATCTTGGCGCGGAGACGCCACGTCACGTCCGGGCCCACGCGCTGCGAATGAGAATGTGGTGATCAGCGACTCGCTGAACCCGGGGCTGCAGAAGCGCCCCGAACCGTCCACTCGCGGATTTTGCTGTGCTGTGCCATCCTATAGCGCAGGAAATTCAATTGTCGGCCCCTGGTCCAAATCCTGACCACCAGAGTGCTTCGAGTGACCGCAACAAATGTTAATAGAAGTCATTCCCATAATGCAGCTGAAGAGGCTCACCTAGTGGACCTCTATGCTTGTAGTAAGAGGTCGTGCTCAAGTCTCTGTTAATCCCAATAACAAGAAGTTAAACTCACAAAGACAATCGCTATATGAAGCGTGCAGGGAATGTTTAATTCTTAAAATTTTCAATATAGCATAGTTGCATAAGAGAATTCCTACATTTTCGTCAAAATTATCAGTTTTCCAGTTTCATTCTTAAAAATGCTCCAATATTTTTCTCTCACTTGTTTATGCGGATGACGTAAATATGTTAGGAAAAAATCCACAAAATACTACGGAAAAACACGAGAATTTTACTTGAAGCAAGTAATGAGATACCAGTAGATTGGGAACTAAATCCCGGAGAAATAAAGTATTACGATTATGTCTCGCAACCAGAACATAGTAAGAAATGAAAATATAAAAATTGAAAATTTATCCTTTGGAAAGGTGGAAAAACTCAAATATATTGGAGCAACAGTAACAAATATAAATATCACTAGAAAGAAAATTAAACGCAGAATAAATATGAGAAGTGCATGCTATTATTCGGTTGAGAAGTTTTTGTCATCTACTCTGCTTTAAAAATATCGAAAGTTAGAATTTTTAAAATAATTATATTACCTATCAAAACGGAGTGCGTTATATGGCAGTAAAATTTTTAATAGTCTCCCTATCGATATAAAAAATGAAACTAAAAACATAAGATTACTTAGGGCCAAATTAAAGAAGTACCTAATTTCTCACGCCTTCTATTCTGTAGGTGAATTCATGACATTCAATAACGCTTCATGAAATTGATACTAAAACTTTGCGTTGTACTAGTAGACTATATTGTAAATCTCTTCTGTATATATTTCATCTAGACTGTGACTATAGATTAAGATTTTATAATAGTATTAAGTTTTTTGACTTGTTCCATATTCTACCTGTGAAGCAATGTATGAATACCATGGAATGTTAATAAATACAATACAATACTGGTTGTTTTGTATGGTTGTGGAATGTTGACTCTCACTTTGAGAGAGGAACTGAGGTTAAGGATGTTCGAGAATAAGGTACTTAGGAAAATATTTGGGTCTAAGAGGGCTGAAGTTACAGGAGAATGGAGAAATTTACACAACGCAGAACTGCACGCATTGTATTCTTCACCTAAAATAATTAGGAACATTAAATTCAGACGTTTGAGATGGGCTGGGCATGTAGCACGTATCGGTGAATCCAGAAATGCATATAGAGTGTTAGTTGGGAGACCTGAGGGAAAAAGACCTTTGTGTAATCCGAGACGTAGATGGGAAGATAATATTAAAATGGATTTGAGAGAGGTGAGATATTATGCCAGAGACTGGATTAATGTTTCTCAGGATAGGGACCGATAATCAGCTTATGTGAGATATAACAAATGTCTCAATTCGAGTGAGGAATATGTTGAAAAATAGCGGAACAATTGCTGTATCAGTTTCAATAAATCTTACCATGAAATTGTGCTTTTGTTTTGTAAACGGTCCCAGGGAAAAGCACTTTCTGGAAAGCCTCGTGATTGCGGTGGAGTGACCAAAATTTGTATAAGTACTTGTTTTGACATTATTAACACGGTGGAAAAAGAAAATTTAACTTCTTTTATCTGCCCCCATGTGAATGTTTGCTTGTCAGCTACTATAAAAGCTAAATGAACAAACCTTTTCATGCTTAATATACATATATTATACTTTACAAATACTATTAAGAATATTAAGATAGCTAATAAGTTTACCTGTAAAATATTATCAAATTTTCATATTTTTTTTACAACAAAGCATTTACACTATAAATCTACAATTATTAAATATCTGCATGATACTATTACTGGAATGTTTTAAAGACTTATATCAACAACACCGTCTAGGATATTTTACCTATTCCTTTAGGAATTTTTTTTTCCTTAATAGTTACTTTCAGTATTAGAATGTTAATGTTATGTTTTATTTAACGACGCTCGCAACTGCAGAGGTTATATCAGCGTCGCCGGATGTGCCGGAATTTTGTCCCGCAGTTCTTTTACATGACAGTAAATCTACTGACATGAGCCTGTCGCATTTAAGCACACTTAAATGCCATCGACCTGGCCCGGAATCGAACCCGCAACCTTGCTTTCAATGTTAGATTTTCTAAAATTATTTATTAAAAAAAATATTTCCTGAGCGAATAGGTAATTCATTCATTCATTTATTTTATTCCATAGATCTTACATGAGCATTGAAGCTTTAAGATGTGGAACATGTCAACATTTCACAATATTACAATTACAATTTTTACAAATTTTTATAGTTTTACAATTTAGTAATTTTCTACAATTTTTACAATTTTGTACAATTTTTTTTACATTTTGGCGAGATGTAGTGAGATGAGATGAGGTCCGAGGATTCGCATTACCCGGCATTTGCCTTTTCGGTGGGGGAAACCTCGGAAAAACCCAACCAGGTAATCAAATCAAAGGGGGTAATCAAATCAAAGGGGTTGATGCCAAGGACTCGCCATAGACCATCCGGCTTCAGTCCCACGGCTGGGGAAAACCTCTAGACTGTGTTGTTGATGTAGGTCTTTAAAACATACCAATAATAGATTCATGCAGATATTTAATTTTAGATTTTATTATGCAAATGTTTTACGGTTGTAAAAATAGTTACCCAAATTTGACATTACCTTTACGGGTAATTATTAGCTATTTTAATTTTCTGCATAGTGTTTTATAAAGTGTAATTTATGTATATTAACCATGAAAAAGTTTCGTTCATATAGCTTTTATAGTAGCTGAGCTATAAAAGAATTAATTTCACTACATTTTTGCAGGCGAATAGTGTAACTGCCCCTTGAACACATTGATGACATTGAATTTCTACGACTGTATTTCTACCACCAAACTTCTCATAAAAAAGTGTTCCATCCAAAAACACTACAAAAGGTTAAATTATAACATTAAAAGTGCTATAAAATGCTAATTATGATTTCTAATATGCTATATTTTAAATTTCAATTTGTTAAAATGTACAATCTCTATTCATAATATATCGTCATTTTTATACGCTGTGTGGGTAACATACAGTATAGTATAGGGATATTGTAAGTTTAGTACATGGTGTTATGTTTGCTTACAATTTTCTCGCCTTCCATTTTTTTTCAAGCGTATAAAATGATCCTCGCGTCACAAATTTTATCGTATCACCTTGAGTTATTCAGAATATGTTCATTAATGTATGAATATTTGAATTTTTCTCTGGTTTTTAGTGTGAATTATAATTGGTGAATGTCTGACAAGTTAATATTACATAAAGAAACAAAAATGGTGAAATAAAAAATTCATAAGCTAAAACTATAGTACCTACACTCAAAATAAATATTCCAAAGTTTCATCTTTTATAACGTATGGTTAATTTTTTACTGCGGTCATTTTTATAGGGCGTGTCATATAACGCAGAGCTATTCCAAGGTCAGTATATCATGATGGTATGTTTGCATGCTACTTCCTCGCTTTTTTACATTGTCATATGTATAAAATTATGCTTGCGTCACAAATTTTGTCGTACAACCTTAAAATTTTCAGAATATACTCATAAACTTATGTATAGTTGAATTTTCTCTGAGTTTTCGTGTGTATAAAATTACATTCACATATTAAAATAACACAAAACAACCAAAATGGTGAAATAAAAAATAAAAAGAAGCTTTTAAAATGTTTCGCTATAAATATATTAATCACACAAAAAAGAATCGATTTATCCTCCAACTGTATGTAAGGCAAATATTTGGTTACCTCAGGTTAAATCCTTCGTCTGATCTCACCAAAATACCTTTATTCCATTACGAATTCCATCGTAGATAACCTCACAGATGACATAGAGTCAAAGAATTTATTTATTCTCTAGTTGTAAGGGAAATATTAGATAATCTCATGGTAAATTCTCGATATCTTGCCAAAATACCGTTTGTCTATCACCAATTACACAGCAGATAACCTCACAGTTCCTATCGTGTTCTTAAATAAGAGCGTTATTTCTCGATTTTGACGCAAATAACAAGTATGGTTATCACAAGTCAAATTCTTGGTCTCATCTCACCAAAATAGCATGTCATTATTATCAATTTCACCGCAGAAAATCTCACCCCTGTTTAAAAAATGTCTGTTCTATAAGATAGAATCACCGTCACCCAGTTTCGAGAATGAAACTACAGTTGTGTTTGTTTAAATGTTTTACTTTTGTTTCGATTTACAGATGAAAAATATGGATTTATCATAAGAGAAGTAATTAATGAAGGGCATCCAATATATTTTCTCTTTATTTCAGACGACGTTTCAAAAGAGTCCCAGCTCACAACAATTTTTTCACTATGGTTCACTCAAAGTGTAACGTACATGTCGGTTATCACTTTAATAATGCAGAGCTCGCGATTAAGAATGAAACGAGTGGTCGCACATGTCTGTAACTGCTCTCGATACCGAGATATTACTGAGAGAGCTCGCGCTGCACGGCTGATGTTGTACCCAACTTTGGCGCCCTCATGTCCTATGGTTCACTCACGCAATGTTCATTTAGTCTTGGCCTACTACTAATAACTTTAGCACTGTTCTGTGGCTCATAGTGTTGTTACAGTACGTATTTTAAATTCTTTTTTTCACCACACATCTCGAAACGAATGCGGGGAAAGATGTATTCTACGTGGTAAATAAAAATAATTTTTAGCTATGAGGAGAGAAAGTGACCACGTGGGATTTTCGAAGATAAAAGCAAGAAATATGATACTGCCTTAATTAAAAAAAAATAATGCATATCACTCACTGTTAGCTTTCAGGAGCAAATTAAAACATTAATTAAATCGAAAGAATAATATACACATTATTAGAATTAAGAAGTTACAAGTTTATTCATGCTTGTCAATTAATGTTCTCAACAAAATACTAAAAAAATTGTTACACTTTAATAATCAGTTTAAACTAGAATCCACTCCATACTAAATCTATCACCCCCACCAGTCGGAGTGTCCTCGATATTGTATGACATCACGTAAGGGATGGGAACGCAGAACTGGGAAGCGAACAATAATTAGCTCTGACTTACCTTCCTCGTCGCTTCCGATCATAGAATATCGGTCGAAGCCGGAAAGATTTCTGTGCGTCCCGAGCCCGAAGTCGTCTTTCGTCCACTGGAGCATCCCGGTTTTATTGATAACTCTGCAAGGTAACGTGACGCGACTGCCAACTATCGCCGTCTGGTCCTGTGGCTCCATGGCGAACCTCTGCTCCAGACCCAGGAGAGGATCCACCGCGGCCAGCAGCAGCAGCAACAGGAGTCCGAGCACCTGTTCCATGGCCCTGCAACAAGGGAAGAAGTATGCAGGTTTAGACGTGTGCAACGTGACAAGAGAGAGACAGGTTTACATATGTGCAACAAGAGAAGAGAAACGCAAGTTTGTACACGTAAAACAAGGATAGAGAACTTAGTGTTACACGTGTAGAACAAGAGAAGAGAAACGCAAATTTATATATGTAGAACAAGAATAGTGAGGCTCAAATTTACACACATAGAACAAGAAATGTAAGACGTAGATTTACACATAGGCTACAGAATAAGGAAATTAATAAGTAGATATACACGCGTGGAGCAAGAGAAGATAACGAAAGTTTGTACACGTGGAACAAAAATAGTGAGGCTCAAATTTACACAGACAGAACAAGAAATGTAAGACATAGATTTACACATAGGCTACAGAATAAGGAAATTAAGAAGTAGATATACACGCGTGGAGCAAGAGAACATAACGGAAGTTTGCACACGTAGAACAACAACAGTGAGGCTCATTTACACATATAGAATAAGAAATGTAAGACGTATATATAGACATAGGCTACAGAATAAGGAAATTAAGAAGTATATATACACGCATGAAGCAAGAGAAGATAGCGGAAGTTTGCACCCATAAAACAAGAATAGCGAGGCTCAAATTTACACATATAGAACAAGAAAAGTAACACAGATTTAAACGCTTGAAGTAAGAGAATATAAACACAAGTTTGCACACGTAGAGCAAAAGCAGAGAGTATCGAGTTTACTTATGTAGAACAAGAGAAGAAAAACGCAAATTTGCGCATATACTGTAAAACAAGCAAAAATGAGGCTCAGATTTACATATACAGAACAAGAAATGCAAGACTTAGATTTACACACGTTCGGCAAGAGAAGATAAACACAAGTTTGTAAGCGAAGAGAAAAAGCTGAGGTTGAGGATATCGGGTTATCACGTAGCCTCTAGAATAAGAGAAGACAAAACGCAAATTTGCGCATGTAGAAGAAGAATTGTTATTCTCGAATTTACACATATAGGACAAGAAAAGTAAGACGTAGATTTACGAGTGTGAAGCAGGATAAGATAAGCACAAATTTGTATACGTAGAGCAAGAGTAGAAAATATTGGGTTTACACATGTAGAACAAGAGAAGAGAAACGCAAATTTGCACACGTAGAAAAGGAATAAGACTCATATTTACACATATAGAAGAGAAATATAAGACCTATATTTACACTAACAGAACAAGACAATTAAGACGTAGATTTACACGCGTGGAGCAAGAGAATATAAACGCAAGTTTGCACACTTACAGCAAAGTAGAGAGTATCGGGCTTTACACGTGTATAACAAAGATGAGAAACGCAAATTTGCACGTACAATTCAAGGACAGAGTTTAGTGTTACACGTATAGAAAATACATGAGAAAAATTTAAATTTGTTTGTGTAGGAGAAGAACAGTGAGGTTCAGATTTACACATATAAAATAATACAAGTGAGACGTAGATTTACATGCCTGGAACAAGAGAAGTCAGACGCAACTTTGCACACGTAGAGAAAAGGTGGAATAGGTTATCAGGTTTATACGTGTAGAAATATAGTGTTATACATGTAGAACAAGAGAAGAGGGATGTAAATTTGCACATGTAGAACAATAATAGTGAGGTTCAGATTTACACATACGGAACAAGAAAAAATAAGACATGGATTTACACGCGTGGAGCAAGAAAATATAAACGCAAGCATACGTTGAGCAAAAGTAGAGAGTGTGTCGGGTTACAGAATAAAAAATTACTGCATATATTAACAAAATTAAAAATTACTGAAAATGTTGACAGAATTATAAACTTCTGTATTCCATACGTTAACAGAATTACGAACCATTGCATATTCAAAAAAAAAATTATAAACTAGATTCATTTTCTCTACATAAAAGTGAAGTCGTCACAGTTACTGCAATATTTTATTTTGCTAGGTTTATGTTAATGTCACAAAATAATTCGTGTATATAATTATGATTTGTCACAGGTTGATAGAATTACAAAATACTGCAGCGATATGAAAGTGTTTTAAGTTCAGTCTATTTCATGCCTGTGATTAAATTTACCGAAGCAACTTCTGTAGTTGACAATAAAGAAAAATATTACATACACTTCTTATTAGCCTTGAAGGTTAAGTCTATTGTATTCGCTACAGAAATGCCATATAGCTAAGTAGATTTGTTTTGTTTATGTTGATAAAAGGTTTGTGAGGACGATTATTTGTTCTGTCTGTAACGACACTTCTTTTATTAGCAGCATGTGTATTTTGTTAGTATGAACGAGTTGCACGTTTCTTATGCATTACCTTCGACAATTGATCATGTTTACCGTTACTATTAATATAATGAATGTCGCTTATAGTGTAACTAACAACTTCAATAATTTCGGGGAAGTTTTGCACCACGTCACAAAGCGAATTCAATAAAGATATTGGCTACGAAGCATCTCAACGGTAGAACAGCTGGTTGTAGAATTTCTTATGACCCAAATGCATAACGGAAGATTAATTATCATGGATATTAAAAAGGCAAACAATTGATTTTATAGAACTAAATATAATGGATTCTATAATAGATTCGTTATCAGATCAGAGGAACTCTAAAAAGTAAATTAGAAAAGTTTACAGGAAAGAAAAAAGACATCACTTGGATTGGAACGTTTGATTAAGACATTTTTTAAACTGCAAAATGCTTCATTCCAATTTCTAATTTTCTGTCAGGGATCTCGAAATTACCACAAACAATGACGTTTATAAAGTCAAGCATAAGAAGAGAAAGATGTTAGGTAGTAGAGGAAGGGAACAGTAGCGGCGAATACTTCAAGTAAGTTTACCTGCCTGGATCGCTGTCGAGAAAGGGAATTTAGAGCGAGATAGCCTAGCTAACAGATGCCACAGAATACGGAATGTTCCACTGTAAGAGCGGATTATGCACATCGTAGCAAAATATTTACTCAGATGAATTTCAATTAACGACTGTCCCGGGAAATTCGGCATAAATGGCTTGACTGTTCCACTGTCAACAGAGTGAGACATTTTCATTGATTACAGAATAATTTAACTGGAAGGGGAAATGAATCAAGCTCCCAGAAAGATTCCTCAAATCAGCGTACCGCTACAAGGTCCTAACGGATGTTTAAACTGAGGAAATTTTGTTTCTAAAAAACGGGTAGTAAATTTAGACACACGAACCTTTTCTTTTAGAAAACTTTGTTAATCTAAAACACTGTGGTCAATCTGTTTTTCGTTGTAAGGCCAGATGACACTTTGAAAATTAATTCGTGGTCCGAAATGAAATAGTAATATTAAATTAATATGATTACGTCTCGTTACCACAACATAATACGAAATGGAAATATAAACATGGAAATTTATCCTTTGAAGAGGTGGAACAATTCATATACTCTGGAGCAAAAGTAACAAATATAAATTACAGCCGAGAGAAAATTAAATCCAAAATAAATATGGAAAATGTCTGCTGCTTTTGTCATCTAGTCTGCTTAAAAAAATAAAAGTCAGAATTTATAAAACAGTTATATTACCGGTTGTCCTGTATGGCTGTGTATCTTGGACTCTCACTTTGAGAGAGGAATAGAGGTTAAGAGTGTTGGAGAATAAGGTTCTTAGAAAAATATTTGGGACTAAGAGGGATGAAGTTACAGGAGAATGGATGAAATTACACAGCATTATATTCTTCACCTAACACAATAGGAACATTAAATCCGGACGTTTGAGATAGGCAGGGCATGTAGCACGTATGTGAGAATCATGAAATGCATATAGAGTGTTAAATGGGAGGCCGGATGGAAAAATACCTTTGGGGAGACCGAGATATAGATTGGAGAATAATATTAAAATGGATTTGAGGGAGGTGGGATATGATGGTAGGGACTGGATTAATCTTACTTAGGATTGCAACCGATAGCGGGCTTATGTGAGGGCGGCAATGAACCTCCGGGTTCTCTAAAAGCCTCTTGTAAGGAAAATTTTTAATTATTAGAAAATGAAATGAAAGATTACGTATAAAACTATTTGGACTTATATTTTATAAACTCAAAGAAGCAAAGACAACAATAAGATAGATTTAGTGAGAAAATAGAGCTTTTTTTTTACTATATAGATCCGTATATACATTCGATTTGTTTAGTGGCAATCCGCAGCGACGATTCCAATAAATTAATCTTGTGATAATTTTGTTCTCGTGCTTAATTTTTTCAGTTTAATGGTAGAAAATGTACATTGCCATACTTAGGCTAGTATGTGCTGCCAAACATGGATTGCAATTATATTTTCAAAACTAAATTTCTCAAGTATGGATCCTGTTACTTGTTGACTAGTCTCCACGTATCATGGGCTGAAAATCTGTTATTGATAACTGCCATTTTGTAGGTCACATAGCTCCATCTACAGATCTGGAACCTCATCAGTGGTAGATGCTTGCGTAGGATTATTGAAGAGAAGAAATCTACGTTGTAGTTCATCAAAATCAGAAAACACTAAAGCAAATTCCTTCTGAATATCTGCCACATATTCAGTAAACGGAGAAAAATCAGTATCCTCACACTCAGAATTTTAAATGCTTTGTGTCATTCTTAGAAGTATCCTCTTTAAATATGATTCGATTTTTCCGGAACGAAACAAAGTGACTCATAAGCTCTTTGATGTTCTATTTCTCACCTTGACGTCTCAAATTAATAATGCGCAGATGTTGTGTGAGGGCAGTCAGAAAAGCTAATATACACAACCATATTGTTCGTAAATAAAATTACAGACTTTATATGTTCTTGCAAAATTGAGGCAACGCTCTTCTGGCGTTAAAAACTGGTTACATTTTTTTTCGGCACGAAGCCAACGTATGTCAGTATACGAGTACATATCAAGTCTTCGAAGAATTGTACTAGTTTCCGGTGATTTTGAGTTCGATGGTGCAGTTTATTACCGAACACGGGCCGCCATTTTATTTATTTATTTATTATTTTTCTAATAATTGTAACATAAAATATAACATCTACAGAAAAACTCTAGCTCGCTCCTGAAAGAGTAGAACTCGAGCTCAGGGCGGATTCCTGAATTGAAATTAATAATTATACAATACAATTTGTCTCATGTCTACTATGCAATTATAGTATATAAATTTCAATTCACAATTTTTCAATTTTTATAAAATCCATACATAACTTTTTAAATTTAATAGTGGAACTATTAGAATTGACAAGATTAGGATATTTAAATATAAATTTGTTATATACTCGTATTCTTGGGCCTAAATTTCTACTATGGTTAAATACTGTAACAGTGTTGCATTTTGGTTCAAACAATCTTAAAGAATGCATACCTCTTGTTTCATAACAATGAGAATACAATTCAAAATTATTTCGATTTTTATGTATGAATTTTATTAATACAATATAACAAATTTGTCTTACGTTAAGTACATTAGGTTTACGAAGACATATTTTAATTATTTTCTTCTGTAATAAATAAAGTGGATTAAAATTGGATTTAAATGAGCTACCCCATCCTATAATTCTACACATAATTACCGATTGAAATAAAGTTAAATATATTGTACGTAATAAACTTATTGACAAGTAATTCCTCAATAAAACAAAATAATATACTATTTTACGTAATTTATTACAAAGGTAATTAATGTGTTGGTTCCATTTTAAATGATTATCGAAAATTATGCCTAAATACTTAACTTCAGAGGACTCTTTAATAATCGGACATTTACACTGTATAAAACAACAATCAGAATTATGTAATTTAATACTTAATATAGATGTAGGAGGTTTGTTACATTTTTCAGATAATGAGAATGGAATAATTATGGTTTTATTTTCGTTGATAGAAAGATATTTGGACCACAATGTTGTAAGTTATCCATAAATTAATTAATCCGAAAATGATTCACATATAATATAATAATTTTAGTAACATATTAAGAGTTATTTCTTTGAAATTAAAAATAAAATATCACGATGACCTCGAAATCAACTCGAAAGGTATTCTATTTTGTTTCTTGCGTACAAGCAGAAGAGATAAATGGAAAGGCTGGGCATAGATGTCGGAGCAATCCATTGCTATATGCATAATTATCCGCCTGCAGGTATCTCTACCATTGAGTGGTGGCGAGGCTTGTGTGGTCGAGTGACCTCGAGAGCTAAGCCGGAGACAGAACGATTATTGACAGGGTCTCATATACCAGACATGTCAGAGGTGATGACCCAGACAGAAAGAGACAGTCTGGTCCTCCAGTTTGAGGTAAAACGTGGGGCTGACTACACTATCCCGTAAAAATAATTATTAGACCCTACTAAAACAATAAAACAGGGATAGCAGACATATCAAACGAAAAGAGCTGATATTTTGAAAAAGCGGCATATATGATATTAGACTGGGGAAATGAAACGTGTGTGTGTGTGTGTTTGTGTGTGTGTGCCTTCTATAGAGTCGGAGACTCAAACACGCTCATATGTGAATTTTATAAAATAAATATAATACACATACTTTTGGCATGATTTGGCACATTGTGCGCTCTATATATGTGATGATTACTGAAGTCCGACAGATGGCCTGGGTGGCATTCGTGAATCCGATATTGACAGATGGGCGGCCATCATTCCTCAGCCCTGATACAAATAGGTGCACCATTGAACTTTTCACTTTGCAGTTTGCACTTTTCATTGCAGTTTCTGTTTCACTATCACTTTTTAAACTGATTCGCAAACTTAAAAGTAAAAAGGAAAAGTACAGGAAACGTTTTTAAATATATTATTACTTTTGTTCCACCATTACAGTAATTTTTAAAAGTGCATAGTGATTTGTTGAAAAGTGAACTGGATTTTTGTAAAGAACCAAGTCTCTTTGCCACTAAGATTAAATTCATTACATTCAGTATATTTTTGCTTTGGATTCAAAATAATTTAGAGAATAAATATGATAAGAAGAGAGAATGTAGTAATAAGTGATTCAAGTGACGAAGAATCGTTCAAAAAAAAAAAAAAGAGAGTACAGAAAACAGGGTAATTTTACATAGTCCAAGTCTTCTCAATTCTGTGGGTCTAGTCTAGAACCAAAACACAAACCGTATTCATAGACATTTTTAGCGCGGGCTTTCGGTGGATTATCAGCGTTTTTCGTATTCATAAACCAGTGTTAGCGATAGGATATGATTTGAATTCTGTACTAGTAACCAGTGGATAGCCGGGGCTAGCTTAGTACACTCGTAGCGCGTGCTGCGAAATGTCTATGAATATCACCCAAAGAAGTTTATCTTTTTCATCTAAAGATCAACAAATTAATTCATTGGCTAGGAAATGGAGCTCAACAACATAGAGTTGCAATGACTACGACATGCGAAGTCTTTGCAGAATGAAATGAAAAGTGCAAAGCAGTCTCTAATTCATGGAGGAACAGAATGACTTTTCACTTTTCAAAAGTTGAACAGTGAAATGTTGCGAAATTGCAAGGTTTAATGGTGGAATAGGTCCAGGTCCTATCCTCCTGAAACTCTGCCGTTGAGTTTTGATACACTATGTATAATGTATTTATCTAAAAAAAATCTTATTACAATAGTTTCAAAACACTACAATATAAGTTCTGTTGAAATTTTTAAAATTATATTAAAATTTGTAAGTATTGCAGTTGAAGAGTGTAAACAATAAAAGGTTGTAAGTGCAGAAAACAGACAGGCAGGCAAAAAACATTTTTATCCAACCAAGTAACCTATTACTACTGACATAATATATGATTATCTAAATTATCTAAGACATATTTGTACTTTCAGTTTAAACATATCCACTACTATTTAAAGTTAAATGAGTACGAAGTGTGTGCAATGAGCCAAATTACTTGAAGAGTAGTGGCGCGTGGTGCTTTACGATTTAAACAGACTACTTCCGCAACAACGACGGAGTTTTGTTGTGTACGGTATTACGAAAAAATAAACAAAGAGTTTGCTGTAAACTTTTAACTTAAAATATTACTGTTTCACAAGACAACTACTAATGAAAGGTCTAAGCCTATATTAAAACCATATTTAATGTAAAATGTTAACTTAAAATGTTACTATATTAGAGGCACTACTCTTAACATATTTAAGCCTATATTACAACAATATCTGATGTAAAATTTTAACTTAAAATGCTACAGTATCAGAGGCACTACTTTAAACATATTTAAGCCTATATTACAATAACATTTGATGTAAAATTTTAACTTAAAATGTTACTGTAACACAGACACTACTTTAAACACGTTTAAGCCTATATTACAATAATGTTTGCTGTAAAATTTTAACTTAAAATGTTATTGTATCAGCAGCAATACTCTTTAACATGTTTAACCTTATATTACAATAATATTTGATGTAAAATTTTAACTTAAAATGTTATTGAATCAGCAGCTCTACTTCTTAACATATTTAAGCCTATATTACAATAATATTTCACGTAAATTTTTAACTTAAAATGTTACTATATCGGAGGCAATACTCTTAACATGTTTAAGCCTATATTACAACAATATCTGATGTAAAATTTTAATTTAAAATGTCAGTGTATCAGAGGCACTACTCTTAACATGTTTAAGCCTATATTACAGCAATATCTGATGTAAAATTTTAACTTAAAATGTTACTGTATCAGAGGCACTACTCTTAACATGTCTAAGCCTATATTACCACAATATTTGATATAAAATTTTAACTTAAAATGTTACTGTATCAGAGGCACTACTCTTAACATGTTTAAGCTATATTACAACAATATCTGATATAACGTTTTAACTTAAAATGTTACTGTATCAGAGGTACTACTCTTAACATGTTTAAGCCTATATCACAATCATCTTAAATGCAAAATTTTAACTTAAAATGTTACTGTATCAGAGGTACTACTCTTAACATGTTTAAGCCTATATTATGATCATCACAGATGTAAAATTTTAACTTAAAATATTACTGTATCAGAGGTACTACTCTAAACATGTTTAAGCCTATATTACAATCATCTTAGATGTAAAATATTACTGTTTCATAGGTAATACAATGTTTAAGCCCATATTCCGATAATCTTTGTTATACAATAATTTAAAATGTTACTATTTCATAGGTACCTCTCTTAATGCAATGCTTAAGCCCATATTACGATAATCTTTATGTAAAATTTTAAGTTAAAACACTGGTAAAAATGTAATACTGGTACTGTCCTTTAAACCTATATTATAATAATTTTTGCTGTAAAATTTAATTTTATAAACATTGCTAAACTGAAGCATATTGCACTTATTAAGGAGTAAGGAATCTGTTGTAGAGTGACCCTGTAGTGCGCGTTACTAGTGTTTGTGAGCAGAGTGTCTACTGAAGGACACGTGATGTAATGTATATTCCACTTATACACTCATTGCAATGTTGTGGGACTAAGAAAACAGTCTTTAGTTATCGATCTTTACACAGTCTGTTTTGGCAACAACTTAAAAAATGTGAAAATAGCTCTTACAACCTTTGTTGTTTACACTCTAGAGTTGTAATTATTATAATGCTTGTATGACGGAAGAATTTGTGTAGAGGAAAACATAGTTTATATCCTACACCGCTCTGCTTGTCCTGCATTGCCCATTGAACTTGTTCCTTGAAGGCTATTTCAACACACTTGTTCCACCCATAATAAGTTTACAAGTTCGGCATTTACTTTAATCGCCGTCATTACAAGCACAGCGCCACTGTAGCGCCAGCGGTCAATTCCCTAAGACTTCGGCATTGCGACTTGAGGTTCGAAACTGCGCGAGATGGCCGCATTTTATAGGCCCGTTAAAGCCAACCTCGGGTAGGTTATAATTCTCAATTACTGATGAGGTTCTTCTCCAGATTTTGCTCGTTTGCTGGAGGGGAGAGGGACATCGGATCCCGTGTACGCGCGTGCCAACACGACTATTCGCCCCATCACCACGATCTCGCCGTAAAGAAGTCGGGCTCGGCCCATTTGACATGGAGGAGGGCGCAAAACACGATATGCACACAGCGCATTGTGGTGTTGTACGGCCTGTTGAACCGTCAACATTCCTGGAGATTTAGAGTCCACGCCACTTTTCGCCAAATAGATTTCCACCCATGCATGTTTATCTCTGAATCGAATTTTCCCAGTGCCACCTATCTACACTACATTCTATTTATAGAGGCAACGGGGAAGGGTGGCGCAAGGGGGGCTTGGGGAATGTCTATTAAACTAAGTAATCGATATATGTACAGTGCTTGTACATAATGCTATAATGTAAATATTTTAGGTTTGATGTTGATGATGCGTTAGGTTCGAGTGCTGAATAACCAGCTCGCTATTCGCAAGCGAATACTAATTTTACATTCGCTTGTAAATATGTTTTCCGATCGTATGAATATGCGAAACTAGCTTCGCAATGAGGACTTAGATACGATCCTGCACAGACTATGTAAGCTTGCATAGCACTGCGAGTGTGTTGGAATCTCGAAGAGAGATTGCTGATAATATGTTGCTACAGCAACTGTAACTTTCCGTAATTGGCGAATAACTTCAACTCAAAGAAACAGAGCGCTGGAACGTGTATATATGTGCAGTGACTAACAGTGAAACTGTTACATTAAGCATTCCTGTCTAAATAGCTTAAATAAAATAATAAAATGTTTATCTGATAGTTAAATGTACGTTATAAATTCCTCTTTAAACTGTTATAAAAGCAATAAAAGCCTTAATATGAAAATGTGGACAATGTTTTATAAGTAATGTCCGTTTTGGAGCAAAGTTTTAGTTAGTGTGTGTTGCGACAAGAAATTAATCTAATCTACAAAGTAAAGGTCGTTAGATTCTACGTTCTACAGCAACTGCAACTTTTCATAATCGACTGATAATCTCTACTGAAAGATGTAGAGCCGCTGGAACGTGTATATAGGATGGAAGTAATATAATTGCGCAGATTTTAACAACTTATTCCTAGGATATAGCACAACAAAAAATTCTAACATAATATTAGTCTCAAATGAACAATTTTCTCAGATTTTTTCTCCTAAATGTTAACACTGTTTTAGCCGAGAAGTACTATTCTGTACGATTCTGATTCTTACCCTTATTATTAGAGAAACTGTTTTGAAATGAAATGGACGAATTTCTTGCAAATGAAATAGCGAATAGGGAGGGAATTAAACGTAGAATAAATATGGGAAATGCCTGTTATTATTCGGCTGAGAAGCCTTTGTATCCAGTGTGCTCTCAAAAAAGCTTTTTTATTGGGTTAATTTACGACGCTGTATCAACATCTAGATTATTTAGCGTCTGAAAGAAATGAAGGTGATAATGGCGGTGAAATGAGTCCGGGGTCCAGCACCGACAGTTACCCAGCATTTGCTCGTATTGGGTTGAGGGAAAACCCCAGAAAAAACCTCAATCAGGTAACTTGCCCCGACCGGGATTCGAACCCGGGCCAGACGCGCTGACCGTCAAAAAAGCTGAAAGTTAGAATTTATAAAACAGTTATATTACCGGTTGTTCTGTATGGTTGTGAAATTTGGACTCTCAATTTGAGAGAGGAACAGAGGTTAAGAGTGTTTGAGAATAAGGTGCTTAGGAAAATATTTGGGGCTAAGTGGGATGAAGTTACAGGAGAATGGAGAAAGTTACACAACGCAGAATAGCACGCTTTGTATTCGTCACCTGACATAATTGGGAATATTAAGGGGAGAGGATGGTATTTTTTAAAACTTTTTTCCTATTTGGTGTAAAATATTATTTTTGTGCGAGATCGTGCATATTTGCTTGTTTTCCGCACAGAACCAATACGCGGTAAGTGTGAAATACCACATTCAGTATTCCCAACGTAACACACATAACAATTTCCCTCTTCTTACCGCTTAAGCGCGACATTCATTTTACTGCTTTAGGCTTTTAACATATTATTTTTAGAGACGTTTAACATAGTAATAATTATAAATTGGAAACTTACCACTGCAATTTCACCTAAATTGCAATGTTAATTATTGTTTTTAAATATTTGCAAAAATTAAGTAAAGTCTACTACTCCACGAAACTTATTGCATTCCTGATACAAGTAACATTAAGGAAGACGTGAAAAAATCAACGAGATTCCAGATGCCGATGTTATTACTGCAATATGTTATATAAATAATATTGTTAAAAATATTAAAATGAAAAATAAATCATTACTTAACCTTACCGTTTGTTTTAAGTTCGCATTTATAGACTGGGGGGGGGGGGAAAGACAGACGTATATCACGGCCTGCTGGAGTATAGTAAACACAGAAAACATTTTATAGCAACAATGTTGAAGAAAGATATTTTGGTGTTCCGAAGTTGGCGTCATTAAACAGAAACCAACGTGGAGATTTCATTGCAACTAATTAGAAATTCGTCTTTCAGGTATGTAATAAACGATTTTCGCACAAAATAATGTACGATACACGAGCGGTATGTTTGTTTTCATGTTTTCGGAAATTAAAAAAGCTCAACTACGTTTCGCTTTTTCAAGCTTTTCCTCGACCATGAAAACGTCAACATACCGCTCTTGTAACGTATATTACTATTTTTGTGTAGAGAGCTCATAGCTATGGCAACTCAACCAAATAAAAATAAAAAAAATATATTTGGGGGCCCAAATTTAAAAAAAATATATATATACGCAATGTAGAATTGTACTAAAACCGATATATCTAAACCGTTTTTAAACATAGATTCAAACAGTTTTTTGCAATGTATTTGCAAGAGCATTGTCTATAAACTGTCTGTAACAGAATTTTGATATTAGTCCCTACGTTTGTAAAATATACAATTAAAATTTAATAACAATTTTCTGATTTCCTTTCTTGCAAACAAACGGACGTATTTTTAAAATGAAATCAATTAACAAAATTCTGTTACAGAGAAATGTAATATCCGGTAATTTCATTACTATAGATTTTTGTTATTGTAGGTTTAATTTGAATTCAGTAAATACAAAAATATTCTTTGTTCTTAACTTCTATGATAAAATGTCTAGCTTTCATTAATCAGGTAATCTTGTCGTACTTTAATTTTTATTGTAATTGTAATTGTAATTGTAAATTTAATGTTAATTGTAATTCTATTGTTCATATTATAGTTTTAATCTCTGGCAGAGGGGCAGAGAAGGCCTGACGGCCTTATCTCTAACAGGTTAAATAAATAAATATTACTACTAATACTACAAATACTACATTTCAGTGACGCTTCACTTTCCATTCTTCCATAACTATTGCACTCATATAATTGTGAATAACAGAGGTGATAGCCCACAATGTTGGCGAATTCCAGCATTAATTGCATAAAGGAATAATGAGTGTGCAGTATTTCTTTTGTCTAGCGCTATGGACCGATATTGCAGATTTTGTGCAGCATGGAGAATAGGCGTTCCAGCTGCCTCTTTCATAGCAGTCCGGACTAATTTATTTTCATGCATGTTCTCCTCATGGGTAACTTCGTCACTGTCACGTGGAATAATGCGAGGTCAGTCTGACAGCAAGGCTTCAAATTGCCTCTCTGGTAGCTGAGTGCTACAGCGCTGGTTTATCATCCAGAGAACTCAGGTTTGATTCCAGGCGTCGACGGAAGTGATACTTGAACTGGACAAGAACCAAGGATAAGGAGATCTCCACTTCTCTCAGCATTATAAATCCAATTGATCATACTCATATGCTGATGCCAGGAAGTCAAAACGAGGTTAGTAGTAGTAGTATTAGTAGTATTTATTTATTTAACCTGGTAGAGATAAGGCCATCAGGTCTTCTCTGCCTCTCTACCAGGAGATTCCAACTATAATATGAAGAATAAAATTACAATTAGTATTAAATTTACAATTACAATTACAAATAACATTACAATTAGTATTAAATTTACAATTACAATTACAAATAGCATTACAATTGGTATTAAATTTACAATTACAATTACAAGTAAAATTACAATTAGTATTAAATTTACAATTACAATTACAAATAAAATTACAATTAGTATTAAATTTAGTTACAATTACGAATAAAATTACAATTAGTATTAAATTTACAATTACAATTACAAATAACATTACAATTAGTATTAAATTTGCAATTACAATTACAAATAACATTACAATTAGTATTAAATTTACAGTTACAATTACAAATAAAATTACAATTAGTATTAAATTTACAATTACAATTACAAATAAAATTACAATTAGTATTAAATTTACAATTACAATTACAAATAAAATTACAATTAGTATTAAATTTATAATTACAATTACAAATAAAATTACAATTAGTATTAAATTTACAATTACAATTACAATAAAATCAAAGTACGAAAATATTACCTGACTAATTAAAGCTAGATAATTTATCATAGAAAAACAAAGAATATTTTATATTTACTGAATTACAAATTAAACCTAGAATGACAAAATTGTATAGTGATGAAATTACTGGATATTGAAATATTTTGTGATAGATTAAGGAAACTATTTACAAGAAATCAATTACTGACCAAGTGCCTAGTAAGTTTGTGTTTGAATTCAATTTCATTTCGACAGTCCATGATGCTAGCAGGTAGCGAATTCCAGTCTTGGCAGGGCTATTGTGAAAGAGGATGAGTATGAGGTTATCAATGGCAAAGAAACTTTTAAATAGAAAAAGGAACATCTTCTGCGGACTTCTTGAAAAAGAACAAAGGAAAAGACTAGAAGTGCTTTGTATGGAGTGTGGCATTGTATGGGGTAGAAACATGGACATCACGTCGAAGTGAAGAGAAACAACTAGAAGCATTTGAAATATGGATATGGAGAAGAAAGGAGAGTGTGAAATGGACAGACAGAATAAGGAATGAATCTGTGTTGTAAAGAGTGGGTGAAGCAAGAATGATACTGAAACTGATCACCAACAGAAAAAGGAATTGGTCGGGTCATAGGTTGAGAAGAAACTGCCTACTGAAGGCTGCACTGGATGGAATGGTGAATGAGAGAAATGTTCCTGGCAGAAGAAGATATCAAATCATACTTACTTACTTACTTACTTACTTACTGGATTTTAAGGAACCCGGAGGTTCATTGCCGCCCTCACATAAGCCCGCCGTTGGTCCCTATCCTGAGCAAGTTTAATCCACTCTGTATTATCATATCCCACATCCCTCAAATCCATTTTAATATTATCTTCCCATCTACGTCTCGGCCTCCCCAAAAGTCTTTTTCCCTCAGGCCTCCCAACTAACACTCTATATGCATTTCTGGATGCGCCCATACGTGCTACATGCCCTGCCCATCTCAAACGTCTGGATTTAATGTTCCTAATTATGTCAGGTGAAGAATACAATGCGTTCAGTTCTGTGTTATGTAACTTTCTCCATTCTCCTGTAACTTCATCCCTTTTAGTTCCAAATATTTTTCTAAGCACCTTATTCTCAAACACCCTTAACCTATGTTCGTCTCTCAAAGTGAGAGTCCAAATTTCACAACCATAAAGAACAACCGGTAATATAACTGTTTTATAAACTCTAATTTTCAGATTTTTTGACAACAGACTGGATGATGAAAGCTTCTCAACCGAATAATAACAGGCATTTCCCATATTTATTCTGCGTTTAATTTCCTCCCGAGTATCATTTATATTTTTTACTTATTTGAAGATATCGTAACAAGCTGTTTTTTACGGTGATGGGTTGTTAGCCCTTCGCCCGACCCTCAAGCTGGAGGACCACCCCTCATCGGCTGTCCGCGACTGCTTATTCAATATATTCACAGCTACCCTCCATATCTGGAGGCCGTCTCCTCGATCCGCAACCTGACGACGCGCCATGCCGTGGTGATAGGGACCCACTACATGGTATCAAATAGACGACATTAAGATATATGGATCATATGAGGAGACAAAGAGGAAAGCAGAAAATAGGAAAGATTGGATAATGCTGGGTTTGCCGTGAAAGACCTGTTCTTGGGCAGAACATTGTAAATGAAATAAAAGACCCTACTCATATTTCTTCTTTAACTTTCTCCTCATTTCATAACATTAACTGTCATAAAAGTTTCGTTACGGTATTCGTACGATCTTGGGTCAAGCTCCCTGTTACGTCAAGCAGGACTGCCAGATGACAAGACCCCCTGGTAATCGGGTTCACGCCGTCGGAGGTCCTTCAATCGAACCTGGATACCGGTCGAGGAATTAGTGATGAAAATTATCCGGAAAGTTTTGAATTGAAAAATTTTCTTCTTATTAAACAATGTTTTTAACTTGTTGATTTTTCTCGTCTCACACGACCGTTAGAGAATTGCTTGATCGAATTTTGCAATATTTTCGGAGTTGAAAATACATATTTAGGTATTCTACAAATCTCCTACCTTTCAGGAATTGTATGCATAATGGATCAACTGCGCTCTATATACTCGCACACAGGGTTACAAGTTGCCATACGCCCTGCAACGGTGGCAACTTCTCTGATTGGTTCCCGCTGTTGGGCTCCTTACTTGTGTTAAAGCAGTTTGCCCTGCTATGACGGCAACATCTCCTACTCATCTAAAGTGCTGGTTGCAGACCAGTCAGGAGTTTGGCTTTCTGGCATTGTATTGTATTATATTATAGTTATTTACATTCCATAGTAATCGTACATTGTTTCACAGCTAAAATATGGAATATGTTAAAAAATCTTAATAGTACTACAAAGTCTTAATTATAGTCACAGTCTAGTTGAAATAGACTAGATACAGAAGAGTTTTACAATATAGACCTACTACAACACAAGCGGTTAGTATCGATACTTAATACAAGATAGAAATATTCATGCAGCGTTGTTAAATGTCATGAATTCACCTACAGAATAGAAGGCGTGAGAAATTAGGTAAATCTTTATTTTGAATCTAAGTAATCTTACGTTTTGAGTTCGATTTTTTTATATCCATAAGGAGGCTATTCAAGATTTTTACTGCTATATAACGCTCTCTTTTTTGATAGCATGGTAGACTTGCCGATGGAGTATAAAAGTCATTTCTTGACGAGTATTTATGCTATGAACTGTTGAATTAGTTTCTAAGTATTCACGATTACATACGAGGTCATTTATTAATGAAAAAAATATACTGACAAGCCATGGGCATTATTTGTAATTTTTTGAAAATAGTCTTACACGATTCCCTAGATATGGCACATACTATTTTTCTAATTATTATTATATTATATTAGATTATATTACATTATGTAATTTTCTATCATTTTTTAACTTTACTCTAAGAATAACAGACAGGGTTTGGAAGTGAACGGGTTAAATCAGCTTCTTGACTATGCGGATGACGTGAATATATTAGGAGAAAATCCACAAACTATTAGGGAAAGCACGGGAATTCTACTTGAAGCAAGTAAAGAGATACGTTTGGAAGTAAATCCCTAAAATACATAGTAGGCCTATATGATTATGTCTCGTGACTGTTCGCAATCGAAATATAAAAATTGGAAATTTATCCTTCGAAAGAGGTGGAAAAATTCAAATATTTTGGAGCAACAGTAACAAATATAAATGACACTCGGGAGGAAATCAAACACAGAATAAATGTGAGAAATGCCTGTTATTATTCGGTTGAAATGCTTCTGTCATCCAGTCTGCTTTCAAAAAAGCTGAAACTTACAATTTGTAAAACAGTTATATTACGACCACTCTTATAAATTGAGGGAAAGAAGACAGAGGACGGACACTGGAAAGTTTTCTTTTCTCAATCGTACTATCAGGGACTGGAATGCTTTACCTGCAGACTTACTAAAGGCTTTACCAACAACCAAAAATGTATTTAAAAATAGGCTTAAGGACTTTACTAATAGACGATAATTATACACAGTATTTAAAGGGTGTAATTGATATTTTGTTATTGAAGTGTTCTATCAGGGAAGAATTACGTTGTATCAGTGAAGTGTGTTGTGTCAGTGAAGTGTGTTGAGTAAGTGAAACGTGTTCCTGTCAGTGAAGCTTTATAGTTTATAGTGGCAGTGCAAAGTATTTGAACAGTGAAATGTTTTTGAAGTGTTAGTGAAATCAGGATAGAATCAGTGAAATGTGTCGTAGTTCCAGTGCAGTGAGTGAGTTGACAGCGAAATGAGTGTAGTGTTGAAAGGTACTTGTGCCGATATGAACATATCATACTCGTGGGTTTTAGTTCGAACATAGGTTTAAGGTACAAATTAGATTTACTTTAAATGTTATTTTAACTGATCGTGCTTCATTTAATTTAGGATGTTCTTAGTATTAATTATTATTATTATTATTATTATTATTATTATTATTATTAATTGTATTTTTAATTAATTGTGTTTATTATTGTCTTTATTTGAGTGTAATTAGTTACCACTGCCACCGGGTATATACCCATTGCAGTGTGAGTAAATACGTACATACATTACCGGTAGTTCTGTATGGCTGTGAAACTTGAACTCTCAATTTAAGAGAGGAACAGAGGTTAAGGGTGTTTGAGAATAAGGTGCTTAGGAAAATATTTAGGACTAAGAAGAATGAAGTTATAGGAGAATGGAAAAAGTTACACAACGCAGATCTGCACGTATTGTATTCTTCACCTGACATAATTAAGAACATTAAATCCAGACGTTTGAAATGAGCAGGGCATGTAGCACGTATGGGCGAATCTAGAAATGCATACAGAATGTTAGTTAAGAGGCCGGAGGGAAAAAGATCTTTGAGGTGGCCGAGACGTATATGGAAGGATAATATTAAAATGGGTTTGAGGTAGATGGGATATGATGATAGAGACTGGATTAATGCGGGCTTATGTGAGGGCGGCAATCAACCTCCGGGTTCCATAAAAGCCGTAAGTAAATAAGTAAGTAAGTAAGTTTCTATCATACTGATTGAGTGGAAGAATAGGCCGAATGGCCTTCAATCTGCTTGTTGAAATAAAACATTATTATTATTATTATAATTATTATCTGCATAAGATAATTTCTTGTAATAATGAGACTTAAAAAAATTGAAAGCTCCCTCGCAGAATGAGGTAGGCCTAAGGTCCCCCAGAGCTGGGATGTCAAATGTAGTTAAGTTTGCAGGAAATAAAAACCGCCCAAGAGAGCCAAACCCAGACTTAACGCGTCGTTTAATGTAACCGGCGGCAAATACTTGAAAATGCCGTTAAACCATTTAATCTAATCATTCGATTCGGGTTTCTTCTAGGGAATTTGTGTCACGTTTTCCAGCACCAGCATCTCATTTAATCTCTAAGTCTCTCCTTGCCGTGCAACTTTAAAAAAGAAAATCAGTTCTCTCGAGCTATTCTTGTGTGTAATTTTCTCCCGCACAAAACCGGAGATAAACTATTGTTGAGGGGATGAAAAGAATGAAGTTTCCTTTTCTTTGCTCACGATATTTTGAATCATTTTCAGACTGCAGGTCAATTACTTTCCCGAGGAAGTCTTTTCTCTTCTGCACTCTTGTTCTATTACGGGACCGGAGAAACAAACGTCCGCTATACTGAGTCCAGATTGGTGTTGTTAATTACACAACTACCTTCCAATTTTGTTTGTCGATCGATAGAACGATGGTATCGCAGTTGGAGTTAGGGGTCCGTGATTTTACGACTTGTCGATTGGATTGTGATCCCTCCCTTTGTCTCAAATAATGGATAGGAGCCGTCTGTCTGCGCCATATAGTTCAATCGTACATAGCTGCTACAGCCAGTAAAGTGAGGGTACCAATGTTGTAGGCCTGATCATTCCACCCCGTACAAACACTGGAGGAACGTAGTTGGGGGCGGGGGAAGAGGAAATTCCCACCGAAAACCAGTTTTCCTTTTATGTATATAACCACTAACCAGAAAGAGAGAAGGAGCGAGGGGGGAAAAAACTTTCCTTTCTGCTCCGTCTTTCATTGATTTAGCGAAGAGCTTTGATCGTGTTTTAAATACTGATGAATCACAGTAACTTCAACCTCATTGAAGATAATCAAGATGTTTTAACTCTGCTGATTTACTGCCCGCAGGGAAAATGAATACAAGACGGGAATTTATTCCGCATAAATTGCAGACTGATATAGTGGTTCTAGAAACGATGAGAATTTTTTTACCCGTGTTAGCTAGGCATTGTCTCAAACGAGATATGTTCCCATATTCCTGATCAGAATGCATTACGAGTCCGTAACGAGCGATAGTCGGCAAGATCATGGGAAATTGGTCTGTTATGATGTAGCTGCTTCTATGAAACAATTTCTTTTATTGCATGTCTATTGATATACCATAACTATGAAATCCTCCATGACTGCAGTCGAGCGTCTGTCTGTGTGGTAAAGCGAAGTATCAGGTCGTCTGCGTGTCGCGTCAGTTACAATCCATCGCAAATTGTATGAAATAATATTTCTCTTGTACAACACAGAAAAAAATTCTTCCAACATAGTTATAACAAATTTTCAGGTGTACAATCCTGATGACTACGTGGATATTATTTATTTAATTAATTTATTTATTTATTTATTTACTTATTCATTTCTTTACTTATTTATTTATTTATTTATTTACATATTTACTTACTTATTTACTTATTCATTTATTTACTTATTTATTTATTCACTTATTTATTATTTATTCGACTCGTTGTCCTTGTATTTCTATTTTTGTCATATTCTTCTTATTCACCTTTACTTCGTTTATTCTCCTTGTCTTCTCTTCTTCTCTGCTGCGAGAAGACATTGCATTTTTATGTGACGGTCGATTCCGAAGAAACTCCAAGTATCAAAAGGTACGTCAAAAGAAGATAACGTTAGAATATGATACATTTATTATGAAGTGCTATACCATGGGAGTTTTTGAATCATTTTATTTAAAGGAGACGTTGTAAAATTAACGCAGTGTGTTAGTTGGACATTTGTCAAGCATACTTTGACGAACCTTAGTGGAACTCTTATTGTGATCTGAACCGCAGAACAGATGTAAAGACACCCGCACACACACAAACACACACATGTTTATGCAGGGAGAGTATCAACATGTTGGCACCGTACGTGTGCAATATCAAACGAACAAAGAGGGGAACGAAGTGGGGAGGTTCTGTTCGCCGTGCTGGACAGGTCAACGCGCTGTCAACTGCGTCTGAAGAGAGAAGCTGCGTGCACCAAGCGTCACATGATCAAAGAGCGTCCACTGGTTACAGCTCACATCGGGAAAGCAGATAATCTCCAAAAGTGGAGAGTTGAGGGGAACATGCAGTTCCTACATACATACATATATATTATTTTAAGTAACCGACATATAATATCTCAGTACAATAAAACAATTGTCCACCGCTGTGGAACAGCGGTTAGCATGCCTGACTGTGCAACTAGCGGGTCCGGCTTCAAATCCTCGTTAGGACAAGTTATCTGGTTGGGTTTTTTCCGGGGTTTTCCCTCAACCCATTAAGATCAAATACTGGGTAACTTTTGGCGCTGGACCCTGGACTCTTTTTGCTGGCATTATCATCTTGTTTATTTATTTATTATTTATTTATTTTGGTGTAGTTAACGCTATCAGGCCTTCTCTTCCACAACATCAGAAATAAAAATACAATAATAGAATACGTTCTTAAAATGTAACCGTTTATCTTAAATTTTTGAAAGCCAATATCAAAATTGTGTTAGAGACATTTTAAAGACAGCACTTTTGAGAGTAAAATATGATATGGCTCACATATATCCATTTTAGTGAATTTTACTGCATCTTGGTATTTATTTTATCAAAATTTGGGTCCCATTTTTTTTTTTTTCAAAACTTATCTCAAGTTGCTGCAGCAATGATATTTCTACATACAAACAATGAAAACAGTTTGTCAATTAGGAAAAAACAAATGTAGTATACAATTTAATCTTCCTCTTTCCTTGAGGGATGATATTTGTCTAATATAAATGAGCATTTTATACCTCTGACATTGTAGAGATTTGCCAATTTTCTCTCGTGGACTACACGCATATTGATATACTGTAGGTCTAGATTCTTGTACATATATTCGTGAGCATTGGTAATTATTGTTGACAACTTGACACAGAGAGATCGCTACCAGGCGAGTTTGATCAGCTACGATTGTGTCTCTGTTCACCAGTATTAAACATATGGTAAAATGAACCAGAAGTAAGTAAATAGGGGTATTTTACATCTCCTTTTGTTGTTTGAAATTAGAACATATTGCAGTTTAGGTAAATGCACGCTGGAAAGTAATGAACGAGGCGTCGTAAATAAATAAATAAATAAATAAATAAATAAATAAATAAATAAATAAATAAACAATCAAATAAATAAATAGATAAAAGGAAAGATAAATAGGTAAGTAGATAGATAAATAAATAGATAAATAGAGACAAAGAGACAAATAGATAGACAAACATATAGATAAATAAATAAATAAATAAATAAATAAATAAATAAATAAATAAATAAATAAATAAATAAATAAATAAATAAATAATTAAATAAATAAATAAATAAACAATCAAATAAATAAATAGATAAAAGGAAAGATAAATAGATAAGTAGATAGATAAATCAATAGATAAATAGAGACAAAGAGACAAATAGATAGACAAACAGATAGATAAATAAATAAATAAATAAATAAATAAATAAATAAAAATAAATAAATAAAGTTGACAATAAAGTTAATAACAATAATACTAATATTTGAGGTGTATGTTTTGAATTAGGCCTACTGGTAAAGAGAAACTAAAAGCGGTGATATAATTCACAACATGATAGAGAAAATGAGATCTTGCGTAAAAAGTATAACGAAGGAGCATGTGTCACCTAGAGTCTAGGCGATTCTCATTTTGCTACATTTCGCAAAATCTAGAATCTACTACTTCACTCCGGAGCAGGTTTTGAAATTGCATTATGAAGTCTGAAGTTTATTTCATCCATTTTCCCTCCGAAATATCTACTAATGGAACCGTTTAAAGTGCACACAGTCTGGAAAGTTAGTGAACTGTCCGCAGCGAGAGTGTGGAGGAATAACTAACACATTAATGGCCTTAAAAGTGTAGTAGCAAATGTATTTATATAGCTAGTGCTGTATTCATTTGTTTTTATTGCAAAAATTAAACTATTACCTCGTCGAATGACGGAGTAATTAGATATTCTGTCAGAGAGCGCCTAACTTTCTCTATTGAATTCTGTGTTTTACTAGGAAACGATTGCTAATTTACTAAAAAGATAAGCATATGGAATAAATAAATAGGAAATCATGGATATGGATTATTTATTACAGATATGGATGAATGTATAAGAATATGAATGGATAGATGGATATCGATTTATGGATGATTTGTTAAGGCTATGGGTATGAATCATTTATAGTGAATATGAATACATGGATATACGGATATGGATTTTTCGATGTGAATGATTGTTTTGGATGTGGCTGCATTAATGGATATTGATGATTTATTATAGACATGGATACATGGATGTAGCTATATGTATATGGATGATTATGACCTATTCTTATATACAGATGTAAATTCATTCATAATGTTCTGTCCAAGGACAGGTCTTTCACTACAAACCCGGCATTCTCCAATCTTTCATATTTTCTGCCTTCCTCTTTGTCTCTTCATATGGCCCATATATCTTAATTTCGTTTATCATCTGATATCTTCTTCTGCCCCGAACTCTTCTCCCGTTCATCACTCCTTCCAGTGCATCCTTCAGTAGGCAGTTTCTTCTCAACCAGTGACCCAGCCAATTCCTTTTTCTCTTTGTGATCAGTTTCAGCATCATTCTTTCTTCACCCACTCTTTCCAACATAGCTTCGTTTCTTATTCTGTCTGTCCATTTCACAATCTTCATCCTTCTCCATATCCACATTTCAAATGCTTCTCTTCACTTCGTCGTATTGTCCATGTTTCTGCCCCATACAATGCTACACTCCACACAAAGCAGTTCACTAGTCGCTTCCTTAGTTTTTTCTCCAGAAGTCCGCAGAAGATGCTCCTTTTTCTATTAAAGCTTCCTTTGCCATTGCCATCCTCCTTTTGACTTCTTGGCAACAGCTCATGTTACTGCTTACAGTACACCCCAAGTATCTGAAGATTCCACTTGCTCTAAGATGTGAATAACTATAGATAACTGAATAACGAATTATGTATAAAGATGGTGTAATATGGCTATGGACATGCGTGATTTGTTATAGGTATTGATGGAAAAATTATAATGACTGTAAAATAGATCTGAAAGGAGAGCATCGTTCTGTTAATACTAACTCAGCAGTTATTCAGGGAGCACAAGAGTTGCTTTACGAATAAAGGATATAGTTGCTATGGGAATAGTTTATGACCGTTAGAATCAGAATAAGAGCACAAGAGCACGTGAACACCTTGTTTCCATTAATGCACGACTAGTTTTATTATTTAATACCGTATTGGCGTAGTGGGGATGTATAATATCAGGATCGAGTATTTTAAACTTCCCGCATCTTGCATAAACTTCCTAAGTAAACTTGGCAACATCCGTTCACGTACAAACCGTGCTCTTTTCAAGAAGGTTACAGAAATTTCACGCATGCGCGGGAGAAAATTGTCTTTCGCTGGCAGCTTATGACTCGTCAAGAGAACAAAACATTAAGTGAAAAGTGAATCTATCTTACAGATGTCAGGTGCATCGATGCCTATCGTTTACGTGCTATATCTCGAGGAAGAAATTTAATTAGTCTGTATTTTAGCCTGTAGGTGTCAGCATCTCACTTTATGTGGATGTGTGTACAGTGCTGCTACGAGAGTGTAGTTTGTGAATTACTATACTTCAGTGTCGGCATATAGCATAGTTTGGCTTTCAAAGACGTGCTGGCTGAATGTGATGGTGTATGAATTTAAATCTCTGTATGGTAGTGTATATTATTTAAGAATAATATTTACTGGCATGTATTTATAGTAATCCATCTATGCGAATAGGATTACAGTACTGGTATAGGCTATAGTGTATCAGTGTGTTGCGAATCAAAATATATTACTGAACACACGCTTTTGTAAATTGTGTTATGTATTAATTTTTAAGAAACGTAAATAATGAACTCTGTTCAAGTAATTCTGAAGAGTAAAGAACTGGGTTAACTGTCTTTCAAGGAAAAATTGGAAATAAAAAGACTAGGTTTCATTATTATTATTATTATTATTATTATTATTATTATTATTATTATTATTATTATTATTATTATTATATGTTGTTTTGAATTTATATACGTTTTTCTCGACAGTGAAATATTGGAATCATGACATTTCATATTTGGCTAAAAACGTACGATTTCAAATTCTCTTCGATTTTGGAACACAAAATTGTGAACACACATAATATTTTATCACGAGCCGCCACTGGTTACAATGTCAGAAAAGACAACTCGTCACATGACCAAATGTATTAAAATGAAGAGCAGTGATTATGAAAGATGGTTTCCGTATGAGTCACCGAAGATCATATTACATAGATATACTCATCTATGAATAATTATCTTTGTTATTTAATTCAAACTAAAAATGTTACAAGAAATAATTGATGAGAAGTTTACAGATCACACGAACCTGTAAAGGAGGCAGTATGCAGCAAGTTGGTCATATGGTGTAGTAAAAGTGATAAAAATAGCATTACAAAAGGACGTTACAAATAAGGAAGCACTTTTAATAAAATGGTAATAGCACAGAAATGGCAGCCTGTCGACGAGTTTGAACTCCGGCCAAGAATGTTGAAGGAGAGTTGATTGCGGGCGTCACTACACTCAGCGCTGCTAGAACACGACCTGCAGCGACTATTGTATGAATTCACCAGAGTTACAGAGGTGTTTGCCGTTGCAATAATCTAGCTTATTTGTTATATCGACGGCGTTCAAGGATACTCGATGGAACTCTTCCAACTGGACTAGAAACCCCAATTCTGGAGAATATCTAGAACACTAAAACTATGCCACAATAATAATAACAATAATAATAATAATAATAATAATAATAATAATAATAATACATGGCGCCAGAGTCCATGAATGGCCAAGGATGACCAAGCGACTTCTGGCCTCACATGCACATGCACGAGCAGAGGTGAACGATAATTCAGCCAGTACGAGGGCGGAGTGTGGTCAGCAAGATGGTCACCGGAGTCAATATAGCTGGTTTTCGAAACGGGTTTCGAGGAAGTGCACGTTTACGGTAGGACGACTAATGCGGGAGGATTAACATTGGAATTGCGGAATTTTAAAAAACCATGTAAGGATCACAAAAGCTTAAAGGTTGCCAAAATAATGTTATATTTGTTACAACACAAAATTTACAAGGCTTATTGATGTGCTCAAGGAAATGTAAACACTTTCTTTCTTTTTTTCTTTCTTTCTTCCTTCCCTCCTTCCTTTCTTACTTTCTTTCTTTCTTCCTTTCTTTCTTTCTTCCTTTGTTCCTTTCTTCCTTCCTTCCTTTCTTTGTTCCTTCCTTCCATTCTTTCTTCCTTTCCTGCTTCCTTCCTTTCTTCTTTCTTTCCTTTCTTCCTTCCTTTCTTTCTTCCTTTCCTACTTCCTTCCTTTCTTTCGTCCTTTTCCTACTTCCTTCCTTTCTTCCTTCCTTTCTTTCGTCCTTTCTTCCTCCCTTTCTTTATTCATTTCCTACTTCCTTCCTTTCTTTCTTCCTTCCTTTCTCCCTTTCTTTCGTCCTTTCTTCCTTCCTTTCTCCCTTTCTTTCGTCCTTTCTTCCTTCCTTTCCTACTTCCTTTCTTTCGTCGTCCTTTCTTCCTTCCTTTCTTTCTTCCTTTCCTACTTCCTTTCTTCCTTCCTTTCTTTCTTCCTTTCCTACTTCCTTTCTTTCTTCCTTTCCTACTTCCTTCCTTTCTTTCGTCCTTCCTTCCTTTCTTCCTTTCCTACTTCCTTCCTTTCTTTCTTCCTTTCCTACTTCCTTCCTTTCTTTCGTCCTTTCTTCCTTCCTTTCTTCCTTCCTTTCCTACTTCCTTCCTTCCTTTCTTTCTTCCTTCCATTCCTACTTCCTTCCTTTCTTTCTTCCATTCCTACTTCCTTCCTTTCTTTCTTCCTTTCTTTCGTCCTTTCTTCCTTCCTTTCCTACTTCCTTCCTTTCTTCCTTTCTTTCGTCCTTTCTTCCTTCCTTTCCTACTTCCTTCCTTTCTTTCGTCCTTTCTTCCTTCCTTTCCTACTTCCTTCCTTTCTTTCTTCCTTCCTTTCTTTCGTCCTTTCTTCCTTCCTTTCTTTCTTCCTTTCCTACTTCCTTCCTTCCTTTCCTACTTCCTTCCTTCCTTTCTTTCGTCCTTTCTTCCTTTCTTTCTTTCTTTCGTCCTTCCTTCCTTCCTTTCTTCCTTCCTTTGTTCTTTCTTTCTTTCTTTCTTTCTAGTTAGTTTATTCCTTAATTCTTTTCCGAGGACTGCGGTACCAACTTCTCACCATTCGCTCTAATCAGGCTTTTAATATATTCGGGATTCTGTCCTGTTGTGTTGTTTGGTCGTGTTTCCGATTTTCCCCACTCTCACATGGTAGCTGTGAGGTTACGTACATTTTTGGAAAAATTGTCTACTATTCCTTCAAATGTAACGGCGAAACTCGAAGTGACACAAGTGCTCAACAGGTTTTGTGCTCAAGTAAACACTTCCTCTGAATCCCAAATTTCCATATAAGGACGCAAGTTCGTGTACGTTTGTTTATCCTTCCATTTTCCCCTTCCTTTCATTTATGCAAGGTTCCACCAAATTTTTATCTCAGGTAAATACTCATTAATTTATTTCATGTACATAATTTCCTGAGAAAATGATTCGTACATGCGAAATAAAAATAATATTTGGCCACTAGCTTAGAAGAAATCACAGTAAACGAAGCACAATCAGACATGCAAACAGCCTAAGTCACTTTTCGCCGTCACAGATGTGAATGTAAAACGAATCATTTTCCGAACCCGGCAATTCTATTAAAACCACTTACGCGTTCGGCAGGTAACCACTGTTGGAATCCCCTGCTCCTTCAATGGCAATATCATAAAAAAGTAATGTCGCATGCTTTTGTCTGGAACTGCTTTCGTTTCATGTTTTAATGCATAATTGCTTTAAAACATCCCAAATGGTGCCTTTCGCATTCATCATGCTAGAAGAGAGCTATTGTTGGGCATGGAAATTTTCCCAACGGGAACATTCCCAGGGGAAAAAATGTTATATGGGAATATTCCCGGATGACTTTTGGAAATATTACCAGAATGGGAATGGGAAATGCCATGCTAAGCATTGAATGGGTAAGTTACCTGGAAGAAGCGGATTTACAGACTACTGCACACAATTGAAAACACAATGCGGTCATTTATCAGGTTTAGATTTATTTAAAGTAAAGTAGTACAAGTCTCCTGGTATCGATCAAATTCCAGCAGAATTAATACAAGAGGGTGGAAGTGCATTATATAGCGAAATTTATAAACTTGTACTTGCTATTTGGGAAAAGGAAATTGTACCAGAACAATGGAAGGAGTCCATAATTGTACCTATTTTTAAAAAGGGAGACAAAACCAACTGTGGTAACTTTCGAGGAATATCACTTTTGTTGACGTCGTACAAAATTTTGTCCAATATTCTTTTGAGGAGATTAACTCCGTACGTAGATGAAATTATTGGGGATCATCAGTGCGGTTTTAGGCGTAATAGATCGACTATTGATCAGATTTTTTGTATTCGGCAGATAATGGAGAAAAAATGGGAGTATAAGGGTACAGTACATCAGTTATTCATAGATTTCAAAAAGGCTTATGACTCGGTTAAGAGGGAAGTATTATATGATATTCTTATTGAATTTGGTATTCCCAAGAAACTAGTTCGATTAATTAAAATGTGTCTCAGTGAAACATGCAGCAGAGTCCGTATAGGTCAGTTTCTATTTGATGCTTTTCCAATTCACTGCGGGCTAAAGCAGGGAGATGCACTATCACCTTTACTTTTTAACTTCGCTTTAGAATATGCCATTAGGAAAGTTCAGGATAACAGGCAGGGTTTGGAATTGAACGGGCTACATCAGCTTCTTGTCTATGCAGATGACGTGAATATGTTAGGAGAAAATACACAAAGGATTAGGGAAAACACGGAAATTTTACTTGAAGCAAGTAAAGCGATCGGTTTGGAAGTAAATCCCGAAAAGACAACGTATATGATTATGTCTCGTGACGGGAATATTGTACGAAATGGAAATATAAATATTGGAGATTTATCCTTCGAAGAGGTGGAAAAATTCAAATATCTTGGAGCAACAGTAACAAATATAAATGACACTCGGGAGGAAATTAAACGCAGAATAAATATGGGAAATGCGTGTTATTATTCGGTTGAGAAGCTCTTATCATCCAGTCTGCTGTCCAAAAATCTGAAAGTTAGAATTTATAAAACAGTTATATTACCGGTTCTTCTATATGGCTGTGAAACTTGGACTCTCACTCTGAGAGAGGAACATAGGTTAAGGGTGTTTGAGAATAAGGTGCTTAGGAAAATATTTGGGGCTAAGCGGGATGAAATTACAGGAGAATGGAGAAAGTTACACAACACAGAACTGCACGCATTGTATTCTTCACCTGACATAATTAGGAACTTGAAATCCAGACGTTTGAGATGGGCAGGGCATGTAGCACGTATGGGCGAATCCAGAAATGCATATAGAGTGTTAGTTGGGAGACCGGAGGGAAAAAGACCTTTAGGGAGGCCGAGACGTAGATGGGAGGATAATATTAAAATGCATTTGAGGGAGGTGGGGTATGATGATAGAGACTGGCTTAATCTTGCACAGGATAGGGACCGATGGCGGGCTTATGTGAGGGCGGCAATGAACCTTCGGGTTCCTTAAAAGCCATTTGTAAGTAAGTAAGTAAGTAATACTTCCTAAAGCAAAATATTCATACTGTTGCTCATTTGCTGCCAACGTAACAGCTGTGTTTGCATTTGTGAAAAATAAAAAAAAAACTACTTAAACAAGCGAAAACTTAGGCTACTTGTTAATGGAGCAATTGCAGTCGTTTGAAAATGACAATAGACGTTTGTGGCACAGTAAAATTTCACGTAAAATGAACGTATATACTCAGATTATGTCAATTATGGATAGTTTAGTAAAACCCGAAGAATGTGACATTTTTGTATACTGCCATAGGAAGATGAAATGACCCTTCTTTCTGTCTGATGCTCACTGTGTTTAACGGGTTGCATTCAATGACGTCACAAATGTCATCATGATAACCATTTTGCCGACGTCTGATTGAGAGCTCTTTTAGATTGACCTTCGTATTTTTATGTAATTGATCTGTGTATTTTAACTCCAATCTGAAAAAAGCAATAAAATATTAAACTGTTGATGAATTGAAAAAGTGAAGTTTTTAAATCTGTAGTTAATAATTGTTAAAGGAAGATGAGACTTCTGTGTCCATTTTTATGGCGTTCTGTGATTTACAAAACGGAAAAAGTCTGTATTTTTTAACATTTATTTCCTTTTTTTTTTTGTTCATTTCAATTGATTAAATCCAAGATTTGAACGGCTATCATTTCGTTCGTGAATGTATCACAATTTTTAGAATAATTAAATTAAATTAAAATAAATTGAAATAAAATAAAATTGCATTAAACCGAAATAAAATAAATTAAATTAGATTAAAATAAATGAAATTAAAAAAATAAATAAATTTAATATAATATAATGAAAATAAAATAAAATAAAACAAAATAATAATAATAATAATAATAATAATAATAATAATAATATAACATTAAATTAAATTAGAATAAAATTAAAATAAAATAAAATAGTAGGAAATAAAATAAAATAAAATTAATTTCATTAAAGTAAAATGAAATAAAATTAGATTAAAATAAAATATAACTAACCAATATCACTTAATTTTAACAATTTCTTATATTTTGGTGACGGAATTTTTTGGGTAATATTCCATCTCAAAATCTAAAAGTTAGAATTTATAAAACAGTTATATTACCAGTTGTTCTGTATGGTTGTGAAACTTGGACTCTCACTTTGAGAGAGGAACAGAGATTAAGGGTGTTTGAGAATAAGGTTCTTAGGAAAATATTTAGGGCTAAGAGGGATGAAGTTACAGGAGAATGGAGAAAGTTACACAACGCAGAGCTGCACGCATTGTATTCTTCACCTGACATAATTAGGAACATTAAATCCAGACGTTTGAGATGGGCAGGGCATGTAGCACGTATGAGCGAATCCAGAAATGCATATAGAGTGTTAGTTGGGAGGCCGGAGGGAAAAAGACCTTTGGGGAGGTCGAGACGTAGATGGGAAGATAATATTAAAATGGATTTGAGGGAGGTGGGCTATGATGATAGAGACTGGATTAATCTTGCTCAGGATAGGGATCAATGGCGGGCTTATGTGAGGGCGGCAATGAACCTCCGGGTTCCTTAAAAGAGCCAATAAGTAAGTAAGTAACCAGTGTAATAGATGTTAACTACTATACATTACTCATAAAACAACATATTCTTAAAAAATAACACTCTACGTTTACTTACAATGCCAAAAATGAAGGTGAAGCAAAATTCTTTCTCAACTTTTTTTTGTAGACGCTTACAAAACATTCGTTCACAACTAAGCAGTTACTCGTATTTGGCGCCAAACTGCTTTGTAGGTTAGCCAACATGTTAATTTAAATATTCCCCCGAATTAAAATTTTTATATTCAGAGTTTTGTACTTCTCGCAGCATTTGTGTACAATTACCCCCTATTTACAATTACCCTCGTCTACCCTATATAAAGTTTAAATGAACATAGGTTCAAAACGAAGTAGATTAAGACGTTATCGCTCATTTCAAAATGTGTATTACTGTGTACCAGACTTTATCTCGTCTGCGCCTACGCAAACCTTAGAGAACGTAGACAAACCAGACGGGGATGTGCTGCAGGATTAGTTTATTGATCTAGGGTTGTTTGAAGGTCACGCGCGATTCACAATTGTGCTGACAGGTACTTACATTAAAACCGTTAGCGAAGTTGTACATTGTCACCTTTATTTTCCATTACTTATATAAACGCCATTATCAGATATTGGGGCTTACCGGCATGTGGAAATGCTTCACCCTAATGACTCCCTTGACACCCCATTACATGCAGACGAACAAGTACTGCTAGATAACAATGAAGATGAGTAACAATATTCAAAGCATGATTAATCCCATTCTAAGTAATTTTAACATGAAAATATTAACTGGAAAAAGAGAAATCAAGGTATTCTACGGAAAATACGAGTAGTCCGGGTCGTAGTAAGATTTGTGTTGATTATTACACATTTACTAAGTCATACTAGGCCTACTTTTGACCAATAACACGGTACGTAACGACGTGTTTCAAATAACCATATTTGCTTATCCCAAAATTTTTATCATCTCCCTAGCATTTGTTTGTTTTATCACTCTCCAGTATTTGTTTCTTTGTTTGCCAACAGTGTACTTTCAATAATTGTACCTTTTAAAATTATTCATGTTTATTTCATCATGCTTAATTTAAACTTTTCTATAATTTATCTTGTTCATATTATTTAGGTTATATTATAGCTTCTGCTGTATGAGATTATGGGTAGTATCAGAGATTGTTTAATATATTGATGATTGAAGTGGAACGCAACTAATTAAAAAAAATTAAACTGAACGAACAAAGCCTTCTGGAAGATGAGAAGTGTGCGACAATTGTTACAAGTATTCAGTAATTATATAAAATAATGTGTAAAATATTCATTATACTTACTTACTTACTTACAAATGGCTTTTAAGGAACCCGAAGGTTCATTGCCGCCCTCACATAAGCCCGCCAGCGGTCCCTATCCTGTGCAAGATTAATCCAGTCTCTATCATCATACCCCACCTCCCTCAAGTCCATTTTAATATTATCCTCCCATCTACGTCTCGGCCTCCCTAAAGGTCTTTTTCCCTCCGGTCTCCCAACTAACACTCTATATGCATTTCTGGATTCGCCCATACGTGCTACATGCCCTGCCCATCTCAAACGTCTGGATTTTATGTTCCTAATTATGTCAGGTGAAGAATACAATGCGTGCAGTTCTGTGTTGTGTAACTTTCTCCATTCTCCTGTAACTTCATCCCGCTTAGCCCCAAATATTTTCCTAAGCACCTTATTCTCAAACACCCTGAACCTATGTTCCTCTCTCAGAGTGAGAGTCCAAGTTTCACAACCATACAGAAGAACCGGTAATATAACTGTTTTATAAATTCTAACTTTCAGATTTTTGGACAGCAGACTGGATGATAAGAGCTTCTCAACCGAATAATAACACGCATTTCCCATATTTATTCTGCATTTAATTTCCTCCCGAGTGTCATTTATATTTGTTACTGTTGCTCCAAGATATTTGAATTTTTCCACCTCTTCGAAGGATAAATCTCCAATTTTTATATTTCCATTTCGTACAATATTCTGGTCACGAGACATAATCATATACTTTGTCTTTTCGGGATTTACTTCCAAACCGATCGCTCTACTTGCTTCAAGTAAAATTTCCGTGTTTTCCCTAATCGTTTGTGTATTTTCTCCTAACATATTCACGTCATCCGCATAGACAAGAAGCTGATGTAACCTGTTCAATTCCAAACCCTGCCTGTTATCCTGAACTTTCCTAATGGCATATTCTAGCGCGAAGTTAAAAAGTAAAGGTGATAGTGCATCCCCCTGCAGGATACAATAAATTACATAGTAGAAAGTTCTTCATTTACTCTTTAATTTACGTATCGGTTTGTGTTGTCTATCTTTTACATATAACGAGTCATTGGCATTTAACAATGTTACGCGCAAGCGTGGTTTATATCGTGTGTTCAGTGTATACAATTTCTTCAACGTAAGGAAAACTGTGTATTGCCATAGTTTCTGTAATAACAATGTTAAATGGGTTTTAAACACCACCCTTGATGCTGGCAAATCACCAGAAGATATAAAGCAGAAATTAATACAGAAATTCCACTTTGATACCACACGGATGAACAAATACGGAAGGGGAAAGATTACAATCTTTGTTCACTGGCGAAATAAATGAGAAAATACGGAAATCGTATTTGATTGAAGAATGTGGGTGGAAATGCGACCTTCTGAAAATCGAAAGTGTGAATTTCGTTAAGGAAAGCTACGTATTTAACAGAAAATATTAATATAACATTTAGAGGCGGGAGGAAAAAAGGCGTTCGGGGTGGCCGAGACGTAGATAGGAGGATAATATTAAAATGGATTTGAGGGAATTGGGATATGATGTTAGACACTGGATTAAACTTGCTCAGGATAGGGCCGATGGCGGGCTTATGTGAGGGCGGCAATGGACATTCTGGACATAATTAATGTTTTCTGTATGAGAGAAGATGTTTTAAAATAAATAAGAATTATGAAATCTAAGAAGAAAGAGAAAATTAGACAAAAGTAAGCGAATGTTGAATAAAGAACACAAGAAAAGATAACGAAAACAGCTTCGTCGATCGGTCGGTCGGTCAGTGAGGCATCCAATCATTCAGTCAATCATACATACGATCATTCATTCAGTCATACATCCGGTCATTCAGTCAGTCAGACATACGATCATTCATTCAGTCAGTCAGACATCCAGTCATTCAGTCAGTCAGACCCGATCATTCAGTCAGTCAGTCAGTCAGTCAGTCAGACATTCGATCATTCATTCAGTCAGTCAGACATCCGATCATTCATTCATTCATTCATTCATTCATTCATTCATTCATTCATTCAGTCACGCATCTAATCATTCATTCAGTCAGACATCCAGTCATTCAGTCAGTCAGACATCCGATCATTCATTCATTCATTCATTCAGTCAGTCACGTATCCAATCATTCATTCAGTCATACATCCAGTCATTCAGTTAGTCAGACATCCGATCATTCATTCAGTCAGTCAGACATCCGATAATTCAGTCAGAGTCAGTCAGACATCCCGTCATTCAGTCAGACATCCGATCATTCATTCATTCAGTCAGTCACGCATCCAATCATTCATTCAGTCAGACATCCAGTCATTCAATAAATTATACATCCGATCATTCATCCATTCATTCAGTCAGTCAGGCATCCGATCATTCATTCAGTCAGACATCCAGTCATGCAGTAAATCACACATCCCATCATTCATTCAGTCAGACATCCGATCATTCATTCAGTCAGACATCCAGTCATTCAGTAAATCAGACATCCGATCATTCATTCAGTCAGACATCCAGTCATTCGATCATTCAGTCAGTCAGGCGTCCGATCATTCATTCAGTCAGACATCCAGTCATTCGATCATTCAGTCAGTCAATCAGGCATCCAATTATTCATGTAGTCAGACCTCCAGTTATTCAGTAAATCAGACATACGATCATTCATTCAGTCAGACATCCAGTCATTCGATCATTCAGTCAGTCAGACATCCGATCATTCAGTCAGGCATCCAGTCATTCAGTAAATCAGACATCCGATCATTCATTATTCAGTCAGTCAGATATCCGATGATTCATTCAGTCAGTCAGACATCCAATCATTCAGTCAGTGAGTGAGTGAGTCAGTCAGTTAGTCAGAAGTGTAAGAATCTGTAAACATTTCAGTACGGGCTGTATTGCATATTTCGTGAATTTATTGTGGACGAAGCGTCTGTGGGTTTCATTCCCTCAGCCCATACTGGTTCCTCAGCTATTCTCTTTTAATTGCTGTCACGCCATCGTCTCATTAACTCTGATTATCCTGTGTCGTTTGAGAGTATCATTAAACAAGGATTTATTTTGCAAATACAAGAAAGTGTTCATTATTTCTTCCTCAGTTATTTCTTCACCAACTCAACTTTGTATCTATCCATCCATGTATCTCTTCATTCATAAAGTCAGCCTCCTTTCATCTATCCATCATCCCTTTAACTGCCAATTCATGCAGCCAGTCAGCTGATCATCATCATCATCATTATCGTCGCCACTGTCGACGTACACCAAAGAATTACATATCATAGCCTGTTTCGGTATCAGGAGACAATCGAAAGGTATAATTTTAGTTAGTTATTTAACGACGTTGTATCAACTACTAGGTTATTTAGCGTGATTAAATTGGTGATTGCAAGATTGTCTTTGGCGAGATGAGGCTGAGGATTCGCTATAAATTATCCGACATTCGCCTTACGGTTGAGGAAAACGTGGGAGAAAACCGAACCAAATAATCAGCCCAAGGAGGGGTACCGAACCCACTCCCGAGCGCAGCTCCAAATCGGCAAGCAAACACGCTACCGCCTGAGCTACACCGGTGGATCTAAATTTCGTCATTTATTGTGTCCTTTCTCCCCTCGTTCTGTAACCACTTGGTTTATAATTATAAACAATTTTGGAGTTGTCGTTTCTGACAACATTTTTACGTGTCCTTTTCAGTTTATTTCATGTTTTTGTAATTATTGATTATGTTTGGAACCATCCATCTATTTGAGCATATTCTTCAGGGGATCTAAAGAATTTAAACTCTGACGATTAAATTTATCTTTCTTCACTTCCTTTTAAGGCCCATTTCTCGCATCCGCACGCCAACACACGTAGCTACTGCCATTACTTGATAAAATTTAAGGTGAGTAGGCTATTTTAGTCTATGTGTTTCCATAATGCAATATTAATCTTTGAAATTTATGTTATTTTCTGAACCATCTGTTTGCCAGTAAGCCATAATATATGGACACTGGAATGATATAAATTTATTATCTATTCGATTACTTTGTTCTTTATCATCCTTATATCCAGGGTGAATTTTTCCTTGAATGAGCATTACTTTTGTTTTACTGTATGATATTTTGAGGTTATAATTTTTAATCATTTTTAACAAAAAAGACAGATACCAGGAGATTATCTTCTGAATCACTAAAGATAGCCTGTTAGCAAATAGTGTAGTGTTCAGATTTGACTGATATACCTTAAAGTGACTGTAAAGAAAATAATCTCAATTTATTTATTCACTAATTCTTTAGTTCATTCAACAATTTTTTCACCTTTAACCCTATTCAATCATACATCCATCTGAACGCTTATAACCCACCTTCTGCCCACATATCTATCGATCACTCTGTCTCCATGTGCATCAATTCATCTCCACCGATCCATATCCATCCATAACATATCATCCATCTTCATCCTTCGTTCCATATCTTTAATGAATCATCTAGATTTATACCTTTAACAAATTATCTGTGCTTATATCGACATCAATTCATACAACCATATCCATAACTTTCACATGTCCATATCCATTAATAATTATCGATATCCATATTTATATCCATCCATATCTATACCGAATCACCATAACTATATCGTGACAGCCGGGATACAATCTCGCGACTGGCAGGAGGAGGACAAGATCGGCGGTGGCTCGGCGCGGCAAACGAAGTTGCGCGCGCATCTGCTTCCTGGGGCATGTGCTGTGACGAAGGGAGAGGGGAGAAATCCAGAGAAGTCTAGATAGGCGCCATCTCCTGGGCATCTGTAGAAATTTCCAGCATCGTACTTTCCCGAAACTATGGTCTAGTTATAAATTGGAGACGCAAGGGAGCTGAGCAGCTAGTTATTGGTTGCAGTTGCAGTCGTTGCTAGTTTTTGGTCAGTGTAGTCAGTCAGTGTAGCTGTGAACCCAGCTTCGAGACCGGAGTTGACTTGTGTGAGCGTGTCCGCAGCTATGTGAGTGCAGTGGACCGCAGTTGGGGAACCTGAGTTCGAAGTTCAGTGGACTGTCTCTGAAGGTCTGGGGTTCGAGGTACTGTGAACTCCAGTGACTGAGCTAGAAGAACTAGCCAAGGCAAACGAACCGTGAACTGAGAACTGACAGTTCTGTGTTGTAAATAGTGCTTTGTGAACATTAGTTAAGATTAGCAGTACATTGTTGTTCTCAATAATCCAAGTAAATTGCCATTGTCGTCTGTGGAGTGCAATAACGAATACTGTGTTGCTGTGTGGAGTGGAAATCCCATTGTTGACGAGAGTGTTTAAATTAAATTGTAGAAAGGAATTACTGTTGTAACAATAAAACTACATTATTGTTTTGAATTTAAAGTTACAATATTTACATTACAAATCACTTATGTCTATATTTACGTGCATCATAACCATAAAAAATCATACACATCGATATCCATATCCGTCATTCATCCATCCATCTATCCTTATCCATTTAAATCATCCATAAATATATCTATATCCATTCATTCCCCTGTCTATCCATATCCATACCAAACCACTCAGCCACCGGCGTAGGTCGTTTGTCTGCTGATCCGGAGTTGCGATCGGGAGTGGGTTCGATTCCTGTTTGGGCTGATTACCTGATTGGGTTTATCTCGAGATTTTATCCAACTATAAGGCGAATATTAGGTAAAATGTGGCGAATCCTCGGCCTTATCTCGCCAAATACCATCTCACTATCACCAATTCCATTGACGCTAAATAAGCCAGTAGCTATTTGATACAACGTCGCTAAATACCCAAGTAAATAAAAAACAAATCACTCATATCGATATTATACCCATCTACAACAAATTACTTATGTATATTTTATATACATCTAAATCCATACAAATCATCCATATACATATCCATTCATACGTATATAAAATTATCCACATAAATCTCTATATCCATCCATCCATCCATCCATCCACACTAATGAATAAAGTGGATAGTAGTTTGCCACACATTGATTTGTACAAGAAGTTATTTCCAGTATGTTACTTAACGATCACACGGTTATCACTACCCTGTAAACCATCTTGTCAACTCGTATACTGACGCGAACTTCAACGTCGACAACTCATTGCTCGAGGCTCTTGCTCGTTATGTACACTGCAAATCCAGTCTATATGCAGAGAAAACGCTAAAATTAACTAATCAATTTGTTGGTGTGTACTCAAAGAAATCGGAATACATTGCAGTCAGTGAACTTGCATTTCATAACTCAAGTTACGTCCAATCAAAATGAGGAGTTAGGCCTATAATAAGAATCTGGTGTCATTACTAAGTTACGAATCGTTTGTTCGACGAGATACTTTGTCGATCAATATACCTACATTATTTTCTTCCAAGATTTGTTTAAGAATCATGTAATCTGCCGTTTTACTGACATACTCTAACCAATTAATTTTGTGACGTTTTATCTTATTCATTACAATGAACATATCGATCAAGTACTCATCTACATCTTCATTCTTGCCACAAAAGCGTATAATCTTAGAAATTTCTTTTCTACTCCTATTATCATTCATTCTTACTCTTCTTTGTTTAATTCAGCGTCTGATACCGAATAGAGACGTCCAAACCGTTATCACAATAACTATAAAACCATCCTTCTAAAATATTCTATGTCTCATTTATTTTTCACAGATTAATATGATTCTACTAACATTGCTATTCAGATTCTTAAGTAGAAACTTTTCCATCATTTCCGATAATAAAATAATTTTTTCTTTTGCAATTCGTCTGTTTTGCCTTTTCATAAAGTGATTTCTCTATTTCTTTTCGAGGAAAGTTGTTTATATTCAGTACCTAGCAATGAATTTCTTCATAAAATATGCAAATGAAATATAACGATTCTTCAGAAAAGTTAATGCGCCCTTACTCTAAGAAGTACACAAAAACGAGAATTTACTCAAAAAATGGCTTTAAGAATTTGTTATATTATTTTATTTTGCACGAGGTAAAGTGACAAATGAAATGGTGGTCACAATTCCACCCGAAAATTTTACATCAGAGAAATTATTATTTACCGATGAATAATTACAACTTAAACCTATATTTTAATGGTAAAATATTCACAGCTTAAAAAGAATTACACGAATTATTTTACAAGATGAATCTAACCCTACAAGGTTCAGAAAAAGAGCAAGTACACTTTTTAAATTTATGAAAAAGTTAAATAATTTCTACCTAATTATCAGGGCTATATATAAACTTTTTTATGCTCAACCATGCCGAAATGTAGTAATTATACACCTGGTAGCAGCCCTTTAATGGACCTCATTAAATACACCTATTCATTAAAGTTCAGGTGTTCCACCAATCAGAAAATACCATTGTAGCAATATAAAAGCGCAAGTATCGGTTATTCTCGGATATGCAATCGAAAGACAACTAGCGCGATGTATGTAGATTAATAATTTGCGCGAGATTAGATTAATAATTAGCGTTAATTGTAAATAATATTCAAATAAATTCAATTTGTCATCTCGTTTTTCAATATCTAGTTCAATTTCAAGGTTATATCAAGATTAATGTCTATTTTACTCTCTAGATTATATCAAGGTCAATGTCGACATTTCTTTCTCGGAAAAAATCAATACTTTCGCGTCTGCGCACATCTCACAATTTACGAGGTATTGCACAAGGTCAGTTCCGCTCCTCAGTCAGATAAGAATAACATGAACACTTATGAATAATTTCAAGTTAGAAATATGGTCGAGCATAAAAAGTCGTATGAAACTTGACTATAATGGTAATTAAGAAGCTCGTATGAAAATTATGAAACTCGCTTGCGCTCGTTTCATAAACATAGTCGCATCTTAATTACTACCATTATAGGCTCGTTGCGTAATGTACTATTATATCTCAATTTTAGGACTAGAAATATCTAAAAACTTAATTTGGATTGTTACATTAATGGATTTCTCTTTATAATAAAGTTATCATCTGATACAGAAATATTACTGGAGACGTGATAACTGAATTTTTGCAAAACTCAGAAAATATGTGAGAACGTATGACACTTTTGTTTAAACTGAGAACGAGATGCAGAGATGACTTGTTAGTCGTTGTTTGTTGCACACAGTAAAGCGAGAACCGCGAGTGTTGTGGAACGCTGCAGATTTTGCACAAGTACGTTTGGACATGTTAAAGAATGACACGTTGACCAATGCTGTATTGTGACGTGGTGACATGGTGGAGATGATCCAATAGATCTCGTTACCATGATGTGACGTTTGTAATTTAAGGCAAAGATGAAAGATACTCCAAATGGACAGGCTCGTCACGTCACTAATGGTGATGAAACATGAATGATGACGCACTGGATTGCAGGTCGAGACCCGAGAGAGTTGCTTCACCTGGTCCAGCCAGGAATCGATCCCCAGTCCCTTGGAGGTAGGAAGCAAACAGTATTCGGTCGGTCCAGGGTTGTGAGAAGCTTGGCTTTGAAGTCTGCAAAGAGAGTTCGTACGGAATAATACAGCTACACTTTGTTTGCCGTGAAGCATTTAAGTCTTTGAGTGAGATATTCTATATTTGCTACAGAAAGTGAGATCGGGGGAGGGGGGAATGGGCTCTCTGCTGGCTCGTCCGGCTCAGTTTCGATTCTGATGCGGAGGCGGCTGGCAAAGCTCAAAGTGGAATTGCTCAACTACTCACTAATTACTACAAAATTTCTGGTAAAGGGAAAACAGTCGAAGATTACTCCATTGCCCGAGTCTTGCAGAGCTGATATAAGCGAAAATCACCCGTTCGGAATTTTCAATTGTTCCTCCCTTGGTGATACAGTGCATATTCTTCACAAGGTCTTTAATAAATTTACTGAATCGTTATACCGGGCAATAAGGTGATAATGTCGATGATTAAGTGAAGAATATTAGCATTAGGAATATTATTGTCTTGTTTGTCTTATTTGAACTGTTGTATCAGTGAAGCGAGGTGAGTCAGTGAAGTTATGGTTTTACAGTGCAGTGAATAGTCGCCTTAACCCATGACATAGAGTGAATATTGTAACTATGCTGTTGTAAAATTGACAATTAATATGTAATGTATTTATTATTAACTCCGTACGTAGATGAAATTATTGGGGATCATCGGTGCGGTTTTCGGCGTAATAGATCGACTATTGATCAGATTTTTTGTATTCGACAGATAATGGAGAAAAAATGGGAATATAAGGGTACAGTACATCAGTTATTCATAGACTTCAAAAAGGCATATGACTGGGTTAAGAGGGAAGTATTATATGATATTCTTATTGAATTTGGTATTCCCAAGAAACTAGTTCGATTAATTAAAATGTGTCTCAGTGAAACATACAGCAGAGTTCGTATAGGTCAGTTTCTATCTGATGCTTTTCCAATTCACTGCGGGCTATAGCAGGGAGATGCACTATCACCTTTACTTCTTAACTTCGCTCTAGAATATGCCATTAGGAAAGTTCAGGATAACAGGCAGGGTTTGGAATTGAACGGGTTACATCAGCTTCTTGTCTATGCGGATGACGTGAATATGTTAGAAGAAAATCCACAAACGATTAGGGAAGACACAGAAATTTTACTTGAAGCAAGTAAAGGGATAGGTTTGGAAGTAAATCCCGAAAAGACGAAGTATATGATTATGTCTCGTGATCAGAATATTGTACGAAATGGAAATATAAAAATTGGAGATTTATCCTTCGAAGAGGTGGAAAAATTCAAATATCTAGGAGCAACAGTAACAAATATAAATGACACTCGGGAGGAAATTAAACGCAGAATAAATATAGGAAATGAGTGTTATTATTTGGTTGAGAAGCTCTTATCATCCAGTCTGCTGTCCAAAAGTCTGAAAGTTAGAATTTATAAAACAGTTATATTACCAGTTCTTCTGTATGGTTGTGAAACTTGGACTCTCACTCTGAGAGAGGAACATAGGTTAAGGGTGTTTGAGGATAAGGTGCTTAGGAAAATATTTGGGGCTAAGCGGGATGAAGTTACAGGAGAATGGAGAAAGTTACACAACACAGAACTGCACGCATTGTATTCTTCACCTGACATAATTAGGAACATTAAATCCAGACGTTTGAGATGTGCAGGACATGTAGCACGTATGGGCGAATCCAGAAATGCATATAGAGTGTTAGTTGGGAGACCGGAGGGAAAAAGACCTTTAGGGAGGCCGAGACGTAGATGGGAAGATAATATTAAAATGGACTTGAGGGAGGTGGGATATGATGATAGAGACTGGATTAATTTTGCACAGGATAGGGACCGATGGCGGGCTTATGTGAGGGCGGCAATGAACCTTCGGGTTCCTTAAAAGCCATTTGTAAGTAAGTAAGTTTTATTATTATTATTATTATTACTATTATTATCAGTTATCACTATCATCATTGCTATCTCTGTTTTCTTTCTTTTTTCTTGTATTAGCTCGATGAGAGCTCTATAGCGTTCTTTTGACTCTGTTGACCATCTATAGGGGTTTAAGTTAATTTGTACTATTTTCATCAGTGTTTGTATTTATTTTTAGTATTTATATATGCTATCTGGTAGGATGGAAGAGAAGGTCTTATGGCCTTAATGCTGTCAGATTAAATAAATAAATTATTAAATTATTAAAAATAGTTCCGATCAGTGATAATTTATAGTGTCAATGAAATGTGTTCTATAACGTCAGTGAAATGTGTTATATAGTGTCAGTGAAATGGGTTCTAAAGTGTCAGTGAAATGTGTTATGTAGTGTCAGTGAAATGTGTTCTAAAGTGTCAGTGAAATGTGTCATAGTGCCAGTACAGTGAGTGAGATGAGAGTAAAGTGAAAGATTATTATCAGTACTAATGCGAAACTTATGTAGGGCCTATACATATGTAGGTTGCAATGTAAAATTAGGTTCACTTATTAATTAGATTATTTTATGTATTATTATTAGTTGTAACTATTGCGTATAATTGTATTGTGTAGCCTATTTAATTGTATTGTGTATTGTTTATATTGTTTGTACCACTGCCACCGGGTGCTTGCCCACTTGCAGTGTTAATACATATATATATATATATATATATATATATATATATATATATTCATTATGGTTCACTACCAGAACCTTATTATCCATAAATTTATTACAAAAATAAAAAGTCATTGATTATTTTTGGAGCCTTGCAGAGCTGATATTGTAAAATGTGTGTGTGTGTGTGTGTGTGTGTCTAATGCCTAACCACTTCACTTTACCACAGTCTATTATATACAGTCACGAAGCTCAATACGTAGTACATATGCATCCATAGACAGTTGCTGACCACTAGAATCGCTCATATCGCCTCATTACAGATAATCCAAGTGAAATAATTTGTTTTCGTAAGTATATAAAAATAATGGTAGGTGTGTGGAATTTCGAAATTTATAGACCATGGTTACACACAATTCATTTGACAGCAGTTATGCAAAGTTTGTTAGTCAGTGTAAAATGTTATTTTCAGCATTTAAATGGCATATATTTTTATACTTTTGTTCAACTAAACTCCCCCTTGTCACTGACATACGCTTATGAAAATGTAATCCTACACACCACTAGATTGCTTGAAGCGGTTTGTCATTACATTTTTGACAAAAATTTCTAGTGCTGTTACAGCTGACTATTTTGATTTTGTTTTTGGGTTTGTTTTGAAACTCGTTCCCATACACATCCAATGATGCGATAGAAATTCATCAGAGCTGTATTTTTTTCGATCTCTAAATCCATCAATTCGTTTAGGTTTCGAGTGCTGTGTGGATCGACGATCCATTCGCCAAATCAACATTATACAGTCCATGAAATTGATTGAAAGCTAAACCACTCATGATTTCACGTCAGCTGTCATATTATATAAAAACAAACTTCTGTAATCAAACGTTGAAAACTTGGAATGTGAAAATTCAGCCTAAAGATTGGTTATACATAACTCAATGTTAATTAACTTCATATCTGCGGACAAAAAAATCTGAAATAGATTAGTGACCTAATATTTGAATTTCAATTGTAAATATTCGTGTGCAATATAACGATGACGTCATGTAGAAAAGTGAGTACGTTAATTTCAATTTAAAACATCTCCTATAGGAATACTATGTTGATTGAACTCGACAAAAAATTTAACTTTTTTACGCAAATAAAATTAAATGATATAATACACTTTTACGTTGAATTAAAAAAACAATCTGTTTCTCTATCATCCAGGGATTTATGTGAATTTAATTTCAGTTTTATTTAAATGGCAGCATCATTAGTAATACATAGGGTAAAGGTTGGTAATACTGTGATACGAGTAATATTGTGATAGTTATTTTTGAGAATTTATTACAATTTTACTGAGCGAGAGAAGAACCGGTTATGTGCAGCAACTTGTTTACGAACATTCCCTTAATATGTTGACGCAAAAAACCGGTTTCCTCTCGCTCAGTAATATTGTAATACATTCTAAAAAAAAAACTATCATAATATTACTCGTATGGCAGTATTACTAATTTTTATCCCTATGACCCACAGTTCATTCATATGATCCCGTTTTTCTCTCTGGAATGATTCATCGCAGTTTCCAGCCACAGCAAATCAGCGTCGAAGCGCACCATTTGCTCTAATAATACCTCTCGCCTTTACCGAAATAGTCTACTAGGTGAAATGGTTTTCTATGCCCATCTCTGACAGTGGTACTGAGTACTACGCTCAGAGAGTATGTCCAAAACGAGTATTTTAACATACATACTACATTAATCTTTTCTTCGTAGGCATCAGTAAGATTTGTTACTGAAACCTGGTAGCATTTAGATTAGATTTTTTTTTTAGATTTAGATTTTATTTAATAATAACATATACATAAAAACGTTACATTAAAATACCCCGAAAGAGCAAAGCTCGTGTTCGGGGACAGTTCCGTTACATAGATATACCGGTACATACTTTGTAGACAAAATACTTAATAAAAAAGCTCACATAAAGATGATAATAAAATTAGTAAATAATAATACTAGTAATAACTGAGTGAAAAAGGAGACGATGTTGAGATTGATGGATTAATATTAAATTATTATTAGTAGTATAATTAGTGCAGGTCATGTTAATATAGTAACCAAGATAAAATAGAAAAATACACTTAGGATAGAAATAATTTTGTTTTATAATACATGGTACATAATATATATACAGGGAAGTCTGTCATATAAATTTTTTAATTCTGGATCTGAAAATTTCATTGCTTAAAGTAGTCAATTCTGGATGAAATTTTATTATCGAATTATATAGACGTGGACCATAATTTGTACTGTGTAGTAAAGCAGCAGATGTGAAACATTTAGGTTCAACTAATTTAAGAATTTCATTTCGTCTTGTATTATGAGCATGTGGCTGAGCTACAAATTTCATTCTATTTTTATGATAGAATATCATTAAAGAGTATTTATAAATTTGGTCAATTCTAAAAACATTCAATTCGGAATGGATCAAATTTGTTGGATAATCCAGTCGCCTTTTCAAACAAATTTTGATTATACGTTTTTGCAACATAATTAGAGGAAAAAGAGCAGTTTTTGTAATGCCTCCCCATCCAGTTATACCATATTGGATAACAGATTCAACTATAGCCAAATAAACCAAACGTAATACATGAGTAGGCAAGTAATGGCGAAGGTTTACAAATTTGTAAATTGTTTTACGTATTCTGTTACATCCTGTTGGTTCTGTGCTTTCCCAAAAAGGTCGTCACACTTTTTAATGCAGATAATGTAGCTCTTCGCTAAAGTTTAATGTAATATATTTCGGGAATACACATTTTCCATGAGTTCGCTATCTTATTTGTAGATCTACAGATAAGCCTATTTCTTCTTTGACATCGAGTTGATTTGAGAAAAGGTTTCCTCAAATAAAGATCGAATGATTTGAACAAACGTTCTGTCACACCTCAACTCGCGAACTAATAGAAATTCTGATCGCCTCTTATGCCAAATTTAATAAGTTACATCTGCTCTTTGAGCCGGTTAGAGTCATAACTCACTTGTTCCAAAAATGAAAATTTTCAAAAATGAGGGAAAACGTATTTGTAATACTTGGAGTCCATTTTCTTCACAATGAAATGAAAGAACAACGATTAAAAACTATTATTAAGATTTGTAACCGTATTTATTTATACAGGAGTAAAAGTTATTTAGATTTAAATTATGGATCGTATGAGTTTTGACAATGACCTTTGGATCACGAGTGTTCAGAGAGTGCTCAGTTTGGAACATGTGAGTTTGGAAAGTGACCAGTTGGGATCATGTGGGATTTGACAGTAACAAATTAAAATATTAGACAAGAGCATTGCCTCAAGCATATTTTTAAATTCAATGTGAAAAATAGGTCTCCAATTATTAAATTCTTTAGACGAGTACATTTTACAAAATAACAAAGTACAATATAAACTGAGGGATCCAGTTAGAGAGAAGGATAAGCCACAAATCTTGGAATAGAGAAATTAAATATTCTGGGAACAGTCTGAGAATTTCTGGTGGAAATTTAAAACTCCAGTGAGATAAGCTATTGCCAGAAATATTGCAATAATCACACAATATTACAGAGACGAAAAAACTAAATTTTCTTAGAAAAGCGGGTTCTCCCCTTAATTGAATCGGCCCTCAATTTACAACCTACAAAAGAAATTCTGATTATAAATTTCATCAACACTCAAACTTTCCTTACTACGTTCCTTTATATCACAAGATTAACTTCTGTTTCCATCAATTCGCACATATGTTCAGTATTGTCCAATTCATTATTATTCACGACACCATCAATGACATACATGCAGGACTTGAATATATTATATTTGTGATGAAACATTCGGCCCTGCTTAATTTACCAATACATTATTAGGAGCGAAACAGGATCAGAAAAGAATATTAACCATGCTAATTTGGCCTGGTTTCTTTTCGTTATTTCTGGAGCTGCTATAGGCCCACGTTTCCGTGGTCCTCTCTCAAACCGGTGAAACGTTCTCTTCCATAAAATTACGTTTAAAAATGCTCAATTACAGCCGCTAAATTCACTGATATTTATAAAAATAACAAGGCAGATGCAAGATACTCATCCACAACCCTATTCTACACAACAAGAAATGGAGAAGCGGGAGAGAAATACTGATCGGTGATTGGTCGAGAAGCGCTATACAACAGAACTCACAAGATCCAGTGGATCATGAGACTTTTGACAGAAACCGGGAAGTCTGTCGCCTGTTTACACAAGCATCATGTAAGAAACGTGAAAAATTAAACCTGAATCGTGTTCTACGCAGATGACAGAATTGGAATATAACGGTATCTCAATTTTTCAATTTTTGGAGCATATGAGCTATAACTAGGGCTAGGATTTTGATGAAATTGCATCTTTTTCTAGTAAGCCAGAAACATAGCTGCTTTAGTATTTATATATTATGTGATAAACTGAGTGTTTTAAAACATATTTGTTAGGGCATTTTTTTTTTCATTTTTTACCTCTTACAACTCATAAGAGCATTTTTTGTTTTATTCGGTCATTTTTGGGGTATTTTCATTTAATTTTGGCCATAAATTTCCATTATTAATGTAAAATATTATTTATTTTCGTCGATATTTTCTCTGCATACTTTTTCAATTAATACCCATTATATTGTACATTAATTTAATCGTTTTTCTACACAAATTTTGTCAATTTAACGAAGTAAACTCCCACGTAATGTATCAGTCCAACCACCCCTTCAATATAGACTCCTCTATACTTGCTAGTTCGGGATAAGAGTGGCCTTGTGGTGAACTACGGAACTACGTCAGGTAAAATAATTAATTTAAGTGTACTAGTTAGAAAAATTATGTAAAATTAAATAAACTTTAATGTTGGTACTAGAATTTAATTTAATTACTATTCTGACTATTAATATTCCTACTAAGCCAATTATGTAAGATCTATTTTAGGGCATTTTAAGGGCATTTTTGAAAGATTTTGTGTTCATAAATGCATTGTTTTTAGGACTTTTTTAAAGATTTATAGGTCATCAAAATCCTAGCCATAGTTATGACTCTAACCGACTCTTTTGTCTTTATTTTTTTTTTTTAATTTCCAAGTGTATTCAGTGTAGCAGTTACTTCTGAAGTGAGACAAATAGCAAAAAGCCTTAGAGATCACATAATTTCTTACACATTGAAAGAGCCTGTCTTGTGTTTACTTTTGATTGTGCCTTCTCTCTTCTTCCATATGAATTCCGAGATTGCTTTTTCAACATAGCACAGACCGAAGCGTGTGGATCATCACACAATTGCCTACATACCGGATCACAATTCACACGGAAAATATTGTGCGCGCGCACACGAGTGGCTTGCCGTAAATCGCTCGGTTAAGAGAAAGTGTGTAAAGGTTGCTGATCAAAGTATCCGCCTTTGTGTGAAAAAAAAGCACGAGATCTATTGATGGATTTAAGAATAGTCTGATAGCTCTACGTTGAACTTTCTGCTTGAGATCACGGCTGGAAGAGCGAGGCATCCTATGAATTCAGTGATGGCTATGAACATTCTGTGTCGCTCGTAATTACAAGGGGAGTAACTGACCTTCGACCTACGAAGTGACACTAGCACCGTGTTTTGTGCGCTCTGAAGGGAAAAGAAAAGCTATTCTCTCATTTTATCATTATGTAAAGTGTAATGGGTCTCTGCAGTGTTATTACCTGCAAAACCCAGTGGGTCATAGTTCGATTGCTAGAAGAAAACAATGAAGGTTTAATTTCCTCTCATTAAGAAGACGTAAAATTTACAATAAAAAGTAGCGTAGAAATATAGCAGGATATCGTATTCTTTAATCCGTCCTTCATTAAGTACAGATTTCTACTTGTATTGCAATGAAAAACTTTGCCAATATAAGTTACTTATATTGAAAGAGTTTGAATGGAACGTTCAAGAGGTAGCAGACATCTCTAGTATTTCTTCGTGGATCCAAAAAGACTACAATTTTATATTGTAACTATTATCATTATGGTGCGAGCGGTAGCGTTGCAGTTAAGACGTAACGCTGTAAGCCACAAAGTCGCGGGTTCGTTTCCCGATGGGTAATGTAACAAGAGCTACAGTACATACAGAGTGGACGTGAAATAACCATGCAGACTTTCAGAGCGAATATCTCTTGTTGTATGTAACAAAAAATTCAGTAACATATTGGTGGAAAGTTCATAGTTTTCTCAGAAAAAAATGTTTCCCCCCCCCCCAAATATTCGGTAACTATTGCGAGTAGGATCGTGACTTTTATCCATATCGATAGAAAATCTAATGAAGAATCATTTATTCCTCTGGAGTATTTCAATAGCGTGAACGGTTTTCATGTAAATTTAAATGGAAAACTTCTAATTGAAAGCCACTGAACGTTGCGAACAGATTGCAAAGTTGTAGCGAGAGAGGAAAGCTCGCGTACAGAGACCTGAGTTCGTTAACCTCTTACATCTGTATCACTAGAAGAAAGATAACTTTGTTAACAGCTATATTTCTGGTCTGCTGAAAATTAATTTTCTAATTAACCGCGCATTTAATTACAAAACGTAAGAGAGGTTTTCTATTCCTTTAAGGGGTTAGGTACAGCTTACAGCAGTAAAATGTTTGAAAATATTCAACATTTTTTCCTCCATTACTGTATCTTGTAAACTAATGAAAATTGGTATGTGTAAACACTGTCCTTCTGCTATATGAAAAAAAAATTTTACAATTAAAAAATACTTATATATATTTTTTTTCACAATAAAAAATGGTGACAGTTCACTGTGCAGTGATGAAGCGTTTCTCTCGTAACTCATAAATTTGTTAAACTTGTTAAATTTTTTATGTTCTCTTTCTTTTATTTTATTGTTGAAACTCATATTTACAATATCATGCTCTTTCAGCTACATTCCTTAATAAATAATATTTTTTTTATTTTATGTTAGAAGGAAATACTGATATTTGACCATTTTTAAACGAATTTATTTTTTATCAGATAATCTATAAAAGGAAGAGGAGTGATCTTGAATTATATTGTAGACATGACATGTACTGTATAAATACACACAAAAAAATCATCACAGAATATTGGATAGTTTTTTAGTTATGTGGGAAACGCTTCATCCCTGCACAGTGAATTGAAATTTGAAAAGAAAAAAAAAGTAATTTTTTTAATCGTAAAAATATTTTATTTTTATATAGCAGAAGGACAGTGTTTTAAACATACCAATCTTCATTATTGTACAAGATACAGTAATGGAGGGAAAAATGTTGAATATTTCCAAACTTTTACGGCTGTAAGCTGTAACTAACCTCTTAATTGTACCCTATCGCCCCTTTCAATCTGCAAGGTTATTTCACTTTCACTCTTTAGCCTACATCGAGAACATGAAAGGTATCAAATATCACATCTTATTCCGTTGTATTTGCGCCAAATATGAACAATTAAATTTTGTTTCTCAAAACCTGTTAGTTAACCAACACATTTTATATTTCCTTAATTTTATTTTCATAATATTGAACAAATTTACAATTTAACCCTGAACTTTTTAACTAAAAATCGTTGTAAATATAAAGGTAACATAGAAACATTTCATAATACTAGGCGAAATTTGCTAGGCGTACCTCTTTTACTTGAAGCAAAATACAATACAAAATATGGGCAAATTCATTCTTCATATGGACCGAGGTTAGATAGGCCTAATCAGTCTACTAAAATAAATACATAAATAAGTAATCTTAATAATAACATTTTCAGTAAGAGAATTAAATATTAAATTTATTTAAAATGAAATTCTCCATTATTCAACTTTTTTCATATGTATATTTTTTCTATCTTTTCTTTCAACTATAGTTTTGTTTGTCTCTATTTACAATAATTTTAACAATATCACTGAACTTCTAGTATTATGTTATGTAACAGGAACTGCATTTGCTCTTTTGGATGCAAAATGTATCTTTCAAATTATATTATGTAATTTGTAATTTTACTTACAAATTGATTTTAAAGAACTCGGAACTTCATTGTCGCCCTCAAATAAGCCCGCCATCGGTCCCTATCCTAAGCAAGATTAATCCAGTCCCTAGCATCATATCCCACCTCGCTCAAATCCATTTTAATATTATCCTCTCATCTACGTCTCGGCCTCCTCAAAGGTCTTTTTCCCTAAGGTTTTCAGACTAACACTCTATATATATTTCTGGATTCGCCCATACGTGATACGTGCCTTGCTCATCTCAAACGTCTGGATTTAATGTTCCTAATTATGTCAGGTGAAGAATACAATGCGTGCAGTTCTGCGTTGTGCAACTTTCTCCATTATCATGCATCTTCAGCTCCAAATATTTTCCTAAGCAATGTATTCTCACACAGCCTTAATCTCTTTTCCTCTCTCAAAGTGAAAGTCCAGGTTTCAGAACCATACAGAAGAACCGGTAATATAACAGTTTCATAAATTGTAATTTTTATTTTTTTATACAAGCAGAATGGATGACTAAATCTCCTCAACCTAATAATAGCAGATATTTTCAATAATTATTCTGCGTTTAATAATATCTTGAGTGTCATTTATATTTGTTAATATTGCTCTAAGATATTTCAATTTTTCCACTTTTCCAAAGGATAAATTTCCAATTTCTATATTTCTATTTCGTGTTATGTTCTGGTCACGATACATAATCATGTACTTTGTTTTTGGGGGTTTATTTTCAAACCTATCTCCTTACTTGATTCAAGTAAATTTCTCGTGTTTTCCCTAATAGTTTATGGATTTTCTCGTAACATATTGACATCATCCGCATAAACAAGCAACTGATTTAACCCGTTCAATTCCAAACCCTCCCTGTTTTTCTAATGTAATTTTAATTCCACTAATCCAATTCAAATTAAATTAAAAACGAAACGAAACAAACAGTTGCAGACTTTGCGGTACCTACCTGTAGGCAGTTACTGCGTGGTTGTTACGTTAATACGTAAAATCATAGAAATACTTTATTGTGAAATCGTAGCTATCATTTTGGGATACGGTGTAAAAGAAAGGTAAAACTTTCCTTTATTTTTAATTCTACTGGATTGTTAGTAGGTTAGACTATTAAATAATTTATTTAAATAGTACAGCGATTGCTCATGCATAAACTGTATACTCACATTCCTGCCTAATCTAGTCTCTTTCATCGTGTCTTTTTCCGAATATGACATTTGATTTATATGTTCACGGTTAATAGAATGGAATATAATCTCTAGATCCCAAGACATACGCAATCAGCACATCAAATGTCCACATAATATTTTTTGAAAATTCGGTGCGTAACTTAATTGCATAAAATAAGAGGGAAAATGTGCAGTTAAAAGCAATTAAAACGTTACATACATACACAGCTATTACAAGGGATGCTGTACATCAGGAAGAAAATTCCTGGCATACTGCTGTAATTTGAAGTATAATTAATTGCAATTAGCTCAATGCTGTGTGATCAATCAATCACGTTTTGCAGGTATTTAAAGTTATCCATCAACACTGTCACAAGAATGCTGAACCCTATCACTCTATTAACTTCCGGTTCGTTGGAAAGCGATGTTCTTATCAGGACTGACAATGAAAGATTCTACAGCGGCATCCCACAGGATTTCACTCGTAACTTTCAAGAGTATAACACACTTTTCACCTACGCTTTCGTCTCTGTGTATCAATAATGTATCAGTTAAGATTTGCACATTGCACTATTATGTTATGTCTACACAACGTACGTGCTTTATGACAGAATGCCTGTTTACTCGTGTAATGCGATATACTCGTACAAGTCTGCTGACAGAACAAATCCATCATTCCGACACTATTGTGCAGATGCAGACATACACGATTTTTCTAGCTGTACGTTTCACAAAACCAAAACTGTCGGTCTTGTGAAACGGTAACTTCCTTATGTATGTATGTATGTATGTATGTATGTATGTATGTATGTATGTATGTATGTATGTATGTATGTATGTATGTATGTATGTATGTATGTATGTATGTATGTATGTATGTATGTATGTATGTATGTATGTATGTATGTATGTATGTATGTATGTATGTATGTATGTATGTATGTATGTATGTATGTATGTATGTATGTATGTATGTATGTATGTATGTATGTATGTATGTATGTATGTATGTATGTATGTATGTATGTATTTATTTATTTACACTGCAAGTGGGCAAGCACCCGGTGGCAGTGGTATATACAATATTAACAATACACAATAAAATTATAACCAATACACAATAAAATTTACAATACACAATACAATTTTACAACACATATACAATTTTACACACAATACAATAATAATACACAATATAATTTAACAAAATAATAATAAAACATAAAATAAAATACCTAATTTTACAATACAACCTACATAATTATCTATAGGTCCTACATAAGTTTCAATAGTCTTTCACTTTACTCTCATCTCATTCCCTGTAGTGGCACTATGACGCATTTCACTGACACTTTAGCACACATTTCACTGACACTATAGAACACATTTCATTGGCGCTATAAATTATCACTGATCGGAACTGTTCACTGCACTGCACTTCACTGACTCACCTCGCTTCACTGATACAACAGTTCAAATAAGTCAAATAATTACATCCTTATGCATACTTATAAACAGAATTACATTTAAACTAAACATTTCTATTCTAAGGCACTCTTACACGCTATTTTTAAATAATTTACAATTCAAACCAAGGAAGTAACTCGTCAGGCTAGATAAATACATGTGACCTTAAAAACTTAAATGTTGAATGTCACCTTAATTTTAATTTGCACTTTATACACAACTTTTTAAGTTATTCTTGAATCTCCTTAAGGAAGGACAGGCCTCAAAGACCGCTGCAGGTAGGTCATTCCAATCATTTATAGTTCTATTTAAAAATGAGAATTTACCTACATCCGTTTTCTGTTTCCTACATTTGATTTTAAAACCATGATCGTTCCTACCATAGTATGTTGGCTTTTCTAACCGAGCCGTCATGTCTACCCATGCTTTCTGACCTAGATGTGCTCTATACAATGATGTTATTCTAGTTTTCACTAGGCCTTCAATTTTAAGGCACTAAAACGTATGTTTAGGCGCTTAAAATAGGCTTTTAAAATGACTATTACATTTTTACTACTACTTTTGACCAATAAAACGGTATGAAAGAACGTCTTTCAACCAAGCATGGCTGCTTATCGCACAATTTTATCGCTTTCCTAGCATTTGTTTAATTTTATAGCTTCCCTAGCATTTGTTTGTTTTTATCACTGCCCTAGCATTTGTTTCTTTGTTTGCCAGCATTTCAAACTGCAAATTCTTCACGGTACTATAAAACATGCTTAGCGATCGTTATTTGTTTCCCGTGTAGATAGTCGACTGAAAATGGCGGCTCCGTTCTCTGTTAAGAATATCGTTGGGGTGTGTTTATATTTATTTTATTGTATTAGCTTACTTTATTTCTTCTAATCTTTGTATCATTTCTCCTGTTTTTATCACCTTCCTACCATTTGTTTCTTTGTTTGCCAACATTTCAAACTGAAAATTCTTTACGGTACTATAAAACATGCTTTGCGATCGTCATTTGTTTGCAGCATAGACAACTGAAAATGGCGGCTCCGTTCAAACGTTTTGGTGAAGCTAACATCAATGAAATGGAATTTCAGTAAGTCAATTAATATTTTATTGTATTAGAGTACTTTATTTCTTCTAATCCTTAAATACTTTCTTCTAATCGTATAACAGTCAATTAAATTCCACACGAATTTTGATTTTCTCTCGATAAAACAAAACCTCTAGTGATATTACTGTTAATAAAATTATAAAATCAGAATCATTGATAGGCATAATAATTTCACAAGTCGAGAAACAACGATCTACAACAGAAGTTAGATTCACATGACTAAATCGATTTACTTTTTTTATTTAAATTTCATCGCAAAAATCTTCACGTCCTTCATCCATGACTTCTTTCACACGCCTCAGCACTGAAAAATATGGATTTCTTTCAGGACGCTTGCCCACTGAATCGTGTAATAAACATAACCGACAATAATGGTATGACACTATTTGAGAAGTTCTTAAACAGCTGTTTATAATTTGAAATATTGATTCTCGGCAACAGCAATTACATACGTATATAGCACAGACGTGGTAGCATATTTATTGTAGAGTTTTATTCTAGCTGTAGAAAAAATGTTAAAAGTCGGCAAATTTTAAAATATTCTAAAATAGGAATTTTTAACACTAAACTGTAAAATAGACGACAATGTCCAAGTAGGTATTTTAGGATACATATAAAATTTAGTTATTTTTCATGAAATGCGAACACATCCAAATCAATTGTATTACTGTTTAAAAAACAAAATAGGCATTTCGCCAAATATCCCAGGTGTACTCACCACTTAAAATTTTATTTTCGTGAAGTTTATTTCTTCATTGGTTTACACTGCGATGATTTTACAAAACTACAGGACCTTCCAACAGATATTACTGTATCGGTTGTTTTAGATATAATGTGAGAAACACACTATGAAATTATATGAATTACAGCATGATACGTGAAACAAATTACAATCACAAAAGAGTGATTATGAAACACGTTTATAATGTTATACTTTATTGCATAGTCAATGTTTAGGAAGCGAGCTCTCGACATATAGTCACTGAAAAAATGTGATCGTAAAATTTGTGTATACATTTCTTCATAGCAAAGAGTACTATCTATTTACTTCGTAAATCTAAACCACAGCCTTCTGGAACTGTATTCAGTGTGTATTTAGACACGTTTATTTGATAAGCTCAACCTCTGGAATGCTTACAACGGTAGTATTTCAAGTATAGAAGGTTGTGGTCTGTAGCTTGTGGTGGCCATTGTTGCCAATTTAGTGACTGTGTCATATTTGTTGCACTTTTTATTAATAATTAAGTAAGGCACTTTGAAGCTTTAATATTATTTTAAATGATAAGTCTCACTGGACATTGTAAAATAATCAAGTAAATAACTGAAGTAACTTGAAATTATTTTATTAAGAAATTTAATGTTTGCGTAATCTTCAAAGATTCGCGTTACTGACTGCACGAAACAATTTATTGTATATAACATTTATGTCATGTTTTAAGGGAGAGGTATGCCTTTTTTTTAAGTCGAGGTATGCCAGAGGAAAATCTTGGGGTAGCACACCTCTGGTTTTTTCCCACTTCCCTCACTGCCTGTATAACATTATAAGCGTGTTTCATACGCTATTCTTTGTACGAGAGCATTATTAAAGAATTAATAAAGAAATAACATCAAATTTGTAATAATGGAATGGGGGTTATTAAATTTAAATTGTTAACTGCCTCCCATTGGAGGTAGCCCAGAAGGACTCAGTATACTCTCCTACATGAATTTTAAAATATTAAATGTTTACATAAATTTGTTGACAGAAAATTAAAATAAACATATATCAATTATAAAGTGAAGAAAGAGAAATTAAACAGAGTTAATATGATGACTCAGAATTTGGCAAGAGCGTTTCAAAACTGAAGTTATGATGTCAGTAGTAAGTGTCAGTGGTAGTTCAAAAGTCTTCCTGAAGCTTTAAAAGAAATTGGGAATCACACCACGAGCTCCAATAAGAAGACCAATCACCTCAATGTTTTCAAGCTGGTATTTGCTTTGAAGTAATCAACTGTTGGCAGATAAATGTTGATCTTTTCTTGATTGACATCCTCCGGCTGGCTACTCCCCGTTTCAATCCTTATGGTATGATCAATTATATAACCTTTCTTGGTAGTCTGGGAATACGCTATGATGTCAATATGTCTAGAGGAGCCATTAGTAGCAAGGCAAAAGACTTCCTTTTCTACTGTCCAAGACTTTTTTTTTTTCAAAGCAGTTGCAATTAAGGATCGAACATGATGATGTCTGGCATTTCGGAGGAGTAAACCTCTGTTACACTGACCTTGGACGTGGGCAAGGGTTTCAGTCTCCGGACTCCATGTCTGTACCGGGATCCGTCCACAGAGCGACCAGGTACTCCTGTAACTGCTGCTAAATTGGCATTCATTTTGAGGCAGGTTACCCATTCAGATGTAGATAGTCCAGACTTATTAAAAATCCAGGCATTGGCTTTAGGTACTTGGCTGTACAATTCTACACCTCTGCCTCTTCCAGACATTACTTACCAAGATTCGAATTCTGTGTTTCTTAATTCCTCTCTTAATTTCCTAGTCACAGATTTACGAAGTTCAACTGGACAAGGGAGACTTAGATGTTGACAGGAAGAATTAAGTTCAGACATCAAGGGTCTGATCTATTACATATTATTGCACGGCAAATCGTTTCATAATATTAACTTCATGACAAACGTTATGTCGTCATAATAGAAGTCATGACGTTTTAGTTGACATGGTAATATTGAAGGCACTGGTACAATATTCTGGTACCATTATGCACGATTTTGAATAACGATAAATACTGTTTCTAATGCTGGAGTACAAAAAATACTTAAAGTACACTACTGATGTCGCCACTGGAGCGTCCAACAAAAATAGAGCCGGTTGGTTCACGATTACGCCATTGATTATTAAATTTGTCAACTGTACAATGATTATGAAACAGAACGTGCAAATAATACAATTGATATCACGTTAAAGCAAATCAAGGTTCTAATTAACTCCGCAGTATTGTAAACGAAACATTGATGTGAACAAGGAAACATTCCGCAATATTAACTACAAATCCTCTTTAAAATTTACCCATTGGCATGTGAATTGGATTATATTATAATGATGGAGATTACAAGATGAATCGCGTATATTTTGTTATGGCAGTATGTTTGTAAATAAGTATTGTTTTTCGTGTTGCCATATATTGAAATGTATAGGTACAGCAAATGCAGTAAAAACAAAAGGACTACAAAATGCAGTTTCTAATCAAATTGTAAAACACTAGAAATATGATTAGGACATAAATAACTTTCCTAGTTTCCATTGACGAAGACAAGATAATTGCGTTACCTTACAATAAAGTGGAGATAAATTTGTAGCTTTTAAGTCACAATAAAATTAAGAGAAACTTCTTTCCACATGTATAAAACTATTTGGTATCTTACACATACGCCCAAATTACCACTCACATCAAATTATAAAACTCATAACCAGTTACAGTCTAATTTGAGTATCCTACAAAGGAATTTCGTTGGTTGTTATACCGGGTGATCCGTTTGGGTATGGATAAACTAAAAAGACAGTACAATATTTACTACTGAACTTTATTTGTTGAAACTTTGTGCATACACTACTGAAAGATGGGAGATTCCTCAGACCCCCATTGCGCACCCTGCACAACTCATAACGGTGATGCAATTCAGCCCATGTCCGTTGTAACATAAGAGGGGTGATTTGTTGAAAAGCTTGAGTAGAAGAAGTGGTTAGATCTGGGGAGTTTGGGGGCCAAGCCAAGAGATAGCTGCTTCTCGTACTGGGTTTCGCCTGCGACCTCCTGCATGTTTTTTTAACACACAACCTATTTATACCAATGTTCTATAGCACAACATCATGGAATCGTATTTAGATGCATTACGCACACCATACTCACGTCGAAATTCCCTTTGAACTCTTTTAACACTCTCAAATTTAACATACCAAAGAACACGTTGTACCCGCTGTTGATTTGTAGTAGCCATTATAATGATCTACGATTTTCATTTGTCCTGTCAGATTATGCATTGTTGGTTGTCTTATATGGAAACTCCCATCTTTTAATCATAATATAACCAGCAAGAAATTTTTTCTACTATTTTTATTTTATTTTATTGGGTTATTTTACGACGCTGTATCAACATCTAGGTTATTTACCGTCTGAATGAAATGCCGGTGGGGGTCTAGCACCGAAAGTTATCCAGCATTTGCTCGTATTGGGTTGAGGGAAAACCCCGGAAAAAACCTCAACCAGGTAACTTGCCCCGACCGGGATTCGAACCCGGGCCACCTGGTTTCGCAGCCAGACGCGCAAGCCGTTACTCCACAGGTGTGGACTTCCTACTATCAAAATAACTTTATAATAATAAATTAATATTATCCATACCCAAACGGATCAGACTGTATAATTCTGTAACGCTTAATTAAAATAAATACTTCTATTCCTATACAAGCATTCAAGTTTCTTTTCTGACCAATACTATCAATTATATGACCATTTCTACTGTAGAATACCCGCAACAATACAAGATTAAGATATATGGATCGTATGTGGAGACTAAGAGAAAGGCGGAAAATAGAATGTTGGGTTTGCAGTGAAAGAACTGCACTTGGGCAGAAAACTATGAATGGATGAATATATACAAATGCAATGTCTAACGTTATACAATCGTAACTTTGAGTTCTGAGATTCCCCAGTTTTTTATAATGAAATTGTTACAACTAAATGGTAAAAGTGTATTTCACTCTAAAAAAATTGATCACATCTAGGTAGGGTAAAGGTTGGTTATGCTGTAATATGAGTAATATTGTGATAGTTCTTTTTGATAATTTATTACACTTTTACTGAGCGAGAGAAGGACCACGAACATTCCCTTAAGGGGAGAGGATGGTATTTTTAAAACTTCTTTCCTATTTGGTGTAAAATGTATGTAGAGAGCTCCTAGCTGTGGCAACTCAACCAAATAAAAATATTTTGAAAAAAAAAAAAATTATTGGGGGGCCCAAATTAAAAAAATATACCCAATGCAGGATTGTACTAAAACCGATATATCTAAACCGTTTTTAAAGATAGATTCAAACAGTTTTTGCAATGTATTTGCAAAAGAATGTTCTACAAACTGTCTGTAACAGGATTTTCATATTAGTCCCTACGTTTGTAAAATAAAGAATTAAAATTTAATAACAGTTTTCTGATTTCCTTTCTTACAAACAAACGGACGTATTTTTAAAATGAAATCAATTAACAAACTTCTATTACAGAGAAAAGTTTCCTACTAGTCTAAAGAATGTGTGTTATAAATTTCATGCATGTATATTCAATAGTTCAGAAATTATATCCATTTTTGTCTGGAAATGCAGCAGAAAAAGTGAAGTTACTGGAAACCGATAAAAGCGGAGTGTGATTTAAAAATTCATAGCGCAGGAACTTTAAAAATGGCGACTCAACATCCGATAAGGGCAAAAATACCCACCACAAAATGTTATGCTATGCATTCCACACATATCGAAGAGTATTTAATTTTTTTTTTATTTAATTTACCGGAAACAACAATAAAAGTGGGCGAGTGATTTAAAAATCCATAGCGCAGGATGTTTAAAAATGGCGACTCAACATCCGATAAGGGCACAAATACCCGCAAAATGTTATGCTATGCATTTCACACATATCACAGGATATTTTAAAGATTTTGTTTTGAAAATTCACTCATTTTTCACCAAAAAATGCCATCTTCTCCCCTTAATACGTTGACAAAAAAAAAACCGATCTTCCTCTGCAAATTGTAATAAATTCTCAAAAAGAACTATAACAATATTACTGATATCACAATATTACCAACATTTACCATATACACACGTGGATACATTATTAGCAAAATTTACGATTTTTGTGAAATATTTTTTTACAAAATTTGACTTTCAAATTTAGACTATGATTATAGTGTTCAAATAAATAAATAAAAATGTCAACTGTAGTCTAAATTGAAAAGTCAAACTTTGGAAAATTATAGGCCTACCATAAAAAACGTCAATTATGCTAATAATTTGTCCATCTCTGTATAATATGTTCGTTAATTTTGTTCCACATACAACGAAACAATTAAAGAAAAATAAGACTGAATTCCCTTCAACAGTATACCATAAATTAAATGTTTCAGTTGGAAGTCTTCCAGCACAGATGGCTCATATCTTGGCCACCCCTCCGCTGTCTGGTTTTATCGATGTCTGAAACTAGGCAGTGCCAAACTATTTTAGTTTGGGGTGAATGGAGAGCTGCAACCTCCCCGCGAGTCCTGACTAAGCTGGCATTAGAATTTAGATGACGCTGCGTTTATACTTGGTACGTCTTAACGAACTAATGTGTGCCTCAGCACTGATATATATCTGGGGTCTTGTAGCGCTCTGCTGATTCATAGTGCAATTGTAAACTGTTGAACCGTAACCTACGGGCGATATATTACCAAACCGTGTACATCGCGCTTCGCATTGTGATTTTATTCTGTAACAAACACGCTACTGGGTGCCGTTTGTTATAATTCAATTGAACAACAACTTCAATTCGATATTTCCACTCTCTCCTTACAACATTGATTGCAAAAAGAATTCGTAGAAATGAAGCGTGCGAGGAAATAACGTGCTAAGTCAATTTTTATGATACTTTTATCAAAGGAGACGTTTTGAACTTGAAAACCCCAATATAACGACTGAAAAATAATAAATGTAACCCCAAAAGATATACTATAATACAATCGAATACCGTATGGAAGTTGGTAAGAGAGTAACTTAAGACTTAACATGTTCTTTTCCTTTGTAACTATAGCTAGCATATTTTTCCTCGCAGACATGAAAAAAATAAATATACAGGGACATCACTTTATTTTTACCAATATTTTTAACATTAATCTGGCTATACTCGGAAACACTGTTGCCCCCTTCCATTACAGGAGTTTGATGTTGCTAGTGCAATATGTAAACAAATCATTTTACTAGCTATAGGAGGAGAGAAAAGTAGTGTATCCATTTATGTTGTAGGGAAATACGATATTACGATTTTCAGTTTGATCATCACTTTTATGGAATTTATCAAAAATACAGTAGAGTAGTAAAATTTTTTTTCAAAACTCAACTTTTCAGGCGGCTATGTTCGTTATGTAATGTCTACTTTATTTAGCATATTAATTATTGGTGTTAACATACAATATAGGGAGTGCATTTAAATTGAGGGGTCATAAGTAAAGGGCTGTAAGTGCACTTAAGTTACTTTTGAGAAAATGGGGTCTAAATATTTAAGCTTTCGTAAAATCGGTGAAATTTTTATTTTAATTTTAATGTGTGTTGCGATTAAAATATCCCTTTGCCACTAAAATTTTAGATTCTTTTGCTTACACTGGATGCACTTAACTCATGTTATTAAAAATGTCACTAGCATTCCTTTGCTTCTGGCCACCTCAATTCAAAATAAGCTAATCTGAATTTTTAAACAAGTTGCTGAAAATGGTTACCGTTCATTACAATGCATACTTCAATTCAGTACGCATATTATTAAAAACATTTTGAAGCATATTCTCTGAAATTGAATTAATCGTTTCTTGAATATAATTTTTTAGTACGATATTATTAATATAGGTTCTTTCTTCTATAGAAAACGCAACCATATTTCTGAAACACACTATACACTGCAGTGTTTACTTCACTGCTTGAAGACTTTGAATGCAACAGCGGCCGTAAGTTTGTGTGTCTGACGGGAGCAAGGACATTTGTGAAGGGGTGGGAGTGAAGTACATTCAGAAATGCAGGTACAATAAAAATGCAAGTAAAAATAAAATGATGTCCCTGTACAAGTAAATAATAATAATAATAATAATAATAATAATAATAATAATAATAATAATAATAATAATAATAATAATAATCGTAGTAGTAGTAGTAATAGTAGTAGTAGTATAGGGGAGAGTTGGGTAGTATCGGACACCGGGTAATATCGGACAGTGAGTTTCTTTCATCTACCATCAGATGGTAGCACCTGAATAACATGGTTACGTTTCTGTATGCGACATCACAGAAACGTAACCATGTCATTCAGGTACTATTATCTGGTGGTGAAAGAAACTCAATGTCCGAAATTACCCGATGTCTGATACTACCCATCTCTCCCCTATATTTATTTAATATGGTAGAGATAAGGCCATCAGACCTTCTCTTCCCCTATATTAAGACTGCAATTACAATTATAATTGCAATTAATATTAAATTTACAAACACAATAAAAGTCAAAGTACTAAAAGATTAAAAGATTAATAAAGGCTAGACGGTTCATTGTAGAAGTTAAGAACAAAGAAAGATTTTTTATTTAAGTAAAAATTAAACCTAGAACAAAATTATATAGTAATGAAATTATCAGATATTGAAATATTTTGTGCTAGAATAAGAGAACTATTTACAAGAAGCCATGTCTGAACGATTCTCAATTACTGACCAAGTGCCTAGTAAGTTTGCGTTTGAATTCAATTTTATTTCGACAGTCCCTGATGCTAGCAGGTAGCGAATTCCAGAGTCTTGGCAGGGCTATTGTGAAAAAGGATGAGTATGAGAAAGTGCGATGGGATGGAATTGTTAGTATTGTTTCATGGCGAGAGCGTGTGTTCAGATTGTGGTTGGAAGAAAGGTAAGTGAATCGAGACGACAGGTACGAAGGAATAGACAAGTTCAATATTTCGAAGAGAAGGAGAAGTGAATGTAAATTTCTTTTCTTATCTAGTTTAAGCCAACCTATTGATTCCAGGGATGGGGTAATATGATCACATTTGCGAAAATTGCTTACAAAACATATACATCATAATAATGATGATGGTGATGATGATGATGTCTCGCGCTTGGTGATCTAAAGCATAATACCTTGGACAAAACGTTGCGTTAGGAATACTTATTCCAGTCTTTATGAGAAAAAAAATATCTGGTGAAATTTCAGCCAGTGTCCACCCTCAATGTCATGAATTTTGGACTCTATACCAGGTATTGAAATCCGATTCCGCGAGACAAGTAAAAGTGAAAATAAATAGTTGAAAATTTATATATATATATATATATATATATATATATATATATATATATATATATAAGGTTAGTCAGAAGGAAAGGTACAAGGTGTGAGGGGTGATAATATTGACGATTCTGAACAAAAAAGTTCATATGAACATATTCCCTGTTCTTAAGAGTACAGTATCTGACACACAGCTCTTTGAAAATCACGGACGTCAGTCTCATGTGCTTCATCAGCACTCAAATGCGGACGCAACCAAAACGACATTAAATTATAGTAGGATCAACGAAACGTATCCTGGGCGTTGGATCTGTCGCGGTGGAGTCATTTCTTGGCCACCGAGGTCACCCGACCTTACTCCATTGGGTTACTGTGTGTGGGCTTGACTTAAGGGAGAAGTCTACAAGCGCAAAGTGGAAATAAGGGAGGAACTTCTGGCTCGCATTTTATATGCTTTTGCTCAAGTAAAGGAATGTCCGAATCAGCAACACAGCAGTTGTCTACAAGAGCTGCAAAGTGCATTGAAGTTGACGGTGAACTTTTTGAATATGTTCTGTAAAGAAAAGTACACAATTGAACAGAACATAAGGTAACAATGTTTTAATTTACTATCACCTGTACTTTTCCCGTTCTTCATTGTTTTCATTAGTTTTCTGCAAAGCCGTTAAGAACAGGATATATGTTCATATAAATTTTTTTGTTCAGAATCAGCAATATTATCATCCCTCAAACCATGTACCTTTCCTCCTGACTCACCCTGTATATATATATATGCTCCTCCTAAGTCTTAGCGCATTATTAATAGTATTTATGCTCAACCATGCCGAAATGTAGTAATTATACACCTGGTAGCAGCACTTTAATGCATGTCATTAAAGTACACCTATTCATTAAAGTTCAGGTTTTCGATTATTCTCGGATATGCAATCGAAAGACGAGGGAAACGTTACGGAGGCTGGAAATCCAATACTGTCGCAGAAGATTATATTCTGTTACTATAATAATTAGGCCTAGCGTTAATTGTAAATAACATTCAAATAAATTCAATTTGTCATCTCGTTTTTCAATTCTAAATCAATTTCCAGGTTATACATTCTCTGGATTACATCAAGGTCAATGACATTATTGTTCCTCGGAAAAAATCAATACTTTCGCGTCTGCGCACATCTCACAATTCAAGAGCTATGAACAACGTCACTTCCGATCTTCTGTCAGATAGAAATAAAATGTATACTTCTGAGTAATTTCAAGTTAGAAATATGGTCGAGCATAAAAAGTCGCATGAAACTTGCCTATAATGGTAATTAAGACGCTCGTATGAAAATTATGAAACTCGCGTGCGCTCGTTTCATAAACAAACATTTTTGCGTCTTAATTACTATCATTATAGGCTCGTTGCATAATGTACTATTACAGCTTACTTATGTTCAATTTAAGCCCTAACACAATATTTAAACATGCCGAAGACTTGAAGCAAATAAGGGTGTAAGTGTCACTTTCGTGAAAATTGTGTTTTTACTGGAACATCAATATTTATGTACCTAGCCCTTTAACATATACTAGAATCAAAGTTCAGACTCGTTTCTTTATCGTTTTATTGCGTGTTCATAGATGTCGAAACCTGTATGTGCTTATAGCCTCAACGTATCTTACACCTCGTTTTCCTCGAATGTCTGAAATTGGCACTAAGATCCATATTCACTTTTATAGCTTATTTTTTAAGCTCTATGTAAGTCATAGCACATTACTTAATAATATTTATAGGTTATTGTAAGTTCAATTTAAGCCCTAACACTTTCATAAGTTATTTATGCTCTATCGAAGTCCTAGAACAGTATTTAAACATACGTATTTATGGGTTATTTGTGCAGTATTAAAAATATTTACAAGTTATGTGTGCTCTATGTAAGTCCTAAAACATTATTTAACACGTTTATAAGGTTATTTATGCTCCTTGTAAGTCCTAGTGCATTATTTTATAATATTTATAGGTTATGTATGCCCAATTTAAGCCTTAACACCTTCATATGTTATTTATACCCTATCTTAGTCCTAGTACAGTATTTAAAAATATTTATAGACTATGTATGATCAATGTAAGCCCTAACACATTATTTAAACACGTTTATAAGATTATTTATGCTCCATGTAAGTCCTATCGTATTTTTGTATAATATTTATAGCTTATTTATGCTCAGTTTAAGCTTAACACATTATTTAAACACTTTTATAGGTATTTATGCTCTAAGTCCTAGCGCACTATATAAAATTATTTAAAGATTGTTATGCTTAGTCTAAGTTCTAGTGCACTATTTAAAATATTTATAGGTTACTTATGCTCAACCTAAACCCTAACGGATTATATAGAACTATTTACAGGTTATTTTGTGCTCCATCGTATCCCTAGCACTACTTACTATGCTCAATCTAACCCTAACGGACTATTTACAGGTTATTTTGTGCTCCATCTAAGCTCTAACACTACTTACTATGCTCAATCTAAACCCTAACGAACTATTTACAGGTTATTTTGTGCTCCATCTAAGCTCTAACACTACTTACAAAGTCAATATAAACCCTAACGAACTATTTAGAACTATTTACAGGTTATTTTGTGCTCCATCTAAGCTCTAACACTACTTACTATGCTCAATCTAAACTCTAACTAACTATTTAGAACTATTTACAGATTATTTTGTGCTCCATCTAAGCTCTAACACTACTTACTATGCTCAATCTAAACTCTAACTAACTATTTAGAACTATTTACAGGTTATTTTGTGCTCCATCTAAGCTCTAACACTACTTACTATGCTCAATCTAAACTCTAACTAACTATTTAGAACTATTTACAGGTTATTTTGTGCTCCATCTAAGTTCTAACACTACTTACTGTGCTCAATCTAAACTCTAACTAACTATTTAGAACTATTTACAGGTTATTTTGTGCTCCATCTAAGCTCTAACACTACTTACTATGCTCAATCTAACCCTAACGAACTATTTACAGGTTATTTTGTGCTCCATCTAAGCTCTAACACTACTTATTATGCTCAATCTAAACCCTTACGAACAATTTAGAACTATTTACAGATTATTTTGTGCTTCATCTAAGCTCTAACACTACTTACTATGCTCAATCTAAACTCTAACGGACTATTTAGAACTATTTACTTACAGGTTATTTTGTGCTTCATCTAAGCCCTAGCACTGCTTATTATGCTCAATCTAAACCCTAGCGAACTATTTAGAACTATTTACAGATTATTTTGTGCTTCATCTAAGCTCTAACACTACTTACTATGCTCAATCTAAACTCTAACTATTTATAACTATTTACAGGTTATTTTGTGCTCCATCTTATCCCTAGCACTACTTACGATGCTCAATCTAAACTCTAACGGACTATCTAAACCCTAGCACTACTTATCTGTACGCCCTACCGAAATTTGCATGGATGAATCACGAAAAAGTAATAAAGTACCAGAGGGTAGAATCGATCTCAAGAAGTAAACTCCGTATATACTTAATATTACGACGTCAGGAGTAAATTGAGAAACTGCGTGTTAGTTCATGAAAACTTCTGTCTAGGAAATAAAAAAGTTTAAACTTAGTACGAACCTTAAAATTATAAAGATTCTGCATTGAGTTTTACACAACCGCTGTAATTTTAAATGACAAAGTTTAAATGACTAATAAAGCATTCAGAAAGGTTAAAAATGACGAATTAACGCTCGCTTTTTAATATTCTGAGTCCTCAGAAGACACAAACCTATCCTAACATAAAGATGTATATGGCATGAGATTACTGTAAAATGGTTTATAACCTCTAACACAGAAACGCGGGTTTGGTAATTCATATTGTTCTCTTTGTAGCATTGTTGACTGTAGAAACGTCATCTTCGTTCTAGCAAGTATAAAAGTAATGTGTTGTTTTAATAACTTTTTAAGTCGTAATACGTTTTCCGGCTTCCCCACAGGGACCGGAGCGGCGTTCCGGTTCTCGTAGACGTACCTCGAGCAGAGTTCCGGGCTGAAATTAAGTCCCGTGCAGCTATAGCTTACAGTTTTTTTTCCTCTTCATTGCTTTTCTCCCCTTGAAGCGTGGAATTTTATTTGTCCCTTCCCGCTTCTCGTTGTAATCAAACTTCAATAATAGGATTAATCAAACACCCAAATCCTTTCTAGGCAGTTTCTCGAGCCCAGAGTACAGAAACTCGCTTGCCTTGTGTTTACAAGGTTCAGAGTTTGAGGTTTGCTTGCGTTCTTTAGGAAAGGGGAAATTACATGATCGGAAACAACAGATCGAGGAAGTTCTCTCTCAACCACTGACGTCCGCAAGGAGATTCAATTGCTACTATGTCAAACAACACGACTGCTATTTGTCCTTAAAATTTAAACAAAGTTATCCAAATCGTTCCGTTAGAAGTACAAGTTTTAGTCACACATTATAAAATATTAAAAAAATTATTCATTAAAATCTATCTCGTATATACAGACGTGTACAATTATTAGTCTAAATTAATTATATGTGTAACGAAGCCGTATTTATCGGTAGAAATAATGAACAAAAATGTGTTTTGCACAGAAATAATGAACAGAAAATTGAGTCTAGAGGTTACTAATATTTTGTGAACATTCCCATAGTCTTTATTAACACGTTGATTTTGTCAGGGATGCTGGAAACCAAAGTTTGACGTTTTCTTTGAATGTCAGCATCAATTACCAGATATCAGACAGTGCTTAAATGAGTCCATGTTTTGTTGTAAGTCTCTTTTTGTTCACTTTCTACTTCAGCATGGATCACAGATTTTCAATTTAATTCATGTCCGGTCTTCTTGCAGGCCATGGGGGAATATCTTCTGCAGTATATAATTAAACACCAGTAGTACCAACATAGCCAGAAAAAATTATACTTAACCATTGGAAAAATATACCAGACGATGTAAACAATCATATTTACAACAATAGAGTCTCTGTGAGCTAGCGCCATACAGCCAATTAACCAGTTCATTGACACTAGATCGAGCTATAGGAATCTTGTTACACTATAGTACATAACATGGTACTCTAAAATTAATAACAGATATTTTTTTCCCTTTACGTTCGATTGTTTATCCTACATCCAAATTTTTTATCATCATCTCTGCTACGATAGTAAGTCTGTACTCAAGCTCATTCACTCCAAGAAAATATCAGCAATCAAACACTGACATCTAACTCTCAATATGGAAAAGTTATTTGTTATAACAATAAATTTTACCAGAAGCATTTGAAATGTGGATATGGAGAAGAATGGAGCATGTGAAATGGACAGACAGAATAAGAAACGAAGCCGTGTTGGAAAGAGTGGGTGAAGAAAGAATGATGCTGAAACCGACCAGGAAGAGGAAAATGAACTGGTTGTGTCACTAGTTGAGAAGAAACTGTCTACTGAAGGATGCACTGGAAGGAGTGGTGAACGGGAGAAGAGTTCGGGGCAGAAGAACATACCAGATGACAGACGACATTAAGATATATGGATCATATAAGGAAACGAAGATGAAGACAGAAAATAGGAAAGATTGGAGAAAGCTGGATTTGCAGTGAAAGACCTGCCTTGGTAAGAACACTAAATGAATGAATGAATGAATGAATGAATGAATGAATGAATGAATGAAGGAGTTACATCAGCTGCTTGTCTATGCGGATGACGTGAATATGTTAGGAGAAAATTCACAAACGATTAGGGAAAAGACGGGAATTTTACTTGAAGTAAGTAAAGAGATAGGTTTGGAAGTAAATCCCGAAAAGACAAAGTATATGATTATGTCTCGTGACCAGAATATTGTACGACATGGAAATATAAAAATTGCAAATTTATCTTTTGAAGTGGAAAATTCAAATACTTGGGAGCCACAGTCACAAATATAAATGGTACTCGGGAGGAAATTAAACACAGAATAAATATGGAAATGCCTGTTATTATTCGGTTGAGAAGTTTTTATCATCCAGTCTGCTGTCAAAAAGTCTGAAAGTTATAATTTATAAAACAGTTATATTACCGGTTGTTCTTTATGGTTGTGAAACTTGGAATCTAACTTTGGGAGAGGAACATAGGTTAAGGGTATTTGAGAATAAGGTGCTTAGGGAAACATTTGGGGCTAAGAGAGATGAAGTTACAGGAAAATAGAGAAAGTTACACAACACAGAACTGCACGCATTGTATTATTCACCTGACATAATTAGGAACATTAAATCTAGACGTTTGAGATGGGCAGGGCATGTAGCACATATGGGAGAATCCAAAAATGCATAAAGAGTGTTAGTTGGGAGGTCGGAGGGAAAAAGACCTTTGGGGAGGCCGAGACATAGGTGGGAAGATAATATTAAAATGGATTTGAGAGGTGTGGGATATGATGGTATGGACTGGATTAATCTTGTTCAGGATAGGGACCAATGGCGGGCTTATGTGAGGGCGACAATGAACCTCCGGGTTTCTGAAAAGCCAGTAAGTAAGTAAATTATTACAAATAAAAGTTGACAGAAAAAGAGTTAATAAAATTATTAGACCTATAACCTTAAGTTTAATGTTAACAACCTATACTCATGGATATGTGTATAACCTAAAGTGTTTAGTTTTCTTCTATACTTCATTTGTTTTATTCCTATCATCTCTGGTTCATTATTACGGTAGAGAAAGCATATACTATGTTGCTATAACCTGAAATGTTCAGTTGTTTTTAAATAAATTAAATTTCAGATATCCGCGTTGTTCTCCTTGTAATGAAGGTAATAAAATTGTTGTATGTTTTGCGAAGATGAAAGACGTAAGTCTCTGCAATGAATATGAACATCATGATTATATTATAAAAATTCCAATCAAAATTACATCTTTCTCGCATCGGAATTATCTCACTGAATATAATTCGTGCTTGACATTTTCTCTGTGATAATTTAATTGACCTTCTAAACTCATGTATGTTGTTACAAGATAGTGTTTTATCGACCTTCGGTCTCGAAAAAAAATAGCATGACGACATACATTCGTAAAGCTCAATTAAATTATCGAGAAACTATCAGTACTCATTGCATTATAGAAGATAATTCCACGCTAGAGTTTTACAGTCAATCAATAAGCTTATTGATGGTCAATTGACCAATGAAAAACGAACTATACTGGTAGTATTACCAAATACCTTACTATAATAATACCGGACAGCTAGCACTTTTGCGTGCGAACGACGCTGGTGCTGCTACCTACCTGCCGATGTGGAGATACTCGCGAAACAAGCTGTAATAAACTGCAATATATTTTGTTGCTGGGCTAGTTAATAGTTTTATTAATTAGTGCTGTGTTAAAATGTCAGGGTGTATGTGTGCTGTTTATAATTGTGACAATTGCAGCATTACAAATTGCTCCAAATCGTACTTTCGATTTCCGACAGTTCATAAAACGTGAGTCAGCAAAATTCGTTATTTGGCCTAATGCCTTTCAGCGTATTCCGAATCTCACCGGTCCGGTGGCATCAATGACGTCACGTTGCAGCGAAATAAGGAACAAAACTGCTGGAAGGAACAATGGCTGTCATGGCGACTGTACAAGTTGTTGTCTGTGCTACGCTAGCAAAATTTTGCGAAATTTTCGTACTCCCATCTCGTTCAAAGAAAAGATAGCATAAACAATTTATTTCTTGAACCGGTAGTAATAACTGGTTCGTTGACATGTTCGCTCATAAGCCATTAACATATTGTTTTTACGTTGTGCTTATTACAAACAATACAGCAGAACACACCGCCATGACACAACAGTGCACGACGTCATTCGTCTGCTAATTCCCGCCCTATACAAGAACCAATCAGATTCACTGATGGCGACTGATGGAGACTGCCACCACCTCTGCAAGTTGATGGCACCGGTGCGACACCGGTGGAGCATCAATGACGTCATCGGTGGAATTCGGAACACCGTGATGCCATCGGATTGCTCATCGGTGAGATTCGGAATACGCTCTTTATCTCTGTGTTGATAGAACAATAAAAATTAGCTTTTTATTTAGGCCTAATAAATGAATAGAAGTTAAAATATATTGGAAATTTTAACGTTTTAGCAAATTAAGTTTTATTCTTGTATACATGCCTTTACTAATAATTATTACAAGCATCAGAATACTACAATTTTTATTTTTGCAGTTGTCAGCAATGGGTATATAAAGCATTACTGTAAATTCATTCCTAATGTCAGAACTGATTTTGTCTCACTAAAGCAAATTCATTCATTCATTCATTCATTTATTTTATTCCATAGATCTTACATGAGCAATGAAGCTTTAAGATGTGGAACATGTCACCATTTTACAATATTACAATTACAATTTTTACAAATTTTTATAGTTTTACAATTTAGTAATTTTCTACAATTTTTACAATGTTGTACAATTTTTTTTTTAACATTTTGGCGAGATGTAGTGAGATGAAATGAGGTCCGAGGATTCGCCAAAATATTACCCGACATTTGCCTTTTCGGTGGGGGAAACCTCGGAAAAACCCAACCAGGTAATCAAATCAAAGGGGGTAATCAATCAAAGGTGTTGATGCCAAGGACTCGCCATAGACCATCCGGCTTCAGTCCCACGGCTGTGGAAAACCTCGGAAGAAACCAAAGTCCAAAGGGGGATCCAACCCAAGCCCGAACGCAGCTCCGGAACAGCAGCCCAGCGAGTCTGCCGACTGAGCTACATCGATGGCTCTACTAAAAGTATACAATACATAGCCAATCAGATTATTAAATTTACAAACGCAAACGATCATTCATAAGTTGAGCTATATTATAATACAAAACAATTTAATTAAATTTAAGGTATAAACAATTCAACCAGTTGTGATATACAGAAATTGATAATACATATCATGCAAACTACTTCAAATTACAAACACAAACAATTTATCAGTAGAGCTATATAGATTACTATTCAATTTAAAGCATATACAATTCATCGGCCAAAACTATACAAATATATACAATACAAAGTAGCATACTTTCATTAAGCTATACAAATTTGTGCAATTAATATCAAGTAGATTAATTCAATTTATAATCATAAACAATTCATCAGTTGAGCTATACATATTACCATTCAATTTACAGTAGGTCTATATACAATTCATCAGTAGAGCTACACAGACTAGTAATCATTTTAAGAACATATACAATTCATCAGCCAAACTATACAAACATATACAATCAAATTAGTTCAATTTACAAACTTATTTTCGTTAAGCTATACAATTCATATGAAGTAGATTAATTCAATTTATAAGCTTAAACAATTCATCAGTTGACGTATACAGTACATACAATTCATCAGTTATGCTAAACAAAAAATACAATACATAGTAAACAGATTAAGTCAATATAAAAACATATTTTAGTTGAGCTATATAAAATTGTACATGTCATTTAAGTAGAATAATTCAATTCACAAGCATAAACAATTCATCAATTGTGTAGAAGGTATGAGTATGTAGAAATTTGGTTAATTCTTTTCTGAACCTTTTCTCGTTGTTCTTCAAATCTTTAAGATTATTAGGCAGTGCATTGAAGACTGTTATACATGAATAGCGAACTCCTTTTTTAAAACAGCTTAGACTAACAGAGGGTAGATGAAGATCTGATTTATGTCTTGTATTAAAATGATGAATGTCTTGATTAGTACTGAATTTATCTTGGTTCTTAATATACAGCATCATTAGGGAAAGAATGTATTCACAAGGTAAAGTCAAGATTTCTAAGTTTCGGAAAATATTTTTACATGAGGTCCTTTTATGCACACCGGCCATTATTCTTATAGCTTTCTTTTGTAAAACAAAAACGTGTTTAGCTTCAGACGAGTTACCCCAGAATATTAATCCATATTTCATTACAGAGTGAAAATATGCAAAGTATGACATTTTAAGTAAGTTTATATCACCAATAGTAGATAAGGATCTTAATGCATAACAGGCAGAGCTCAATTTACGAGTAATACATTCTATATGCGTTTTCCAGTTCAAGTGATTATCCAATTCTAAACCAAGAAACTTTGTGCTTATAGATTCTTTGAGATGAGTTCCATTTAATCGAATACTGTAGGAAACCTGAGCACTATTGTGTGTACTAAATTTGACTGCACTGGTTTTATCAACATTAAGTGCTAGTTTATTTGCATGGAACCATTCATTCATTAGATTCAGCACTGTATTAGAAGTGTTTATAAAATGATCGTATTGTTTGCTTTAAATAATTACACTTGTATCATCTGCAAATAAAGTTACTTTAGATAAATTGTTTATGGTCAAGGCTAAATCATTAATATAAACTAGAAACAACAATGGACCTAAAATTGACCCCTGCGGAACACCATGTTTAATATTTCTAAATTCTGAATAAGTAACTTTATGACTATTTGGTACATTTATTTCTACTTTTTGTTTTCTATTTGATAAGTACGATGTAAACCAACCCAACATCTCATCTTTAATACCATAAAACTTCAATTTTTTTACTAATATACTATGGTCTACACAATCAAATGCTTTAGCCAAGTCACAAAAAATCCCACCTACATGTAGTTTCGAATTTAATGAATTTAGTATTTCATCCACCAAACTAAAAGCAGCATTCTCTGTCGATTTTTGTTTTCTAAATCCAAACTGTTCTAAAACTAATATATTGTTGGACTCCAGGTAATGATATAATCTATTATACATAACTTTCTCAAACACTTTTGAAAATGTTGTTAATAATGATATGGGTCTGTAATTAGCAATAGTACATTTATCTCCCTTTTTTGTATATTGGTTTTACTATTGAATATTTGAGTCTTTCTGGAAAAATACCACATTGCATTGACAAATTGCATAGATAGCTTAACGGATGGGATAATATTTCAGAACAAGCTTTCAGAACTTTACTTGGAATTTCATCATATCCAGAGGAATATTTTGTTTTTAGTTGTTTTATCACATGCATGATTTCTGCTGCGGTAGTGGGAATAAATTTGAGACCTAAAAACTCAGTGTTAAATGCATCAGTTAGGTAACCAAGTGCAGCATCTTCTGGACAATCTTGAATGTTTAAGTTCTGAATAATATTTATATAGAAGTCATTAAAATGATTTGCAATTGATTTTGGGTTATCTATTTTACTATCAATGATTTTAATGCAAGTAATATTTTCACTCTTTGAATATCGATTAGTTTCATTTTTAATAATATCCCAAATAGTTTTAATCTTATTATCTGAATTTTGTATTTTTTCATTCAGATACATTTTCTTTGCATCTTTTATAACTTTTGTCAAAGTTTTACAGTAATTCTTGTAGTAATTAAGAACATGAGGATCATCACTATTCCTACTCATTAAATATAGATTCCTTTTTCTAGCACATTATATTTTAATTCCTTGAGTTATCCACATGTTTTTACTTTTACATTTTTTCACCACCTTGACTGGAAAACATTCATTGAAATAATTCGTAAATGTAGTGAAAAATGCATTAAATTTAGTATTAATATCAATGGTATCAAAGAAAAAATATGTAACAATAAATAATTACGGAAAGTAATATGACGTAAGCAATATTCTCATAATATGCAGCTCTGATATAAGGTAGTAATTTTACATTAAATACTATTCAACATTTCTTAAATGTTTCATATATAATTCCACATTAGTAACTCACATTTTAAACAATAGTTCGAATCCCGCTATGTTAATATTTGTATATGTGGGCGTAATTCCATCCCGCTCCGCTAGATGTAATGTCCGAGATATTTCGCACTCACGCCAATGCTACTATTATACAGCTGTCCGGTATTATTATAGTAAGGTATTTGGTATTACCCTGCTCAAATCTAGTGTAAATGATAGCTTTTTATTATGAAACCGAGTTAGTAACAAAATATAAAATGTATAATTTTCTGCTGCATTTTTTTAACGATACCCCCGTTCCTTCTACACGGATTTTGTAATTCTTCCATCCATCTTAATAATCTTTCACTTATACTTAACTAGCCGTACCCATGCGCTCCGCTGCACCCGTTAGAAATAAATATAAAGTAATTACATAATTAAAATAATACATTTGATCCAGGGAACATTCGTGTTTGAGAGAAGGATAAATCGTTTAATATGTTACTTAATTTAAATTGTGTTTAGATAATTAAAATGCGATCATTTCGGTCCAGAGAGCACTCATTTGGTGCAATGACAATTCCTTTAACATGTTTCTTAATTGTTATTACATGCAACCATAGTTTAATGAACATTGACATCATTTATATTTAATGTCTATACTTTATTTTACTTGCTACATGTTTCCATTGAAATATGGTAATAACTTAATTTTAACCCTTCTTTTCTACGTATTCAGTAAATGGCGTTTGACCCACTATGGTTCTGAACCCTTCAAATAACTTAAAATATATTATATAATATTACATATTATATTATTTTACATTACATTATATTATATCAGAAGTTACTGTAATAACATTATAGCATTATGTCCATCTAGAGAAACTACACCTTCCAATGGTGAAATAATAATTAATTATACAAATCGGTTAATTTAGCTTCCGATATTACTTCATACAAACACAGAAACATCTTCTGTAAGCTATCTTTCATAGTTTTCGATTGTTGCTGTCCAAGGCCCCTTATATACGAAGTCATATGTTTTTTATTTCATTATACGGCCTTAGATGGCAGTTATTTTAATTTTAAAACTCATTTATCTCATTAAATATCAGTCCTATCAAAATTTTTAAAGGAATAAAACTTATCGCAAATTATTTTTAAAGAAACGTTTGTTATGTAACATTTTTCACAAAAATCAATAATAAGCGAGATATTTCGATTTATTTAATGTATTTTGAATACCATATAGCCTAAAATCTAAGTTACAACGAACTTAATTTATATTCCAATTTTCATCGAAATCTGTTCAGCCATTATTGCGTGAAAAGGTAACAAACATACAGACAGACAGACAGACATACAAACAAAAATGTCAAAAAAGCGATTTTCGGTTTCAGGGTGGTTAATTATATATGTTAGGACCAATTATTTCGGAAAATCGAAAATTACCAGAACAATTTCGGTTACAGATTTATTATTAGTATAGATTACATCTCACGAAAAAAAGTGACCTACAGTTTCATAAAGTTATTGCAGGATGGACAGGATTGAGATCAAATAGACAAGAACTGAACTGTACTGTTTCACAAAGAGAGGGCTGAAGGTCGAATCGACACATCGCACTTCCTTTCCCTACATTTTTCCTCATAGAATTATATTACCGGTATGTATAAGGAAAATTTAAAAACTCCGAGAAAAAACATTTAAACAGAATTCATTACCGCGTCTCGTTAAAAATGCTCAGTTCAAACATAAAATGCCTCCTTGATATAAAACCAGCCTTGTTACGGACACGCCTGCAATATGAAATACAGGCTACACACTACACACGGGTAATACACGTTTTGCCGAGCTATCCTGGCGAAACTTAAGTTCATTTGCCAGAAAACCCGTTTACTGCTCCTGAATATTCCCATCTCATATTCCATATTTTATATTTCATGCAGTTAACTGTCCTTCATACATTTCAAGATGACTCACAGGATGTAGGGAAGTGGAAGTACCGTATTTTGTATGTAATTATGACAGTGCACTTGCTTACCTCCTATAACGATTACAACGGCAGCCATACTGTTTTAACGTCAGTTTCTCTACCCCATGACGTCCTTCGATTCCCGCAAGACCAACTGAAATACTTTATAGATGTTTAATTTATCGTTATTCCATAGATTTGTTCCAACAAGCAATCCAGAACTGTTACATGTTTAATTTATCGTTATTCCATAGATATGTTCCAACAAGCAATCCAGAACTGTTACATGTTTAATTTATCGTTATTCCATGGATTTGTTCCAACAAGCAATCCAGAACTGTTACATGTTTAATTTATCGTTATTCCATAGATTTGTTCCAACAAGCAATCCAGAACTGTTACATGTTTAATTTATCATTATTCCATAGATTTGTTCCAACAAGCAATCCAGAACTGTTACATGTTTAATTTATCGTTATTCCATAGATTTGTTCCAACAAGCAATCCAGAACTGTTACATATTTAATTTATCATTATTCCATAGATTTGTTCCAACAAGCAATCCAGAACTGTTACATATTTAATTTATCATTATTCCATAGATTTGTTCCAACAAGCAATCCAGAACTGTTACATGTTTAATTTATCGTTATTCCATAGATTTGTTCCAACAAGCAATCCAGAACTGTTACATGTTTAATTTATCGTTATTCCATAGATTTGTTGCAACAAGCAATCCAGAACTGTTACATGTTTAATTTATCGTTATTCCATAGATTTGTTCCAACAAGCAATCCAGAACTGTTACATATTTAATTTATCATTATTCCATAGATTTGTTCCAACAAGCAATCCAGAACTGTTACATGTTTAATTTATCATTATTCCATAGATTTGTTCCAACAAGCAATTCAGAACTGTTACATATTTAATTTATCATTATTCCATAGATTTGTTCCAACAAGCAATCCAGAACTGTTACATATTTAATTTATCATTATTCCATAGATTTGTTCCAACAAGCAATCCAGAACTGTTACATGTTTAATTTATCATTATTCCATAGATTTGTTCCAACAAGCAATCCAGAACTGTTACATATTTAATTTATCATTATTCCATAGATTTGTTCCAACAAGCAATCCAGAACTGTTACATGTTTAATTTATCATTATTCCATAGATTTGTTCCAACAAGCAATTCAGAACTGTTACGAACTAATACCGAACTTCTATCGACGCATGCGCCAGTTGTGTACGATCTCAGAACTGGTTCCGAATTTTACGTTGTTGGAACGTTTCTCAAACTGTTCTTTCACGGCATTCGGAGTTTCTTCTCATGTTAAAATTATATTCATCTTCCGAACTTAATTCGTCATAAAAATATATCCCTATGATCTTCCAAATCGCTCATGAAGGACTATTTTTTTATTTTAACCTGTGCCTTGTCTCGAAGCATTTTAACCATAACTTCAGATTAATAGCCGGTTTCTGGTAGAACACAGTTAACAATCAGTTACATAAGCTTGTAACTTTCACTGCACTGATAACTGTGTTCGGTTTCTGGAAAGTTAACTGTAGATTTATAAGCTCTTACAGCAAACAGTTCAGTTACATTTGTGTTTAGTAACTCGAACTTCCTAGATGTCTCCACTAACATTGTGACTTGCACAAGGCCGTTTAGATCATAATACGAAGCAATATAATAAAAAAGGCAGTGAGTTTGTTTTACGCATTTGCCACCATAGAGAATACTAAATTTAAAAAGCCGCCCTAAATAATGGTTCGAATAGATCGGCCTACTAATCAATTCATAAAGAATAATCATTAAAACCAATTGTGTGACAATTTGAAAGGAAAAAGAAAAGATTAAGATAAATGATATGAAAACATAGGAAATCATTTACAATAAAAGTTTGTTGGGTACAAATGATTACTAATTATAGCTAAGGATGATTTTAACACATGAGATCCTATGGCATCAATCGTTGCATCAGAAATTTTAAATTGTTTAAGTTGATTTAAGGTTTCTCGTGGGATCGTGCCACGGGCACCGAACATGAGCCCAAAAACTGTCCAATGTGTGATGTGATATTGTGCTCCAAGATGCTGACAACAAGGCTCATATATGGCTTATTTTTCACGACACACCTCTTGTGGCTGTTGCTCATGCATTTCGAAACGGAATGTGGAATCAAGAATGACACCCTTATCCTTCTGCCGATCAATTATGACGATATCAGCACGTCTAGTAGAGCCATCAGAAGAGATGCAACCACTCTCCTCATAAACCTCATAGGAAGCATTCTGACAGATTGTAGCTGCGATGAGAGAACGAACCGTATTATGTCTGTTGATTCGGAGCAATTCTCCAAGATGGCAGAAACCCAAGACGTGAGGAAGCGTTATATTTACTCTATGTTTGCCACTATGATCTTCATTTGTTTCCGACTTCCGCTTGTAAACATTGGCGCATTATTTACATTCATTCAGCTTATCGTACCTACAATGAGAAGTGGATGGAAGTTAACGTGGGTATGTTGAAGATGGTAATTCCATATTATATTGTCTGTATAAACACAAGACGTATCCTAATATGTCACAGAAACAAAGAGCATTCATTGATAAGTAGTAGATTACATAAAAAATGCTTAAATTGTTGAAACTATCACTGAATTAGAACTGTAGAAATTATTTATCATAAATTATTTTGTCGCAGAGTCAATACGAAACAATAATACGGTGGCGCCGCTTATCGGCATGTTTTAGAATCAGCACTAACAGAGAGGTAACCACAGAACTAGCTGGAGTTAACTGCGGAAGTACAGTTAACTGTTAAGACGAAGATAACTGTTGTTTCGGAAACTCATCGGTACGTTAAATCATAAATAACTGTGTGTCTACCAGAGTCCTGCATTGGAGTTAAATCGCTCACTTCAACTCGGTCGAGTGTCGCACCCTCGAGTGAGATACGATTGGTCGTGATACGCTCGTAATAAATAGAAGCACAGTACAGGGTCATCTCACCGACATGTCTTATCTTATATGGAAGGCGACAGATAAAATACACATATGTTTTGCTCACACGGTAAAAATAAGGCTTTATTTTCTACGTTTATGACAAACGTTTAATGGAACAGTCAATGGAACGTACCAAAACAGGAACATGAAGTTATAAATAAAATAGTATGAAAAACGTCGATATACAGTTATTATTGCTAATTAATAATTATTCAATATTTGATTTAGCACATATATAATATGATAGGTCCATACATAGTGTTCCGCCTATATACTGCGACAATGTAGAAACGTTTTACAAAATATTATTGATATAGCAGTAGATTAATAACAATATTAGTACAGAGATAACGTCACAGAAAATGTAATAAAACGAATAATCATGCAGCACAACTGTTATAGACGCAAAGATTGATACACTAATTATTAGAGATTATTATTATTATTATTATTATTATTATTATTACTACTACTACTAGAAAACTTGATACAGTTCTTGCATTATCGTGATTGTGTTCTCCGTTTATAATAATTACATTTACATCCAATAACATCTATCAGATGTGTCAAAAACAAAAAACATTTTCCTACAACATTTATATTACATTTTAAAGCAAGTTTTGTAGTTGTACTATGGGGAGGTTAGTTAAACACTGCAAAGTTTTGAAATGATAAACATCCATGATGTTACTACACAGTTCATCACTGTAACAAGGACGAATGTCTAACGCTCGGCTTATACGGTTCGAGGATTTATCGCTCGTGACAATTTTACCCATCATGCATGTGCGCTACCTATCGGATTATGCTATGAACTACTTGGCGCTCGAGCGAAAACGTCCGATGCAGACCTCTGGTGTCTACAGATAACTGTCGTTCCAGAAGTCGGCCATAAACCATCTGCGCATGCGTCAGGAGTTCAGAATTCCCAGTTCCTGCTCTTAATCGACAATCAATTTCACTCCGTCCGAACGAGTTCTAAGAAAGTGTAAAGTCCAGAACGAGTGGTTTGAGGAGATGCAATTTCTTTAAAAGAATCGTATTATTGAATGCCACGTGTTTTTTACATTTTGCAAATGTGACGTTAATTGTTGAAACAAAAGTAGCTGCTGCCATCTCCCATCTGTTGCATAAACAACACGAACTCAGGACTGATGTTGTTTATGCAAAGAAGTTACCTAGAGTAGAATAATTTATGGATTTGGGTATTTATTTTACACACAACTTATGTTTTAAAATGCACTTAAATCACGTGGTAATTGATGCATATAGAAAATTAGGATTTATAATCAGAAATACAAAAGAATTAAAAACTATAAATACTATCGATACTCTATATAAAACTCTAGTTAGGAGTAAACTAGAGTATGCGTCTGTAATATGGTCACCTCAGTTCCAGTCCCATCAGATGCAAATAGAAAGGATTCAGAAAAGAATTTTACGTTATTTATATTTAAAAAAAACATCACGTGTCGTCTTATGACAAGCAAATTTCATATAATCAGTTATTTTTTTAATTTAATTATAGAACTTTAACATCTCGACGATTAATAAATGTTAAAATTTTACTGTTAACGGTATATTGAATAACTGTGATTTTCTTAAATTCCTTCAGTTCAATGTAAAAAAAGAACAGAATTACGTCATAGGCAACCTTTTGTTATTCCCATTCCTAGAACTGTTTTCTTCAAGAACTCTCCATTGTTTGTTATGTGTAATACTTACAACTCTCTGTCTTTAAACTGTGATTCTCAATTAGATTTCAGTTTAACAGTTGACAAATTTCATACAATATTAAAAAGAATTGTATTTCCTTAGATATTTAAATTATGAAGAAGTGTATTATAATGTTTTTACTCTAGTTTTTAAATAATTTTGCATCATTATATTGACATTTGGCACTATATTAACTGCAATACTATATTCTAGCATCTATTACCGTTATGTATTTTCTTTCTTTCGTTTGTGTTGTTTTTTTTCTTATTATGTATTTTGTGTATGTACAGCTCGACCAAGTTAAGTCTGCGAGCCGAGAGGGGAAGTTGGAGGCAGTTCTGTAGTGAAAGGAGGCGGTAACGAGAGGAGACCAGTACAGCCTCATATGACAGCAAAGTTTTCCTACTGTGCTTCAGTTCATAGAGCGGTAACAATTTAAGACGCTTTGAAATAGACTGTACTTCTACTTCTGCTTGACAGTGAGGTTTGGCGTTCTGATTGGCAAGCGTGGAGAAAGTTTCATGAGGGGGGAGGCTGGGAGACAGCGTAACTGTTGCCTTTATCTGAAGACAAGGACAAAAAATGCGTAGAATAACTCTTCTCGGGTTCTCAGCCAGGTGAGTTGGAGATTAGCTTCCAAGCTTTCGACGGCTAGCTCTGCCATCTTCTTCAGGGACGAAGTGATGTGGGACCACGTCTAGCCGGTATATACGCAAAAATAGGGCTTCCCGCTGCGGGCCAATCAGGAGCTAGTTCCTAGTCCCGACCGCCAGGCGCATTCTGGTTGGTGGACACGGCAGCCAATCAGGAGCTACTTGCTGGTCCCGACTGTCTGCCGTCTGCTGGTGGTCTAAGCGTATTGATGGCAGGTTTCCATGCTGTACTCAGCTGTAGACCCCCGTCTCTGTTGAAATTATTGCCATCTAGTGAATTTCGATGGCTTCCTTAATAACTAAGCCCCAGTAACCTGATGTCTTGTCCAAGATGGTGGTGGCGCTGAAATCTATCTTGTGACCAGTTTCTAGGCTGTGTTGGGCTACTGCAGACTTATCAGGATAATATAGTCTTATGCTGCGTTGATGTTCCTTGCAGCGTTCCATAATAGTTCGTCCCGTCTGCCCGATGTAGCATTTCCCACACTCACAAGGTATTTTGTAGACACAAGGTGTCCTGAGACCAAGGTCGTCCTTAACTGGTCTCCTGCAAGTTCTGGATCTTTGTGGGCGGCTTATGGATGGTTTTAATCCCGTGTTTTCTTAGCATTCTGCTAATTTTGCCCGTAGTGTATTTTAAACGATGTGCACACGTTGAAATCTGAGTGTCAAGTTACCAATGTGGCAACTGTGTTTTGCCTCTACATTCCTCTGCATTCCACCCCGATATCCCCACTCGCAGACTTAACTTGGGCAAGCTGTATCTGTGTAAGCCACCTGTAATTGGGAGCCTGCTTCTGTTGGTGGTGGATTTAAATAAATAAACATGAAAATAAATGTGCAAGTTCACCCATTTGAAATACAAGGTCTCGTTATTTATGCAACAAGACATGCACCTACTAAATACTAATACTCTACAGCACTTAGCTCAACTTCGATACAAATGAGACTCATGTTGTTTACGAAACTATCGATTCAATTCTCTCGTCTACTCATTACACTGTCGGCAACAATCAAGACTGTGTCAAGCCGAAGGACACTGCTCTTGCATGACTCTAATGGAGGCCAGTTTACATGGACGAGGAGATAACGAACACGATGTTAGTGTGTGGGGAATAGCACAAAGATCAAAGAGCAACTGCCGAATTTCACGCCTCGCGGTACACAGAAGACGCCCTGGACACGGATACTTTCATACATTTACCCAGAGGCTGCGTGCACAAGGCTTATTTCGCACGTGCAAGGCGCCAGGCTACAGTACACTGAGATTGCTAGCAGTAGTTGTGGCTGCTACACAAGTTTTAATAACAGATCCATGAACTAGCGGTGAACATTCTACAGTGACCAAAAGCCAATTATAATTCCTCAACTATCACCTCACACTAGGCAAATCTTCTGTCAAATTGTACAGGGACATCATTTTATTTTTACTAACATTTTTAATATTAACCTGGCTATACCTTTAGAGAACCGGAAACACAGTTTGCTACTCCCTTCCATGACTGAAGTTCTATGATACAGACGTAAAACACAAACAAATCACTGTACTAGGTATAGGAGGGAAGAAAAAGTAGTTCATCCATTTACGTAAACTAGGAAATATCGCGATTTTGAGTTTGATAATTTTCATTAGATTTTTGCTTAATCAAGATACAGTACTGTATTAAGAATAAGTGTTTTTACTCACGAATTAAGTTATCCATGCGAAAGTATTCATTATGCAGTGTATGTTATACTGTGTACAGCACATTAGCGTACAATATAGAGAATAATGAAGTTCAATTGAAAAATAATCATAATATGGATATTTAAATACATTTTTGAAAATGGTGGCCGTTCATTTCGATACAGGCTTCAGTTCTTTTGTGCATATTATCGCACTATAGACTATTGCATCTAATTCCAATTGCCAGTTTCGTCCTTCGTACTAGTAACTCATGTTGAAATAATTCTGTACCTACTCTATAAAAGAGTACCTTACGTACTGTAAATTCAATCTTCACTTCTGCCCGACCTACACAGATAAAATTACTCAGACATGCTATCTACTGTCCTTCCAAATGGTTATGTCGCAGGATCGTAGAAAGGGGGAAAATCACGTGACAGTTAATTACTTAACAAAACCCTTTTATTTAAGTTATTTTAAACAGTTGTATAATATTACGTAAACGTCCAATTCCTGACAGAAATTAATGTTTTCAGAAAAGAGCTAAGACAGCCGAACCACTAGATTTTACAGAGGGGCGAGGAGAAGCAGGTGGGGAAAATCGGGATGCGACGTAAGCAAACGGACAGTACCTGTGCGAAAATATGATTCAATATTGAAAGGTCTTTCGTCACTGGAAAACGCGAACATATTTCTGGAACGCACTATAGGTACTCACTCAGTACTGCTTACTATATGCGCCTTGGTTCTGTGTGGAATACAGTTGGAACTTCGTAAGTAGAAGCGGTGGGAGTGAAGTACATTCAAAAACTCAGGTACAATAAAAATTGAAGTAAAAATAAAATGATGTCCCTGTATTTGCGAGGCACCTGTTTTTAGACGCAATCCAACTTACTTCTATTAATAGTTTTCTTTCGGTTCATGCAAAATATAGTTTCAAGCTTAGACCTACTTATACGGTATTTAAGTATTTCACAAACGATGTAGACAAGTATACAAGATTCGGCGGTATCCAATGCCAGGGGAGAAAAGGTAACAAAAATTGTCGTTATGGAAAGCCATACACTCCATCTAATTCCACAAGATTATATTTCGCGAATATTTTTTTATTTATTTTAGTAGGTTATTTTACTACGCTTTATCAACTTCTTAGGTTATATAGCGTCTGAATGAGATGAAGGTGATAATGCCGGTGAAATAATTCCGGAGTCCAGCACCGAAAGTTACCCAGCATTTGCTCAAATTGGGTTGAGGGAAAACCTCAACCAGATAACTTGCCCCGACCGGGAATCGAACCCGGGCCACCTGGTTTCGCGGCCAGACGTGCTAACCATTACTTCACATGTGTGGACTCGCGAATAATGAATCTATTCAATAAAAGAAGTAAATATATTTTTACTTCCAAAGCAATAATAAATTAAGTAAAGAATAATTAATTTTTGGTTATGTCTGTTATAATAATAATGATTATTAGAGGAGACAAATTCGCTCCGTCGTCGGGGTTCTACGTACCAAGCGCTCTACCACTGAGCTACGTCGAAGTTCAATCCAAAGCACCGGATCGAATCCTTCTCCTCTAATGTTTTTTCTCTTTGTGGTCTGACTCCACGTTGACAAATAGCCTATTAAGTCAATTGCCATTATACAAGGAGCGTACTCAAATGAGTGACTTGATGGCCGGGATTCCACAGTAATATGCACTGTTGAGCAAAGAATCTAAGTAGAGGTTAATTAATTTTTGGGCTTACAGAATATATCTTTATGGTAACAATGGTTATTAGAGAAGAGAAATTCGCACCGGCGCGGTGATTGAACCTGGGTAAACGTACCAAGCGCTCTAACCACTGAGCTACGCCGAAGTTCAATCCACAGCACCGCATCGAATCCCTCTCCTCTAGTGTTTTTCCCCTTTGTGGCCTTACTCTATATTCGACATATACTAAGTTGACATATAGCCTATTAAGTCAACTACCACAAGTTCTATTTACTTTATCGAAAGCCTTTTCGAAATCGATGAACGCCTTATATATTAACGGTGGATGATGGTGTGTGTGTTCGAGGCAGAATTTGCTGCGTATTTATCATTCACGTTGAATATCGATGCAAATAACATCTACAGTTGATGCTGCTGCTACTAGTACTACTAGACACCTCTGGAGCAAGAAAAGTGTAATCATTAAAACACTTCCTACTCAACGTGGGCATCTGCACTGATCTGTCTTCTCTACTCGTGCTGAATTTCATACAGATGTTTTATTATATCTCTGCCGGTGACTGACCGTTGAGTTTGAATTTTCTTATGTTGGTCGTGGGTGTCAGAGTACTGAAGGCAAAACAAAATATATCTGGTTGCCTTCATTCCAATACTCTAGTCATTGCTTGCTTGAGTATAATATGAGAGTTGTCATAATTTTTCTGACAGATTAATACAACCTTTTGCTATTTCTTTTCCCTTACCGCAAACTGTGACGTTGCACGGAAGCAGAGATATAATACGAGCTCTGTAGTTGAGGGGACAAATATGATTTTTAAAACTTCTACAATTTTTATCTGAAATTTGTAAAATTTAAACTACAATAGTTTTGAAATTATATATTACTTTTAATATATTTTATATTGACGCCACTAAAAAGGCTCCTTGAGTCAAAGTTTTCATAATTTTTAGTTCATATTTGCTCAAAAACTTGAAAAATAGTAATAGGAATATAAATTAATTAGCTTTCTGAGCTCAGTCTAAATAGAGACTCATTTTTTTTAAATTCATGAATTTACTATTACATCATATTTTAATCTAAGTGCAATATGAATATGTCCCGAAGGAACTTAATATTAATATTACATATATAGGTCAGTGGTCAATTAAAAGTTGATAAATAAAATTTAAGTGGCATAATTAAATTTTATTCATCAATACCTAATTGAACTCTGTGAGAGATTTCAGACCAATCTGACAATAACTGTTGTGCAAGGAGTTTTTTTATTCAATAAACTGCTTAACATTTTAAAGTCGAGAAAACAACGTTAAATAATATATATATTTTGATGTACCGAAGTACATATGATATTTCCATACAGATATTCTGCGTCATCATATGATGAAAGAGTGATGGAACGGAGAAAAATTCTCTCCGGGTTCAAATCCCGGCGCCGGGATGAAAGAGTGATGGAACGGAGAAAAATTCTCTCCGGCGCCGGGATTTGAACCCGGAGAGAATTTTTCTCCGTTCCATCACTCTTTCATCATATGATGACGCAGAATATCTGCATGGAAATATCATATGTACTTCGGTACAACAAAATATATATATATGATATGCCTAATAAATCACTTTGTGATTTAAGACGGCGCCCATACCGTCGGATCCCGGCCAACCAGTCACTCATTCGAGTGCACCTCAACACATGTATGGACTTCGGTCCTGCGTTCATAGACATCTATGACGTAGTGGAGAGGGCGGCCACTAGAGGGAACCCAAGAGATGGAGCTTAATCTGAGACGATTCTGACCGGCGTCGGGGTTGTATCCGGCGTGGCTTAGTGGATAAAGCATCAGCACGTAGAGCTGAAAACCCGGGTTCAAATCCCGGCGCCGGAGAGAATTTTTCTCCGTTCCATCACTCTTTCAACGTTAAATAAGATTTTCTCTCAACTCACTCAAGCATCGTATGATTGGCCACATTTCATTATATGGATAGATCATTTAAAACAGTCTCAAATAAAGTTACGAGTATAGAAACAAAAAATAGGATTTTCTTAATTTTTTAGCATTATTTCACCATTGTATTCCTTTAAGGACGCAGTAAATTGAACCTATGATATGATGTTACAGTTTGGTTTGAAAGATTACCACTGACACTTGAATAATAAACAAAAAATATTCCATTAATTCCAAGATCCTCTGAGAGAGAGAGAGAGAGAGAGAGAGAGAGAGAGAGAGAGAGCGAAAGTACTTCGTTATATTTTTCCCCTCCGAATTCCACCCATGTCTTTCTCGTTATCATTTAGTGGTTGGGGACTGTGGACATTAAAGTGTTAAATAAAGAAAATTGCTTGTCGCAGTATCACTTGATATTCTGATGGTGATTATGATGATTATGTGGAAGGGGATGATAAAAGTTTCACTATCTGAAAGAATGAGCAGTCTATTTACGTAATGACACGTTTTTCTGAAGCAGCAGTTCTTTGTCAACCCAAACACGCTAATATGACCGAGAACCTTAATCTAAGGCTTTCGTGTGTTGAAAGCAATTTATACGGGTCTCGTTGAAAAATTGCTTTTGGCTGTTTAAAATGTCATTCTCATTCTCACATTAATGTTTCCTGATGTACGACAACTTTTCAATACAACACAGACAAAATTACATAATGCAACCTGTAAGAGCCGTTAGGTACGTCTTCGGAAGCAGTAAAATGCTTTTTAATGACACGACGATTTCACATCTGTGAGGATTATCGCGCGCTAATTGAAGAAAGTCATATACATATACAGTGAAACTTCCCAATAGCGGACACCGCCAGGGAAAAATTTAATGTCCGTTATTGAGAAGTGTCCGCTATTTAGAAAATCGTTAGTATGTATAAAGTACATTAAAATTTCTCATATATATTCAACACTATATTTTACAGTACAGTACAGTAGACAGTGAGATTGTTTACAGCAGCCGCGGCGAAAATGCGACTCACGAGCACATTGTGGCTCGCAGTGCTTTTCTCTCGCTTCCTACCTACAACTCCCACCCTCTTACTCACTGGAGTCAAACTCCGTTCTATTTGTATTTGTCTCGGACCTCCGAGTGGCGTATCGTCGCAATATCTCTCTCGAAACCATGTACCTCTATATAAAACGAAAGTTTCAAGTAGGATGGGAGGATGCATTCTTTTGCTTACAATATGATGAAAATATTAAATGTATGATTTGTTCACAAATATTACTAGGAAAACAGTTGTATAACATAAAACGGCATTATAAGTTACTACATGTTACTGATGAAACATTAAAAGGTTAAGTGTTATTATTATTATTATTATTATTATTATTATTATTATTATTATTATTATTATCATTATCATATCTGTACGTCGATTCTTTTACAGCAGATGTACGAATAATGCGGTTAGATTTTCAATTTAAACTCACACATTTACAATGTGACGTTAAATGAAAGCTAGATGTAAGGACTTGACAGATATTGAACTTTTCAAATCTTTGGAAAAGAATAAATATTTGAAGCTTCGTTCTTTCGCTTGCTCTGTTGAAGTCATGTTCGCTGTAACTTACGTTTGTGAAAAATTATTTTCAACAATGAAAATAGTAAAAATCAAATTTAGATCACGACTGACAGACAAATACCTTCGTGATCAACTACGATTGGCAGTAAGTGACATAATTACTGATTTTGAAACTTTGTCGCAGAGACATTCTGAAGACAGTTAATTTTAGGTTGTGATAATGTGTCCTATGTTTTCTTGTTCATTTCTTTCTTCGTTACACGTCCTAAACATTAACTTCCCCTTCGGTTGTCCGCCTCCCTCCATAGGTGCTATGCACGTTGCAGCTTACACAGTGGCTCGGCGCACCATGGCCTTTTCGCCACGGCTGTTGTAAAGAATTCATCCTGAGAGAATTCGTATCAGTAAATGTTTTGTAAAAGAAATAAACATCAGTCACTGTACCACTTCACCTTACATAAAGAAATCTAGAATTGCATTCTCAGTGTATGATTTTAAAATAACATCCTTGTTTTTCAAAATTTCACTAACCTGAGTTTTTCCCACATTAAACTTTGTGGCCAGCTCACGAACACTTAATTTCTCCTTCTCACTATGTTTTACAATATACAGTTTCTCTTTTAGTGACAAACGTTTACGTTTTTGTGACATTCTTAATGTGACTGTACTTTCGAACACTCAACTTGACAAACTAAGAAAGTACGGACTGCTCACGAACAGTATCACAACTAACAACTGTGCTGCTTACCTTCAGTAAAGTATAAGAACGTTCAAATGCACGATAATGATTGTTGCAAAGAATTCCGTTAGAATTCCGTTTAATTTACAACCGTCTTTTTCTTTATTTCTTTCACGCTGTCCGTTATTGAGAATGTCCGCTATTTGGAAGAATTGTATCATAAGGGCCAATGTTATTTTGCAGGGGAATTTTAAAATGTCCGCTATTGAGAGGAGTCCGCTATTAGGAAGTGTCCGTTAAGGGAAGTTTTACTGTAATTAAAATGAATAGTCTACCACAGTGGTTCCCGTGGTTCCCAAAATTTTTGAAGGCGCGACCCATATTTGGCCAAGAATTTTGTTTCCGACTCCCCCACTACCATACCGGTATACTTACCCATTTGAAAAATACACATCCCTGTAAAATCGAAAGAAATGATAATTTTACTCAAAACCAGAGGATACCACCCACTTTCTAATGAATCGATACTTGCAAACGAGAAACCGGAATATGAAAACCTATTTTTTGCACTATCGTGTTTTTTGTTTCATTTACAGCTATTGTTGTTAGGTCTTGAAAGTTAGAATTCCCACATAGAAACCTGTTGCTATGGAAACCATTCTTCATAACATAAAACTATACTGAAATAGACACATTACAGTGCACTTATTGTTACTTAGTTATCATTACAGTGCAGTTTTGCGAAGGCTTTGGAATAGTATTGCTCTAAATTTTCAGTGCAAAATATATTATATTTGCAATTTTAAGAATATGATCGTGCAAAAAATGTAGTACATTATATATTTGTGAAGTGAATTACAAGTGCCCGTTTTTCAAACTTTCCTCCTTTACGTAAAAAGCACCTCCCAACTTTGTATCGTAATATACTACTACAATTTTCTTTGACTTCTTAAATTGATCTTCCTTATGAAGTGAAGAAACGAATAGAATCAAGTGAAATGTGGATATGGAGAAGAATGGAGAGTGTGAAGTGGGCAGACAGAATAAGAAATGAAGCTGTGTTGGAAAGAGTGGGTGAAGAAAGAAGATGCTGAAACTGATCAGGAAGAGGAAAGGGAATTGATTGGTCACTGGATGAGAAGAAACTGCCTACTGAAGGATGCACTGGAAGGAATGGTGAACGTGAGAAGAGTTCGGGGTAGAAGAAGATATCAGATGATAGACGACATTAAGATCATATGAGGAAACGAAGATGAAGACAGAAAATAGGAAAGATTGGAGAAAGCTGGATTTGCAGTGAAAGATCTGCCCTTGGTAAGAACACTAAATGAATAAGTGAATAAATGATTGTGAGTGGCTAAATAAATAAATAAATAAATAAATAAATAAATATTGCTGTTCAAACATTTCAAAGTTTTCGACATTAAACAAATTTATTATTTTATTTTATTAAAATATTTTCACAAAAATCTTAATAACTTTGAAAGGTACATACATAGATATAGAAATAAAAATATGAATTATCTTCGTTTGTCTGAACCAAAATGTAAAACCAATGCAGATTTTTATCATAGCATGAGTCAAGGTCCCAGATTATTAAACAAATTTTATTCTAATATAATTTTAACCACGAATCCTGTCCAAATTAATAAAAAAATATAATATTGGTTTTATAGTTTGGTTTTAATCATATTAAACATTTTTAAATCTGTATTCACTCCCAATTTTAATTTTATTTTTGTCTGTATTGGAATCCCCTCCTGAGCACTAGTTTTATTCATTCAGGAGTGGGCTAGTTTATTTCACATTGTATTAACTTATATTCATTTCAGACTATAAATAAATAAATTAATAAATTAATTAATGAATAAGTAAATAAATAAATGAATTAATGAATTAATGGCTGAATAAATAAATAAATGAAAAAATAAATGAATAAACGAATAAATAAATAAGTAAATAAATAAATAAATAAGTAAATAAATAAATAAGTGAATAAGTAAGTAAATAACTAAGCAAGTAAATAAATAAGTAAAAAGTAAATAAATAAATAAAATAAATAACTAAATAAATAAATAATTGATTCATTCATTGAATTCAATCCTCATCAGGCAACCACGTAACAGGACGACGTCGTTAAACAAACATTTATAATTGCAATTTTCTGCCTCTATTTTCCATTAAAAGTCATAATTTCAATTTCATGTGTAGATTTTCCAAATCGTACGCCTCGCAAATTAGTAAGTTGACTGTACTGTACTGTACGAGGTAGATGGTATTTTATAAAAGAGGTTCCACTCTAGCCCCCATTCCTGAATTGGTGCATCGTGATGTCAGACACTCCTAGCAAACCTCTTTAAATAGACCCTAAGTGAATTGCCATTACCGGCAGGACGTCCAGTAACAGCCTTCGCTGGCATGCAGATTTATGTAACGTGCTGTACATGTGCAGCACTCAGGCCGTGTCATTGGTCAACGACCACAAGAATCGAGAGGATCGGATGCGATCTTACATGCCGGCCTCTCACATCCTGCCCGGCGCTGCTGCAGGACTAGTCGATCTGTCGGAAGGAGACGGCAGACGACGGCGACGATAAAAACATAACCAACTGAAAACGCTGTTTGTAAAATAACTTGCTTGGGCGGGACAAAACACATGGAGCTATTTGATTTCCTTTGCTCATTCATCGTCGTAATTATTGGGCTAGCATTATCATCTTGGTCATCGTTGTCACCGATACGGTTGCCAACTTTTTTTGAAGAAAATACAGGAGACTAAGGAATCGACAAAATTTCACATAGAAAATAAACAAATTATTCTGTTCAGTTACTAAAAACAACTTTATTCTACGCTTCGGCAGCTAGGTTTAAATTAAGAGTATTTTGATACAGATTTTGTCTTGCGTAATAGTTGAAGTCGACTACAGTTTTCAGCTCTTATTTACTGGCTTTTAAGGAACCCGGAGGTTCATTGCCGCCCTCACATAAGTCCGCCATTGGTCCCTATCCTGAGCAAGATTAATCCATTCTCTATCATCATATACCACCTCCCTCAAATCCATTTTAATATTATCTTCCCATCTACGTCTCGGCCTCTTCAAAGGTCTTTTTCCCTCCGGCCTCCCAACTAACACTCTATATGCATTTCTGGATTCGCCCATACGTGCTACATGCCCTGCCCATCTCAAACGTCAGGATTTAATGTTCCTAATTATGTCAGGTGAAGAATACAATGCGTGCAGTTCTGTGTTGTGTAACTTTCTCCATTCTCCTGTAACTTCATCCCTCTTAGCCCCAAATATTTTCCTAAGAACCTTATTCTCAAACACCCTTAACCTATATTCCATTCTCAAAGAGAGAATCCAAGTTTCACAACCATACTGAAGAACCGGTAATATACTGTGACTGTTTTATAAATTCTAACTTTCAGATTTTTTTGGGTGAGAAAAGCTTCTCAACCACATTTCCCATATTTATTCTGCGTTTAATTTCCTCCCGAGTAGCATTTATATTTGTTACTGTTGCTCCCAGGTATTTGAATTTTTCCACCTCTTCAAAGGATAAATCTAGTTTCCAGCTCTGATTTGGTAAAATGTGTCGTGTTCATGTTTCGAACATCTGTCCAATTATTCATAAGATGAAACATCCTCTTTGTATGAACATTACTGCTTGGCATGCTTAGAACAAAACTTGTCAGTTTTTTTTTTTCAAATGTATAACATCAACACTGTTTGATTTTAAACGTGTGAGCACTATAACCCATTTCTGGGAAGCATTACTTTCTATAAACACTGTGCATTTTAATGCATCTCTTGAACAACAAAATTCATCATATAAATCACCATTCACGGTTTTTTTAGTAGGTTATTTTACGACCCTTTATCAACATCTCAGGTTATTTAGCGTCTGAATGAGATGAAGGTGATAATGCCGGTGAAATGAGTCCGGGGTCCAGGACCGAAAGTTACCCAGCATTTGCTCACATTGGGTTGAGGGAAAACCCCGGAAAAAACCTCAACCAGGTAACTTACCCCGACCGGGAATCGAACCCGGGCCACCTGGTTTCGCGGCTAGACGTGCTAACCGTTACTCCACAGGTGTGGACTCATTCACGGTAAAATCAAATGTTTATAATTAAAAAAAATTATGCAAAAATAAGGGAGAAAAATGCTCGAAGAGCAGAATAATACGGGAGCCGAGAGACTGTTAAAAATTAGGGGCAAATACGGGAGATCCCAGGAAATACGTGAGAGTTTGCAACCCTAGCCACCACTGTCATCGTTGCCGTTAACGTCACTGTTTACGCCATCGTCACTGTTATAATCTTCAACGTTATTATTATCATCATCATCATCATCATCAACAGAGTTATCATCATCGTTAGCGTTATCATCGTCACCATCATCATATACGCATTACGGTTTATGATTATGTTACTGTTACAATAAAAGGAGTTTTTCCCTTTGGTGTGAATACACTGCCGTTCGAAATTTATAGAATGACATTTTAAATATGTAACTACTTCGTGGTGAAATAAAATAATTTAATATGATGTATAAATTGATGTACAAGGGAGAGTCAAAAAGTAACCTTAATAACTGTTCTGTTAATTGAATATGTACAATAAGACTACAAACACTTCATTACTTTTCATCATATTATAACAGGAACACTTACATTGAACGTAGTGGGGACTATGTTGAAAAGTCATGAAGTGTCCATAGTCTTATTGTACATTTTCAATTAATAGAACAATTATTAAGGTTACTTTTTTACCGTCCCTCGTAGTTACGAATGTATTTATAGGATAAACCAACAATTACGGCTATTTGAGAACATTTGGTAAGATCTGAAGTACCAATATTAATTACAGTAACTCGAAAAAAATGGTATATGTTTTAAAATCGTTATCAATCAAATACTCTAATAATAATAATTACTTCAGTTGTGTTTCAAATAATGTATAAATCAAAGCAAATCACATTAGACCCAAATGGATTCTAACCTTCCGTTCTCGAGACATTCAAATCAGCATGTCATAATGTTCACAATAGAGAAGAAAACGGGGGAGGAAGAGGAAAGAAAACGGTATCTATTTTATGACTTTTTCGTTGCCATGTGATGTTCTGAGCTATCGGGCTTATGACGTGTTGGAAATGCTAGAAAGGTACAGGCCTATAGCATTAATTAAAAGGAGATAGATAGGAATTATCGCTGGCAATAACTCAGCTATTTTAGAGGGCTGTATAATTTAGTTTCCTATACTTGGTTTCACATAATTAACAACCTTAAAAAAATCACAATTGGTGATCCAAAAAAGTGCCATATCCATATAAATCAGGCCTGCACAAGGTTTGCGCTCTCCGAGCCGGCTCACAGCTCATGAGCGGAATGCAGATATTAGTTGCGCTCTGTATAAGGGTGGACTGGAAGAAGGGGTGATCTCGTACAAAATGTACACAAAAGGAAGTACTATTACGAGTGTTTATGAAATGAATTCCCGTTCAGTGTTTGCAGAACTATCTTGGATTATTATTAATTAATAAAGAAATATTTATTTTACAGAAACATCAGTTACAGATGTTCGATGCCTGCCTTTATTAAAGCTGATTATAGAAAACAGTTGCTTACAAATATAAATGTTGAGTCAAACATAGCAATCATTTTCACAGCCAGCCTGTGTAGTCGTGGATATTATTGCTAATGCTTAGTCTTGTAAAACTCAACCAGGCTAGTAGTTTTATTCAAACGATCTTTAGCCTTTAGATCACATTGAAGATCAATAAGTTCGAGCTGTAAATCGTTAAATGTTAAATGTTATGTTCCGTCTTTTAGATTCCTCCATACTGTACTGTAGCAGTAGGTAAGCAACGTGAAACAGTTACTGAGAATAGGCCTACACACTGCACTCCACTAGATAACTGAGTGGTCGTTTCCCTCTCCTCTACCTAAGTTAAGTCTATGTCATTCTGATGTATCTTCCTCTCCGTTTCGGCGAGCGGTAAACACAGCTCTCCCGCTCCGAAGGAGCGCGCGCGCTTGTTCAGCGCTGTTTGTGCAGGTATGATATAAATTTATAGAAAACAGTTGTGTTCGGAGATCCTAGACTTACATCCAATTATCCATCTGTGTATTGTGAGTTGTATCACTTGTGTTATCGTAATTTCTATCTACCCCTGGAGTACACCACAACCTTTACCTGCATGACACCCCTGAATCAGAGGATGACGCGTCCTCTGCTAATTAACCTACAAATATCCATGTTCTGAGAATGGGTGCGGGGCTCTCGACCCCATTAAACGGCCAATGAGCTCAGTGTATTATGATTTACTGATGGTGCCCCGGGCGTATGTTTAAACGGTACACAATTTCTTGTAGGTAAACTGAATAGATTTAGTAGTGGCATCAGCATGCTGGTACATTAGCAAGGGGATGCCTACTACACTGAAAGCAACTTCATGAATATAATGTACATCTTACACAATGTCAGAAGCTGCGAAGTCTTCAAAGATTCAATTTTCTTCCCATTCTGGTGTTTGTGATACTTAGTCATACAAGCGTGAGAAGAAACTAATGTTCCTATACACATGCTACTACCTATACATAAAAGCGTATTACTCTATGAATTTGGCAAATGCAATATAAAGTGGAACTCCACAATAGACACAGCAATGGTCCATGTGCGCGACAAGGTACGAACGCTGTCTTTCTAAGGAGTACAAGGGCTGTACAATGTTTTTTATGGCGTGCGGACCGAAACATAAATAATTAACGTATATAATTTTAAATAATATATTGTAGTATATGCAAAATATATAACAAAACAAATCCGTGATTAAGTATAATAAATACGTGATACATCTGAAACATAAAACAAACTTCTAGAGGAAAAACTCTCTAATTTATTTTATTTTATTTTATTGGGTTATTTTACGACGCTGTATCAACATCTAGGTTATTTAGCGTCTGAATGAAATGAAGGTGATAATGCCGGTGAAATGAGTCCGGGGTCCAGCACCGAAAGTTACCCAGCATGAGAAAGCAAAGTGATATTTTCCTAAGAACCTTATTCTCAAACACCCTTAACCTATGTTCCTCTCTCAAAGTGAGAGTCCAAGTTTCACAACCATACAGAACAACCGATAATATAACTGTTTTATAAATTCTAACTTTCAGTTTTTTCGACAGCAGACTGGATGATAAAAGTTTCTCAACCGAATAATAACAGGCATTTCCCATATTTATTCTGTGTTTAATTTCCTCCCGAGTATCATTTATATATGTTACTGTTGCTCCCAGATATTTGAACTTCTCCACCTCTTCAAAAGATAAATTTCCAATTTTTATATTTCCATTTCGTACAACATTCTCGTCACGAGACATAATCATATACTTTGTCTTTTCGGGATTTACTTCCAAACCTATCTCTTTAATTGCTTCCAGTAAAATTCCCGTGTTTTCCCTAATCGTTTGTTCATACTTCACTTAATGAGAAAATATAAATATTATTCACCACATTCCACAAATAAGTAGAATCCGGGAAAGATCTACAATATGATGGACACATGAGTTCATATGAATTCTCAAGAGTAAGGGTGGGAAACTCGCATTGTAAACAGAGCAGTCAGCATGGGTATCTACAAAGCTCGGAACTTGGGGACTTGTGTCTTTGAACGTGGCTAAGCGACCGGACTTCAATGTCAACAAACTCCCGCTTCCAGCACAGAGGTACTGTAAGGTCTGCTATAAAGGTGGTTCCTGGCCGGAACAACATATTGATAATATTATGGTAGGTTGAAACACGTAATTTTATAGCATATATATAAATAAACATGCAAAATATATCAAATTTACAGTTCTGCTCTGTACATTTTATTACAGTGTATGACTACATGCATTCGAAGATTTTCGAACCCATAACTTCTTCGTCTGTTAGTTAAACATGATTTGAAACGAAAGAAACTTATTTCCACGTCACATGAAGTGACGGGAGCAAACTTAAAATACTGAATGTTTTCACTGTCACTGTTTCCTGTTCAATTTTCAGCAGTTGCTAGCTGATCTCGTATCTGAGAAAGATAAGTATCCTAAATTTTTCTCGAAAATAGTTTTCAATTTCTCTGTCACTACTAGGGAAGGTTCCACTACGACTTTATCCATGGCTATGGACAAATTTTCCACCGATTTAAGACTACTGCAATGTCTTTCAATGAATGCCCGTTTCCAGTTTCTAGTTCATGTGTGGCACAACTTACAAAATATAAACTCTCCATTCAAAGAAAATAATGTATCTCCTCAGAATTCCTCCACGAAATTCTGTACCTAAAATTTAAGAAATATATTTTCAAACTTCTATAATACCCATTCGAATAACACGTTTTTTCTCGTTCCTCTAACAGACCGTTTACCTGTAATTCTCTGAATGTCATTTGCTTCGACATGACACAGTTTCTTCGTTCGTCTTCTAGTCATTCGATGTGACCACGTTCTTAGTACACACGACTGTCCCTGAGCACTTGCAGGGTGAGCTTTGTATACGTTGTACCTGTGACCTTACTCATGCGCACGACACACAAGTCCCCAAGTTCCGAGCTTTGGTGATCTACGTTCAATAGCAACTGTAGCGGGAGAAGCTAAGCTCTCTGAGAATGTCTCTTTCCCCGGCCCTTCTCAAGAGACAAAGAGAATGCAACGATTGATAATGAAGATGATGATGTGTTGTTCTTTGTGGTAATTGTGGCGATTAGTGTGATATAATACTTTACAGGGTTGTCCGGTTTCACATGGAACTACCTTGCCATGCTGTGGTGTGACATCAGCGACTTTTCACTTCTATCACAGCAGCTGAAAGGCCGTTTGCCTCTGTGTGCCGCTGCTAAAATATTCGCCCGGTGGTGCCGATTCACACATCTGAGAGGTCCGGTGCTTGGAAGAGACTTTAATCTGCATTGTCACCTTTCAGAGCAAACAGGCAGGTAGTCTATTTCATTATCAAGTCCCCGATTAAAACATAAATGCGTATGAGATTGCCGTCCAGCTAGCTTCTCCTTTGAAGAAGACGCTTATAAACTGTGTGTCATTACGCCCCATGGGAATAGCGAAGTGCCCCTCGGGGCGCTCGTTCACCGGCGCTACAAATATTAAAGTTGCTGCTTATACTGTATACGGTTGGCAGGTGAAAAAGGTGCAAAACTTAACCCTTTTATTTTATGCGACAGTTTACGTTCTACGAAAGTGTTTGGGGTTAAATGCGTCGTTATGTCGGCAAACACTTTAACAAGATAGAATCTGCAGATTGTTACCTGGAAACGTGTGTTTTACTTAGGTTTAATGACCCGCCATTATGAGAAAAGGTAATTGCTTAAGTGGCTACCAGCATATTCTTGCCTGAATTGGTGAGCAGACGTATTGGGGTAAGGAGTTCTAAAAAACAAGTGTTAATGTTTCTAGACGTTATTTTAATTCCAAATGTAGCGATCTTGCATCTCAACTATCTTAGAATATAATTCAAGTATCAATTAGAATATAATAAACAGAGGTAAAAAGTTCGTACCAAAACTGTTAAATATAGATAGAACAATAAATTATTCTTCTACAACTCGCGGCCTAAGTCATTTTCTATATTTCTGGACTGCAACAGGGTGACTGTTGCAGGTAATTGTTTGAATAGATATTGAAACATACACTCATCATACATAGGTCGAGAAAGTAAAACATTATGTCTATGTAAACCTTCGCCATTACTTGCCTACTCATGTATTACGTTTGGTTTATTTGGCTATAGTTGAATCTCTTATCAAATATGGTATAACTGGATGGGGAGGCATTACAAAAACTGCTCTTTTTCCTCTAATTATGTTGCAAAAACGTATAATCAAAATTTGTTTCAAAAGGCGATTGGATTATCCAACAAATTTGATCCATTCCGAATTGAATGTTTTTAGAATTGACCAAATTTATAAATACTCTTTAATGAAATTCTATCATAAAAATAGAATGAAATTTGTAGCTCAGCCACATGCTCATAATAAAGGGTGCGTCAGAAAGAACGGATGGATTTCAAACTATCGATACGCAACGAGGAGAGAGATATAGTGAGGGGGACCACGACTGTTTGGTCAGCCATAGAATGCAGTTTCAGTTGAGAATATGGTGTTGGTCTGGTGTACAACGTGCTTTCATCGTAGAGACATTTTTGAAAAATGAAGAGTCTGTGATCGCCACTCAGGACTCATTTCGACATCGGATGTCACGCTAGGATTCCAACTCGGAATACAATTTTGCGGTGGGTGGCTTCATTTCGTATCACAGGTTCAACATTAAAGAAGAAATCACCTGGACGAAATTCTATTGCACTGAGATTGTCCGAGGCTACGGTAAGATCTCGCGCCCTGCGACTTCTTTCTTTGGGACCATTTGAAGGCGTAAGTTTGTAAACATCGATCACATACACTGGACGAACTGAAGACAGCGATTCGTGAAGAAATCGTGGCAATTGCACCAGCTATGACTGTGAAAGTGATGGCGAACATCAGAAAACGCCTCGATGCCTGTATTGAAAGCCAAGGACATCATATGGATAATGTTGTTTTACATAAATAAACTGCATGTATTGGTGAATATGTTGATAACAATAAATTTTTGATTTGATGAATCTTTACAATTTTCTTGCCATGTGAAATCCATCCGTTCTTTCTGACGCACCCTGTACAAGACGAAATGAAATTCTTAAATTAGTTGAACCTAAATATTTCACATCTGCTGCTTTACTACACAGTACAAATTATGGTCCACGTCTATATAATTCGATAATAAAATTTCATCCAGAATTGGCTACTTTAAGCAATGAAATTTTCAGATCCAGAATTAAAAAATTTATATGACAGACTTCCCTGTATTTATATTATGTACAATGTATTGTAGAACAAGTTTATTTCTATCCTAAGTGTATTTTTCTATTTTATCTTGGTTACTATATCAACATGACCTGCACTAATTATACTACTAATAATAATTTAATATTAATCCATCAATCTCAACATCGTCTCTTTTTTCACTCAGTTATTACTAGTATTATTATTTACTAATTTTATTATCATCTTTTTTCTTAAGTATTTTGTCTACAAAGTATGTATATCTATGTAACGGAACTGTCCCCGAACACGAGTTTTGCTCTTTCGGGGTATTTTAATGTAACGTTTTTATGTATATGTTATTATTAAATAAAATCTAAATCTAAATCTAAATTTTGAATCATATTTCCAAGTAGAATATTTCTCTTGATTGTTGTATCCCCCTTGCAAAGAAAAGTATTCCATATAAATATTTCGTAGTACATCGTCCCTGAAATAATATTCCTTCTTTACAATATGTAGGCCTATACTTCTTCTTCTTCTCAAGGCACTAGAACTTCAAAATTGAATGTCTTGGCTTTCTCAACAATTTTTTTCCAGGAACTTCTATTCTGTATGACCATCATACAACAATTGATTCTTAGCTTCCTCAAATCATTCACAATATCATCTTCCCAGCGGCTTTTCGGTCTACCCGCTGCCCTAGTTCCCAGGAGTTTCCATTTATCTTTCACTAGCCTCTGGTCTTCCATTCTTTTAACACGGCCAAACCAACTTAACATCATACCCTGATGAAATTTATTATATTTTGATTGTGTATTAAATCATTTAGTTCTTTGTCAGTTTTTAATCTCCAGTTGCCATCTCTATCCTTGGAGGGCCCAAAGATTCTTCTTAAAATCCTCCTTTCAAAAATTAACAATTTTTGTTTGATTGATTCTTTCAATACCCAAGTTTCATAGGCATAGGTGACAACTGGCCTTATTATGGTCCAATATAATCTTAATTTGGCTTCTTTTGTTATTAGTTTGCTTTTAAATAAGCTTTGGTTGGCGAAATAGGTTCTGTTACCATTGGTAATCCGTTCTTTAATTGCATCTTCTATCGAGTTATTGTCATTTAATATTGTTCCCAGATATTTAAATTTATTGACTTGAGCAATCTCCATATCATTAATTTTCAGGTTATTTCTAATAGAATTCTGGTTATAATAATAATAATAATAATAATAATAATAATAATAATAATAATAATAATAATAATAATAATAATAATAATAACAATAATAATAATCCGTGGCGCTGCAGCCCGTAAAGGGCCTAGACCGACCAGCCGGCTGCTGGCCTCACGCCCACATGCCGAAGCAGAGGTGGACGATCATCCAACCAGAATGGAGGTATCGTGTGGTTAGCACGATGATCCCCCCAGCCGTTATAGCTGGTATTCGCAACCGGATTTCGCTACCTATCGTAGCTCCCCAAGTGCATCACGATGCTGGGTGGGCACCGGTCCCATACACGGTCCGAAATTTCATGAGAAAATTTCTTCCCCCATGAGGACTCGAACCAGCGCGCATTCCGTAACGCGAGTCCTAGGCAGGATGCCTTAGACCGCGACGCCACGGCGCAGGACAATAGAATTCTGGTTACCACATTTCAAATACTTAGTTTTATTTTCATTTATTACGAGACCAAATGCTTCAGATTGTTTTTTCACTTTTGTGAATGTTTCTACTAAGGCTTGCTTACTTCTTGCACTAATCATTACATCGTATAATATGCATACACATTATATAAATTTCCACGAAATATGTACAATATCTCCCTTTGCTGATAGGCTTGTATAATTACCAGTAAATCTTTAAGTTTAGCATTCTCGTGTGATTGGAAGATTTAAATTCTGCCGTGTTAATAACCACTCACTAAACTGCACAACTCCGCTGCAAACGTTAGCACGTAATGAAATTGCTTCTCTACTGTGCATATTGCTGTAATGTAGTTACGAAAGTCATCCATCGACACTGCGGATATACTGTGAGTTATTTACTGAACAAAGTACAGTATACACAACTAGTGAGATGATCTATATGCGTGGCTGCACACAATCCAAAATCTATGTTTTGGTACGAACTTCCTACCTCTAATAAGGACTGATACTGATTCCTATGGTAATGTCATATCGTAAGCCAAGAACTTCTTTTTTTTGGTTTAGTTTTCCCCATCACCGACATAAATTCTGGTTATTGTGTATACATTTATACAGGTTGTTTCCGAAGTGGTGTTACAAACTTTCAGGGATGATGGCGAAGGGCACATGTATCAATTTGAGATAAGGAACCATGGTCCGGAAATGACGGAGTCGAAAGTTATAAGCAAAAATAGTTGTCTGGAAATAGAATTGTAATTTGGCACCACGTGCCCTCCTTCCCTTAACTTTTGGAACAGTCGTGGGAAAATGGTATGGGCCGGATGTCTCCTACGTGGGTACTTGTCCTATACAATCTGTGAGCTTGTCTACTGTTCCCATTGGCTCATCCGTACACTCACTTTCTCTCTTATATCGAATTATGCACACTTCATCCCCTTCTTATTTATTCGCCAGTTTCCATACTCTCTCTCGCTATCATATTAATACTCGATCACAACGCGATAACACGCTAGAAATTCCACTTCACACATCATCTCTGTATTACTCATCTTTCACTGTTGCTACCTCTCGTCACTGGAACTCTCTGCCGCCTGAAGTCAAGGGCTGCCGAACATTGAAATCTCTCAAATTCAAGTTAGAAAATTATCTTATGACGAGTTGCCAAACTAACTTACTATTATGACAAGTGTTGTATTGCATGTTTCCACGTATTCACATTTTTTTATGTTCTAGTGATATTTAACTTATTTTATATTTTTGTTTTCATATTTTCCGATAATGGTATATCTCTAATGTGATAAGCTGAGCTATATACAGTATAATCATAGTTTTCCTTACTGTGTGTACTTAAAAATATTGTATTCATTGTATGCTTTGTACTGCACTATTTTATTACTACTATTAGTATTATTATTACTATTATTATTATTATAATTATTATTACTATTCTTATTTATTATTATTATTATTATTATTATTATCAATAATTGTCTTATTTTTTATTCTTTGATTCTTTGTATGCCTCATTTATTTTGACTTGCTGTTCACATTTGATTATGCTTTTTTCTTCCTTTCTGCATGTTATATATTATGTCTGATTTCTTCTTACTTGTTGTTTACATTTTATTATTATTTTGTTATTCAGTTTTGTGTGTAAAATTGTAGTGTACTTTGTATATTTGTAGTGTTTTTGTAACGCAGTTTTTACTCCTGGTTGAGTGTTAGAGAAGGCCGTATGGCCTTAACTCTGCCAGGTTAAATAAATCAATTGATGAACTAGTGGACTTACTCGTGAGGCTCTGATGATGGTGCGTGATGCACTGAAACAGCTGTAAGCCGGACGAATATTTCATATTTAACACGAGTAAGTCCACTAGTTCATCAATTAATTATATTCAAGTGTTAAAAGTGGTGTACGCAAGATTCAAAAATGGATTAAATAAATCATTATTATTATTATTATTATTAGTCGTAAATCAGGTCTACTTATTCCGCTCTCGTGTATTCCTCCATTTCACTAGGACTGATCAACTGTACACTGCAACTTGTACAGTACTTGTTATTTGATACACATCCTACGATAACGAGGCATCTTTAAATCTACGTCACAGCTGTCTTCACGGAAGGAAAATTGAAGTAATTTGCCTGTACGAATAAATATTGAATTTTACGACTTTGTATAACCTCGAGAGCGAAGAAGATTACAACGGAAACTAATGGGTACCGCAAGCTAGATAGCGGAGCACAACAGGTTTGACAAACGGCGTATAAAATGAGTTACTTATAAAGAAACTGCAGACGAGAGATTTGGAGTCTGGTTGTGAGAAGTTCATACCGCAGACAATTAATTTCACATTACAGCAAGTCGGGGCGTCTCATTGTGATCGATAGCGTGGAGCACCGCGAATAAATACAACGCAGCAGCCAGCAGAGGTCTGGCGGGCGAGGCGTTGTAGTTTTCATGATTAATGCTGTACGCAACAGACGGTGTGGCCGGCATATTAAGTTGGGTTATTACTCGCAGGGCCTCGGAGCAGAATGCAAATAAAAAAGATTGGTCCGGATGTAGTTTACACAACCCGTTTCTTGGGACAACTATTTGATGAAACCTTGTTATATGAGCCTTATTTTATTAATGTGCTGCACGTAAAAAGGTCAGATACCGGATATAGCTGGTAAGGTCCGCTGTTCATATCGACAGTGTCTCCCCGAGTCGTCATTTCGGAATTACTACTACTTTGAGTTTTATTTCTGTCTGCACCAGTTCACTGGGAGGTCATAATGAGCTGTAGCACGTGCAACGTTAGATAAAGTCTTTATGGAAGCAAAACAGGGTTCAAATCTCAGTTATTTTAAAATGAGTGTAGTCAGAAAGTAAGTTTCCTAAAACTGTAACATTTACAAACCAAAGACTAAATGGGAAATATTATACGGTTTGACTACAGCTATTTATAGGGTGAAATAATCCTGCAGATTGAAAGAGATGATAGGATACGCTTAAATGAACATAAATATAATAAGTGTTGTGATTAAATGCATGGTTAATTACAAAATTGAGTTGGAACTTTCAGCAGTGTAGCAACATCGCCGCTAACACACTCCTATTACTTACTTACTTATTGGCTTTTAAGGAACCCGGAGGTTCATTGCCGCCCTCACATAAGCCCGCCATCGGTCCCTATCCTGAGCAAGATTAATCCAGTCTCTACCATCATATCCTACCTCCCTCAAATCCATTTTAATATTATCTTCCACCTACGTCTCGGCCTCCCCAAAGGTCTTTTTCCTACCGGCCTCCCAACTAACACTCTATATGCATTTCTGAATTCGCCCATACGTGCTACATGTCCTGCCCATCTCGAACGTCTGGATTTAATGTTCCTAATTATGTTAGGTGAAGAATACAATGCGTGCAGTTCTGTGTTGTGTAACTTTCTCCATTCTCCTGTAACGTCATCCCTCTTAGCCCCAAATATTTTCCTAAGAACCTTATTCTCAAACACCCTTAACCTATGTTTCTCTCTCAAAGTGAGAGTCCAAGTTTCACGACCATACAGAACAACCGGTAATATAACTGTTTTATAAATTCTAACTTTCACATTTTTTGACAGCAGACTAGAAGACAAAAGCTTCTCAACCGAATAATAAGAGGCATTTTCCATATTTATTCTGCGTTTAATTTCCTCCCGAGTGTCATTCTTCTTCTCGTAATACAGATGTAAGAGGTCAACGAACTCAGGCCTGTCTGTCTTAGCGAACTACCTCCTATCTCTCTTTCTAGCTACTATGTTGCAAGCTGGTCACATCGGTCAGTGGCTTCAAATTAGCGGTATTTAAATTAAATTTACACGAAAACTGTCCACGCTATTGAAATAAGCCAAAGGGATAAATTATTCTTTATTAGATTTTTTATCGATATGGAGAAAAATCACGATCCTACTCGCAATAATTAAATAATATTCAATCTTCCTCAACTTGGTGAGGCTGCTAAAGACAAAGAATGTTAAACAGTAACATTTAAGATGTGACATCAAAAATATGTCTTACAAGAAGTTTGTTTACAATAAACTGAAATTTACTGTAGTTTCGCAATAATGACAATTTGCAGTAAAATAAAAAAACAGATAAAAATATGAGAAAATTCAACTGTAATTTGAATTGAAATACAAGTGTCGCCGTAAAATCTGCAGACAACCCTTCAAAGCTATCATATACATTTCCTTAATTGTTGTTGGGACTCCAAATTTATGACAATAAATCAGTGTTAAACATTTGAGAAAGCGATTTAAGAGGAATATTAAATATTTAGGGGTGGTAGTATGAATTGCTCTGAGTAAAAATATTCATTGTCAAATTTTCAACGTTTCTGGAAATATAACTGTTTGAATGTTGCCCATAACAAGTCTTACAAGTGGCAAGAGGGAAAGACTAATGAGTCAATGACTAAATTTATTGCTTATTTACATAATATGAATATATTTCAAAAGTCCAAAATAATTATTAAAATTGCTGACAGTAATAATTGATGCTCTTATGATGTCGTCTGTCGTTCTTTTATGATAGCGACCAGTTCGTTTATTGTGTTTGCTTTGTTTTTGTTAGCTTCGTCTTTAATCAATCCCTAAAAAAATCTGGGGACCTTGATGGCCATCGTTCAGTGAATGTGAGATAGAGGTGGTTTGTCGCCTAGCGGTTAAAAAGTACAGGGATTCCGTCATGCTGGAAGAAAATGCCAAGCTGTTCCTCTACATCCATTATAAACAGTGCTGTCCTCAGATGATCTCAGAAGATCGACAAGTACTATTCCTTTTTACGTAGTCATTTTGTTGTTCCTTAGAACCATTTGTAAGTAAGCCTTGTCATGCGTAACATTTGAACAGTTATATCTCAACACCCATTGAAAATTGGACACATGCTTATATGAAAATTTTTCTCAGAATAGTTCATACTACCACACCTTACAATATTTATCATTCATCAAAAATCACCATGTTTAATCATCTTCAAAGTTATCAGTGCTTCTACTGGTAACTGTACCGTATTATGTAATTATATCACTATTAGTACTAATTTGAATAAATAGCGTTATGCAGCGATACTGCATTACTGTTTCGCAAACTACAATTAATTAATTAATTAATTTACTTTTTATTTGTTTATTTATACTGGCGCAGTTAAGGTCGTAAATCTGTGGCCGGGAAGAAAAAGGTCTTAAGTAAAAATTTTATACTTATCAGGAGAGCAGTAGAAAAATTGAAATTGGTATCAATTATAGAGTTTTTTTTTAATTAAGAGGTTTTTCTTGGATATCATTTATTTATATTTCTTCTAAAATAGTAATGTTGCTCATTTAACATTTTTTTTTATTATTTCCAAAAATAGCCGCACTTAAGCTCCTTTTAAGACTACAACCCAAATTGAAAAGAAGGGACTATTTAAACATAAGACCTTTTTCATGTCAAAATAAATGAGAAATGTAAATTATTAGGAATGCAAAATAGGTCTTAAACAATATAAGACTGTTTACATGGTGCTTAAAATTTTAAAAGAAAAGGGCATCAGTGTGTGATAAAATAGCTAAAATACAAGTTAGACCTTTTTAATAGGGAAGCACGGAAAGCAAGCATGTGATATTTGTAAGGAATAAAGTATTAAATATTCTTAAGTCCTTTATTCTGTGAGTGCTCTATTCAAAAAGTACTTAGGACATTTGGTAAAGCTCTATAAATCCAGTCAGGAGTCTTATTTGACTTTAACCTTTTACCAGATTGTAGAGAATTGTTTCCGCTTTCAGAATATATAAAAATCTCATTTTCACAAAAAATTGACTTACAACCTTTTTCCTCCCAGCCACAGAAATAATTCTGCAGTCTACAGTTTTTGTAGTTTATTATTATTATTATTATTATTATTATTATTATTATTAACTACTTCCATAAAATTTAATTATTCTCTTAATAACGTCTGTATTATTAGGAAAAATTCTATTAAAGATCTTGGTGTACTACTCGATTCTAAATTATACTTTCACGATGATGTTCAATATATTTATAATCATTCAATAAGAATGCTTGGTTCAATAAGGTCTATAACTTATTCTTTTTCTACTTCTGCGTCTCTATTAAATCTATACTTTACTTTGGTTCGATCTAAACTTGAATATGCATCAGTAGCCTGGAATTCCATTACTTCAACCGATTCGGTTCAATTGGAAAATATTCAGAGAAAATTTATTTCCTTATGTGCTTTTCGATTTATATCCAATTCCTCTGACTTTAACTATGAGATTACCTGTAAATATTTTAACTGTTGTAGCCTTTATGCTAGACGTGTAAATCTTGATTATCAATTTTTTTTGCAAAGTTATCAAGGGTGATATTGATTGCGAGTCTATCATAAACAATATCAGCCTTCGTATTCCTACAAAAGGTTTAAGATTTCAAAAAATGTTTTATAACAGAAATTCAAAATCACTTTCTTCAGTCTGTAGATACATAAAATATGCCAATTTGCATGGGCACAATTTAGATCGTTTTAAGGTTTAGTTTCGTTTTGGTTATTAGTTTTTACTGTTATTCTTCTCAATTTTATTTATGTATGTTTTTGTTTATTTAAGATATTATTTATTTTGTTTTGCATATTTGTATCTTCTGTTTGTGCATTGTGCTGAACTATAATTGGCCTCTGGCTGTTGTTCAGCACACAAATATTAATAATAAATAAATAAATAAATAAAATAAATAAATTATTTATTGAATACAGGGGCTTTGTACACAATTATTGTTTTAACATATTGTCGTCTTCTATAATATATAACTAGTAAATATTTTTAAGTTTCTATAACATGATACTACAATGCCTGTATTTATAAAGACAATTTAGAATCATCTTAATTTTCCTCTTCCTCGTCAACTTGAGATTCTATGTCGTCAGACAAAGAAAATTTTGGATGCGCTAGCAATGCCAAGAATGTTTCGAGCTCCAAAAAGTCTATTCGAACATTTTAATGAAATTATGCGCATGGGCGAATATAAATCATATGTCTAGGAACATGAATGCTACAGTTGGCGATAGTTACAGTTTTTGTAGTGGAAGTTACATAGATTTCTAACCAGTAGTGCTATACACATCGATGATCACGCTAAATACTAACAATCGTTAATTTCTTAATCATATTACGATTGAGATAGTTGCATACATGCATAATGCAAATCTATAAAAACTTCAAGTTAAAGAGACTTGCACATATCAGCCAACTTACTCCACAAAACTTTTGTAAACAAAAGTTATGTACAGCTGAAAGAAGCTACAAAATATTAGTAGAGACATCTTGGGAGAACAAGAGATAATAAGCAGAAGTTATCTGAACTATTTGTTACAAGCGCTGATAAATCTGTATTTAATTTTCCATGTATTCTTGAAAGTTATTAATGAAGTTAAGTTCATAAGAGTAGAAGTTAACTCTAAAGTAAGTTCCCAGTTTGAAATGACTGTATCTTCTGTACACATTAACAGTTTGGTTTCATATAGATACGATTATGACTTTGAGGGATTCTTTTTCACTGTTATGGTAACTTTGTCACACTTGTATAAGCTACCGCGATTAAGAATACAGACAGCAAAATTTTTTTGGACGGCCATACCTTTTTCCCTTACTTACCATTGTTGTTTACATCCTTGTAAGTTGACAACACTGAACGTGGTGAAAGAGAAGGCCTGATGGCCTTAACTTCGCCAGAATAAATAAATAAATATTATTATTATTACTTACTTACTGGCTTTTAAGGAACCCGGAGGTTCATTGCCGCCCTCACATAAGCCCGCCATTGGTCCCTATCCTGAGCAAGATTAATCCAGTCTCTACCATCATATCCTACCTCCCTCAAATCCATTTTAATATTATCTTCCCATCTATGTCTCAGCCTCCCCAAAGGTCTTTTGCCCTCCGGCCTCCCAACTAACACTCTATACGCATTTCTGGATTCGCCCATACGTGCTACATGTCCTGCCCATCTCAAACGTCTGGATTTTATGGTCCTAATTATGTCAGGTGAAGTATACAATGCGTGCAGCTCTGTGTTGTGTAACTTTCTCCATTCTCCTGTAACTTCATCCCTCTTAGCCCCAAATATTTTCCTAAGCACCTTATTCTCAAACACCCTTAATCTCTGTTCCTCTCTCAAAGTGAGAGTCCAAGTTTCACAACCATAAAGAACAACCGGTAATATAACTGTTTTATAAATTCTAACTTTCAGATTTTTTGACAGAAGACTGGATGAGAAAAGTTTCTCAACCGAATAATAACAGGCATTTCCCATATTTATTCTGCGTTTAATTTCCTCCCGAGTGTCATTTATGTTTGTTACTGTTGCTCCAAGATATTTGAATTTTTCCACCTCTTCGAAGGATAAATCTCCAATTTTTATAGTTCCATTTCGTACTATATTCTGGTCACGAGACATAATCATATACTTAGTCTTTTCGGGATTTACTTCCAACCCAATCGCTTTACTTGCTTCAACTAGAATTTCCGCGTTTCCTCTAGTTATTATTATTATTATTATTATTATTATTATTATTATTATTATTATTATTATTATTATTATAACGTTCTCTAGTTGCTATGCAAACAAAAGATATCATGGTGCTGTTACAACTACTGTTTTCTTTTTTCAATGTTCCGAACGCACTGTAGCCCAAAGGCTTATATTTTATGTTATAACTGTTTTCATAACATGGGAGGGATGATAGCAGGAGGAAGAATAGTAAAGTGTATAAGATTTGGTGATGATAAGGCGTTATTAGCAGAAGAGAAGACAATACTAAGGGATATGCTACTGGAGCTAAATGACAGCTGTAAGCAGTATGGGATGAAGATAAATGGAAACAAGACGAAGACCATGGTCTAGGAAGAAAAGTAAAGAAGATAAATTTGCCATTTCTAAATGAGGCAGTAGAGCAAGTGGACAGTTTCAAATACTTGGGGTTTACTATAAGCAGTAACATGAGCTGCTGCCAGGAAGTCAAAAGGGGGATAGCAATGGCAAAGAAACTAGGTTTTAATAGACAAAGGATCATCTTCTGCGGACCTCTGGAAAAATAACTAAGAAAATGACTAGTGAAGTGCTTTGTGTGGAGTGTGGTATTGTATGGGGCAGAAACATGAACTTTACGACGAAGTGAAGAGAAGGAACGTGAAGCATTTGAAGTGTGGATATGGCAAAGAATAGAGCGTGTGAAATGGACAGACAGAATAAGAAATGAAGCTGAGTTGGGAAAAGTGGTGAAGAAATAATGTTGTTGAAACTGATCAGGTAGAGAAAAAGAAATTGACTGGGTTACTGGATAAGAAAAAACTGTCTACTGAAGGATGGATTGGAAGGAATAGTGACCGGGAGAGAAGTTCGGGGTAGAAGAAGATATCAGATGACAGACAACATTAGGCTACATTAATCATATGTGGAGAAGAGAGAAAATAGGAAGGGTTGGAGAATGCTGGGTTTGCAGTGAAAGACATGCCCTCGGGCAGAGAACTATGTATGAATGAACTGTTGCTGAAATTAGTGGTAATGATAATATATTTGGCGAGGATATGTCTGGAGATTAACTGTGACAGAATAAATCAAAAGTTTTATAAGAATCTCCTAGGAGTTCTTCCGTTTTTCTTCGTCATCCCATCACCAATCGACACAATTTCCCTTTCATTTTCATCTCCGTCTAGAAAAAAATGAGGCATGTACTCTGTTTGAGTGACGCCGAATCGGCCGTCGGTCAAGATTTCGCGATTTTCCCAAAGACTGAAAGTGGTAGGTTCTAGATGCTTTATAGATCTGCCAAGAGACACCGAGTAGCATCTCTGACGGGTACATTACTCATAGAATAGATCTGTTAGTTTTGGCAGGCTACGAGAGGCACGACATACGGGTCTGATGGCTGAAGAGACATCGTGTCGCATCTCTGACGAGTATATTACTCATACAATAGATCTGTGGGTTTTCGCAGGTCACGATAGGCACGACGTAAGGGTCTGATGGCTCAAGAGAAATGACAGGACCGGCTTACCACAGTTGACATTAAAATTATCTTTACTGATGCACGAAAAGGTTAATTTTGGCTGAAGTGCTTAAAGATGTACTATGTAGCGGCCTATAACCACCTCTATACCTCTGCCTGGCATTTGTTTTACAGCTGGGAAAAGGCTCGGAAAAAGGGACAGGTGAACTATGATATAGTATGGATTACGTAAGAGTGAAAGGCTTTATTCTTAGTATGTAATTTTTAGGTTATGTTAGATAGATTTAAAGGGAAAAATAAATATTACAGAGATATGACGAGTACATCCGATCCAGTAATTACATAATGAAGCTAGACGCAGGTCGTGTGGAATGATGTAGTGACTAGGCTATACTAATCCCCCTTAAGGGAAGAGTCACGAGCGGGGACTGCCCACACACACAGGCCTCTTGGGTGGGCCCACTGCGCTACCCGGGATGGAATGATGTGCATGCTAGAAGTACCTGACGCTCTACAGAGACCCCTAGGGGCCAAAATCGAACTATCCTGCAGTCTGCAGAACTCCTTTTACATTTCCACGTAGGCATCACCGTGGTCATTAACTCTGGTTCCACGAGGTACCATGAGTTCACTGTAGATCCCACAGTAAATAGCACTACCATTAGCAACTAATTACCACTTACCACGGGGTCCAAGTTCGCGGCGGCCGACTCTGCATCGGTCGCAAGCCCAAAATGAGGGAGAAACGGAGATGATAATGATGAAAGGGAGGAAGTGTAGATGAAGTGGAGAGAGTTGGTGGAATGAGACAGGGAAAAGAGAGTACCCCGAGGAAAATCTTCTGCAAAGCCAGCTTTGTCCACAAAAAATTTAATTGCGACCCGAACGTGGATCGAACCCGGGCCGCCTGGAAGAAAGACAAGGGCGCTAGCTTGTTCCAAAGACAATCGAAAGCAGTGATACAATGATATAAGAGGAAATGGGAGGAGAAATAATTGAAAAGTACTCAATCGCGCTATTTTAGAAGGGAATTTGGGGCCGCGAGAAAAAATCTATGTGAGCTCCAAGTCGGTAGACCAATTTGTCTCAGCTACCACATGAGAAAGAGAGGCATATTAAATAGAGGACTGAGCGTGTTGAACAGCATAGAAAACCACGAGGCACGAAGTTCATATTACGTTTCAGTTTCATTGATAAAAAATGACGTCAGAGTGAAATTTTCATGTCAAAGATTTACAATTCTTCTCTCCTTGTAGGCTGAATAAAGAGGTTTAAATAAATATTACAACCACATAATCAGCCCGAGCGGGATACGGAAAGCCACCAGGGATCAGCCACAGGTATTTAGCCAGGCTCTCTACCGGCTCAGCTATACTGATGGTTATCAATGAATCAATAATAATAGTAGTAGAATAAAGTTTCTTTTACTCATGTAAATTACATTGGATGTACTCGTATTACTAAGACTAAACAGATACTTCAAAAACCACCCGCACCAAATGGCCAAACGTGTATTCCATACGAATGATTTCACAATGAATTTATTTATACATACCGAAAGTGAACATCTGTGTAAACATTTACGCAAAACTGTTTCGCATATATATAAGAAAACAGACGTACAAACAGATCTGCCAAAAAAGAAATAATATATATTTTAGAGAGGGAAACATTTTATTGCACCTGGCAAAAGATGCTATCTGTGAGTATGACAGTGAACAGCGTAAATCTGAAGACAGTAGAGGAATAAAAAAAAAGTTCTACCCTTTATCAAGGATACACCAGCAGCACTATCACCTTTATTTTTTAACTTTGCTCTAGAATATGCCATTAGGAAAGTCCAAGAGAAAGAGAGGGTTTGAAATTGAACGAGTTACATCAGCTGCTAGGCCATGCGGATGACGTGAATATCTTAGGAGTAAATTAAAAAAAAAATAGGAAAAAACACAGGAATTTTAGTTGAAGCAAGTGAAGAGATGAGTTTGGAAATAAATCTCGAAAAAACAAAGTACATGATTATATCTCGTGAGCAAAACATAGTACGAAATGGGAATATAAAAATTGGAAATTTATCTTTCGAAAAGATGGAAAAGTTCAAAAACATTTGAGCAACAATAAGGAATGTTAATGACACTCGGGAGGAAATTAAACGCAGAATAAATATGGGAAATGCCTGTTATTATTCGGTTGAGAAGCTTTTGTCATCCAGTCTGCTCTCAAAAAGTCTGAAAGTTAGAATTTATAAAACAGTTATATTACCGGTTTTTCTGTATGGTTGTGAAACTTGGACCCTCACTTTAAAATAGGAACAGATGTTAAGGGTGTTCGAGAATAAGGTGCCTAGGAAAATATTTGGGGATAAGAGGGATGAAATTATATGAAAATGGAGAAGGTTACACAACGTAGAACTACACCTAACATAACTAGAAATATTAAATCCAGACTTTTGAAATGGACAGGGCATGTAGCACGTATGAGCGAATCCAGAAATGCATACAGAGTGTTAGTTGTGAGGCCGTAGGGAAAAAGACCTTTGGGGACACCAAAACGTAGATGGGAGGATATTAAAATGAATTTGAGGGATGTGGGATATGATGGTAGAGACTGGACTGATCTTGCTTAAGATAGGGACTGATGGCGGGCTTATGTGAGGGCGGAAATGAACCTCCGGGTTTCTTAAAAGCCGTAAGTAAGTAAGTAATAATTAAGTAAGTAAGTAGTAATTGAGTAAGTAAGTAATATATTTTCTTTTCACATGAAGCTACCTTCCAAAATTAGTCCCAGATCACAACAAATTTTTAATACGGTTCACTCAAAGTATATCGTACGTATCTAGAATCACTTTAATATATCAGAACTCGCGATTACAAATAAAACGTGTGGTAGAACAGGTCTGTAACTGCTTCCGACGACGAGATGTTGCTGAAAGAGTTCACACAGCACGGCTAGTTTTATACGAAACTTCGGTGTCCTCATGTCCATAGTGAGGGGAAAAGGCATCATTGAATTAGTCACACTAGCTACATTGGTTCATGGCCTTACTACTAATAACATTAGCATTCAGCTGTGGCTCGCATGCATGTTACAGTAAGCATTTGAAATTCTGTAATTTTTGTTTCACCATTGATCCCGGAACGGGTGCCTATATTTAATACGGAGACAGACTTATTCTACGTCAAAAAGAGTTAATCTGCGTGAAAATTGCGATATCAGTAATTCGCATCGAGGTATTAATTGGTTCATCTATCTCCACTGGAGTGAATAAAAGTAGAAAATCTAATATAGTTTACAACAAAGTTACGTCGATGCATTTGCTAACAGGTAAAATGTACGTACTATGTACTGTACTTCAAGTAATAACTCACGTGACAGCGTGACATTAGGAGAAGTAGTACTTGGTACTTATCTGGTACGTTGAATTCAGGAAACGAGGTTACTCACCTGAAAGAAAAAGAGATCAGTATTAGTATACGATAATTAAACTTTCATCTCCATGCATTATTATTAGGGCTCGAATTTTTAATGCTAAAAATGGGAAAATATTTATTTTATATGTGCTAAAACTCGGAAAAAGTATGCGACAAAAAAAGGAAAAATATTTAATTATGTTTCAATTATTTTATGTCAATATAAATAACATGCAGTACTCATCAGTATAAAATATACTGTTTCGCCAACTCCTGAACATTCACCCTCAAGTTGTCCATCACATATGACTGACGATTATCACGGAACACTGCCTTGTACTCAGAAAAAGAGCGCCCTAGCCATTGAGGAACAACATGCACTCCCTGGAGACATGTTTATGATTGAAACGAAAACAGAGGCAGCTAAAGTTTATGAAAATACAATTGCTTCCTGAATCAGCGTTATTATAACTTCCTTAAATCCATTTTAATATTATTCTCCCATCTACATCTCGGACCCTCTAAACTACTTTTTCCCTCCGACTCACAACTAACACTCTATATGCATTTCTTGATTCGCCCATACGTGCCACATGCCCTGCCCATCTCAAACATCTAGATTTAAAGTTCGTAATTATGTCAGGTGAAGAATATAATGCGTGCATTCTGCATTGTGTAGCTTTCTCCATTCTCCTGTAACTTCATCCCTCTTTATTCTGTTAAATTGGAAAAATCATATTAAAGATATTACCCCCAAACCAAATTCAGCTTGTTTTGCTATTAGATCTATGCAAAAGATAGTAAATATCAATACCTTAAAAACAACATGCTTTGCATACTTCCACTCGGTAATGAGTTTTGGAATAATATTCTGGGGAAATTCCACAGATAGTAACAATATATTTCTATTACAAAAAAGAGTAATTAGAATAATAGTAGGTGCCAAATCTAGGAAATCGTGTAGGATTATTTTCAAAAAACTACAAATAATGCCCATGGCTTGTCAGTATATCTTTTCATTAATAGTCTTCCTCGTATGTAATCGTGAAAACTTTGTAACTAATTCAACAGTTCATAGCATAAATACACGTCAAAAAAATGACTTTCATACTCCATCGGCAAGTCTATGGTGCTATCAAAAAGGAGTGCGTTATATGGCAGTAAAAATTTTTAATAGCCTCCCTATCGATACCCTATCGATATAAAAAATGAAACTCAAAACATAAAATTATTTAGGGCCAAATTAAAGAAGTACCTAATTTCTCACGCCTTCTATTCTGTAGGTGAATTCATGACATTCAATAACACTTCATGAAATTGATACTAAAACTTTGTGTTGTACTAGTAGACTATATTGTAAATCTCGTCTGTATATATTTCATCTAGACTGTGACTATAAATTAAGATTTTATAATAGTATTAAGTTTTTTGACTTGTTCCATATTCTAGCTGTAAGCATGTATGAATACCATGGAATGTTAATAAATACTATACTATACTACTACTACTACTTAGCCCCAAATATTTTCCTAAGCACCTTATGCTCAAACACATTTGACTTCCGTTTCTCTCTCAAAGTGAGAGTCCAAGTTTCACAACCATACAGAACAACCGATAATATAACTGTTTTATACATTCTTTTTGACAGCAGACTGAATGACAAAATCTTGTTAACCGAATAATAACAGCCGTTTCCCATATTTATTCTGCGTTTAATTTCCTCCCGAGTGTCATTTATATTGATTACTGTTGCTTCAAGATATTTAAATTTTTCCAGCTCTTCAAAGGATAAATGTCCAATTTTTATATTTCTATTTCGTACAATATTCTTGGCACGAGACATGATCATATACTTCGTCTTTTCGGAATTTACTTCCAAACTTATCTCTTTACTTGCTTCAAGTAAAATTCTAGTGTTTTCCCTAATAGTTTGTGGATTTTCTCCTAACATATTCACGCCATCCGTATAGACAAGCAGCTGATGTAACCCGTTCAATTCCAAACCCTCGCTGACACATATCAATACCTTTCAAAATACAGAAAGAATTTTAGTTGTTTGGGTTGTAGGGACAAATCTGATTGAGGAATTTAAAATTTGACTGAATATGCCCAAATATTTTGTATTTAAGGACTATCACGAAAATACCCTTGTACTATCACGAAATTATACCAGCACTTACAGAGTGCTTATTTTTTCGTTTATTTGTATTGTTTGTTTGTAACTATTATATAAATTTATTTGAGGTAAAGATGCTGACGTGTAACTTCCTGAAACCTAACAATGTACGTATATTAAAACACAATTTTTTTTTTAAATTTGAACCTCATTTTTGCACTAAAACGTTAGTATCACGAAATTATCAGACTCTATCCTACTTTTGTGAATCTCGATTTCCAACTCTAGCAATCTTAAACTATAAAAACATTGCCAACTTCATCTAGAGAGTGATTTGGGGCGTGCTTTGTCAAGTTTGATCTTTTTTAGATGAGAAGTCCCACACATCTCAGCAATTTTTCTGTATTTATTATTTGAATTACACATACGCTTGAATTAATTAATTTATTTGGCGCTGCCACTCTTTCTTAATAAATCTGAAAGATAAAATATCGTGCAATGCTTTTCATGCCACAACTTTTGACATACATGTATTTTTGTGAAAAATGAAAATTATTACAGTCTACATACATTTTTGCACTAGCACCGTTTGAAATTCAGAATAAAAGAACTTATTACTTTATGTAAGCCTTTCTTTCTACCATTATCAATTTGCGCTACGTCATTAACAAAAAACACAATATAATTAAAATGCCTCAGTTTTATTTCTTCTGTATATTTGGATAAAAACTGATAAACCGTGAAAGGAGACGGCTGAGAATTTCGAAAATGTTCCAAGTGAGGTGCAGATTAATAAAGTTTTTGTACTTGCGTAATGACTACCGAAAGGCAGACAATATTATTATGCAGAGAATGTAAGTACTAAAACATAAGTAAATATTAGAAATGAAATTCCTTAAAAGTGAAATATGAAAGAACGAAAAAAAATAAATAAATAAAAATAATTATGTGACTTTTGGCACACATAGTAATGTCCTAAAAAATAAAATAAAGAACTATATTCCTTTACAACACACACACTGAACAACTCTTTGGTATATAGTTTCTAATTTTCTTCTGGTACTGTCCGTTACTCAGGAGAAGACGAGCGGAAAGAATGTGACCTTCTTGACTATCGCTGCTGATTATTATAAACATCGCTCAGATAAGCATCCCAGTAGCCAGGTTATTACTCGTGCACGAAACATGAGTAACAATGCGTATGGAAATTAAAGCTGAGTTGAACAGAAGGAGACCTAATGTTTCCGCTTACTGCAGTACAAATATTGCACGTGTTGTCTTACGTTATCTGTTCACATCCCTTCCTCCTCAGTCCGCTCTCGTCTTCTCCTGAGTCACCGACAGTACATACAATTCCATTAGCAGAAATGTTCCCCATTCTTTGTTTTCTTATAATTATCAAGCATGATATTTGAAATAAAAAAAACTGACAATATTCTACAAAACTGCTTTCAATGTTGAGCAAAGGAGATATCATTTATTTTTAGCACACAGAATAATAAATGTTTAACATTGCTTTGTGAGAAATAAAAAATTCCTTGCATGTTCTACAAACACATTTTCATACATTACTGAAGTCAATCCAAGGAGTTACTTTAATGAATGTACAAACTCCTATCTCACTGAAAAATAATATGCAATACATCAACGAATTCCAACAAAATAAATATTAAAACTCACACACCAAAAGAAACATATAATATGCAAACATAATAATGAAATAACGCCCACAGTCTGAACAGTGCTAGAAACATAATATATTCATTTATTCCTTTGTTTGTTTATGACATCATCTCGTTACATTCTATCTGATATTTTCTACCTCCAGATATTCTCTTTCAATTTCATGTCAACATTCCGTCTTGGTTGTCATTCTTGAACAACATGTGCAGTAATTTTAACAACAATCGATATCTGTATCCGGATCTGATATACAGGGTTTTCCATAAAGAACAGCAAACATTTTGTTATGTTGCAGTATCAGTAATTCTGAATAAAATGTTCATATAAACACCTACTGAATTGTCAAAGTATGCGGAGATACATTTATTGTTGTTTATTGTTAGTAAAATAACATGTTCAAAAATACAGTCTTAATTCTTCCCTGAAGAAATAAAAACTCGACCGGACTTGTAAAATTTTTATGAGAGGTATAAAATAACGACAAATTCATTATTGTTTGTGATTAACTGACAAAAACCACAAATAATAAATTGACAGTTCATAGCAATTATCCGAAAATCAAATTGCCAACTTCAAGAAACTTTACAGCTCTAGTGTGGTAACAGTATATGCTGTACTACCTAGGCTGTCCTTGAAATTATTTTATGATTGCACCACCATGAATAATACGAGCGATCAAATCGTCTATATATTTACTTTTTCTTTGTATAGTTCATTTTCCACCCCACCTCATAAACCAAAATCTAAAGGAGTGAAGTTTGGAGGCGTTGGTGGCTAATGAACGGGTCCACCGCTACCGATCTATCATTCAGGGAAAATGCAACTCAGACTACCAGATGGCTCTAATTTGCAGGAGATCCACCGTGCTCAAAGACCATACAACCTCCTATAGCCAAGGGAACCTGCAATAATAATGGAAGTATGTTTTGCAGAATTTTACATAAATGGGTTCTGTGAAAATAATTTAATACGAAGGGCCCAATTAATTGACTGTCCATTATACCGCTGTATCGCGTGCATAGCCAGATTCAAACAGCTGTATTTCAACCTCTATTCAGAATAGGACATATGTTTATTTGAGCTTCATTACTAAGAATTATCGATACTATAACATTCCATAATACTTACTATTTCTTCTGAGACACTCTGTACATTGCAGATGGTCTTTCTTACAAACCTATAGACATTATACAGATAAAGATGTCTTAGCACAAATCTTTAGAACATTAGTTCGCATTTCTGTCAGTCACAAATTTATTATTAGACATTTAATACACATTAACCTAAAATTTACTAGAGTAAGTGTGTTTATAAAGATCTCCAGCGACAATACAAAAACGAAAGTCCAATATTTGCGTAATGCCTTGCCTTTTATCTATTCCAAATCACGGGAAATAGACGAAATCAGGTCGAAACCATATTAAATATTTCCGTATTTGTCTCGTACACAACCAAAATTATTCCGTCATTAAGCGATCCTGAATGAACTTGTTTCCGGTGTGAAGTCATTAAGCGTAAGCGTCTAATAGCATAAACAGACATCACAACGTTTGAGCAGGCGTGAGGCTACCAGAACAAGATAAGATGTGTACATATTAGCATGACAATATCAGTGCATCATGTTTGTTGTGATGTTAGTGACAAGAGGAATTTGTGCTAGGGTCAAGCTACAATCATTAATTTAATAACCATCAGCACTATCACAATGATGATGATTCCAATAATAATAATAATAATAATAATAATAATAATAATAATAATAATAATAATAATAATAATAATAAAAACATGGATAAATAACATTACAGATGTGGTTAAAATTATTCGAGTTAAACATATTTTTTAACGTTTCATGAGATAATTCATTTTTATGAATTACACAACAATAGCAATGTTTTCACACACTTCCTTTCGGGTCACAGTAAATTTGCAAAGAGAAAGAAAATTTACGTTCCAAAAAGACAACAAAAGAAGGAGACATATTATATTCTATTTGAATGTCTCTTATTTGGCGAGAGAGACATAAATTAAATTCAAATCTAGGTTATAGGGTTATATATTCAGAAACAATATCATAACGAACAATTATTCAAAGACATTTTAACATGTAGGCCTACTCATTCATTTCTAATTCTTCACAGTTCTCAGTTCAAGGCAGACCTTTCACTAGAAACCCAGAATTCTCCTCTCTTTCCTCTTAGTCTCTGTAAACAATTCATATATATATATATATATATATATATATATATATTTACCTGGTTATTTAACGACGCTGTATCAACTATGAGGTTATTTAGCGTCGACGGGATTGGTGATAGCGAGATGATATTTCGCGAGATAACGCCGAGGATTCACCATAGATTACCTGACATTTGCCTTATGGCTGGGGAAAACCTCGGAAAAAACCCAACCAGGTAATCATCCCAAGCTGAATCGAACCCGCGCCCGAACGCAACTCCGGATCGGCAGGCAAGCACCTTATCCGACAGAGCTACGCCGGTAGCTTTCATATATCTTAATATTGTAAATAATCTAATATTTTCTTCTGCCTCGAACTTTTTTTCCCGTTCACCATTCTTAACAGTGCATCCTTCAGCAGGCAGCATCTTCTTAGCCAGTGACCCAATCACTTTTTTTTTTCTTTTCCTGATCAGTTTCAGCATCATTCTTTCTTCATCCACTTTTCTCAACACAGCTTCATTTCTTGTTCTGTATGTCCACTTCACACGCTCCATTCTTCTCCATATCTATGTTTCAAATGCTTCTAGTCGTTTCTCATCACTTTTCGTGGTAATGTCCATGTTTCTGCCCCATATTATATAAACTATTACGTCATGAACCCATTTATTTACTTACAAATGAGTTTTAAGGAACCCGGAGGTTCACTGCCGCCCTCACATAAGCCCGCCATCGGTCCCTATCCTGTGCAAGATTAATCCAGCCCCTAGCATCATATCTCACCTCTCTGAATCCCATTTTAATATTATCCTCCCATCTACGTCTCAGTCATCTCAAAGATAGTTTTCCTCAGGTATTCCAACTATCATCTTATATGCATTTCTGGATTCGCCCATAAGTGCTATTACGTCACGTTACTCACAATTATATTGAATAAATTCTGCAATGTTTGGGAAAAGTGGCATAAGTCAGTTTCCACAAACATTTTTTATTAATTTACTGACAACTTACGGAACATCTGCTCGCTTGGGAAAAGAGACATAAGTATTTCTCCCATTAAAGAAGAAAATCAAATCGACATAAACCACTGTGAAGACAGTTTTTTTTTCCTTCTCCTGTAAAATTAACATTTTTGACTTGTGCCACTTTTTCCGAGCACTACAGAATTATTTATGCAAATTATTAGGTATGTAAATGTTTATATTATATAATTATATCTAAACTTACGATCATATAAACATGAAACTTAAGTAATGTCATTAACGTCAGGGGGTTATTCTTTGAGATATTTGAAACAAAAAGTTGAATATAATATTTTTCTCGTTTTTGCTTCCTTTTCGAAATAAAAACTGTTTTATATGAAATATTTCATAGCGTGTTTTGGGAAATTCATTGATTCAATTCCCAATATGGTCGGTCAATTTAAGAGAGCAGTGTATTATGATAATAAATTATTGAAAGAATTTTAGATTTGTCCTTTAAACACGCAGAAATTTAAATCAAACAAAAAAGTAAGATTGAAAAATTCCTTTGCAAATCGAAAAGTTACATTTTTTCGGATCAAATTTTTGCAAATTTGAAGGACAAGATTAAAATTCTTTCAATTATTTATTTTCTTAATACACTGCTCTTTTAAATTAAGTGAGCATATTGGGAATTAGATCAATGGCTTTCCCAAAACACGCTAGGAAATATTTAATACACTATCTACCATGAAGTAATTGGACACTGTTTTTGTCCCTTTAGAACCTCGTGGTACCACCTCTTGTTGCTATAACAGCAGCCATCCTGTCAGGCATGCTCTCCACTGGTTTGTGTAGGATATCCACTGGAATGCGTCGCCATTCCTCTTGCAACATGACACTCAGTTGGACAATGGAAGTTGACCGCATCTCCCGAGACCTCAATCGCCGGTCCAATTCGTTCCAAAGGTGCTCAATGGGATTGAGATCAGGACTCTATGCAGGCCAGTCCGACAGGTGAGCATTGTCTGCATACCACTGCATAGTAGCCGGCGAAACATGGGGCCAACTTCCATTGTCCAACTGAGTGCCATATTGCAAGAAGAATGGCGACACATTCCAGTGCATATCCTACCCAAACTAGTGGAGAGCATGCCTGACAGGGTGGCTGCTGTTATAGCAACAAGAGATGGTACCACGAGGTTCTAAAGGGGCAAAAACAGTGTCCAATTACTTTTTGGTAGATAGTGTATAAGACAGTTTTTATCTCGAAAAGGTAGCAAAAACGAGCAAAATGTTAATAAATTTTTTTGTTTGATGAATAATCCCGTTAAAACAATTGCTTTGCTTATGGTTCACCTTGTATAATATATTATTATGTAAAATTTGATGCTCTAAGAATAATAATGTGTGAAATTGGCACCAATTGTCAAGTCTGATTAGCAGAATCACAAATTTTACGCATTTTCAATAAATTTTATATAAACAACTACATACATGATGTAAAATCAGATCTTACTTTCAGAACAACGTAGAATTTATGTCACGTGCTACAATATTAGTAATCAATTCTCAATTTTATAGACATTAAATTTATTATTCAGTGCTGACAACGTGAAAGCGAGTCGTGAACTGAGCTTCTGGCATGAAACAATCCCGGAGGTTTTTGCCGCAGATAAAGAACCTGTTCCGGTGTTCCACGCCCGATCACTGAGTCCAATATGTAATGACTGTGGGCAATCTTCATTGTTCTCCTGGTATTTCAGCTCGGCTCGCAAGTCCTTTTTAACGCACCGCTGCACTGCGAAAAGAAAAATAATTTCTTTTCCTTGGCAGAAACGCTGCGCTGTATCAGGAAAGCTGTCAGGGTTAAGAAACTCGGAGGCTGTGGGAGGAGGAAGGCAGGCACAGATCCAAATGCAAACCAAACAGAAATAAGAAAGGTAAACTGGGGAATGAAAGAAAATCAATAAAGTGAAATTTATATACAGAAAGGAAAGCTTAATTGAAAGAAATATTTGAAAGGATTGAACACAACACCAATTCAATTAAAGTTTCCAACATGTCGCGTCATGTATTGAACCTATAGCAGGCTTGGAAGAAGGAAGGAAAAAACCTATTTGTTTCTCTCTAAAGGAACAATGTTTTCAATCACCTGAAAACCTAATAATAATAATAATAATAATAATAATAATAATAATAATAATAATAATAATAATAATAATAAATTTATTGCTGGAACAAAGATGTCTATTTTTACATAAAAATATCACTAGCACCACCAGAAAGAGACCTTTAGGTCACTTAGAAATTAATTAATTAATTTATTTATTTATTTATTTAATCTGGTGGAGTTGTGGCCATCAGGCCCTCTCTACCACACTACCAGAATACATATAGGCATATACAAAAAAACAAAAGCAGAGAGAAGTAGTAAATAAAAAATAGAAATTAAATTACAAATACAAAAACACTAATACAAACATTCAAAAACAGGGAAGTAAAAAAACAAATACAAGTAGAAAGGTAAGATCACAATGGGCACAAAAAGTACTAAAGCTATAGCCTATATTGAACTTCCTAGTACTAGGGAACTGAAACCACTTCTGTAATCAATAATTTCACCTCCACTTTTCATTTCGATAGAAAAAAATGTAAGTTCGATTTTAAAAAATAGACTTTGTGTTGAAAGTAAACTTTCTTAATTAGCTGGATTGTGTACATTATTTTCTGGGTCCTTGACGTGAGTGCATTAATGTGCAAGTAGGTTTTCCGAATTTTGTTTTGAAAATATTTGAGGTCGCAAAGTTAAATGAAACACCCTGTATAAACTGAATTCTTGTGAAGTGAAAGTAAGTATATGTCACTTCCGCGCAATATTTCTTATTAATTATTAAGAAGTGAGATGAGCGAAGACCCTTAGCACTGCGACCACTGACCAACCTTGAAATTATCCCTAAGTTTCTACAGAAGAAGACCGAAAAGGTACATGAAAACAGCCAAAAGAGAAAATTTTGAAGACCACTGTGAATATCCATGCTACACCTCATTCAACACACTCAAACAAGAAAAGTAAAAAAACTTAAAGGCTCCACAACACCCAGACTGTAGCACTACGGGAAACAAGTTGCAGTGTTGCAGTCTCTGCAATTACAGCTTCTGCTCGCAGTTCCTGGCACGGTTAAAATGTGTAGCATCTCTTCAAAATAGAATCAACGCATATTTAAGCATGTTTCATATATTTCGCAGGCTCTTACTGGATTCATAATGTGTGTCTCTTGTGTTGGGTATGACATACACACCCACCTCCAACCGCTGGACGTGTAAACACTTTAACCGAACATCTGTTTCAGGCCGTGTAAACGTTCTCTGCTGATGACGCTTCAAACAATCGGTCTATTTTATCACATGCGGTAAAGTCAAGGCTAATTTTCCAACTTCATTTAAGAGAACACTGTAATTCCCCGCACTTTATTATCTAAATAATTGTGTCTCCTTTGCATAAATTTCATTTAATTTTTTCTGAATGATTTTCATTGAGGTTTATTGAATTTGTCTTCGTAAAGAGATAAATTGAAGAAAATAATGTTTAACAATAATATTAATGATGACAAACTCTAATCACTTCCATAGTTATATGAAGAGTCCACTGCAAGAATGATGGATGTCACTTTCTTGTCGAAAATGAACCAAGACTGTCAATGAATAGCTTAAGACATATAGAATGTACAAACAGAGTTATATGACATTAACACTGATAGCCATTGTCCAATAATGATCGGAAAATCTCAGTTAAGCTTTGAGCGCTGAGCATTTCAAACTTTCAATTGTTTCTCCTGCAAAATGTATTCCAAATGACATCCATCATTCTTGCAGTAGACTCTTTATATGTGAAGAACTGGATGGCTAAACTCTCTTATATCATTGATTGGTAATTCAGAGTTTCGTTAGGCAACTTCTAGATTAAATTCTCTATACGAAAATTGAAAATTATAGTATAGGATAGGAGAAGTTATTATTTATATTAGAACATAACTACAAATATAATCTTCCTTGATCCGAGCTTAACATCTATCCGAAATTTGGTAGAATTTCCACAAACCAGTACTAGTAACAAAAGCATAAACATAAGTATGAATACAACATATGCCTATTGCATACATGTGATACATTACGTACAGACATAGCAGAAATTATGATTTAACATCGGCAAGTTAATAAAATTATGCGTGTGCAATTACAGCGAAATTTAGAAATTCTTTAATCAATTAATCAATTCTATAATCACTTACTATTACAATTACAATTACTCATTTACTTACTGGCTTTTAAGGAACCCGGAGGTTCGATGCCGCCCTCACATAAGCCCGCTATTGGTCCCTATCCTGTGCAAGATTAATCCAGTTTCTACCATCATATCCCACCTCCCTCAAATCCATTTTAATATTATCCTCCCAGCTACGTCTCGGCCTCCCCAAAGGTCTTTTTCCCTCAGGCCTTCCAACTAACACTCTATATGCATTTCTGGATTCGCCCATACGTGCTACATGTCCTGCCCATCTCAAACGTCTGGATTTTATGTTCCTAATTATGTCAGATGAAGAATACAATGCGTGCAGTTCTGTGTTGTGTAACTTTCTCCATTCTCCTGTAACTTCATCCCGCTTAGCCCCAAATATTTTCCTAAGAACCTTATTCTCAAACACCCTTAATATCTGTTCCTCTCTCAAAGTGAGAGTCCAAGTTTCACAACCATACAGGACAGCCGGTAATATAACTGTTTCATAAATTCTAACTTTCAGATTTTGTGACAGAAGACTAGATGACAAAAGCTTCTCAACCGAATGATAACATGCATTTCCCATATTTATTCTGAGTTTAATTTCCTCCCGAGTGTCATTTATATTTGTTACTGTTGCTCCAAGATATTTGAATTTTTCCACCCCTTCGAAGGATAAATCTCCAATTTTTATATTTCCATTTCGTACAATATTCTGGTCACGAGACATAATCATATACTTTGTCCTTTCGGGATTTACTTCCAAACCGATCGCTTTACTTGCTTCCAGTAAAATTCCCGTGTTTTCCCTAATCGTTTGTGAATTTTCTCCTAACATATTCACGTCATCCGCATAGACAAGAAGCTGATGTAATCCGTTCAATTCCAAACCCTGCCTGTTATCCTGAACTTTCCTAATGGCATATTCTAAAGCGAAGTTAAAAAGTAAATGTGATAGTGCATCTCCCTGCTTTAGCCCGCAGTGAATTGGAAAAGCATCAGATAGAAACTGACCTATACGGACTCTGCTGTATGTTTCACTGAGACACATTTTAATTAATCGAACTAGTTTCTTGGGAATACCAAATTCAATAAGAATATCATATAATACTTCCCTCTTATCCGAGTCATATGCCTTTTTGAAATCTATGAATAACTGATGTACTGTACCCTCATATTCCCATTTTTTCTCCACTATCTGTCGAATACAAAAAATCTGATCAATAGTCGATCTATTACGTCTAAAACCGCACTGATGATCCCCAATAATTTCATATACGTACGGAGCTAATCTTTGTAAATTTAATGCTAATTGTAATTTTATTCTTCATATTATAGTTGTAATCCCCTGGTAGAGGGGCAGAGAAGGCCTGATGGCCTTATCTCTATCAGGTTAAATAAATAAATACTACTAATACTAAATACTATTTTTTTTTTTTGTGACAACACACTTCAACTAAAATTTTACTTCAAAATCGACATTACTTATAAGACAGTATCTGTATACCGAGTGTTTCAAAAATAGAGGGCATAATTTCAGATATGTATTCCCCTTATGTAGACATTACAAAAAGTTCATTACAACATGTGTCCGGAAATGCTTGGTTTCCGAGTTATGGTCTTCAAAACAGTGATATTCACTGGAACGTTTTTCTTCCCGCAGGTAGGTGTCGTGACAGAAGATATAAACAGAGGACACTCTGACAGTTAATTCCGAGACGAAGGATACATTGAGTGTTGTGTTTGGCGTCGTACTGTGCGACATGTACTCAAATCAGGTGGCAGAAGTGCACTTCATATACGGTAAGGCGGACGGCAATGCTGCGCTGGCTCATCGTTCGTACCAGAGAAAGTACCCTGATCGACGGATAGGTAGAGGTGGTCCAATTGCTTGGCCTCCACGCTCACCTGATTTGAACCCTATCGATTTCTATTTGTGGGGCTATTTAAAATCATTGGTGTATTCGTCTCCGGTGTCTGACATGGAATCCCTTCGGAATCGAATTGTGGCAGATTGTGAGGAAATACGCAGTACTCCTGGAATTTGGGATCGTGTTCGCAGGGCCATGAGACATCGATATGAGGCCTATATTCAAGCAGGAGGTGGACATTTTGAACATCTGCTGTAAAGGTAACTAACTACGGAAAGAAAACCTTTCCGGTGAATATCACTGTTTTGAAGACCATAACTCGGAAACCAAACATTTTAGGACATATGTTGTAATGAACTTTTTGTATTGCCTACATATGGGGAATAAATACCTGAAATTATGCCCTCTATTTTTGAAACATCCTGTATAAATACGTAGAAATTTCACAACACAAAACTGTGAGAAATGAACTTGTATTGAAGTTAAAGATTTGTAGTTCACAGCGCTACGAGTTTCAATTATTTCTCACGTCGCAGAAACGGCGTTAGCGTCCTTTGCATATAGTTATTGTGAGGACAAGCGAACAATTAGCAGTGATATCGATCAGGTTATCATTGCAGCACTGGGCAGGCAGCCTTACTACTCACGCGTGCTCCGTACACATGTAGTGGGAGCGCTCGCCGCTTGATAATGTATCTGAAAAGCTCGGATGAGAGCTGCGTGTTGTTTTAATGCCGACCTGCACGACAGAGCTAAGCATCCAACGGTCACCCAGCTATAGGCTGAATTATTTCAGAGCCACGTACAGAGCGAGGTTCAGGAGAATCTCCGAACGGACTCTCATGAGACACATAACCTGTCCTGTTCCTCGTACTGAGCTCTTGTTTCTGATTGTGTGCGTGTTCTTCAAGACATGTTTCTCTAGTATGAATAGAAGACGTCCAATGACATTTATTTTTTTTTATTTATGTATTTATTTTGCTAATAATTGTAACATATATAGTCCATATTAAGGCGATTGCTTCCACAGTCATCTAGTTGTTAGAACGCTACGCTTATAATCTTGTGGACCAAGGTTCGATTTCCGGCGTACCCCCAACTTATAACTTGTGTTGGGCAAGCACATGGTCCACATAACTTACTTACTTACTTACAAATGGCTTTTAAGGAACCCGAAGGTTCATTGCCGCCCTCACATAAGCCCGCCAGTGGTCCCTATCCTGTGCAAGATTAATCCAGTCTCTATCATCACACCCCACCTCTCTCAAATCCATTTTAATATTATCCTCCCATCTACGTCTCGGTCTCCCTAAAGGTTTTTTTCCCTCCGGTCTCCCAACTAACACTCTATATGCATTTCTGGATTCGCCCATACGTGCTACATGCCCTGCCCATCTCAAACGTCTGGATTTTAAGTTCCTAATTATGTTAGGTGAAGAATACAATGCGTGAAGTTCTGTGTTGTGTAACTTTCTCCATTCTCCTGTAACTTCATCCCGCTTAGCCCCAAATATTTTCCTAAGCACCTTATTCTCAAACACCCTTAACCTATGTTCCTCTCTCAGAGTGAGAGTCCAAGTTTCACAACCATACAGAAGAACCGGTAATATAACTGTTTTATAAATTCTAACTTTCAGATTTTTGGACAGCAGACTGGATGATAAGAGCTTCTCAACCGAATAATAACACGCATTTCCCATATTTATTCTGCGTTTAATTTCTTTGGTCCACATAACACAATTGTTTTCTCCGGGAGCTCCGGTTTCCATGTGGCATCCCAAAAATCATCTCATCTCATCTCATCTCATCTCATCTCATCTCATCTCATCTCATCTCATCTCATCTCATCTCATCTCATCTCATCTCATCTCATCTCATCTCATCTCATCTCATCTCATCTCATCTCATCTCATCTCATCCCGCGTGTAGCACAGTCCAGCCTCCTATGGCGCAACCTGGGCAACGACTATGTCGGTAAATTAGTCTACTCGACTGGCTTAATATGGGTGAATAACGAGCAGTCTAATCCCTGACATCAGTAAAAAAAAAGCTGGTTTAAAATTATGAAATTACACTGAATACAAAAGTTTAAAATAGATCCAAACAACTTCGAGCCTTATATTAATTTGTAATTATTATTTAATATGTTTGCATTAATTTACTCAACTTGTGCTTGTATGACTGTATAAATATTTGATTAGTGTTCTTTAAATGTTAGTAAAATTTTATCAGCTTCTTTTATTAGTGGCTAAGTGGAACAGAAGGCCTGATGACCTCAACTTAGCCTAAATAAATACGTCATCATCATCATTATTATTATTATTATTATTATTATTATTATTATTATTATTATTAAACAATAGAGTTCTAATACAATTTTACTGTAAATGCTTTAAAATCGACTTCTGTTTTTATATTAAAATTCACAGTCCTTTCGACTATAGGAAAGAAATTATTAAACTTGAATGCTTATAGCCTACGTCTCAATAATCCCACGCTAAACTTCGTCATATACAGTTGTTGGAACAACTGAATCGTGGTACAAGTGAAGCTGCAGATGCAGTAAAAGTGAAGGTGGACACTAGAGATGAACAACGATCGAGAAAGCGAGACTAACAACGCCCGCAAAGCCGAAAACCCGTACGACAATGTTGTATTACGTCGCGTTCTTGACGTAAAAACTGGTTGTGAGTGTTCCGAGACTCGAGATTGATCACTCCTGAAGTCCCGAACGTCAAGCAGCCTTAAATCGCCACAGTTGCTTATACCTGACTGAACTTTTATCTACTTTGGCAACTTTTATATATGTATAAACAATCAAGTAGCCTATTTCAAACACCACCTCTACCTTTCAGTGTATTACAATCCGTTCCCCAGTCTTTATTTAATTACTAGGCCCTTATTAAAAGGATAGGATTTTTCTTTTCATATGTTTAAGATCAAGTGTGCAATCTCAAGTAAAAAGATATTAACGTTATGTTTTATGTTTCTTAGAAATGCAAATTTATTTGAGAATTTTTTTTCTATTTATATAACCAAAGGTATATCATATAATAGAGCAAGAACATTTTGATAACTAAGATATTGTTCTGTTTTGTCTTTTTTCTCATTTAAACATTTATAATGTTATTTATTTCAATGATGTATGTTATTCAAAGTTACGAAATCTTTCCACGCCGACCAAATGCTATTTCGAGAATGATGAGCGAGACTCGAAGCGCACGAGAATGACGAGAAGAGACTCGAAAGACAAATGCAGCGAACACGGCGAGCGAGAGCGGCAGTTAGTTTTGTTCATCTCTAGCGGACATTTTACTCTCAAAGAACCCTAGATATGAAGAAACACGAAATGATTTTGCAGTGATGTGTGATGATGTGAAGACAACCGTGGACTTAACCTCAGAAGACATGATGAATTTTAAATATATAATATGTATGTATGTATTTATTCACACTGCAATGGGTATATACCCGGTGGCAGTGGTAACTAATTACACTCAATAATGACAATAATAAAATTATTAATTAAAAATACAATTAATGATAATACTAATAATTAATACTAATAATAATAATAATAATAATAATAATAATAATAATAATAATAATAATAATAACAACAGAGAATATACTAAATTAAATGAAACGATCACTTAAAATAACATTTGAAATATTCTAATTTGTATCTTAAAACTAAGATCGAACTAAAACCCACGAGTATATGTTCATATCTGCACAAGCACCTTTCAACATTATACTCATTTCGCTGTCAACTCACTCACTGCACTGGAACTACGACACATTTCACTGATTCTATCCTAATTTCACTAACACTTCAAAAACATTTCACTGTTCAAATACTTTGCACTGCCACTATAACCTATAAAGCTTCACTGACAGGAACACGTTTCACTTGCACAGCACACTTCACTAACACGACATACTTCTTCACTGATACAACACACTTCACTGACACAACATAATTCTTCACTGATACAACACTTCAATAACAACATATCATTTACACCCTTTAAGTACTGTGTATAATTACCGTCTATTAGTAAGGTCCTTAAGCCTATTTTTAAATGCATTTTTGGTTGTTGGTAAAGCCTTTAGTAAGTCTGCAGGTAAAGCATTCCAGTCCCTGATAGTACGATTGAGAAAAGAAAACTTTCCAGTGTCCGTCCTCTGCCTTCTTTCCCTCAATTTATATGAGTGGTCGTTCCTTGAAGAGTAATTTGGCGGCTGCAACCTATTTTTTATTTCTCTCCAGGCAGGCTCACCTCTGTATGTTTTGAACAGTGCGCATAATCGAATTCGCGTTCTCCTGTCCGTGAGTGTGTCGCATTTTAATGGTGAATTTTTCCGACAACACTTAAGAGCCCGTTTTTGAATCTTTTCCAGTGTCTTAATATGTTCTAATCTGTAAGGATCCCAACATGCTGCACCATATTCCATTACTGGACGTACTAGTGATTTATACGCAATCTCTTTGGATTTATCAGAACCTTTTCTTAGCACCCTCATCACAAAGTGTAACGCTCTCCATGCTTTTCCCGCTGTATGTGTAACGTGTTCCCCCCAACCGAGATCGCTGCTAAATGTTATTCCGAGGTATTTACATTTGTTAACTTCCGGAATGGTTTCACCCCCTAACGTATACGATGAGACTATTTTATTTCTTTTCCTTGTAAAGCTGATGGCTTTGCTCTTTAGAGAATTTATTTTCATTTTGTTGGCTATTGCCCAATCATTTATTCTATTGAGGTCATTCTGGAGAAGAGTAGTATCTTCATGACTTTTTATTTCCCTGTATAACATACAATCATCCGCGAATAAGCGAACCCTAGACAAGATATTAACTGGCAGATCATTTACAAAAGCCAAGAATAGAAGAGGCCCCAAGACACTCCCCTGCGGGACCCCGGAAGTAATTTCAATTGGGTTCGATAATTCCTCTCCTACCCGTACTCTCTGAGTGCGACAAGTTAAAAATTCCTTGATCCACTGGAGCACTCTGAAGTCAATCCCCGTTGATTGTAGTTTAACCAACAATATATCGTGTGGGACTACATCGAATGCGCGTGAAAAGTCAATAATCACTGCATCTACTTGGCTATTGGAATCTATTCCGTCTTCTAAATCCTGACATACCGTTACTAATTGACTCTCACATGAATAGCCCCCCCGAAATCCATGCTGACAGTTATGTAACCAATTTGAGTCATCCCAATGCTGTCTTAGATAAGCTGAAATCAAGTGTTCCATCTGTTTGCAAACCACAGAGGTGAGGCTGACCGGTCTGTAATTTTTTGTATCTTATATTATATTATATTATATATAGCTATATAATCATATTACATCATGTGATGCTGAACGCCCTTTCAATCCATATAAATCTGTTCTCGGAGACAAGAGAAACAAATTTATTTTCGAGCATTTGAAAGAAACTTTCGTAATCTACTGTTTTGGTACGAAGAATAAAATATTGTGTTACTTTATTTTCATATTTAAAGAACGAGAAGTAAAACATTATATAGGCCTACTTTAAGTAATTAAATGGGAACTCTCATTTTTGGTTTTTTAAGTATTAGGCCAACATATTCAGACAATAATAACTAACATTGGTATTTATTTTCATAATCTATTGATTTCGTAACAGGGAATAAAAGATTATGTGCTATTTAAATTTAATTTGAAAATAGCGATTAATAAATTAGGAGTAAAATATATAATTCATTCATTCATTCATTCATTCATTCATTCATTCATTCATTCATTCATTCATTCAGTTTTCTGGCCAAGGGTAGGCCTTTCACTGCAAGCCCAGCATTCTCCAATATTTCTATTTTCCGCCTTCCTCTTAGTCTCCGCATATGCATGTTTGTAGTTTTAGGATTTCACCGAAATTCACCGCAAGGGTTAAATATCTCTTCTATCAGGATTTCTGACCAGATCAGACCGGGAAATCCCAATTAGTTTTTCCCCAAATATTATACAACTTAATTAAATGATAATTATATTTTTTAGTCAGCCTGGGTAGCGTAGTTGGTATAGCGCTGGCCTTCTATGCTCGAGATTGTGGATTCAATCCTAAGTCGATGGCATTTAGTGTGTTTAAATGCGACAGGCTCATGTCAGTAGATTTACTGGCTTGCGAGCGTCGTTAAATAAACAATAATTTAAATTTAATTGTAATTTTGTAATTATGAAGTTCATATTTAATTATAGTCGCGCGCCGTGGCGTCGTGGTCTAAGGCATCCTGTCTAGGACTCGCGTTACGGAATGCGCGCTGGTTCCAGTCCTCATTGGGGATGAAATTTTCTCGTGAAATTTCGGCCAGTGTATGGAACCGGTGACCACCCAGCATCGTGATGCACTTGAGGAGCTACGATAGGTAGCGAAATGCGGTTACGCAAACCAGCTATAACGGCTGGGGGGCTCATTGTGCTAACCACACGATACCTCCATTCTGGTTGGATGATCGTCCACCTCTGCTTCGGCATGTGGCCGTGAGGCCAGCAGCCGGCTGGTCGGTCTTGCCTCTTCGTGAGCTGTAGCGCCACGGATTATTATTATTATTATTATTATTATTATTATTATTACTATTATTATATTTAATTACATATTCAGATAAAAGTAACTAAATATAGGCGTATATGCTTGCATATTTTATAGATAGATTTTATTATTATCATTATTATCGTTATTATTATTATTATTGTTATTATTACTATTACTATATTTAATTATATATTCAGATAAAAGTAACTAAATATAGGCCTATATGCTTGCATATTTTATAGATAGATTTTTTTATTATTGTTATTATTATTATTATTATTATTATTATTACTATTATTATATTTAATTATATATTCAGATAAAAGTAACTAAATATAGGCCTATATGCTTGCATACTTTATAGATAGATTTTTTTATTATTACTGTTATATTTAATTATATATTCAGATAAAAGTAACTAAATATAGGCCTATATGCTTGCATATTTTATAGATAGATTTTATTATTATTATCATTATTATTATTATTATTATTATTATTATTATTATTATTGTTATTACTATTATTATATTTAATTATATATTCAGATAAAAGTAACTAAATATAGGCCTATATGCTTGCATACTTTATAGATAGATTTTTTTATTATTACTATTATATTTAATTATATATTCAGATAAAAGTAACTAAATATAGGCCTATATGCTTGCATATTTTATAGATAGATTTTATTATTATTATTATTATTATTATTATTATTATTATTATTATATTTAATTATATATTCAGATAAAAGTCACTAAATATAGGCCTATATGCTTGCATATTTTATAGATAGATTTTATTATTATTAATATTATTATTGTTATTACTATTACTATATTTAATTATATACTGAGATAAAAGTAACTAAATATAAGCCTATATGTTTGCATACTTTACAGATAGATTTTATTATTATTATTATTATTATTATTATTATTATTGTTATTATTATTATATTTAATTATATATTCAGATAAAAGTCACTAAATATAGGCCTATATGCTTGCATATTTTATAGATAGATTTTATTATTATTATTATTATTATTATTATTATTATTATTATTATTATTATATTTAATTATATATTCAGATAAAAGTCACTAAATATAGGCCTATATGCTTGCATATTTTATCGATAGATTTTATTATTATTATTATTATTATTATTATTATTATTATTATTATTATTAATCACGTTTAAGCATTGTCTAAGTGCAAGAAACTCGCTCGCTATTAGAGTGCTCCGATAATCATAAGAATAATAATAGTCAAACACAATATAGCACCGTCAGGATATTTAATTGCTCTAATGTGAGTTGTTCTATTGTTTGATTATTTGCAATCATTTTAACTTTAAACCTATTTTTCTGTACTTCAACTTCTAAATAAGTAATTTCTCAAACGTTTGTACGAATGCACAGTTCCTTTAACGTAGAATTGTGAACATACTTCAGTCAAAGCCAATTTCCTTTAACCATTCCAGGATTTACGCGATTTCTTTAATGTGGTCGTCTGTGTCAATACGCCGTTTACTCGCGCATGTGTTTACCTGCGTGTTAGGCAGTTGTTGCGCCACGCACTTGAATGGTTTACCCCCTCCTCGAGTCCTAAGAAGGTACTTGGCTCCCAGCACTGGCGGAAGTGCTCGTCTTTACAGAAGTCTAGATTTTTCCTGGACCACTGGGCAAGTTAAGAAGAAGAGAGGTTGATTTGTCTCTTAGTAATTGGACCAGGCTTCAAAACCGAGACGTAGATTGATATAACAGGCCATATTTCAAAAGCCTTCTTCTTTCTTGTTAAGGACAGAACTACGATTACCCGGTCCCTAGAGTAGAGGTCTTCTCAAATTGGTTCCCTTGTAGGTCGATTCTAGTTCTTTATGTGATCACACGGGGAAAGACTCAGAAAAAAAAAAGATTTAATATATACAGCAGCTGGCGGGGCACATCATTTTGTTATTAGATTCTTTCTTCACCTGCGAGGATAAAAAATGACACGAAGGTGAAAAAAAGAAAAAACAATCGGAACCAAGAACAAGGTCCATGATTTAGAGCGGGACGTGGGGGAGGAAGTCTTGTAGGAGCTTGTACAGGGAATTCTCCATGAATTTTCCCTTTGCGTAGGACAAAGATTTTTTTTTCAGAACAGAGCTGAATAATTTGCTCGATTAATTTAGAAATCTTCTCACTATTCGTGAGCTGCCACAAGGTACAAAGTGTACTTAACCACATAAATGTGTACAAGTTCAGTGAACCATTAATTTTGTTTTGACAATGAAACTCCCACAAGTACATAGCTGCAAACACATTTTGTGCGAGATCGTGCGTATTTGCTTGCTTTCCGCACAAAACCAATACGCGGTAAGTGTGAAATACCACATTCAGTATTCCCAACGTAACACACATAACAATTTCCCTCTTCTTACCGCATAAGCGCCATATTCATTTTACTGCTTTAGGCTTTTAACATATTATTTTTAGAGACGTTTAACATAGTAATAATTATAAATTGGAAACTTACCACTGCAATTTCACCTAAATTGCACTGTTAATTATTGTTTTTAAATATTTGCAAAAATTAAGTAAACTCTACAACACCACAAAAGTTACTGCATTTGTAATGCAAGTAACATTAAGGAAGCCGTGAAAAAATCAACAAGATTCCAGATGCCGATGTTATTACTGCAATATGTTATATAAATAATATTGTTAAAATATTAAAATGAAAAATAAATCATTACATAACCTTACCGTTTGTTTTAAGCTCGCATTTATAGACTGGGGGGGAAAAAGACAGACGTATATCACGGCTTGCTGAAATATAGTAAACACAGAAAAACATTTTATAGCAACAATGTTGAAGAGAGATATTTTAGTTTTTAAAACTAGAACATTGAACAGAAACCAAGATGGAGATTTCATTGCAACTAATTAGAAATTCCCCTTTTAGGTCTGTAATAAACGATCTTCGCACAAAATAATGTACGAAACATGAGCGGTATGTTTGTTTTCATGTTCTCGGAAATTAAAAAAAGCTCAACTACGTTTCGCTTTTTCAATCTTTCCCTCGAACATGAAAACATCGACATACCGCTCTTGTAACGCATATTACTATTGTGATTGGTGGAAATATACCTAGTTTTAGAGAGGCAAGTGTTACAAAAAAGTAAACAATGCTAATGAACTTGGTTTCATTTCGAATATAGGTGATGCTTCAGGAGAGCAATTGATGCGTTCAATGCAGCTAAAGTTACAATCGGAATAATAGATGTAGGTATTCCAAGCCTCTTAAACACATCTTTCATGAAGAGAGTAGCGGTACCTCTTGCTCCAACCAGAAGTCCGATTACTTCAAGCTCTTCTAGCTGGTACTTTTGGAGGTAATATGGAATGGTAGGATTGTAGATATTCTTTTTTTCCTTATCCACTTCTGCTGGCAGTGAAAATATGACCAATTTCTCTTACACAAAACTCATACAAGTTCACTGTTTTCAGAAATATCATATGTGACTAAATTGTAATCCTCAGACTTTAGGCACGATTGTCTACTGATCTGAAGCTGCGCTCAGGCGTGATTTCCATTCCCGCTTGAGATGACTGCACAGTTATTTTATCCTCGGTTTTCCCCACTGTAAGGAAAATATCATGTAATCACTTGGCAAATGCTAGGCCTCATCTCGATAAATGCAGTATAATGTCTGTTATAACGAAAGCCAGCAGTATAATGAAATATTCAGTATTACGAAATTATTTTCTGTCACCTGTCTCATTTCATTTAATGTTAAAATGTTTCAATTTAACTAATTTAGATTAGTGATAACAATAATAATAATAATAGTAGTAATAATAATAATAATAATAATAATAATAATAATAATAATAATAATAATAATAATTTATTTAATCTGGCAGAGCTAAGGCCAGTAGGCCTTCTCTTCCGCCCAGCCAGACTCTAATTCTAATTGAATACAATTGGTTACATAGTTATTACATTAATATCTAGACCATAAAACAACATGAAAGTAAATAATGAAAGTTGGATAAGTAATATTAGTGTGACAATAATAAACATTGGTAAGAAATAGTGATAATAATAATAATAATAATAATAATAATAATAATAATAATAGAAATAATAATAATAATAATAATAATAATAATAATGAGATAATTTAAATATTTATTCTGTGATATATATAACCATTAAATATTGAGAAACCTGAAAGAGCTATTATTGTTAACAAGAATTGTTAGAAAAATATTTCGTTAGTCTATTCTTAAATTGGTTTGATGTCTGACAGTCCCTGACATTACTCGGTAGGGAATTCCAAAGCCGAGGAACAGCCACAGTGAAAGAAGATGAATATGAGGATGTTCGGTGGGAGGGAATGGATAATATTGAGGAGTGTTGTGATCGTGTGTCTAGGTTATGATGGGTGGATAAATTTTGAAAACGAGACGCAAGATAGACAGGAGTGGAGAAATGCAATATGTGAAAGAGAAGGGAAAGACAGTGGATTTTCCTACGATCTTCTAGACGGAGCCAGGACAGCATTTCGAGGGATGGTGTTACGTGATCAGCCCGGCGAATATTGCAGACGAAACGGACGCACATATTATGAACACGTTGTAGTCCCTGCGCCGAAGTAATGCTTAGGTCAGTAAGCAGAATATCACAGTAATCGAAGTGGGGCATCACGAGTGTTTGCACTAATATTTTTTTCATGGAAAAGGGTAGAAAATTCTTCAGTCGCCTAAACGAGTGGATTAATGAGAATACTTTTTTGCAGGTTTCTGCAACTTGAAGGTTCAAATTTAAACTTTTATCCGTATAAATACCTATGATACGATCATACTTAAGCTGGGCTGATAATATTATGAATTTATGAAGTTTAAATGCAGAAAACAAAAAACAAACTTGGCAAAATTGTCCTTTGTAAGCCGCATAATAGTTTATTGCAACAACTTACCTGCGGCAATCTATAAGGAAAGTTTGAAAAGATTAGGTTGAGATTTAGTAGTAATGTAGGTGCAATGTAATTAGACCTACTTAAGCTGTGTCATGTAAGTAATTAAGGTGACTTGTAATTACTTAAGTTGTTATGGTTGGGTTTAATAGAATAGATTTACTTTTGTATAGATATGCTTTATAGTTTAGTCTGTTTTTAGTCAGTAGAGCCTACTAGGTCAGTATTAACAATACGATTCAAAACGTTAAACGGGTCATCATAAAAAAAGGTGCCAACGCGGCTTGGAAATTATTGTCATTCTGAGTCGTATCTGATCATCGTTCAGGCATTTAAGGATCTGTTTAACAGATGATATCCTCATACATAAATCATACTCTATGGTGTGAAAGACACGTTCATAGAAAACATATTCCAATACATTTTCACATGAAGTTAAAAAAATTAAATTTTCAGCGTATGTTACAGACATGTAGGTTGTTCATTTGGCAAGAAAATTAGTTCTCTATATTCCATTGAGATAATAAAAAAGCAATTAAAATTAAATAGTAGCTACTAGGGTGGAAGTAATCACACGGTCATAATAAACGCCATAGGCAGTAATGTTTCCATGTCGATGCGCACTTAAAAACACTATATTATGTGAAAACAGGGAACACATATAATGAGAAATCGAAATTAAGCACAAAACGAAAATGTTCACAGAATTTTAAATTGTATATTACGACTGGATAAATAAGCTTAAGAAGCGGGATTTTTACGTATTTTCTAAATCCAAGGTTAGAGTAAGAATTCAGTCACACTAAAGTTTCCAGTAAAAGACAAGGTTAGGTAGGGTGTGATGAGGAGACATATTAGTGTCAATTAGACTCATTGTTAGTGATAAAATTAGGTAGGGTTTGATGAGAAGATAATAAATTAGTGTCAATTAGATGCACTGTTAGTGATAAGGTTTGATGAAGAGACAGATTACTGACAAGTAGCCCCACTGTGAGTGACAAGGGTAGGTAAGTTCTAATAAGGGGATAGATTAGTGAGAATTGCTTCGCACAAAATGGCACAAGTGGACGTGAGGTCCATTATCCGTTTGATATAATATTTTCGTTTCTGAAATTTGCTTTCGTCGATTTCAACGATATTCCCTAGACCACACAAAATTTATGAATGAATGAATGAACGAATGAAAGGGAAAATGGAAGGAGAGACATTAAAAGGTATGCGAAAACGTGTCCTTGCGAGGGAGTTGAGGACGAAAAAAAAACTAAATGTGTGAGCTCCAAGCCTGTCGGCCACTTGTCTCACTCCAAGTTTCGCTGTTCTATTAAAGGAACTGAAGAAAATTTTTAAGGAAAAATTCCGAAAATGTATGTAACCTAATAGCTACCACATAAAAGGAAGAGGGAAGAGATGCATGACTGCATCATTGGGAGAAGAAACACTGGAAAAGCCACCGGCGTGGCTCAGTCGGTTAAGGCGCTTGCCTGTCGATCTGAAGTTGCGCTCGGGCGCGGGTTCGATCCCCGCTTGGGCTGATTACCTGGTTGGGTTTTTTCCGAGGTTTTCCCCAACCGTAAGGTGAATGCCAGGTAATCTATGGCGAATCCTCGGCCTCATCTCGCCAAATACCATCTCGCTATCAACAATCTCATCGACGCTAAATAACCTCGTAGTTGATACAGCATCGTTAAATAACCTACTAAAAGAACACTGGAAAGTGTGAACCTGTTCATATTTCTCCTTCATTTTGCTGTAAATATCTAGTATGTCAAATGATGTATTCGAAATGCGCAGTATGTGAAATGTCGTATGTGAACTGTCTTGTCACGGCTGTAATATCGTGATGATTTCTTCGAAAACGTACATTTTCTTTTAGTGCATTCAGAAAACCGCGTTACATTACTCCGTAAATCTTACCAATAACTAGTGTACTGAATTCTTAAAGAATACAGTCACGAATTTTACTACAAACATTTCGATTCTCTTTTGTTTGGCATGGGTCTGTACGGCCCGGTCACTAGTGGCCAGCGTCGCATCGTTGGCGCTGCTGTACTGTCCACATTATCCACTTGTGCCAACATATTTTTACAAGGTAATCTAATGTTTGACTCCATATGGCTCACAGTAGCATTAATTTTAAGCAGCAGAATGCGTTAGCAAATCTTTTGCTCTTCTGCCTCTATAACACGTCTTAAACTAAAACGTTAAGGAAACTCAAATTCAGTTTTAAATTGAAAATTTGTTCTTTTTTTTATAAACTCTACGATTTTCATTATCATCCCCATCATCGTCACTGCTATTGGACCATATATTTTATAAATTTCAGGGTTTTCACTAAAAGACAAATGTTTATATCTTAGCTGTTTCATTATAGATTCACCTGTGGTTTTGGTATTAAAGAATTCATGAAAGCTGGGAATTTGATCCTATGTTAAAAGTTTTTCAGTAGGTCTATCAGAACCTACAGCAGACACAAAATCGAAGACCGTTAAAAATCATCCACTTCGAGAGTTTCATCGCGAATTCTTCATACAGTAGTTTGAATGATGGCTTTCAATTCCTGAAATGTATCAGGGTTATATTTTGGTAGATTGGTCCTTAAGGAATCTCCATAAATAAAAAAATCACAAGAATTTAATTCCGGTGAATAGGGAGGCCAAGACCAACGAAAATCGTTCCCTATATCGATTAGCTATTACTTTACCATGGAAATGCTCATCCAGGAAATCAAGGACAACATTTGTTATGTGTGGTCTTGCACTATCTTGTTGGAAATATACCTCATCACTGGTTGTCCCCATGCATTGAAGAGTTGAAACAAAATCATCTTGCAGGATATGTAGATATTTTCGTGTGGGTTTTTAGTCGTCTACTTCATTCTGTTTATTTGTGTTGTACTGGCTACGCGGCTGCCATTGCTACACTCCAAATTTTCAGACTTCAGGAGCTGCACAATGAAATAATTATTATCGATATAAGTAATGTAGTAGTGTAAATACAGCTGTTTAAAATGTTGCGTCTTTTGTGAAGACCTTATATAATGTTAATAAACTGTAACACTAATGCAATTATATATACTATTTTAATGTACCGAAGTACATATGACATTTCCATCTCCGTTCCATTACTCTTACATCGACTAATACACTTGTTTAAAGATACTCTGGTAGTGAAAACAGTACAACTGTACATATGATATAATCGAATACAAATACTTCTGTGCAATAGAACAGTGGTAATCTAACGTTAGTGCGACCGTTAATGGAATACGGAACTACATGTTGGGATGCCTATAGAATATATCAGATAAATTCCTTAGAAAGAATCCAGTATAGGGCAGCTAAATTTGTTAAAGGTAAAAGAGAAGATGGAAACGATACGATAAAAGAACTTAAATGGGAAACTTCGGAAAACAGACGTAGGAAAACTAGAATAACATCATTGTATAGAGCACATCTAGGTCAGAAAGCATGGGTAGACATGACGGCTCGGTTAGAAAAGCCAACATACTATGGTAGGAACGATCATGGTTTTAAAATCAAATGTAGGAAACAGAAAACGGATGTAGGTAAATTCTCATTTTTAAATAGAACTATAAATGATTGGAATGACCTACCTGCAGCTGTCTTTGAGGGCTGTCCTTCCTTAAGGAGATTCAAGAATAATTTAAGAAGTTGTGTATAAAGTGCAAATTAAAATTAAGGTGACATTCAACATTTAAGTTTTTAAGGTCACATGTATTTATCTAGCCTGAAGAGTTACTTCCTTGGTTTGAATTGTAAATTATTTAAAAATAGCGTGTAAGAGGGCCTTAGACTAGAAATGTTTAGTTTAAATGTAATTCTGTTTATAAGTATGCATAAGGATGTAATTATTTGACTTATTTGAACTGTTGTATCAGTGAAGCGAGGTGAGTCAGTGAAGTTATGGTTTTACAGTGCAGTGAACAGTTCCGATCAGTGATAATTTATAGCGTCAATGAAATGTGTTCTATAGTGTCAGTGAAATGTGTGCTAAAGTGTCAGTGAAATGCGTCATAGTGCCACTACAGGGAATGAGAGGAGAGTAAAGTGAAAGGCTATTGAAACTTATGTAGGACCTATACATAATTATGTAGGTTGTATTGTGAAATTAGGTATTTTATTTATGTTTTATTATTATTGTGATAAATTATATTGTGTATTCTTATTGTATTGTGTATAAAATTGTATATGTGTTGTAAAATTGTATTGTGTATTGTAAATTTTATTGTGTATTGTTTATATTGTATATACCACTGCCACCGGGTGCTTGCCCACTTGCAATGTAAATAAATACATACATACGTAATGTCACTTCTAATTTGTAAGAATGGAGTAATAACGTACATTTGCCAACCATAATTTTGTGTAAGACAATCTTGATTATATCTACAAATTACAGGTAAATTTACTTGCAATATAATGCCCTACTTATGTGGAACAGTATTTTTAATGTGTGAAATATATCTCCCCGTTATCTCTTTTGTTTTTTCAGTTAAGTTACAGAACTGTAGCTCTCCCCACGATCACTGTTAGATCCATTTTGTTAATGACCATGCTCTCTATTACACCTGGAACAACACCATCCTTTCTCCATACTTATTTTCTAGCACTGACAACTGAATCCTGTGAAATTACGTTCTAAGGAAAGGATTCTTTACCTTTTTTAATGCAGTTTTCCGCAGTCCACTGTTAGTCTTACTTCATAATATGTAGTTCTTGTAACTGAAGCAATAGAACTTTGGTCTACACAGTAATCAGGAAATTTATCGGTGACCTGTGAAATTATCATTGAGTGTGTGATTCGATGTCAGATTAAACACACCGATTGTCATCGAATATTCCATATCTGATGGCTGCGATAGATTGATGAATTTCAGGTTATGCAACAATTATCTGATAATTAATCAATATTACAAAGACGAGTTTATGAACGAAATGACACAAAATTATTATTTTTAATACTTCCAATAAATAAAAACGAAGTCATATTACGTAAATAATTCTTACTGGTGAGATATCACATAAAAAAGGAAATATTAAGTGTTAATTATCACAAAACAAAAATAAAATATTTGTAATAAGTTTAGCAATTGCAACTGTATCTGAGATCCTTGTAGAATAACTTAACAAATTTGAAAGCATGCAGAAATATAATTTCATATACCGACGAGAGGTGCTACGTAGTTTAACTCCTAAATTGGAAAAACTTCATTTCTCACACTAGTTTATTAAACCTTGCCGGACTGTAAAGAAAACATCTATCGCAATGTCCATATTTTATATGTTGTACAATATTGTAGTATTGTGAAATTTTAATTTTCCTACCAATTTCTTTTGTGCGAGATCATGCGTATTTGCTTGTTTTCCGCACAGAACCAATACGCGGTAAGTGTGAAATACCACATTCAGTATTCCCAACGTAACACACATAACAATTTCCCTCTTCTTACCGCTTAAGCGCGACATTCATTTTACTGCTTTAGGCTTTTAACATATTATTTTTAGAGACGTTTAACATAGTAATAATTATAAATTGGAAACTTAGGCCCTACCACTGCAATTTCACCTAAATTGCACTGTTAATTATTGTTTTTAAATATTTGCAAAAATTAAGTAGTCTACTACTCCACGAAACTTATTGCATTCCTGATACAAGAAACATTAAGGAAGCCGCGAAAAAATCAACAAGATTCCAGATGCCGATGTTATTACTGCAATATGTTATATAAATAATATTGTTAAAATATTAAAATGAAAAATAAATCATTACATAACCTTAAGTTCGCATTTATAGACTGGGGGAAAAAAGACAGACGTATATCACGGCCTGCCGGAGTATAGTAAAAACAGAAAACATTTTATAGCAACAATGTTGAAGAAAGATATTTTGGTTTTCCGAAGTTGCCGTCATTAAACAGAAACCAACATGGAGATTTCATTGCAACTAATTGGACATTCGTCTTTCAGGTATGTAATAAATGATCTTCGCACAAAATAATGTACGATACACGAGCGGTATGTTTGTTTTCATGTTCTCGGAAATTAAAAAGCTCAACTATGTTTCGCTTTTTCAATCTTTTCCTCGAACATGAAAACGTCAACATACCGCTCTTGTAACGCATATTACTATTCTATTCTTCTATTAAGATTATAGCATATAGCTTATTAACCTGTTCCATCATATAGGATACTTTGTCAATTATTGTAATGAACCGCGGTTAAAAAAAAAAGCTCAAGAAAAGGGTATAACGAAGCTTTACTGCAGCTGAGCGGAAGGCAACAAAAAAGAGACATAAATTCAACAAAATTAAGATTCACAAGACTCAGCTCTAGAGATACGGAAGTTTCAAACGTGATACTGCGTTGAAATCTCTTAGGAAAGGTACCGCATTTCGAGGGCATACCTTAAAATACACCGTTGTATAGAATTTATAAGAAATGAAATACATCTGGTGACAAATCGGAACTGTAAGCTAGTTAGTCCAGAACCTTATGTTAGAATATAATTCAATCACCACTCGCTCGTAAATTTTGCAGTGATTTGAAATAACACGTCTGGCATCAAACTATTACCGATTGCTCTGCGCTCTAGGAATGCCATCGTCTATGTCTTCCATATCTAGAATTTGAGATCATAACCTTCCGCTACTTGGGAATGATTATGGGAATAAATTTCTTCAAGTTTTTTTTTAATTTGTAGAATACATTTGTTCATCAAATTTTAATTTGCAGAATACATTTGTTCTTTAAGATTTAATTTGCAGAACACATTTGTTATTCAAGTTTTAATTTGCAGAATGCATTTATTCTTCAAATTTTAATTTTCAGAATACATTTCTTCAAGTTTCAATTTGCATAATACATTTGTTCTTCAAGTTTTAATTTTCAGAATGCATTTGTTCATCAAGTTTTAATTTGCAGAATACCTTTGTTCATCAAGTTTTAATTTGCAGAATACCTTTGTTCATCAAGTTTTAATTTGCAGAATACCTTTGTTCATCAAGTTTTAATTTGCAGAATACATTTGTTCTTCAAGTTTTAATTTTCAGAATGCATTTACTCTTCAAGTTTTAATTTACAGAATACATTTGTTCAAGTTTCAATTTGCAGAATACATTTGTTCATCAAGTTTTAATTTGAAGAATACATTTGTTCTTTAAGGTTCAAATTGCAGAATACATTAATTGTTCTTCAAGTTTCAATTTGTAGAATACATTTTTCTTCAAGTTTTTTTAATTTGTAGACTACATTTGTTCATCAAGTTTTAATCTGCAGAATACATTTGTTCTTTAAGGTTCAATTTGCAGAATACATTAATTGTTCTTCAAGTTTCAATTTGTAGAATACATTTTTCTTCAAGTTTTTTTAATTTGTAGACTACATTTGTTCATCAAGTTTTAATCTGCAGAATACATTTGTTCTTTAAGGTTCAATTTGCAGAATACATTTGTTCTTCAAGTTTTAATTTGTAGAATACATTTTTCCTCAAGGTTTAATTTTCACAATGCATTTGTTCTTCAAGGTTTAATTTGCAGAATACATTGGTTCTTCAAGTTTTAATTTGCAGAACACATTTGTTCATCAAATTTTAATTTGCAGAATACATTTGTTCTTCAAGTTTTAATTTGCAGAATACATTTGTTCTTCAAGTTTTAATTTGCAGAATACATTTGTTCTTCAATGTTTAATTTGCAGAATACATTTGTTCTTTAAGATTTAATTTGCAGATCACATTTGTTATTCAAGTTTTAATTTTCAGAATGCATTTATTCTTCAAATTTTAATTTGCAGAATACATTTCTTCAAGTTTCAATTTGCACAATACATTTGTTCATCAAGTTTTAATTTGCAGAATACATTTGTTCTTTAAGGTTCAATTTGCAGAATACATTTGTTCTTCAAGTTTTAATTTGCAGAATACATTTGTTCTTCAAGTTTTAATTTTCAGAATGCATTTACTCTTCAAGTTTTAATTTGCAGAATACATTTGTTCAAGTTCCAATTTGCAGAATACATTTGTTCATCAAATTTTAATTTGCAGGATACATTTGTTCTTCAAGTTTTAATTTGCAGAATACATTTTTCTTCAAGTTTTAATTTTCAGAATGCATTTATTCTTCAAGATTTAATTTGCAGACTATATTATTTGTTCTTTAAGTTTTAATCTGAATAATACATTTGTTCAAGTTTTAATTTGCAGAATACATTTGTTCTTTAAGTTTTAATTTGCAGAATACATTTGTTCTTCAAGTTTTAATTTGCAGACTAGGGTGAGATCGTTAGGGAATGTATTTTGTCCTTACGTTTCTCTTGACCTCATACTATTGAATTTATTTTTAAGTAAATTAAAAACTGTTTGATGTTATGACTCCATGTCATTTTTCATTATATTTAATCGTGTTATAATGTGTTGGCGTTGCATGTTCACTGCAGTATTTAGTGCAGATAGGGAAAGCATTCAGTCCATTAATTATTTTCATTGACCTGAGGTGTCCGGTTCCGTATCTTGATTAATATAATTTGTTTCTAGATAGGGTTGTAGTTATGGATTGTCCAGGTTCTGTCACATGTCACAGTCGTATGTGGGAGACATTTCAGTTTCATATAGAAATTTACTTGTGGAACGAATTGGCTGACAGTTTAGCTAAACAAGAATCAACGGTGAGACAAACCTGCAACAAGAATCTGACATTTGGATAATATATAAACTCTAAAGTCAAGAATACTAGCTCTGTCAAAATTATTTTCCTATAAAATAATGTTCTACTCGCTTTCTTTGGGTTTCTAGGCAACGGTATTCATGTAGGTAAGGTACATAAACCATATGCCCAATATTTACATGAATAGAGGGCCTTTTATAAGTAACTGATCATTTGAAAAATTGAATAATTTTTACGACTTTTGGCTGTGTACAACCACGGAAGAAAAAACTGGTCGATGAGCAGCAAAACTCGTAATCAATCAAATAATGTAAGTCCTTACAGTCAATTACTTAACAATATTACTTAAATTGAACCTTTGTGTTATTACATGAAGTAGTATTTAAAAATTATGACAAGCGTTTTCACCAATAAATTTGGCATCTTCAGGTCACATGAAAACATATTAACATAATATGAAAACTTAAGATATTTCAGTTAAACACAATCGTTAAAAATTAAAAACTGGTATAAAAGGCAGTCTGAGCAATATGACATTAAGATACATGTGGTAGGATGATGATACCATGAAATCGTGGAATATGCTGATAACACTGTATTAACAGATATGTGTACATAACGAAGAAATAAAACATAACAATCTTCAAGTTTATTGCGGGTGCAGTTCCCAAAATGATAAAAAAATGCTACAGTATATAGATCGCTCGTGCTGCTGTTTATGGACGTATGGAATTAAAGCCAAGAAGGTTGAGGAGAAGTTGACTTGAGTCCATTGATGCAGCAACGTTTTGGGAACTGCACCCGCATAAACTTCAAGATTGTTATATCTTCTTTCTTCCTTATGTACACTTATCTGTGAATACAGTTTTATCAGCATATTCCACGATTTCATGGTATAATCATCCTACCACATGTATCTTAATGGCGTATTGCTCAGACTGCCTTTTATACCAGTTTTCAATTTTTAACGATTGTGTTTAACTGGAATATCTTAAGTTTTTATATTATGTTAATATGTTTTAATGTGACCTGAAAATGCCAAATTTATTGGTAAAAACGTTTGTCATAATTTTCAAATACAGGGACATCACTTTATTTTTATTTCAACTTTTATTGTACCTGAGTTTTTGAATGTATTTCACTCCCACCCCTTCTACTAACGAAGTTCCAACTGTCCACAAAGAACCAAGGCCGCAGTACTGAGTTAGTGTTTATAGTATGTTTCAGAAATATGTTCGCGTTTTCCAGTCACGAAAACTTCCAATATTGAATCATATTTTCGCCTACGTCCGTTTGCCTACGTCGCATCCCGATTTCCCCCACCTGCTTCTGCTCACTCCACTGTAAAGGCTAGTGGCTAGGCTTTCTTAGCTCTTTTCTGAAAACATTAATTTCCGTTAGGAATTAATTGGACATCTACGTAATATTATGCAACTGTTTAAAATAACTTAAATAAAAGGGCCTCATTAAGTAATTAACTATCACGTGATTCCCCCCCTTTCTACGATCCTGCGACATAACCACTTGGACGGACAGTAGATAGCATGCCTGAGTAATTTTATCTGTGCGGATCGGGCAGAAATGAAGATTGAATTTACAGTACGTAAGGTACTCTTTTATAGAGTAGGTACAGAATTATTTCAACATGAGTTACTAAATATGAAGGATGAAACTAGTAATAATTGGAATTAGATACAATAGTCTATAGTGCGATAATAGGCACAAAAGATCTGAAGCCTGTATCGAGATGAACGGCCACCATTTTCAAAAATGTGTTTAAATATCCATATTATGATTATTTTTCAATTTAACTTCATTCTCTATATTGTACGCTAATGTGCTGTAGACAGTATAATATACGCTGCATAATGAATACGTCCGCATGGATAGCTCAGTTCGTGAGTAAAAACACTCATTGTTAATACTGTACTGTATTTTGATTAAACAAAACCTAATGAAAATTATCAAACTCAAAATCGCGATATTTCCTACTTTACGTAAATGGATGAACTACTTTTCTTCCCTCCTATACCCAGTGAAGTGATTTGTTTTTATTTTACGCCAGTACCATCGAACTCCAGTTGTGGAAGGAGGTAGCAAACTGTGTTTCCGGGTCTGAATCATTAATCCAAAGGTATAGCCAGGTTAATATTAAAAATGTTAGTAAAAATAAAATGATGCCCCTGTACTACTTCATGTATTAACATAAAGGTTCAATTTATGTAATATTGTTAAGTAATTGACTTAAGTAAGAACTTACATTATTTGATTGATACTCTACTTATCGGACCCAAAATGCCTTTAAAACTCGTAATGTTACTTATGCCTGTTTTGTTGTGTACTTCCCCTCATTGAGCTCAAACAAAACACTGTAACAACAGCGACAATCAAAAAAATATTCAGTAGTCTTCAGGAACGTTACGAAACATTTCTAAGTAATAATGGAGAATTTTCAAAACATGTAAACATTACTGGCTGATACTCTGTTTCTCAATTAAATTTCATGTTCTTCAGATTCGGGGCACTTTATTCTGGGATATACTATAGAAAAATATCGATGAAATATGCTGTGCTCTATTCTGGAGCAATTAAAAAACACAACAGCTTGCACTACAATACGAATTAGTATCCAGTAGCTCATAGAAGGCTTGACGTGAATTGCACGCATGCAACGCCCGACAAACGTCCTTGAACTTTGGCGCTTATGATAGGCGCTGTGGGAGGCAACGTTTCTGTACGTCTCGTGGCGTCGTACATGGAGGATTCTGTAGAAACTTCACGACCGTAGACACATATAGTTAAGAGTTACTAGCTTGTAATGCAGATCTTGCGGACTTTAATTACAGCATACTTACTCTGTTCTCTCATTATACATTATTGTTCGAGCTCTGTCGTCCGCCCCTTTCCGTTTCCCTCCCTTTGTGAACCTTTGTCTGTCTTCAGTCAGTCGGACACGCTGTAGTGACACTTCTCGTTCCTCGTCCACAGTTCTTTGATAATCATAAGATCCCTTTTTCTTAAGTTTTCAAAGAAACTTCAAACAACGGATATCTTGAACGTCTGGGCTTATTGTTTATTCGGTACGTAACAACTCGTTGCATGAAACAAGCTCCCGAGACCTGCACACGGCAACGTGACGGATCTTAATAACAGTCTGTCAAGCTTTGTAAATACCGAGTCAAGTTCTCTGTGTATTATATAGAATAATTTTACGATATATTCTTTCTTTTAAGGATTTGTATGTAGCAGTAGATCTCCTCACATTTTTCTAAAGATTACGAATAATGAAACCTGTTTTCTCCTTGTTACGTGGTCTGCTGTTTTTTAAATAAAATCATGTGTCGTGATAATAGTCTTGCGTAGAGAACTCGAGAACAATTTATTTCTAGATAAAGGAATTGCGTCGATGTCGTCGATGTCGCCCGTCTGTCAATTCATAACAACAAACGCTCTAGACCATACCTGCACAAACAGCGCTCAACGAGAGCGGGAGACGTGTTTACCGCTCGCCGAAACGGAGAGGAAGATACGTCAGAATGACATAGACTTGTCTTAGGTACAGGAGAGGGAAACGACCACTCAGATATCTAGTGGAGTGCAGTGTGTAGGCCTATTCTCAGTATCTGTTTCACGTTGCTTACCTACTGCTACAGTACAGTATGGAGGAATCTAAAAGACGGAACGTAACATTTAACATTTAACGATTTACAGCTCGAACTTATTGATCTTCAATGTGACCTAAGGGCTAAAGATCGTTTGAATAATACTACTAGCCTGGTTGAGTTTTACAAGACTAAACATTAGCAATAATATCCACGACTACATAGGCTGGCTGTGAAAACGGTTGCTATTTTGGCTCAACATTTATAGTGAGTAACTGTTTTCTATAATCAACTTTAATACTCGTAAAGACAGACATCGAACATCTGTAACTGATGTTTCATTACGATCAGTAGGCTACTGTTCCTTTCAGATGCCAACAGCATAAAACCTCGTTTTGATGTACTGATAAATAAAAATATAACAAAATGATATTGTACATTTAAGTAGCTATAGGATTTCTATTATTTCTGTAAAATAAATATTTCCTTATTAATTAATAATAGCCCAAGATAGTTTTGCAAACACTGAACGGGAATTCATTTCATAAACACTCGTAATAGTACTTCCTTTTGTGTATATTTTGTACGAGATCACCCCTTCTTCCTGTCCACCCTTATACAGAGCGCAGCTAATATCTGCATTCCTATCATGAGCTGTGAGCTGGCTCGGAGAGCGTAAACCTTGTGCAGGCCTGCTCTAGACCATCCAGCTTACAGTCCTGATTGTCACGATGCATTCATTCATAGTGTTCTGCCCAACGCAGGTATTTCACTGCAAACCCAGCATTTTCCAGTTTTTCCTATTTTCTGTCTTCCTCTTTGTCTCCTCATATGATCCATACATCTTAATGTCGTCTATCATCTGATATCTTCTTTTGCCACGAACTCTTCTCCCGTTCACCATTCCTTCCAGTGAATCCTTCAGTAGGCAGTTTCTTCTCAACCAGTGACCCAGCCAATTCCTTTTTCTCTTTCTGATCAGTTTCAGCATCATTCTTTCGCGTGACTCCGCTCTGTTTTTGTTTTGTTTCTTGCTTTTACCACAGTCTAGTAAAGTGATGTCAAAGCAAGCGCATTTTTCTGACCCTGACGTCGTATGCGGACATCAAGCGCTTGGTATGGAAAAAGGAATAAGCAGCCTGTTGGATTAAGAAAACAGTGGTGTTCAAACTTCAAACGGAACGTGAACTTTTATGTCGTTATTTTTATATGGCTTCTTTCTGTTTAATATTATCTATATTGTCTGTAAAATATAATTATACTGTAGTAAATGGATGAAACACATCATTCATAAAGAAAGTGATATCCCAAAAAAAGAAATTGAGTATGACATAAGTTGGAATTGATATTGATGGTATCTTTAGCCTTATAAAAGTAATCAATAAACTAATCAATACAATATTATAGTACAGAGCAAAGTTACCTAGGTACTGTATATGTTTTAATTGTAACTAATATTCCATAACAAAAATCTTATCGCATTATGCTTTTAAGGTGTTTCTGGTGCTCAACTTGCTATCATCAGAATATTAAATTATTTTTTCGAAACCCGCTGAAGCTATAGAACTGACATTTTAAAAACATATGGGCACATATCTTTTGCTTATAATGTAACAGTAGTTGTTTGGTTAATTCATTTCCTTACAAATATTTTCCATGGGAATATTTTTAAAATTTGTAATATTCTGTCTTCAGTAATACCTATTTACGGTACATTAGAGTTACGAAAACATTGTTTCAGTAGCCTACCTGTAAGGCTACTAATAAATAGGCCTATATCTGAAAATTTCACTTTTCTATAAAAAAAGTTGAGAAAATATTCCTTTTGAATAATAAAACAAACGTTTAAAAAATGAGGATTAAAATTAAAGTTATATCCTTATAATGCACTTATACTTCTCAGACAAATCTAAAAATGAACATGGCTAAAGTTTTAATAAGTTGTCTTCCCTTTATTTATTGAATCAGTGCTGGCCATCCCTGTATTTAGCTGGACCAAGCGGCATATACTACCTCTTTCGTCTGTCTCTTTCCTTTCCGCTGAAAAGCGCTCAGGCTCTCCTGAGCTCTAAAGCGCGCACTCGTGTCTATGGGCATCAATTGACATGACTGATCTAGTATATACAGTCACGAAGCTCAATACATAGGGAATATGCATCCATAGATAGTTGCTAACCACTTGGATCGCTACTATCGCCTCATCAAACACAATGCGAAATAGTACCGGCACAGTCTATTGTTCCTAGTACACTCATCACTTCAAGTTTCGTGATTGTATATACTAGACTGTGCTTTTACTGTCTGTTTATAGATCAAGTGTTACAACTAATCTGTAACAAAAGTATATTCAAAGAGTAAATTAGGTGCAAAGTAAATATCATTTCCATAGTCGTGTGCACCAGACGCTACCGACGTGGACTTAGACATATTTCCGCTACAGGAGATTCGTCATTTTTGTATCTAACGTTGTATATGAAATTAAATAATCGTTAATAACATTTTAAGGTTTTTTATTTGGAATCAAAAACACACAATGGCGCTACAATTCAAGAATACTGAGATGATTTTCCTTGTGTTTTTTTAAACGTGTAGAATAAACTGTCAAATGGGTCCGTGGAATTGGAAAGGGGAGCGGAGGAGAGAGATTTATTGTTCAACGACTGCTCTGACTATAAAGCCATTTGTTACTCGTGAGTGAACCACTGAAGGAGGGTCTAATATTTTTAGCATTCAGGTCGCTTTTAAATGTCGAAGTTGGTAAGTACAAAAATAATATTACAAAAGATTACGATATATGAATATAGCCTATACGTTTTTATATCAATTTATCAAAATTATATATTTTTACCTATATACTTCAACCGTAAAATATATAAATGAATGTATCGCTATTAGACCTTCGTCCTCTGTTGTCTTTCCGCTGTGATGGTGGCCGAAGATTCAGAGGTTCTCTGGTTCAAACCTGCCCGGAAGTGAGGAATTTTATAGGGCGATGAAATTCTCATCATGGTTTCCCCCGGGAGGGGAATAAAGCTGTGGAACCCTGGTCTTAGATTAACGACATATTAAAGAACCCTATTCTTGGCAGAGACTACAGGACCTTTTCCTCCGGTCTTGAATTTCGACGCCGAATAAACTCCATAGTTGAGAGTCCTTAAACAAAACACTGTCTGCTGTATTTACTTCATATTCCACTCGTACTATACCCATCAAACGGAAAAATTCGTTTTTAAATTTACGTAATTCGTTCACGTGTAAACCTAAGCTCTTACGAAATCAACTGAAGTCTTCCGAGGGAGAATCAGCGTATGGCAGCCGGTTATTTTCTGCGTACTTGCCAGTAAAATTCCCCAACAGTCTTCTATTTACGAGGCGCGTCCATAAAGTAACTTTCCCACTCGTCTCACAGCTAGCAAACCATATGTTGCGCGAAGCTACTGCGTGTACGTGACAGAGTAATGTCCTGGCATGGCGCATGCGCTAGCGGAACTTCCCGAGTGCTCTCAGTAGCTTCGTTGCATTGGTTGAAGATGGACGTTCCTATTCCAGCTCCAGCCGAGTGTGAAGTACGGTCAGTGATAAAGTTTTTGAATGTACAGGACATAGCACCGATTGAAATTGATCGTCAGCTATGCCAGGTCTATTGGCCTAACGTCATGAGCAAGCAGATGGTGCGTTGCTCCACAAGGTCGTCTGTGATGATGGTTGGCCTCCCACTGCGCTCCTCGTCATACACATTTTGGCGTCCTGCTGAAAATTGTCTACAGCAGCAACGCACCATCTGCTTGACCATAGATCTGGCACAGCTGACGATCAATTTCAATCGGCGCTATGCCCTGTGTATTAAAAAACATTATCACTGATCGCACTTCAAACTCGGCGGGAACTGGAATAGGAACGTCCATCTTCAACCAATGCAACGAAGCTACTGAGAGCACTCGGGAAGTTCCGCTAGCGCATGCGCCATGCCAGGACATTACTCTATCACGTGCACGCAGTCGCTTCGCGCAACATATGGTTTGCTAGCTGTGGGACGAGTGGCAAAGTTACTTTATGGACGCGCCTCGTACATTCATCGTAGCACTCCACTTAGTAATATGGTCACAGTTCATGACACTATTGGAATCTTTACATAGAATACATGTTGGTGAGGGAAGAATAGAGTGGATGAGGATGTTTTGCTAGAAGATCGTGGCCTCACTAATATGGTATGTCTTATAATGGCGCACTAAATGGAATTTTCTAACAGTAGTAATGACTTTTCCGCAAACTAAATACTATTTCCTATTTTCTACCTCCGAAAAGAGCCATATTATACACTGACTCACAAAGGATCTCCTTCTATGAATCATTGATTAATCACGTATTCTGGCTCACTTTTTAAGCGTTTGAATCGATGTCTGTCGGTCACTGACTTTAGCGAGACACAGTTGAAAGTGCCTAGAAGTTAGACAATCTTCAGAACAGTGGGCACGAGTGAACGCACTTAGTACATGCGGTGCAAATACACAACGAGAAAACTTTGCAGCATTAAAATACTTTATGCTCGACCATGCCGAAATGTAGTAATTATACACCTTGTAGCAGTCCTTTAATGCATGTCATTAAAGTACACTTACTCATTAAAGTACAGGTGTTCATCCAATGACAAGTCAGCTTTGTACCGTTATAAAACCTCAGTCAATGACAAGTCAGCTTTGTACCGTTATAAAACCGCAAGTATCTATTATTCTCGGATATGCAATCGAAAGAGAATTAGCGAAAAGTCACGGAGGCTGGAAATCCAATACTGTCGCAGAAGGTTATGTTCTGTTACTATAATAATTAGCGTTAATTGTAAATAATATTCAAGTAAATTCAATTTGTCATCTCGTTTTTCAATGTCTAATTTAATTTCAATGTTATATCAAAGTTAATATTTAGTTTACTCTGTAGGTTCTTATAGGCTATCAAGGTCAATGTGGACATTTGTTCCTCGGAAAAAATCAATACTTTCGCGTCTGCGCACATCTCACAATTTACGAGGTATTGCTCAAGGTCAGTTAAGATACAAATAAAATGAATAATTTCAAGTTTGAAATATGGTCGAGCATAAAAAGTGGTATGAAACTCGCCTATAATAGTAATTAAGAAGCTCGTATGAAAATTATGAAACTCGCTTGCGCTCGTTTCATAAACATCCATACTCGCTTCTTAATTACTATCATTATAGGCTCGGTGCATAATGTACTATTATTATACTTATTTGGATGAGAAAATAAGAATCTAACAAGGTGCGAAGATTTAGGCCTATAAAACAACAACGAAAGGAAATCATTTTATGACCAGAACGAAGAAGAAACACGGGAAGATCAAAGAAGGAGAAACAGAAGACGACGAATAAGGTGGTGGTATGTAAAACTCATTTCTATTATTAAGCAATGTCCAATATTATTTATAAAATATAAGGCTAATATTTCACGAGAAACATTCAGGGTCCTGGCGTTCAGGTGGAATAAATTTATCATTATTTACAACATAACAACAGAATTTTAAAGGAAATCGTTACAATAGAATTTCGGAAATCGTCACTCTGTTGAATGGAATTTATAATTAAGTGTTATTAAAAAACAAGCAAGTTGAATTCCTTTGTACTGTATTCCTTTAATATTGAATACCAATAAAATATTTACTCCAAATGAGACAATAAGATCTCAGACATTCCAGATAATTCGATGCTGAAAAATGTTACGTCCATACAAATCGGTAAATAAATCTATACCATAATGGGATTCCTACATATCTTTCAGAGATGAAACAAAAAATAGGGAAGCTTTCTTTCTTCTCGTATATATGCACGGTGATTATTAAAATAATAAACTGTATGCAATGAACGATACTGTTTATCTTGTAATTCAACCGGTCTGAATTTTGTCTACTCTATTCCTTTACTTCTGTAGTTTTTATTTTTTTCTTTGTAACCTTAGCAACCACATGATTGAATTTTGTCCACTCTATTCCTTTTACTTCTGTTGCTTTTATTTTTTCTTTGTAACCTTAGCAACCACATGCCTGAATTTTGTCCACTCTATTCCTTTTATTTCTGTTGTTTTTATTTTTTCTTTGTTACCTTAGCAACCACATGACTGAATTTTGTCTACTCTATTGCTTTTACTTCTGTTGCGTTTATTTTTTCTTTGTAACCTTAGCAACCACATGACTGAATTTTGTCCACTCTATTTCTTTTACTTCTGTTGCTTTTATTTTTTCTTTGTAACCTTAGCAACCACATGACCAGGAATTCTAATAACTAGTAATATTGTTAAAATCTGAGCAAGGGAAGAATAGTATGACAAAATTTGCGAGTACGCCTAACCTTTATAATCCGTTGTGCATAGAAGAGATTACCAGTAGATAAAGCAATAATCTTCTTGAAATTTTATTAAAAATAAATAAATTAATTAAAAAGTAAATAAAAATGGAATTTAACTACATATTTTAACAGCAATAAATAAAATTATTCCAATTCTATTTATTTATTTTTAGTAAAGATCAAATGTTTCTCTTTTCATTATCATGATTTGAATATACACTGGCGGACAAAAAATTTGGGACACTTGAATTATACTTTGTATTTAATATGTCACCAATATGTTTTAAGTGGTGATTAATTTAATTATACGATCATAGACTGAAAACGAAAATGATTATGACTTCATATTACCAACAATAACATCACAATCCAGATTTGAACAAAATTTTGCTTATGCTGAGTGTGACAACAATGGGCATTTTTGTTGGTAATTGTTGGTGTTATGAAGTCATGTTCATTTTATTTTTTGTATAATAAGATTATAATCTCATTAATCACCATTTAAACATAGTGGTGACATATTAAATACCTTTAAAAAGTAAAATTCAAATGTCCCACATTTTTTGTCGGCCAGTGTATTTATAGCAGAGTATGATTTAAAAGTAAGATTTCAATCTCAAATTTAAAACAAAATCAATTTATACATATATAGGCCTAATTGTTAGTTTTTTTTACAGCTTGTCATTTTTGTTCCTCTAATTTCAGGTAGAATCATACATTCATAAAGAAACTAATCGTGGAGGATGTTTCATGGAATCCAGCAATGAAACGGACAGGAAAAAAATAACAGCGTTTAAAGTCACAGATCATCGTAATAAACCATAGCAACACTGTGGAGTACTTCTGCTCAAATTAATTATAATGAACCGATGTTATATTGTAATGTAGAATATATGCATCGTTCAAACTCATAGCTAACAAGTATGATACAGACTGATGGAAGTGAATTATTGATATGCTGTGTAGCGTGTACTGTATTATATTGCTTAAACCCAAAGTCCATCCGCACTCAACTTCTCAAACGAAACATTCTGATACTGAAACTTACAGCTGATTCGAATGACTCAGAACTGTAACAAGCCACTGTTATAGTTTGAAGTATATGAATCGCTAAACCCACAACTTATTCATATGACTCAAGCTTATCACAACGAATTATATTTTATGCTGTGGGTTATATCTATAGCCGAAACCAACAGTTTACCCATAAAATTCAAACTATATTACATCGAACCATTGTTATGATATAGAGTATATGTTTCACTAAACAAAGACTTTATTCTGTTTGACTCAAACTTAACACAACGATCCATATTTTATGCTGTGGATTATATCTATCGTCGAAACTCACAATTTACCCATAAAATTCAACTTATTACATCGAACCATTGTTATGATATAGAGTATATGTTTCGCTAAACAAATAGCATATTCGTTTTACTTATACTTATCACAACGATCCATATGTTATGCTATGGATTATATCTATCGTCGAAACTCACAGTTTACCAGTAAAATTCGAACTTATTACATCGAACCATTATTATGATATGGAGTATTTGTTACGCTAAACATATAGTTTATCTGTTTGAATCAAACCTATCACAACGAATCATATTTCATGCTGTGGATTACATCTATCGCTGAAACTCACAGTTTACCCGTAAAATTCAAACTTATTACATCGAAGCATTGTTATGATATGGAGTATATGTTTCACTAAATACATAGTTTACCTGTTTGACTCAAACCTATCACAATGAACCATATTTCATGCTGTGGATTAAATCTATACATCGAAGCATTGTTATGATATCGAGTATATGTTTCGCTAAACACATAGTTTACCTGTTTGACTCAAACCTATCACAATGAACCATATTTCATGCTGTGGATTACATCTATACATCGAAGCATTGTTATGATATGGAGTATATGTTTCGCTAAACACACAGTTTATCTGTTTGACTCAAACCTATCACAATAAACCATATTTCATGCTGTGGATTACATCTATACATCGAAGCATTGTTATGATATGGAGTATATGTTTCGCTAAACACATAGTTTATCTGTTTGACTCAAACCTATGACAACGAACCATATTTCATTCTGGGTATTACATCTATACATCGAAGCATTGTTATGATATGGAGTATATGTTTCGCTAAACACACAGTTTACCTGTTTGACTCAAACCTATGACAACGAACCATATTTCATGCTGTGGATTACATCTATACATCGAAGCATTGTTATGATATGGAGTATATGTTTCGCTAAACACACAGTTTATCTGTTTGACTCAAACCTATGACAACGAACCATATTTCATGCTGTGGATTACATCTATACATCGAAGCATTGTTATGATATGGAGTATATGTTTCGCTAAACACACAGTTTATCTGTTTGACTCAAACCTATCACAATGAACCATATTTCATGCTGGGTATTACATCTATACATCGAAGCATTGTTATGATATGGAGTATATGTTTCGCTAAACACACAGTTTACCTGTTTGACTCAAACCTATCACAATGAACCATATTTCATGCTGTGGATTACATCTATACATCGAAGCATTGTTATGATATGGAGTATATGTTTCGCTAAACACACAGTTTATCTGTTTGACTCAAACCTATCACAATGAACCATATTTCATGCTGTGGATTACATCTATACATCGAAGCATTGTTATGATATGGAGTATATGTTTCGCTAAACACACAGTTTACCTGTTTGACTCAAACCTATGACAACGAACCATATTTCATGCTGTGGATTACATCTATACATCGAAGCATTGTTATGATATGGAGTATATGTTTCGCTAAACACACAGTTTATCTGTTTGACTCAAACCTATCACAATGAACCATATTTCATGCTGTGGATTACATCTATACATCGAAGCATTGTTATGATGTGGAGTATATGTTTCGCTAAACACATAGTTTACCTGTTTGACTCAAACCTATGACAACGAACCATATTTCATGCTGTGGATTAAATCTATACATCGAAGCATTGTTATGATATCGAGTATATGTTTCGCTAAACACATAGTTTACCTGTTTGACTCAAACCTATCACAACGAACCGTATTTCATGCTGGGTATTACATCTATACATCGAAGCATTGTTATGATGTGGAGTATATGTTTCGCTAAACACATAGTTTATCTGTTTGACTCAAACCTATGACAACGAACCATATTTCATGCTGGGTATTACATCTATACATCGAAGCATTGTTATGATGTGGAGTATATGTTTCGCTAAACACATAGTTTATCTGTTTGACTCAAACCTATGACAACGAACCATATTTCATGCTGGGTATTACATCTATACATCGAAGCATTGTTATGATGTGGAGTATATGTTTCGCTAAACACATAGTTTATCTGTTTGACTCAAACCTATGACAACGAACCATATTTCATGCTGGGGATTACATCTATACATCGAAGCATTGTTATGATATGGAGTATATGTTTCGCTAAACACATAGTTTACCTGTTTGACTCAAACCTATGACAACGAAACATATTTCATGCTGGGGATTACATCTATACATCGAAGCATTGTTATGATATGGAGTATATGTTTCGCTAAACACATAGTTTATCTGTTTGACTCAAACCTATGACAACGAACCATATTTCATGCTGGGGATTACATCTATACATCGAAGCATTGTTATGATATGGAGTATATGTTTCGCTAAACACATAGTTTACCTGTTTGACTCAAACCTATCACAATGAACCATATTTCATGCTGTGGATTACATCTATACATCGAAGCATTGTTATGATATGGAGTATATGTTTCGCTAAACACACAGTTTATCTGTTTGACTCAAACCTATCACAATGAACCATATTTCATGCTGTGGATTACATCTATACATCGAAGCATTGTTATGATATGGAGTATATGTTTCGCTAAACACATAGTTTATCTGTTTGACTCAAACCTATGACAACGAACCATATTTCATGCTGGGTATTACATCTATACATCGAAGCATTGTTATGATATGGAGTATATGTTTCGCTAAACACACAGTTTATCTGTTTGACTCAAACCTATCACAATGAACCATATTTCATGCTGTGGATTACATCTATACATCGAAGCATTGTTATGATATGGAGTATATGTTTCGCTAAACACATAGTTTACCTGTTTGACTCAAACCTATCACAATGAACCATATTTCATGCTGTGGATTACATCTATACATCGAAGCATTGTTATGATATGGAGTATATGTTTCGCTAAACAGACAGTTTATCTGTTTGACTCAAACCTATCACAATGAACCATATTTCATGCTGTGGATTACATCTATACATCGAAGCATTGTTATGATATGGAGTATATGTTTCGCTAAACACATAGTTTACCTGTTTGACTCAAACCTATCACAATGAACCATATTTCATGCTGTGGATTACATCTATACATCGAAGCATTGTTATGATATGGAGTATATGTTTCGCTAAACACACAGTTTATCTGTTTGACTCAAACCTATCACAATGAACCATATTTCATGCTGTGGATTACATCTATACATCGAAGCATTGTTATGATATGGAGTATATGTTTCGCTAAACACATAGTTTACCTGTTTGACTCAAACCTATCACAATGAACCATATTTCATGCTGTGGATTACATCTATACATCGAAGCATTGTTATGATATGGAGTATATGTTTCGCTAAACACATAGTTTATCTGTTTGACTCAAACCTATGACAACGAACCATATTTCATGCTGTGGATTACATCTATACATTGAAGCATTGTTATGATGTGGAGTATATGTTTCGCTAAACACATAGTTTATCTTTTTGACTCAAACCTATGACAACGAACCATATTTCATGCTGGGTATTACATCTATACATTGAAGCATTGTTATGATGTGGAGTATATGTTTCGCTAAACTCATAGTTTATCTTTTTGACTCAAACCTATCACAATGAACCATATTTCATGCTGTGGATTACATCTATCGCTGAAACTCAAAGTTTATCAGTAAAACTCTAAATTATTAGATCGAACCATTGTTATACTGTGGAGTATGCGTTTCGCTAAAACTCACAGTCTACCCGTATGACTCAAACTGAGTGAAACGAACCATTGTTATGCTGTGGAGTGTATATTTCGCTGAAACTCGTATGATGCAAGCAGAATGCGGTGAAACGGCGCTTCGCGTTTTTATTGTCAGAACTATAATTCTTTACGAGCGTAAACCCAGACCACTGGCGCGCGGTGCGTCATCCCAAACCCCCACTGATTCACGTGACCCATGAGTACTGAATGTAATAAACCCTGCATGTGGGAATTACAGGTGAGAGACCGACCCGGTGTTGCAATATTTTGGAAAACAGTGTTGTGTTAGAATTTCATAAATGATCTGAAGTGTGTTGGGAAAATTTCAGTAATACCGAACTAGAGATACGGTACTCGAAATGCTGCAGTCCGTAACACAGTACAGCTGCAAGAATATAAATTATTATACTTGTTGAATCGCTGCTATTCCTCTTTTGGCTTCATAAAAAATTGTGAGTTACTCTTTGCACTATGGAATGACGAGATATCGAAATTCATTACACAGTGAAAAATTAATTAAATAATTAATTCTGATGTTTAAAAATAATATTCTATATAAACTTATGAATAAGCCTCTTAATTTTTAGATTCTAAACTATTTCATTCCTATATTACATCTACATATTCGGCTGAAAACTCCAATTTTGTAGTAGTAGTAAGAAAATATTCTTTTATAGAAATAGGACCAGAATTTTTTTTTTTGTTAGCATATATTCTACTTCTATATTAAATATCAACTTTTCGCAGAAAAACTCGAATAATTTTCACAGGTAAATTGCAAGAAATTCTCAAATATCATATTATTATTGTTATTATTATTACTATATGAAAGGAATAATAATAATAATAATAATAATAATAATAATAATAATAATAATAATAATGGCTTTATTTAACCTGGCAGAGTTAAGGCCGTAAGGAATTAAGTAATTACATACTGATAAAATTTAGGTACATAATGAGATCAAAAGGGGTAGTTACATAAAAATTTACCTCATAAAATAAAAATAAACATAGTGGAATACATATTAATGTTGTTAGAATTAAATACGAATCACACAAAAAACATAAGCCGATAATTCAATAAAAAATGTACACAGTAAAAATAAAAATAAACACATTAGTATACATATTAGTATTAGATTACAATTAAGAAGGATTCACATAATTAAACCAAAAACCGACAATTGAATAAAATGTACACAAAAATATTAACTTATTCATAAGTTTGGGATAGTGAAGTTCAAATCTACTTTACAAATACGGTTACATTTTAAATTTCGAGCTTATTTCAAGCTTTAAGTTAGTAAAGACAAGTTAAAATTATGTGATAAAACTTAAAATATGGTACCTAATTTAGAGGTAGATCTAAAAATATGATATAATATTTTGTTAATTTTATTAAATTTCGATTTGCCTATTCATTTCTTGAAAAACTTTGCTGTTAAATATGGGGCCTGATACTTCTAATAGATAGCAAAGTGTTTCCCCTGTCATTTTAGTGCTGTTAATAAAATTTTTAGAATGTATAAATAATGTAATATCTTCGAACAATTTTCTAGCTGCACAAAAAGTTTGTTGTAGTGAACTGAAGAGTTTGAATGTTATAAAGATCAATGTGTTTCCATGAATTTAAAAGAAAAGGTGAAATATACCAATGCAGTGATTTAAATATGATGACGTGATTCAGAAATCTTTCCTTCTTTAGTCCTTTTCCCTTTTTCGTTCGTTTGTTTGTCTCTTATTTTCCAAAAAAAAAAAAAAATAATAATAAAATAGAATGAAATAAAAACTTACAAAATCGTAAGTTAAACTCTTAAATCTATAAAATTCTAAAACCATTTCAAGACTTTTCCAGACTTAATATCTGGGACTCGCTTATGAAACCTTGCGTGTGATACATATATTAAGTTGTATCATTACTGCATGCAATAAGTTGCTGTGGGTAAAACCACGAAAACAAACAAAAGTATTATGCAATCAATAATATTCTTCTATTACTTGCAGAGATATGGTCAGGGATGTCAATAAAGGACAATACATGATAGCTATTAAATTGAAGTATTTTACCCAGATTAATGCTACAAATGTGACATCCGATGCTTACAAAAGGCGACGAAAAATTCCGTTAAATTCAATATAAATATAAGCTCTGTTTCATCACTCAGATCCGATGGTTCTTCGAAAGACGTTTGGGGAATTTCGTCCTCCAGATCTCACTCCCTGTGACTTCTGGTTGTAGGTCATGAACAGGAAATCGTGTAGTCCAGACGTTACGACACAAGGGACCTGGTGTCAGAGGCAATTTGCAGGGCATGTTCTGTCATTCACTATCCTCAAACATCTTTTCAAAGAACAAGAGACGCATGATATAAAAGACCTCAATTTTCCGATGGGAATGAAGAACAGTTTCAATATCTCTCGCAAGCATCTAATGTAACATTTTGTAGTACTTATTCTCAGTAAATTATTTCAGGTTAATTAATATTATGTTTTTCTTTCGTTGATACATTTCTTTCCTTATATCTGTAAAGAATAATTCAATTGTGTATCTTAAAAAGTTTCTAATCATAGATAATGTTATAAAGTGGGATACAAAAACGTGGATCTGAAGATCACGCGTAGTCAATGCCATGTTGCCCAGTTGAACTGATGCTCATTCACCCTCTCTCTCTTTCCACTACTGTATCAACCAGTGCATAAGAAGCAATGACTAACCTACATTTATTCTATAAAAGCCTGTAATTCTTGTTGCTTCTGTTATGAAGGTTACGCCCCTAAGCACTGGGTGTTCAGTCCAAAGAGTGTCGTGGCTCGCTGTATGCCGGCATGTGGCTAGCCGATGAGCCTAGAGAATTCAATCTTCCTACACTTCCGCAGAGAAGTTGCCTAGCAAGTACGGCGTTCATTCTGAAGAGTACGTACCGATACATACGGTAACGCAGGTAGTGGCAGGAATGTGAACTGTTTGGAAATACGTACTGTCGGGATATGGGGAGAGGGTTAAGACGATTACTTACGTATTTGTTGACATTAATTTCAACGGTCAACATGGACACGGAGCATTTGATTTATGTTGTGGAATGTTGCGGTACGCAACCTATGATAACAAATACCCTGCGTACGACTTGCCGGCGCAAAACACAGTTCGAAAGAGGTTATGGTAGCACACAGACCGTACAGACCGCCATCTGTTGTTACGACGTTCAAGTTATACCGTACACGTTCTCAAGTTCAGATTGAAGAACGCCTTACATAATAGGCAACTTCTCTAACATATAAGCTGAAACTCGCTTCAAATCGGTGACCCAACAACAGTGACGTCATGACACACTTTGAAATGAACACCCAGTAGATAGCCTAGTTTTAAGCATTAGAAGGAACTGTTGCTAACGTCCTCTTCTATTGCATTTTAAAATAAAAACAATATATTTAAATAAAATTAAATTTTATAGCTTCAAATACTTGGGGTATACTATAAGCAGTAACATGAGCTGCTGCCAGGAAGTCATAAGGAGAATAGCAATGATAAAGGAAGCGTTTAACAGAAAAAGAGCATCTTCCGCGGATCTCTGAAGAAAATAACTAAGGAAGAAATTATTGAAATGCTTTGTGTGGAGTGTCTCATTGTATGAGAATAAGAAATTAAGTTGTGTTGGAAAGAGTGGGTGAAGAAAGAGTGACGCTGAAACTGATCAGTAAGAAAAAAAAAGAATTACTTGGGTGAATGGCTGAAAAGGAACTGCCTACTCAAGGGTGTACTGGAAAGAATGATGAACGGCAGAAAAATTCGGGACAGAAAAAAAGTATCAGATGATAGACAACATTAAAGTAGACCTACTTATCTACCCTAGGGAGAAAAATTTGCATTTTTAATCCAATTTTTTGCCCTGATTACTTGACACAAAATTAAGGATTTTCACACAAAATAAACCTCTCAAATACAGTATTTTTGGGTGGACAGAGGTAGCAAATTTTAAAGCGACAACTGAAATTTGCTTGATTTATTCCTTGATCTACAGTTTTTATGCTAAAATAAAATTTCTTTCACTGCCTTACTCCTAAGGGAATACACAATAACCTCTGAAAACTTTTCTTTTCCAATGTTATCCCATTAAGGAAAAATGTCACCTATTTTTTTTAAATTTCAAACGTAAAAATAAAAATTTAAGATCTTGGAGTTTTAAATTAACTTTCTTAAGCATTAGGACACTGTTTGTAGTTTGACACTTAGCTACGTTAATCATCTTCATTTTGGTGCAAGAATGATGAAAATATCTCAATTTTGTGATGTTATGGCATAAGCTGATATGTACATTTTCTTTATTTTATAGGAGAGTAGTTTTGAAGTTGATTCTTTCGGAAAAATCAGAGATACATTAGAAGGAATATATTTTTATTAGTAGCCTATTACTGTTAGCTACTAATGGGAGTAACTATACCGTCTTTTGCCATAACGTTAAAACCGTTTGTCACATATCTAGACAACAAAATGTATTTGCTAAAATTGTACATATCAGTTTCTGCCATAACACCAGAGAAATGTAATATTGCAATTTGTTGAGAAGACGGGCTTATTGCCTTAATCCTATCAGATTAAATAGATAGATAGATAGATAGATAGATAGATAGATAGATAGATAGATAGATAGATAGATAGATAGATAGATAGATAGATAGATAGATAGATAGATAGATACATAGATAGATAGATAGATAGATAGATAGATAGATAGATAGATAGATAGATAGATAGATAGATAGATAGATAGATAGATAGATAGATAGATAGATAGATAGATAGATAGATAGATAGATAGATAGATAGATAGATAGATAGATAGATAGATAGATAGATAGATAGATAGATAGATAGATAGATAGATAGATAGATAGATAGATAGATAGATAGATAGATAGATAGATAGATAGATAGATAGATAGATAGATAGATAGATAGATAGATAGATAGATAGATAGATAGATAGATAGATAGATAGATAGATAGATAGATAGATAGATAGGTAGATAGATAGATAGATAGGCAAACAGGCAGACAGGCAGGCAGACAGGCAGGCAGACAGACAGACAGACAGATAGATAGATAAATAACTAAATAAATAAATAAATAAATAAATAAATAAATAAATAAATAAATAAATAAATAAATAAATAAATAAATAAAACTAAAAATGCAGAAAATGATCCAGATCCTGAGGTAAGGAAAACTGTAAAACCAAACACATGAAAAATAATTCTGCTGCCCAATTCGAATTGTTATTACATGAAAAATATATAAAATTGACAGAAAGTGACAAATCGACACTCGGAGAATTACACTTCCGGTTTAAAAAGGGCGTTTCCGGTCAATAAAAACTCAGACAATTAATTAAGCACATATCATAGAAACAAAACTGATCTATTTTTTAATATTAGAATGTCCAGGCTTTCAGATGACATAAAAATAAAAAATCTATGATTTGAAGGACAATTAAAAATTAAGGGTGGGTGAGTGCCTCAAGATAAATGGACTAAGACTAAGAGGAAAACGAAAAATAAGAAAGATTAGAGAATGCTGAGTTTGCAGTGAAATAACTGCTCTTGGGCAGAAAACTATGTATGAATGGCAATGATTGAATGTGGCGTGGAATATAAAATAACAGTGTTGTTTAACATTGGAATAGGACAGATATTAGCTTAGACTCTAGATTGTACAGTTGTATTTGACAAGTAATTATTCCAACATCATTTACAATATTGAGCGTGCTTGTGGTCCCATGGTTTGAAATGTTGACTTTGCGGAGATAAGTTTTGGAAAACGGTGGAAGTTGCAGCATGCACAAAGACTCATTTGAGAGCGCTATGTAATAGACTACAAACATCTTTGTATGCTCAGCGACTATGATTTGTGACACGAAGTGTAGGAAGTTAGTAGAGGCACAACTATTCGATTACAACACGCCACATTGTGTATTACATAACCCCAAAGACAAATAACACTGCCTACATTTCCAGAAATAGACTGGAATGAACTCAAGTGTGCGTGTAACACCAGTGCCATGATGTCAAAGGTGGCTCGTATGAAATTTGCAGCAGGTATGACGATACGTGAAGTGTAGTAATGAGCATATTTTGCCGCATCACGCATGCGTAAATTAATTGAAATTACAATATTTGGTAAGCAGAACACACAGGGCATAGCACACGTAACAATGCATCCACATAATTTAATCTTAAATTAATATTACCGCCTGCAAATATGTAGATACGAAGTATTCTGTAACTCAGTATACCAGCGTCCATACAATACAATGCTCGCGAGATTACAGATATTTTGAGATTATTTCTAACAGGACAAGATTGTACAAAACTGGCTTTTCTGGTATAGTTCCCTGTAAAGTTGACTTGAATAATTTCAAGAGAAAAATTGTTTCAGAGAGTAATATCGAACCCGGGACCTTTGGCTAAGCGTGCCAACGCTCTACCGACTGAGCAACCCAAGAACTATACCAGATCCCGGCTCAATTTTTCCCTTAAATACATATTTCTTTACATATTGCATAGAGACTGAATTTAATTACTTTAGTTCATAAATTATTACTTTTAAGTATATCTTTTATCTCAAATTAAATAAACTTGTAGGCCTACTAATCGTTAAAACTCAACTTAAGAATACTGCTGGAGAATGAATGAATGAATTAATTAATGTATATGTTTTAAGCAATATACCTTTCGGTGAGGCGCCACTTCATATTATTAGTATACAGTGTCGTCTCACCGTTTTACACGCCTTTCGTACAAGTCAATTGTGACATGACTTAATTTTAATTTATTATTGCAATTCTTTCACTACTTTTTCTTGTCTTTCATCAATTCTTCCTCTACTTTGCTTCTAATCCATCATTATACCAAAAATACTGTAACCCCCCTCACTCTACATCTGTAATTATTTGCACTTTTCACTACTCCCTTTTCCACATTCCTACTTTTTAGGTATTAGTTTTCTTTTCTCACGATTTATTTCCCCTCCACACCATTTCCTTAAGTCATACTGCTTTTTCACCTTGTTTCCCCTCTTCCTTCATCACTGCTCCCTGAACTATCTCCTACTTACGTTACTCAATTTCTAGTCAGCTCGATTTAGATCTTAGTTCCTTCACCCGCTTCGGAATTGCTCCCATCTGATGTCCATTTCCATTCGCTTGCATTGAGGTATACTGCTGGAGAAAATTTAGTCTATTGTAAATATTTATAATTTAAATATGTATGTCACTATCATCAAAGTATATGATTATGTCTCGTGATCAGAATATTGTACGAAATGGAACTATAAAAAATGTAGATTTATCCTTCGAAGAGGTTGAAAAATTCAAATATCTCGGAACAACAGTAACAAATATAAATGACACTCGGGAGGAAATTAAACGCAGAATAAATATGGGAAATGCCTGTTATTATTCGGTTGAGAAGCTTTTGTCTTCTAGTCTGCTGTCAAAAAATCCCAAAGTCAGAATTTATAAAACAGTTGCATTACCGGTTGTTCTGTATGGTTGTGAAACTTGGACTCTCACTTTGAGAGAGGAACAGAGATTAAGGGTGTTTGAGAATAAGGTTCTTAGGAAAATATTTGGGGCTAAGAGGGATGAAGTTACAGGAGAATGGAGAAAGTTACACAACGCAGAACTGTACGCATTGTATTCTTCACCTGACATAATTAGGAACATTAAATCCAAACTTCTGAGACGGGCAGGGCATGTGGCACGTATGGGCGAATCAAGAAATGCATTTAGAGTGTTAGTTGGAAGGCCGGAGGGAATAAGACCTTTGGAGAGGCCGAGACGTAGATGGGAGGATAATGTTAAAATGGATTTGATGGAGGTGGGATATGATGGTAGGGACTGGATTAATCTTGCTCAGGATAGGGACCTATGGTGGGCTTATGTGAGGGCGGCAATGAACCTCCGGGTTCCTTAAAAGCCGTAAGTAAGTAAGGAAGTATGTCACTATTGTATTGATTAAGACTGGTTGAGTGGAAGAGAAGGCCTTATGGCCTTAACTTTCCCAGCGAAAATAAAACATTGTATTCTATTCTTATACACATATAGGCCTACATACCTCAAATTATTGTATAATACGCATTACTGTTTCGATAACAGAAAACCACAAATTTAAGTCACACAGTAAGTGTGTGTGTGTGCTTTTCTTTAGTGTCACTGCCCCTCCGTTTTCAACACCCACTCTCTTTTCTTGGCCCAACAATAAAGGCACGCTTGCTACAGAAGTGCGCCAAATATATTTGCGAGACTTTTATAAAAAATCATCTCTAATTGTTAGAACATTGGTGGAGGTAGACTGACCTTCTTCACCGGTGAATGAAAAGTGTAGTAGAGGAAGCTAATTTGAGAGCGCTGATAGCGTATTAAGCAACGCCTTCCTACCCGCAGTTTAACCTTAATGTTCCGCAGAATACCTGCGGCCCCACCTGAGGAGCGCGCAACAAGTTCGGCGGTGCTGGCTTGCCTGTATAGGTTTACAGTACAACAGGGAGTGACAATCAACGACTATGGCCGAGGAAAAAATTCACCCTTCCAGCCACGTTACGCAGTTTGCGAATAGGTTGGAAGAGGAGCTTATGGGTAGCTTCATCTGATGAGTCCCACTTGAGTAAAATTCTGGTAATTGACGCCCTAATTAAATAGAACAGTTTCGAGATTAATAATATTAAACAATAATTTCGTACACTAAATTATCTGCTAATTGTTTCGTATTACCGTTAATGAAATTTAAAAATCCATTCATGTTTAATTTATATTTTCGAGCTCTGCTACAGCAGTGGGAATCCCGTGATTACCGTCATATCCACAATTAATGAAGTCACAGAAATCGCTGTAATAAATATCAGAGGCGCGTTTTCGATGGAAGGATGAATAAGATGTCCCTGCATTATATTTGTCCAAGAGCGCGGGTTTATCATTTCCGAATCCAGAGTTCGACCACCGGCGTAGACCGGAATAGATAATTGTGGCGGACAAGTCATTCGTGCAATTGATCTGCAATAGCCTATTCATAGTATGATCATGTTTCCCCGTCTTTCCCAATTTTGTCTTGGTTAAGACTAGGCGATTGACGAGCCCTGCATTCTTTTATTCTCTTATTTCAAATTCTGAGTACCGCTACCCTAATCTACATGGATTCTCGTTTCAAAATTTATCCGCATATCATCACCTAATCACTATACCTCATCACAACAATTTGCTTATTATGCCTTACCACAAGACATCTTTATATTCTTCATCTTACACAGTTCCAGTTGCTAGAAATTGGAACTCGCTTCCGAGTGATGTAAGGGGTTGTTGGGCAATAACTTAATTTAGGTCAAAATTATATGAATTCCTGCAGACAGACAGACAGATACTTTTAATGCTTTAACATTAAAATTAAATTAAATTATGGTTTATTTAACGACGCTCGCAATTGACGAGATTATATGAGCGTCGCCGGTGTACTGGAATTTTGTCCCACAGGAGGAGTTCTTTTACATGCCACTAAATCCAGTGACATGAGCCTGTCGCATTTAAGCATACTTAAATGCCATCGACCTGGGCCGGGATCGTACCCGCAACCTCGGGCACAGAAGGCAAGCACTATACCAACGTCATCCAGGGCGACTGCTTTAACATACACGCACATATGTATAACAACGTCAAAAAACGACATCACACAAAAGTATTTGCCAAGTTAAAATAATCATTGATACTTTACAAACTATGTTCATACAATTTTCGTTTGATTAATGATTTTGAATAAATCATGATTTAAATTCCTAGTTGACCTAGGTAACCTATTATACAACTTCAGAGACATATATTCCAAGTTATTTTGCGTAGTTGTACACCATAATAATAGTAATAATAATAATAATAATAATAATAATAATAATAATAATAATATAATACATAATCTCTAAATACCATTGTTAATTTACATTATAATTTTATTATTTCTCTCTGATCTTAATTCTGTGAAAGAATTGTAATATTTCATTCCGGACTTTTATGATCAACTGCAAAGGCAGTAGTACGTCTTGATAAAATAAATTTATATAATACTAGCCGTACCCGTGCGCTCCGCTGCACCCGTTAGAAATAAATATAAAGTAATTACATAATTAAAATAGGACATTTGATCCAGGGAACATTCGTGTTTGATAGAAGGATAAATCGTTTAATATGTTACTTAATTTAAATTGTATTTAAAATATTAAAATGCGATCATTTTGATCCAGAGACCACTCATTTGTTGCAATGACAATTCCTTTAACATGTTTCTTAATTGTTATTACCAATTATTTTTGGAAAAGCGAAAATTAACAGAAAAATTTTGGCTACAGATTTATTATTATGTTTATATTATATTATCTTATGAAAAAGTGTGTTGATAACGGATTTACTCGAATTAGAATGTTTTTAATTTGTTGTGGGAGGTCTTGAATCTCAGGAGGAACAACTTTTACAACAGAGCAACATAATCTGCTTGGCTCATTACCCAATTATTTTGCATTGCATTTATTGCATATGTATTTTAACACGATTCAATTGAGCTTAGTTAAAATTTGAATTATAAAATAATGGATTGCTAAGCTAACGTACTATTACTGCATACTAAATCAATACACTCTCGTAGTTCGTTAATTGTCTGAGATAAAAATGAATATATTCATAAACATTATTTTCAGAAATACAGGAAATGAATATACAGAATAACCTATCAAGTTTTCTGTGCATAAGAAGCTATTTTAATCTTACCTGTCCTCAATTCACTCACAAGTTACTGTAATAACATTATAGCATTATGTCCATCCAGAGAAACTGCACTTTCCAATGATGAAATAATAATTAATTATACAAATCGGTTAATTTAGCTTCTGATATTACTTCATACAAACACAGAAACATTGTCTGTAGGCTATGTTTCATAGCTTTCGATTGTTGTGTTCAAGACCCCTTATAGACGAAGCCATTTGTTTTTTATTTCAATACATCGCCTTAGATGGCAGTTATTTTAATTTTAAAACTCATTTATCTCATTAAATATCAGTCCTATCAAACTTTTTCAGAGAACAAAACTTATCAGAAATCATTTTTAAAGAAACGTTTGTTATGTAACATTTTTCATTAAAATCAATAATAAGCGAGATATTTCGATTTATTTAATTCAGGCCCCTTTATAACCCCCCTTTTAAATAACGTATTTTGAATGCCATATAGCCTATAATCTAAGTTACGACGAACTTAACTTATATTTCAATTTTCATCGAAATCGGTTCAGTCATTATCGCGTGAAAAGGTAACAAACATACATACATACAGACATACAAACAAAAATGTCAAAAAAGCGATTTTCGGTTTCAGGGTGGTTAATTATATATGTTAGGACCAATTATTTTTGGAAAATCGAAAATTACCAGAAAAATTTCGGCTACAGATTTATTATTAGTATAGATATCACCACCAATTATAAATAACTTCGACAGAAAATATAACTTCACTAGCAATTAAAACTAATAACTCTACAGAAAATTCCGTCCAATAGTTTACGAGAGAACTCGCTTTACCCATAGACGGATAGAGAGGCCACATGCGAAAATTACTTTTGAGTTGTCAGGGGGGCTGGAAATTCGCATTTATGTCAATATTTCTAATCGTTTTTTACATCTTCACAATGCTCTCCCCTCGATCTCCGTCTAGTGATAAAATAAAAATGTTCCAACGGCTACCTGGCTGGCGGGTTATAATTCAATGCGGAGGAGATGGACGGCCGTGATGGACGGCTCTCTGGCTTTAGTGCTTAACCTCTGAAGTCCGTGGTGGCCGGCGGATGAATCGATTTGGAAGATTTCCGTCTGTATTCTAAGTGACTGGATAAGACGACGTCTGCCACTCACTTGAGGTTAGCATTTCCTACATCTCTGGTCGCTGGGCAGAGTGTCCAATATTTTAGAGTCATTCACCGTTTCAATTGCTCGTCATTGAAACTCCTTACCTCATACCTTAAGGGGCTGTCTGACACGGACTGCTTTCAAAAGACGGTTATCAAATAGACCTTCTTAGGCTGTGTTCTTTCTCAAAATATAATTTTTTTAATATATGTTTTTTATTTTAATATATAAATTTTCTCTATTATTTTAATAATTTCTTCGATTCAGACTGTTGAAATTCTTTGACTCTTACAATTACATGTAACTAGTCTTCATTTGAATAATTTCAAGGGAAAAATTGTTCCGGGGCCGGGTATCGATCTGGTTGAACGTACCAGCGCTCTACCACTGAGCTACCCGGGAACTCCACCCGACACCGTCTCAACTTTTCCCTTTATATCCACACAACTCGCGTGGGCTGACGAAACGCCAGAGACCCACAACGAGTGCACACAATCTCTGTGTGACTTGAAATTGTGGTTTTCTGTTAACGTACACAGTAACGGGACGTTGAAAAGTTGAGACGGTGTCGGGTGGAATTCCTGGGTAGCTCAGTGGTAGAGCGCTGGTACGTTCAACCAGAGGTCCCGGGATCGATACCCGGCCCCGGAACAATTTTTCCCTTGAAATTATTCAAATCTGCTTTACAGGGAGCTTCACCTGAAAGACTAGATTTGCATAGTCTTCATTTTGCTCTCATTATTATTATCATTATTATTATTCATAGTGTTCTGCGCAAGGATATGCCTTTCACTGCAAACCCAGCATTCACCAGTCTTTCCTATTTTCTGTATTCCTCTTTGCTTCCACATATAATCCATATATCCTAATGTCGTCTATGACCTCATATACATTCTTCTGCTCTGGACTCTTCTCCCGTTCACCATTCCTTCCATTGCATCCTTCAGTAGGCAGTTTTTCCTCAACCAGTGACCCAGTCAATTCCTTTTCCTCCTTCAGATCAGTTTCAGCATCATTCTTTCTTCACTCACTCTTTCCAACACAGCTTCTGTCCACTTCACACGTCCACATTTCAAATGCTTCTATTCGCTTCTCTTCACTTCGTCGTAATGTCCTTGTTTCTGCACCATAAAATGCCACACTCCACACAAAGCACTTCATTAGTCTCTTCCTTAGTTCTTTCTCCAGAGATCCGCAGAAGATGCTTCTTTTTCTATTCAAAGTTTCCTTTGCCATTGCTATTCTCCTTTTGACTTCCTGGTAGTAGCTCATGTTACTACTTACAGTACACTCCAAGTATTTGAAGCTGTTCACTTGTTCTGCTGCCTCATTTAGAATTAACAAATTACCTTCTTTACTTTTCTTCCTATGACCATAGTCTTCGTCTTGTCTTCATTCCATACTGCTCACAGCTGTCATTTAGCTCCAGTAACATATCCTTAGTATCATTTGCTCTTCTGCTAACAACGCCATTACTTACTTACTTACAAATGGCTTTTAAGGAACCCGAAGGTTCATTGCCGCCCTCACATAAGCCCGCCAGCGGTCCCTATCCTGTGCAAGATTAATCCAGTCTCTATCATCATACCCCACCTCCCTCAAATCCATTTTAATATTATCCTCCCATCTACGTCTCGGCCTCCCTAAAGGTCTTTTTCCCTCCGGTCTCCCAACTAACACTCTATATGCATTTCTGGATTCGCCCATACGTGCTACATGCCCTGCCCATCTCAAACGTCTGGATTTAATGTTCCTAATTATGTCAGGTGAAGAATACAATGCGTGCAGTTCTGTGTTGTGGAACTTTCTCCATTCTCCTGTAACTTCATCCCGCTTAGCCCCAAATATTTTCCTTAGCACCTTATTCTCAAACACTCTGAACCTATGTTCCTCTCTCAGAGTGAGAGTCCAAGTTTCACAACCATACAGAAGAACCGGTAATATAACTGTTTTATAAATTCTAACTTTCAGATTTTTCGACAGCAGACTGGATGATAAGAGCTTCTCAACCGAATAATGACACGCATTTCCCATATTTATTCTGCGTTTAATTTCCTCCCGAGTGTCATTTATATTTGTTACTGTTGCTCCAAGATATTTGAATATCATCAGCAAATATTATACGCTTTATTCTTCTTCCTCCTACTATCACTCCTCCCATGTCCTGAAAACAGGTTCCTCCAAATAGATGTTCAACAGGGTAGGTGATAAAGGGCATTCTTTCGTACTCATCTCTCTAGGCCTATTTCATTTCTTTCAAACATTTCTTCTCCTATCCTGACTTTGACTCGTTGTTTCTTGTAAAGGTTACTGAACAGCCTCCTCTCTTTCAAATCCACGCCAATTTTCTTCAGTATCCCCATCAGTTTATTCCAATCCACTCTGTCATTACTTACATTTACTGCTTAGTGATCTTTGTAGTGTGCAGATTTTGTTCACAGACAAGCAAACATTCTGATGGGGACAGATAAAAAAGTTATATGTTTTTCTTCCACCATGTTAAGAATGTCAAAAGAAGTGCTTATACAAATTTTAGTCACTCGACCGCAATTACGAGGCCGTCCAGAAAGTAATCTTTCCTGGGGCCGTTTACAGAAAAAAGCACAATTCCGTGGAAAAATTTATTGAAACAGATACAGCAATTGTTGCGCTATTTGTCAACATACCTCCCACTGGAATTGAGACATTTGTCATAACATGGGATCAATTTTTTGTATCCTTGTATCGTAAAAGTCTGCCGCCTGAGAACGAAACCAGCGTTTCACAGCCGTCTGCACCTCTCTATCCGTCGCATGATATGAGAAATGTCTCAATTTCTGTGAGGGAAATGTTGAAAAATAGCTCAACAATTGGTGTGTTTGTTCCAATAATTTTTTTCCAATGAAATTGTGTTTTCTTTCTGTCAACGGCCAATGATGAACTTATTTTTTACGGTCCTCGTAATTGCGGCCAAAATTTGTTTAAGCATTTCTTTTGACATTATTAACATGGTGAAAGAAAAAAATGAACATTTTTATCTGCCCCCATCAGAATGTTTGCTTGTGAGCCAATCCCTTTGATAATGACGCATATGGAGTAGGTCTATAGCAATTTCTAAAAAAAAAGGAAATCATGATGTAATTGCCGACAGGAGAACAGGACTCTGTGATAGTTGCAATTCTCTTTGCTGTACTATCCTCGCTCAGACAAAAAAACAACAGTCAACATTATTAGTAATGACACACGCTCCAATTGGTAATTAGAAGTTGGTCACCATACAGAAATAGCGTACATTTAGTTGACGAAATAAAAACAAAACGCAAATTTATTAAAATCAACTTCAACTATTTTATTTTTGATTGTTCAGATATACGGAACGTGAACGACATGATTTGCAGAAATTATGTACGTTGTTCGAACACAGAAAAGATTCGATAACATTTGTTTACCCAGATGAAACAGTACATACAAGTCCTAGGCCTACACTTCTATATAAAAAACCGCTATTTAACTACAAAAAAAATTGTATCCAAAAAAACAAACAGTTTGGTAATGAGTTTTAGAGAAATCTCTGTGAAGAGTTAACAAAATACATATGTTCAGAAAATAATGGTATGAAGGGTTATATTGTTGATCTACAAACCGTGTACTCTGAAGTGAAAAGTTGTCTATGCAAGTTATAAAAAGTGCATCCATGATGTTCTATACGTTGAAAAACAGGTGAAAGTGTTAGGTGAATGCGGTGTTAAGTGTTAAGAGCTCGCAGCTTCAAGAGGTACTTTATGTAACAAGGTGAGCTCTTCCAAGTCTCAATTAACAACATAGTAATCCCGGCTAAAACGCTAAGCTATTTAGGGATTAAGGGGAAGAAAGACGATAGATGCTTAAGGATGCTGAACACGAGGTCAGTTGCTGACGCCCTTTACATAATCGAATCGAATATAGTTGAACTTAGTCTAGTTCAATCCAGTCATCTGATCTGATCTATTTTTATTCACTCTTTGCCATACATTTTAGCCCATTTTGAAACAACAGAACATATCTACCTATCACCCTCGATGCTAAGTCGGAATAGGGGTTCCCTTGCATGTTTTGACCTCATGAGGAAAGAAGAATGCAAACAAAAGACTGGATTGTTCCTCTTGAAGGCGAGACAATTTAGAATATCAGCTGTTGAAGTTTATGATACGAATTGAAGAAGGGATAATGGTAACTATTGAATTATACACTTTTATGCCTGTTTGTACATATGTTAGGTTAGGATATATGATATAATGTGTTTTGTTTGTATCATTTTCATGTTAATCTGTTTTTTTTTTTTTTTAGTGATTGGATTTAATCATAGGTGAGGGGGGTGAAACCTACAAAGTAGGACTTGTTTTGTAAGACCCGTGCAATGGATTTAAGAGCAAATTCTGCTAGTGTAGTGCATTTGTATGTACAATATTGCTGAACAAATCCATATATCTATAAAAAAGAATTAATCCTCTTATACCAGGATGGAAAAAAACTCAAGATATCTCTTCCACAACTGTATCAAATAGGTAAGACTGCACCCGTTACTGAAATGAAATCTATGTAACAGTGATACATTCGATAACATTACCTTTTAAAAGAAAACGTTTTTTCTTAACAAGCTTCGCCTATTCCTTCATATTCTGAATTGTAGTTTTCCAAGTTTTAACCTACAGCTCTTTAACGTCTTTCATCGGGTCATCCATTTGCTTTTGTTAATAGATTCTAAGTATAGATTTTCTTAACTAATGTGTTATCTGCCATCGATTGTTAAGGCTCAATTAAGAAGCTCATTTTCAAAACGTTTCTTGTCCACCTGATGACGAAAATGAGCTTTCTGTGTCCAAGAATTCTTCAAATATAACTCTACATACAACTATCATCATTTGACTTGAGAATGCCCTCTAAACCACTAAAAAAACTTGCGTTAAAAATGACTATTGGAATCAAACTTACTTTTGTCCACAGCAAAATTGCGATAAAATCTTAGTTCCAGTTTTGAATTCAAAGCCTCTCATGCTCTCATTTGATTCTAAATGCACCCAACCTCCTTGGTTTCATAATATCTCTGGCCTAGCTGATAAGAAATTTTAGACCTAAAAAGTTTTTGTGATTGCACACAAAGTTATGGGAATGCATAAGTGTCGTTTTGAAAATAAGCACCTCAGTTGTTTAATATATATTTTTTTTATTTCCACATTTCTAATGAACAACACTGTACTGATTATAATAATTTCATTTTGGATGACTGTTTTTTTTTCTACCATCCTCTGTCCTATAAACCAACTACCGTACAAAAGTGAGGGCTTTTTCAAGAATTTGTAAAATTTTAACAGCAGTTGTTATACTTTATAGGACTACATCCAAAAAACTGCCGACTACAACAACCATGCGTACAAAATACTTAACCTCGTGTTATGAAGTAACTTTCAATTCTAAACGATCAGTTGTTGGTAACAATAAAAAGGTTAAATTAAAGCTGGAATGTCTGAAATATTAGAAAGTCTGTGAAGTGCAAAATGAACTAAATACTAGAGAGGTACAAGATTATAATAAATAAAATCTATATCAAATTCGCACAAATAACATCTTATTTGAGTGACAATCGAAACTGATTTATATTTGATAATTTTCGAATGTCCATAGTTCTACAATGCAACAAAATTAGCGACACTTAAAGTAGCCTACACCATTTTTATTTAAAATGTATCACCTTGTTCTACATAGAAGAGAATGAGGTAAGTCACCTCCGTAAAATGTGTGTTATGCTCTATTTGTTTTAGGCACCTGATTATACCTAGCAAAGTTTTCAGTAAGCATAGCAGTGCTCTGTACAACGCTAAATTGTAAACAACACGACTTATACAATACCCGACATAGTTAACTTCATAGGTTCGGTGTCGAAGTTTTTTTAAGAAGTTATTTTACGATGCTGTATCAACATCTTAGGTTATTTAGCGTCTGAATGAGATGAAGGTGATAATACTGGTGAAATGAATCAGGGGTCCAGCACCGAAAGTTACCCAGCATTTGCTCAAATTGGGTTGAGGGAAAACCCGGGAAAAAACCTCAACTACATAACTTTCCCCGACCGGGATTCGAACCGGGGCCACCTGGTTTCGCGGCCAGACGTTCTAGCCGTTACTCTACAGGTGTGGACATGACGAAATTCCATCCCTAGTCATTATATAAACGTTTTATTACTTCTGTTTGATGATTCGGAATACCACGTTTTATGTAAAACATCTCATATTTTTTTCCTGTGTGTGATTGCGAAACACCCGGTATAATGAAATTAATTTCTCATTTAAATTTTAACTCTATAAAGAATCAATTTAATTTGTACGAGCACTCGAATGAACACACATTATCGGGTCTGTAGTGAGTGGGAACGATATCTAGGAACAGCGACATTCTGTTTAAATCCATGACCGGGTGTACTGTCGTCATGCAAGCCCTTTAAAAAGTAACACCTGTCCGTTACATGCTCGGCATTCATCGCGTCCAATGGAATGGAGACTACACGCTATCCCGCCGTCCAGTTGTCTGAACACAGATCGGGCATGAAATCGGACTTTTAAAGAAAAGGCATCAGGTTAACATACAAACGAATGTACAAACTGAAGTGAGGAGTTATTGAAAAGTCAGAGCATTTCTGATGCCTCTGGAACTTTGATAAATATAAGCTTTAAGTAAAATAGAAATAGTATTGCATTCTCGAGTGACTGCAGGCAATTTTTGTAATAAATGTAATAAAAATAGAAATCCGGTCACTCTTTCTATTAATACGGTGAAGTCATGTTTACAGTTGGCCTTGGGTGACTGAAATTATTTTGTATTTGAATCCAGCCATGATAACAAATAAAACAGAAATAAATGGATGTGACGTCAAAACTAACTAATTTTTTAACGTGTAAATCTTAACAAAAAAAAAATAAACATATCTTAATTAAATAAAAATTATTATTCCTACAAGTGAAATTCAGAATAGGAGAAAAAATTTCAAAGGAAAGTGGAATAGGGAGAGGAGCGCGACAAGGATGTCCTTTATCACCTATCCCCTTCAACATATACTTGGAGGATTTGGTGAAGAATGCTTTTGAGAACGTAAGAGGGGTGATAATAGGAGGAAGGAGAATAAAGTGCATAATAATTCGAAATTTTCTCGGGCTTCCAGCCAGGTCATAAGTTGGTGATCCACCGACGTTTCGAGGATGTTCATCTTCCTCATCTTCAGGGTTAAATGATATCTGAGGGTACCCAGCTCCTTACTTTATAGTGCCAGAGGGAGGAGTCAGCCGAGGAGCTGTGCACTAATAACAGCCAATCGGCGCACAGCTCCTCGGCTGACTCCTCCCTCTGGCACTATAAATTAAGGAGTTGGGTACCCATTAAATATATCAAAAACACAAGCCATATTATTTAGCAGGAGATAAATTCAATAGACCGGGCATAAATCACACAAAATTAGCCATAAATGGATCACAAATCGAGTGGAAAACTTCAGTAAAATATCTCGGAGTAACACTGGACAGACGGCTCACTTTCTCCGAACACGTACTACAAAAACTCAGACTTGCCAATGCTAGAATGGTGGAGCTTTATCCAATATTAAATAAAAGCAGACATCTAAACATACACACAGCTCTAACTTTGTATAAAACATTAATTAGGTCAGTAATTCTATATGCTTGTCCTGCTTGGGGACATGCACCTATTACAGTCCGTAAAAAATTACAAGTTTTCCAAAACAAAATTTTAAGATTCATCACAGGACTTCCTAGAGTAACTCCTGTTAGATTGATTCATGAAGAATTAGAAATTTCGACAATTCAAGAATATATCTCAAATCAAGCCTTCTACACGTACACAAAGTCGTACAGCAGCACAAACCCACTAATTTCTTCACTAGGAAATTACAACCCTGCATTAGATAAACATAAAAGACCTAAGAGCGTACTCCACCCTCTAGCTTGGAACGACAACGTACAAGACGAATACCAACTTGAACAATAAATAACCACGTGACTCCACACACAGACAAGGCTATTAATGCATTAATAATGTTATTTCTCTGTTTCAGGGTCATCACGTTATTGGCAGTTTAGATCCATTGTTCCAATTGTTAACACTTCTGTGGACCTTTAATGTATGTGTATTTTGAATAATGATTAAATTAAAACCTCCCACCCGAACATATTCCGACCAAACTATAGCCAATTGGCTTGTCGTCAGCACGACATCTCATCCTGCTCTAGGTTTTTCCGTGGTTTCCCTTGAGCAATAAGACAAATGTCGGGATGAGCCCTAAAAGAAATGGGCCACGGACCACTTCCCTTCCCCCACTCTTTCTCTTCTACTATCACAAAGAACTTGCTAATTTCTTAGATACCAACCCTGAATTATGACAATAGGGGAACATAAATATATTGTAAGTTCACAGGGCTAACGGCTTCGATGCTGGGTACCTGGTTCTAATGAAGTGCACTGGTAGCAATCTAAAACATGGGGGCATGAGATAGTTACTCTGCCTGCCATTAAAAATTCACTTCACTAAATCCCCAAGGTAAAAAAAAAAAAAACCCCGGACAACCCTGCATTAGACAAACATAAAAGACCTAAGAGCGTACTCCACCCTCTAGCTTGGAACGACAACGTACAAGACGAATACCAACTTGAACACTAAATAACCACTTGACTCTGCACACAGACAAGGCTATTAATGCACTAATAATGTTATTTCTCTGTTTCAGGGTCATCACGTTATTGGCAGCATAGATGCATTGTTCTAATTGTTAACACTTTTTATGGACCTTAAATGTATTTGTATATTGAATAATGATTAAATCAAAACCTCCCACCTGAACATATTCCGACCACACTATAGACAATTGGCTTGTCGTCAGCACGACATCTCATCCTGCTCTAGATTTTTCCGTGGTTTCCCTTGAGCAATAAGACAAATGTCGGGATGAGCCCTAAAAGAAATGGGCCACGGACCACTTCCCTTCCCCCACTCTTTCTCTTCTACTATCACAAAGAACTTGCTAATTTCTTAGATACAAACCCTGAATTATGATAATAGGGGAACATAAATATATTGTAAGTTCACAGGGCTAACGGCTTCGAAGCTGGGTACCTGGTTCTAATGAAGTGCACTGGTAGCAATCTAAAACATGGGGGCATGAGATAGTTACTCTGCCTGCCATTAAAAATTCACTTCACTAAATTCCCCCCCCCCCAAAAAAAAACTCAGCTATCATTAAACCCTGAAGATTAGGAAGATGAACATCGTCGAAACGTCGGTGGATCACCAACTTATGACCTGGCTAGAAGCCCGAGAAAATTTCGAATTATCACGTCGCCAGGAAAGCTTCAGTAGTTATTTCAAAGTGCATAATATTTTCTGGTGATATGGCACAAAAGGAGATGATACTAAGAGATATGTTACTGGAGCTGAATGACAGCTGTGAGCAGTATGGGATGAATATAAATTCAAATAAGACGTAGTGGTCACAGGAAGAAAAGTAAAGATGGTAAACTTGCCAATTCTAAATGAGGCAGTAGAGCAGCAAGTGGACAGATTCGAATACTTAGGGTGCACTACAAGCTGCCAGGAAGTCAAAAGGAGAATAGTAATGGCAAGGAAGCGTTTAATAGAAAAATGAACATCTTCTGCGGACCTCTGAAAAAAGAACTAAAGACGAGACTAATGAAGTCCTTTGTATGAAAATTGGCATTGTATGTGGCAGAAACATGGACATTACGACGAAGTGAAGAGAAGCGACTAGAAGCATTTGAAATGTGGACATGGAGAAGAATAGAGTGTCTGAAATGGACATACAGAATAAGAAACGGAGCTGTGTTGGAAAGAGTGGAAGAAGGAAGAATAATGCTGAAACTGATCAGGAAGAGAAAAATTAGCTGGCTAGAGCACTGTCTAAGAAGAAATTCCTATTGAAGGATTCACTGGAAGGAACGGACGTAAAGTTCGAGGCAGACGACGATATCAGATGATAGACAGCAATAAGATAGTCTGATATGGGCAGACTAAGAGAAAAGCGGAAAATAGGAAAGAATGAAGAATGCTGGGTTTACCTTTGAGCAGAACACTATGAATTAATGAATTCCTACATAAATGGGTGTGATTAATAAATGTGGGGAGTTTAAAGACAGTAATAATTGGATGTAAATCTATGATATTCATGGTTATACTTGGATACAATTCCCTTAAACTATCAGTGCCGTCAGAGCAACAATTGAGCTGTTGAGCAGAAGTGGTGTAAGTAAAAAATGGGTAATGAGGGTTAAAGTAAACATTCTGTAAAATACAGTGCAAAGTAGCTGTTAATATTCAATTTATTTAAACTTTTAGTAGTCAGTGGATAGTACGAAGGACATATTAATTGCTACTTTGTGCTGTATTTTACAGAAGTTTTACTTTAAATCTCATTACCCAATTTTGCCTTACACCAATTCTGCTCTGAATGGCTCAATTACTCGTACTGTGGTTATAAAATGTATTTTGTATGCAATCTAGTAAGCGTAAAACTATCCTCTTATTTGTGTGTATGTGTTTTAAATTATGGTTCAAGGAAAACAAAAACGTAAGTGGAAATACGAGTATCATTCTGAACAAGTTCAAATAACAAAAACAATTTATAAATCCGTTAATCTTCGATGCTACTTACCCATTAGAGTTCTACGAAATGTTTATTTGACCATTATTCAGTCTATCATTCAATATGGTATAATTGTTTGAGGTGGAAGTACAAAAATTAATCTTAGTCCATTAAATTTACTACAAAAACGAATAATTAAAATTTGTTTGAAGAAACGTTTCGATCATCCAACTAAATTAGTTTATTCTGAATTTAATGTATATAATATCGAATAAATTTATAAGTATACGCTGTTAAAATTTTATCATAAAAATCGTAATAAGTTTATATTACAGACACATAATTATGACACAAGACGAAATATTAATTCAACATTAGTAGAACCTAAATGTCTCACATCTGCTGGTCTGAAGCATAGCATTAATTTTGGCCCTCGGTTGTACAATGCTTTACCTAAATTACACCCAGAACTTCTAACATGTAACCCACTAACATATAACAAGAAAATTAGAAACGTGTAAATATCTTCAATTTGATTAAATAAATTCATAGCCTATGTGTATGAATTAATCAACCTATATTATATCTGTATGCTATATTTTGAGATATATATATATATATATATATATATATATATATATATATAATTGTCCTACTTTTCACGTGCGATATTATTCTTCTCTAGTGTTAATATTATATTATATAATTCCATTGCCGCTGAAATTTAAATTTTAGTTCCTTACTTACTTACAAATGGCTTTTAAGGAACCCGAAGGTTCATTGCCGCCCTCACATAAGCCCGCCAGCGGTCCCTATCCTGTGCAAGATTAATCCAGTCTCTATCATCATACCCCACCTCCCTCAGATCCATTTTAATATTATCCTCCCATCTACGTCTCGGCCTCCCTAAAGGTCTTTTTCCCTCCGGTCTCCCAACTAACACTCTATATGCATTTCTGGATTCGCCCATACGTGCTACATGCCCTGCCCATCTCAAACATCTGGATTTAATGTTCCTAATTATGTCAGGTGAAGAATACAATGCGTGCAGTTCTGTGTTGTGTAACTTTCTCCATTCTCCTGTAACTTCATCCCGCTTAGCCCCAAATATTTTCCTTAGCAACTTATTCTCAAACACCCTGAACCTATGTTCCTCTCTCAGAGTGAGAGTCCAAGTTTCACAACCATACAGAAGAACCGGTAATATAACTGTTTTATAAATTCTAACTTTCAGATTTTTCGACAGCAGACTGGATGATAAAAGCTTCTCAACCGAATAATAACATGCATTTCCCATATTTATTCTGCGTTTAATTTCCTCCCGAGTGTCATTTATATTTGTTACTGTTGCTCCAAGATATTTGAATTTTTCCACCTCTTCGAAGGATAAATCTCCAATTTTTATATTTCCATTTCGTACAATATTCTGGTCACGAGACATAATCATATACTTCGTCTTTTCGGGATTTACTTCCAAACCGATCGCTCTACTTGCTTCAAGTAAAATTTCCGTGTTTTCCCTAATCGTTTGTGTATTTTCTCCTAACATATTCACGTCATCCGCATAGACAAGAAGCTGATGTAACCCGTTCAATTCCAAACCCTGCCTGTTATCCTGAACTTTCCTAATGGCATATTCTAGAGCGAAGTTAAAAAGTAAAGGTGATAGTGCATCTCCTTGCTTTAGCCCGCAGTGAATTGGAAAAGCATCAGATAGAAACTGACCTATACGGACTCTGCTGTACGTTTCACTGAGACACATTTTAATTAATCGAACTAGTTTCTTGGGAATACCAAATTCAATAAGAATATCATATAATACTTCCCTCTTAACCGAGTCATAAGCCTTTTTTAAATCTATGAATAACTGATGTACTGTACCCTTATACTCCCATTTTTTCTCCATTATCTGTCGAATACAAAAAATCTGATCAATAGTCGATCTATTACGCCGAAAACCGCACTGATGATCCCCAATAATTTCATCTACGTACGGAGTTAATCTTCTCAAAAGAATATTGGACAAAATTTTGTACGACGTCAACAAAAGTGATATTCCTCGAAAGTTACCACAGTTGGTTTTGTCCCCCTTTTTAAAAATAGGTACAATTATGGACTCCTTCCATTGTTCTGGTACAATTTCCTTTTCCCAAATAGCAAGTACAAGTTTATAAATTTCGCTATATAATGCACTCCCACCCTCTTGTATTAATTCTGCTGGAATTTGATCAATACCTGGAGACTTGTACTTTTTTCAGATTTTCTATCGCAATTTCGACTTCTGTAAGCGTGGGTTAGGGTATAAATGGCTCAGCAGTTTGTATTTCAATTTCGTCCCATTTAATTTTATTTATTTTTTTATTTTCTATATTTCTCTTATATTAATATTGTATTATATAATTTCTGTAACTGTAATTTTAATTTTATTTCCTATTTTATTTTATTTTATATTCTCTTATAGGCCTATTAATATTATATCTCAACTGCGACCGAACACGAGCGCTGCTCATTCGGTCTCAAATTTTGTTAATACTACTGTATCTCCTTTTTTATATTGATTGTATTATTTTATTTCTATTTCTTTTGTTTGTAATTCTATTCTTTATTTTGTATATTTAAATAAATAAATAAATAAATAAATAAATAAATAAATAAATAAATAAATAAATAAATAAATAAATAAATAAATAAATAAATAAATAAATAAATAAATAAATAAATAAATAAACTGAATTTCTGCAAAACGGGCAAAAGATGTATGAGAAAATTTTACATTTTCGATACAATTATATTTATTAGTTACCGGTATATTTTTCATTATTTTAGTGTCGCAATATGTGATTCTGCATCCAAGAATGTAGTTTATACAGAACCGAGCTCCAGTACATTCAAGAATTTAAGGAAGTCCCAAGGTGGAAGACAAATGACATCGTGGTCAGAGGGCTTCCCGGAGCATCACGGAGGAATCTCGAGCACTTGACCTGGAGGGACGGTCACTCGCGTGTGCCTTGATCCAATTAGCCTCCTTTTATTGAAGTTTCGCCTTCATCAACACTTCGTTTCAGATTATTACTGCTGCTTCTCACTTCTACTTAAAGTCTGACGAAAGTCTACGCGTCGTCTTCAGTTGGTATATTTAACTTGAGCAGAAACGAATTTCAGCCGATCAGAGAGAACTAGTAGTTTTTTATATTGGCTGATAGCTGCAGACCACAATAGATACAATGCGATAAGATGTAGGTCTATAGCTTGTTGTTTTGTATAGTACAGTGGACTCTACGTTCGACAAAACAGAATTGAAAGTTCAATCCAGTAAGGGTAGTGAGTGTCACAGGTGAAGTGAATATAAATTCTTATTGGTTATCCATCAACGAATACAGTACTGTACTTGCATTTCCTGCCCGCCCCGAGACTTGTGTATGCGCTTCTAGTACTACAGTGGGTTTCGACAGTTCCGTCTCACAAACGGCACAATTCTCAAATAGAAAAAGAAGAGTTCATTAATTTAAAATCAGTGATCAATATGGATGCACTAATCAATAAAATATTCTGTTTTCCTCTAACAAAAGTATCATTACAAGACACAGGACCAATTCCCATTCAAATGGCAAACCTATTTCTTAGTGCCCGTATAGGGGCGTGTCTAATTCTCCTACGTAAGCAGTCGAACTATGGGATGTCGAACTTGATTTCTGTCGAACTTAAGAGCTTCCACTGTATGTCTTGGATTTCTAGTGCCGGAAGTAAATGCATCTTCTTGTTTTTCTTCGGTTCCTCGGTGTGCTTTCGCTGGACGATATTGTCTGACTTTATGCAGTTCTCTTGAGCGGTCGTCCTGCTTGTCTTTTTTCCAGGAGATCTGCTTGTCACAGCAATTTTAGCAAGTCTCTGTTCATTCATTCTTAAAACATTTCCTCTCGATTCTTTTCTCTCATTTTTAGTCCAATAAGTAACACTATGTTAGTCCACCTCTGTGGACCATGAAACGAGCGGGCTCGTGTTCAAATCTTTGTTGGGACAAGTTGCCTAGTTGAGGTTTTTTCGGGATTTTTCTTCAACTCAATAACAGGAAATGCTGGGTAACTTTCGACGTTGGATCCTGGACGTTAATTTTGTTGGCATTATCACCTTCATCTCATTCAGATGGTATAAAACCACAGCAGTCGAAAAAGCGTCGTAAAATAACCTATTAACAGATGTAATAGATTCCTTAGTACGAAGCTGAAAAAGCATGTGATTATGTCTCGTGACCAGGACATAGTACGAAATGGAAATATAAAAATAGGAAATTGATCCTTTGAAGAATGGAATAATTCAAATACATTAGAGTAACAGTAACAAATATAAATGACATTCACGAGGAAATGAAACACAGGATAAATATGGGAAATGCTTTCTATTGTTCAGTTCAGAAGATTTTGTCATCTAATCTGTTGTTAATTGCAAGTACTTCAGTTCACAGTTTTCAGTTCAGTGACTCGCGCGTGGTTTGTACTTTTCCACGTTTTTACGTGACCTTGATCCGCCAGTTCGAAATACACAGATAATAGTCAGCGATGTATGCAATGGAGAGGGAAAGGAATCAGCCACCCTATCCCATTATCTCCTGGCTTAGTTACATCATGAGTGGTGCCTCATCGGTGTCACTTAAGATGTTCCAGTTTTCGGACTGCTGATTATACTTATATACTACTTCCAATATACATTGTTTGGGAGTTTTTGAAAGCGCAAATGATTTTGTTTTCGTTGATGATATACTCATATTTTATTTATTTGTTATGGTACTAATCTGTTAAAAAGCATTTGAACATTGTCTTCGTTATTCGCTAAATCATGTCCTGGGTATAACAAATAGAATTGATGTTATTTGTTTTTTAACCTCCTTTTAGCCTGATATCGTAAAAATGCTTTGCCTTTTTATAGTTCCCAAAATATTTGCTTTGTAAAACCTGAGACTTAATGCTTAAATTTACTCTTTATACTTAGTTAATAAAAAAAAAAAAGAAATATGTTAAGCACGTGCTTTCCAAGAGACTAATCAAATTCAGAATTTAAACCATTTTTGGAAGTTATTTTGTCTTATGTATTGACATTTTTTAAATTTATTATTCCCTTTGTAGCACTTTCTGGTATGCCACTTCACGAATAAGTTTCGTCCCCATGAAAGTTTCTCTTGTAAATGTTGGTTTGGCAGCAAATGGAAATCAGCAAAAATAAAAAAAATCAGAGACATAAAGTTCAATTTAGATTTACATAAAATATCTGTCTAGATTTTGAGTTAATAGTAATAACAGCGGTATGTCAATAGCGGGGCTTTATGCCCCGTTAAATATCGAACGAATATGAATTGCAAATTTTTAGGATCAAGCCGAACCCGTAACGTGATGTGTTATGGTCATCAATCACAATTTTAGGGCAGGATGGACTGGGGTGGTAGGTAGGCTGTGGTCAGAACTCGGCATGAAGCGAATGGTCCATACCCTGGCTGATGTACAGACACAGACACTGTCTTATACCTACTGTACCATATTATCACCACCATCATTTACTTCAAGAATTGTGTCTTTTAGTCATTTATGTCCTAATAATCTTCAAAATTAGATATTGTACTTCTAGGATAAGCCCTTTGGTTCTTTACATCCTTATAGGTCACAATCTAATTTTAGGATTAACACTTTTGGTCCTTTACGTCTTTATAATCGTCACAATCACATACTTTTAGGATTGAATCCTTTGGTCTTTCAAGTCTTTATAATTGTCAGAATCATTTACTTCTACGATTAAATCCTTTTGTCCTTTACGTCTTTATAATCGTCACAATCATTTACTTCTAGGATTAAATCCTTTGGTTTTTTACATCTTTATAATTGTCACAATCACATACTTCTAGGATTAAATCATTTTGTCCTTTGCGTCTTTATAATCGTCACAATCATTTACTTCTAGGATTAAATCCTCTGATTTTTTACATCTTTATAATTGTCACAATCATTTACTTCTAGGATTAAATCCTCTAATTTTTTACATCTTTATAATCGTCACAATTACATTCTTCTAGGATTCAATCCTTTGGTCCTTCAAGTCTTTATAATTGTCAGAATCATTTACTTCTAGGATTAAATCCTTTTGTCATTTACGTCTTTATAATCGTCACAATCATCTACGTCTAGGATTAAATTCTTTGATCCTTTACGTCTTTATAATCGTCACAATCATCTACGTCTAGGATTAAAGCTTTTGATCCTTTACGTTTTTATAATCGTCACAATCATCTACGTCTAGGATTAAATCCTTTGGTCCTTTACATTTTTGTAATCGTCACAATCATCTACGTCTGGGATTAAATCCTTTGATCCTTTACGTTTTTATAATCGTAACAATCATCTACGTCTAAGATTAAATCCTTTGGTCCTTTACGTCTTTATAATCGTCACAATCATCTACGTCTAGGATTAAATCCTTTGATCCTTTACGTTTTTATAATCGTCACAATCATATACGTCTAGGATTAAATCCTTTGGTCCTTTACGTTTTTATAATCGTCACAATCATCTACGTCTAGGATTAAATCCTTTGGTCCTTTACGTCTTTATAATCGTCACAATCATCTACGTCTAGGATTAAATCCTTTGGTCCTTTACGTTTTTATAATCGTCACAATCATATACGCCTAGGATTAAATTCTTTGATCCTTTACGTCTTTATAATCGTCACAATCATCTACGTCTAGGATTAAAGCTTTTGATCCTTTACGTTTTTATAATAGTCACAATCATCTACGTCTAGGATTAAATCCTTTGGTCCTTTACATCTATGTAATCGTAACAATCATCTACGTCTAGGATTAAATCCTTTGATCCTTTACGTTTTTATAATCGTCACAATCATATACGTCTAGGATTAAATTCTTTGATCCTTTACGTCTTTATAATCGTCACAATCATCTACGTCTAGGATTAAAGCTTTTGATCCTTTACGTTTTTATAATAGTCACAATCATCTACGTCTAGGATTAAATCCTTTGGTCCTTTACATCTATGTAATCGTAACAATCATCTACGTCTAGGATTAAATCCTTTGGTCCTTTACGTTTTTATAATCGTCACAATCATATACGTCTAGGATTAAATTCTTTGATCCTTTACGTCTTTATAATCGTCACAATCATCTACGTCTAGGATTAAAGCTTTTGATCCTTTACGTTTTTATAATAGTCACAATCATCTACGTCTAGGATTAAATCCTTTGGTCCTTTACATCTATGTAATCGTAACAATCATCTACGTCTAGGATTAAATCCTTTGATCCTTTACGTTTTTATAATCGTCACAATCATCTACGTCTAGGATTAAATCCTTTGGTCCTTTACGTCTTTATAATCGTCACAATCATCTACGTCTAGGATTAAATCCTTTGGTCCTGTATGTCTTTATAATCGTCACAATCATCTACGTCTAGGATTAAATCCTTTGATCCTTTACGTCTTTATAATCGTCACAATCATCTACGTCTAGGATTAAATCCTTTGGTTTTTTACGTCTTTATAATCGTCACAATCATCTACGTCTAGGATTAAATCCTTTGGTCCTGTATGTCTTTATAATCGTCACAATCATCTACGTCTAGGATTAAATCCTTTGGTTCTGTACGTCTTTATAATCGTCACAATCATCTACGTCTAGGATTAAATCCTTTGGTCTTGTACGTCTTTATAATGGTCACAGTCATCTACGTTTAGGATTAAATCCTTTGATCATTTACGTCTTTATAATCGTCACAATCATCTACGTCTAGGATTAAATCCTTTGGTCCTGTACGTCTTTATAATCGGCACAATCATCTACGTCTAGGATTAAATCTTTGGTCCTGTACGTCTTTATAATCGTCACAATCATCTACGTCTAGGATTATATCCTTTGGTCCTTTACGTCTTTATAATCGTCACAATCATCTACGTCTAGGATTAAATCCTTTGATCCTTTACGGTCTTTATAATCGTCACAATCATCTACGTCTAGGATTAAATCCTTTGGTCCTGTATGTCTTTATAATCGTCACAATCATCTACGTCTAGGATTAAATCCTTTGGTCCTTTATGTCTTTATAATCGTCACAATCATCTACGTCTAGGATTAAATCCTTTGGTCCTGTACGTCTTTATAATCGTCACAATCATCTATGTCTAGGATTAAATCCTTTGGTCCTGTACGTCTTTATAATGGTCACAATCATCTACGTCTAGGATTAAATCCTTTGATCATTTACGTCTTTATAATCGTCACAATCATCCTACGTCTAGGATTAAATCCTTTGGTCCTTTAAATCTATGTAATCGTCACAATCATCTACGTCTAGGATTAAATCCTTTGGTCCTGTACGTCTTTATAATCGTCACAATCATCTACGTCTAGGATTAAATCCTTTGATCATTTACGTCTTTATAATCGTCACAATCATCTACGTCTAGGATAAAATCCTTTGATCCTTTACGGTCTTTATAATCGTCACAATCATCTACGTCTAGGATTAAATCCTTTGATCCTTTACGGTCTTTATAATCGTCACAATCATCTACGTCTAGGATTAAATCCTTTGATTCTTTACGGTCTTTATAATCGTCACAATCATCTACGTCTAGGATTACATCCTTTGGTTTTTTACGTCTTTATAATCGTCACAATCATCTACATCTAGGATTAAATTCTTTGATCCTTTACGTCTTTATAATCGTCACAATCATCTATGTCTAGGATTAAATCCTTTGTTCCTTTACGTCTTTATAATCGTGAAAATCATCTACGTCTAGGATTAAATCCTTTGATCCTTTACGTCTTTATAATATGATAATCACATACTTCTAGGATTAAATCCCTTGGTGCTTTACGTCTTTATAATCGTCACAATTATTTACTTGAAGGATTAAATCCTTTGTTCCTTTACGTCTTTATAATTGTCACAATCATCTACTTCTAGTATTAAATCCTTTGGTCCTTTACGTTTTTATAATCGTCACAATCATTTACTTCTATGATTAAATCCTTTGGTTTTTACATCTTTATAATCGTCACAATCATTTACTTCTAAGATTAAATCCTTTGGTCCTTTACGTTTTTATAATCGCCACAATCACATACTTCTAGGATTAAATCCTTTGGTCCTTTACGTCTTTTTATTTGTCACAATCATCTACTTCTAATATTAAATCCTTTGGTCCTTTACGTCTGTATAATCGTCACAATCATCTACATCTAGGATTAAACCTTTTGGTCCTTTACGTTCTTATAATCGCCACAATCACATACTTCTAGGATTAAATCCTTTGGTCCTTTACGTCTTTATAATGTGATAATCACATACTCTTTGGTATTTTACGTATTTGTTACTGTCACGATCATTTACTTCTAGGATTAGATCCTTTGGTCCTTTACGTCTTTATAATCGTCACAATCATCTACATCTAGGATTAATTCCTTTGCTTCTTTTCGTCTTTATAATCGTGACATGGCATACTTCAAGGATTAAATCATTTGGTCCAATTTAGATATGAACATAGCATCACTAGCGGATATTTACTGTTAATTTTAAATTTCTAAATATTTTAAATTTCAAATTTGTGCATACAAATGACCTAAATTGGTTGAATAATATTTGAAGACTCAATTAAAAGTGTGATTATCATTATAAGATTAATTTTAACATATTACAAGTTTTATTAAATGTTATTTATTGCATGCCAAAATGACTTAGAACCACTCCAGTATTCACATATCATTTTATGTTTTTATACATGTTCAATTTTATAATATGCATAAATGTTCTATCACTGTACATCACCTGTGTTCAATGCGTCAATTATTGTGTTCTCCACTTGGAGATGACTTTTTAAATAAATCGAAAATATTTGTGGAAATATAACCTCGTTATGTAATAAAACAGAAAATTAATTCTGTATTACATAGATCGATAAGTTGTAGACCGAAACTACACATCTATAAATTAATATAAGTTTCAACTCATCTGAAATCAACTCTCAAATAACACGTTTAGTTTATTATTTTGTGTATACGACTGAATGCTTGGATGCACTGTAGATTTGACTCGCTCTACATAAAAGCAGAACTATTCATTAAATTATTTTATGCTCGACCATGCCGAAATGTACTAATTATACACCTGGTAGCAGTCATTTAATGCATGTCATTAAAGTACACCTACTCATTAAAGTACAGGTCTTCAGCCAATGATAACTCAGCTTACATGTGTTCAGCCAATGACAAGTCAGCTTTGTACCGTTATAAAACCGCAAGTGTAGATTATTCTGGGATATGCAATCGAAAGGGAATTAGCGAAAAGTCACGGAGGCTGGAAATCCAATACTGTCGCAGAAGGTTATGTTCTGTTACTATAATAATTAGCGTTAATTGTAAATAATATTCAAATAAATTCAATTTGTCATCTCGTTTTTCAATGTCGAATTCAATAATCAACGTTATAATATTATAATATTATCAAGTTTAACGGGACTACGTCAAGGTCAATGACATTATTGTTCCTCGGAAAAAATCAATACTTTCGCGTCTGCGCACATCTCACAATTCACGACCTAGAAAAAGGTCACTTCCGATCTTGTCAGATACAAATAAAATGTATACATCTGAATACCGTAATTTCAAGTTAGAAATATGGTCGAGCATAAAAAGTCGTATGAAAGTCGCCTATAATGGTAATTAAGAAGCTCGTATGAAAATTATGAAACTCACTTGCGCTCGTTTCATAAATATCCATACTCGATTCTTAATTACTATCATTATAGGCTCGTTGCATAATGTACTAATATTTCATCTACATAATTTCTGATTGAATTGACTGCCAGATATTGGATATTAAAATAAGATAGTCCAATATGGATAATATAGAAAACATTTATTTACAGAAACCGATAGATAGAAGGTGTGCCGCAGTTATTTTTCCGGTGTTATGTAGCCTATGTTTTAAAAATGTGAAGGTTCGTGGAAACCTTGAAATAAGTTATATGTCGTGAACTTCACAATCGCTTGTCTTTGTACTGCGCATAATAAGAAATTTAAAAAATGAAAGTTTCAATTTAACAAAAACAATCCTTTGTAATTGCAAACAGTATAATTGAAAATGTTTCAGTGTGGTGTAGGAATATCGAACTATTTCTGTAAGTTATTTCAGTCTTCGCCTTTGTTCGAGACACACAATAAGAGATATGGGAAAAAGAAGACAAAGAGAGAGATAGCGAGGGAGAGAGAGAGATGACGAGAAAAACAGAGCCTGTAATATCCGTCCAAGGAAACGTTCGCAACGCGCAGGCAGCGGCAAAACCCACACGGAGGTATGTCACGTAGCCGTCGCAAAGTTTGTAGATTTCAGCTTGTAATAATTTGAGACGGATTAACACCTGTTCCCAACTGCGATTACAGAAGCAATAAACACAGAACTTGCCATAATAACTTCTATTTACGCACAGGGTTTCACTGAGAACCGTAAACAAACGCCTTAAATGTTTTTGAGATTGGCTGTTCTCGTTTCATTATCTGTTTGTGAAGCAGATAGAAGATGCCGAGGCAATAATGTAGAATGCCGTAATTAAAATGACAAGGAAACGGAAATATTCAGGAGTCTGAGTATCAGAGATTTTGTGCACGACAGATATCACAGACATTCCGACCGATATTAAAATATTGTGTTCAGAGAGAGTAATTTGCAATTATCTGTTTATGTCTTAGACAATGAGGCAATGAAGCCTAAATAGTAGTGCAATTGCTGTGATTTAGCTGATAATATAGAATGTCAGACACACAGTACAGAGAGACACAGACAGACGATCAGACGAGTTGGTGAGTAGTCAGACAGACTGTACAGAAAGGACAGAGAAACAGGGAGACATGTAGAGATATAGGCAGATGATAATAATAACAATAATCATATTACTTACCGGCTTTTAAGGAACCCAGAGGTTCATTGCCGCCCTCACATAAGCCCGCCATTGGTCCCAATCCTGAGCAAGATTAATCCAGTCTCTATCATCATATCCCACCTCTCTCAAATCCATTTTAATGTTATCTTCCCATCTACGTCTCGGCCTCCCCACAGGTCTTTTTCCCTCCGGTCTTCCAACTAACACTCTATATGCATTTTTGGATTCGCCCATACGTGCTACATGTCCTGCCCATCTCAAACGTCTGGATTTAATGTTCCTAATTATGTCAGGTGAAGAATACAATGCGTGCAGTTCTGTGTTGTGTAACTTTCTCCATTCTCCTATAACTTCATCCCTCTTAGCCCCAAATATTTTCCTAAGCACCTTATTCTCAAACACCCTTAACCTATTTCATCTTTGTTTTGATTTTCCGATAAGCTCACTATAATGTAATAAATTTCAATTAGACCATCTATGCTTATCTTATGTTACAATTATAATTTTTTTTATAAACGTTAAAGTGAGAAATTAATAAAAATGTATAATTGTAACATAAGATAAGCATAGATGGTGTAATTGAAATTTATTACATTACCCTTAACCTATGTTCCTCTCTCAAAATGAGAGTCCAAGACAATAATAATAATAATAATAATAATAATAATAATAATAACAATAATAATAATAATAAGAATATATATATATATATTTATTTATTTATTTATTTATTTATTTATTTATGTATTTATTTATTCTGGCGAAGTTAAGGCCATCAGATCTTCTCTTCCACTTAGCCACAAACAAAATAAGCTAATACAATTTGCAGTAATACAGGTGAATGATTACTGACTAATAATTAGGTCTAAAGGACACTAAAAATGATATAGTCATACAACCACAAGTTAAGTAAAATAATGCAAAGACACTAAATAATAATTACAAAGTAATATAAGGCTTAGAAATTATACTCAGTGAATATGTAAGTGCTAAATGAACCAATATTACAAATTACAAGAATTACAAATTCAAACATAAATTACGGATAACTATACAACACTGAGGTCCCGAAAAGACAAAGTATATGATTATGTCTCGTGACCAGAATATTGTACGGAACGGAAATATAAAAATTGGAAATTTATCCTTTGAAGAGGTGGAAAAAATTCAAATACCTTGGAGCAACAGTAACAAATATAAATGATACTCGGGAGGAAATTAAAAACATAATAAATATGGGAAATGCCTGTTGTTATTATTCGGTTGAAAAGCTTTTATCATCCAGTCTGCTGTCAAAAAATCTGAAAGTTAGAATTTATAAAATAGTTATATTACCGGTTGTTCGTTATGGTTGTGAAACTTGGACTCTCACTTTGAGAGAGGAACATTGGTTAAGGGTGTTTGAGAATAAGGTGCTTAGGAAAATATTTGGGGCTAAGAGGGATGAAGTTACAGGAGAATGGAGTAAGTTACACAACGCAGAACTGCACGCATTGTATTCTTCACCTGACATAATTAGGAACATTAAATCCAGACGTTTGAGATGGGCAGGGCTTGTAGCACGTATGGGCGAATCCAGAAATGCATATAGAGTGTTAGTTGGGAGCCCGGAGGGAAAAAGACCGAGGCCGAGACGTAGATGGGAAGATAATATTAAAATGGATTTGAGGGAGGTGGGATATGATGATAGAGAATGGATTAATCTTGCTCAGGATAGGGACCAATGGCGGGCTTATGTGAGGGCGGTAATGAACCTCCGTTTTCCTTAAAAGCCAGTAAGTAAGTAACATTATTTTGTGGAAGGAAAATTTATATTTGTTCGGATCAAATTTCAACACATTTAAAGGCAAAACTAAAATTCTTTCAATCATTTACTATCATAATACACTGCTCTCTTAATTTTGCTGAGAATATTGGGAATTAAATCAATAGCTTTCCCAATACACGCTGTGAAATATTTCATATCGCATAAAACAATTTTTATCTCGATAAGGAATCAAAAACGAACAAATTGTACTACTTTTTTTTTTTTTGCTTAAAACATCTCAAAGAATAACCTCCTCAAATTAATGACAATACTTACGATTCAATCTGTATGTAGGAACTTAGAGACAAATGTGTAAAAAAAAAAATGTAGCGGAAAGTGCTGTAAATGAACTTACTAAAAAAAAGGCAGTAATGCAGACAGACATGCAGGTATACAGACATAAAGACATAAATGCTGTAAAAATTACGCAATATTTCTTGTTACATGAGACTACTAAAAAAAAAAAAAAAAATCAACCTACTTCAATTCAAACGGAAGAATGTTTCACGTAAATAACTGTGTGTAAAAGTTGTTCTTGCCCTTTTTGAGTATATTAAAAAATAAATGTCTTCAGTCATTACCTACGTATATTATTTTAGATTATATTGCTGAAGTACACGTCTTTTAACAGGTAAGATTTATTCATGTTTCTGGAGGAACTCCAAGACGCAATCATGGAATTCAAAGCAACATAAAATTAGAACCTTTGTTGCTAGTTGCAGAGTGATAGCTCTCACTATACGTAATTACATTTCATTAATTTTTATGGCGAATTTACTTCCGTTTGTTGCTCGTTTTATTACCATATATTTATCAACTTGCCGTGTACAGCAGTGACACTAACTTTTGTGTCCAAATTAAAAATATTCCGCAGTTAATAGTCAGAATTAGATATTTACAATTCAAAACAAAGAATTTTAAATATCTCATACAATAAAATAATGATTGCGTCAACCCTTCGTTACATTTCATAATTATTATTACAATTAAAAGTCCGTGTAATTAAATTATATTGTTTAGCAACCAAAATGCGTATAAACATTTCACATGGAACGGTTAGAAATATCTGTGAGACCACCACACATATAGATGCAAAGTTTCATCAAAACATGGCTACCACAATTTCATGGTGGTGGTAAATTGCGTCACAGACTTTGAGACCACATGTTTAACAATGCACATTATATAGCAATAATTACTGTACAGATTGTTTCATAAAGAACTTCAAATATTCTATTTGTAGTTTATTGTACATTGACTAACACCAATTAACTAGGATATTATATCAAATTAAAAACATATATGCATCCCTTAAAACTTACGCTATCAACTGATGAGTCCTAAGTAAGCCCTGTATTACCAATGAATTAAAAATTACGCTATCAACTGATGAGTCCTAAGTAAGCCCTATATTCTCAATGAATTAAAAATTATGCTATCAACTGATGAGTCCTAAGTAAGCCCTATATTCTCAATGAATTAAAAATTATGCTATCAACTGATGAGTCCTAAGTAAGCCCTGTATTCCTAATGAATTAAAAATTACGCTATCAACTCATGAGTCCTAAGTAAGTCCTATATTCTCAATGAATTAAAAATTACGCTATCAAATGATGAGTCCTAAGTAAGCCCTATATTCTCAATGAATTAAAATTACGCTATCAACTGATGAGTCCTAAGTAAGCCCTATATTCTCAATGAATTAAAATTACGCTATCAACTGATGAGTCCTAAGTAAGCCCTATATTCTCAATGAATTAAAATTTACGCTATCAACTGATGAGTCCTAAGTAAGCCCTATATTCTCAATGAATTAAACATTACGCTATCAACTGATGAGTCCTAAGTAAGCCCTATATTCTCAATGAATTAAAAATTACGCTATCAACTGATGAGTCCCAAGTAAGCTCTATATTCTCAATGAATTAAAAATTACGCTATCAATTGATGAGTCCCAAGTAAGCCCTATATTCTCAATGAATTAAAAATTATACTATCAACTGATGAGTCCTAAGTAAGCCCTATATTCTCAATGAATTAAAAATTATGCTATCAGCTGATGAGTACTAAGTAAGCCCTATATCCTCAATGAGTTAAAAATTACGCTATCAACTGATGAGTCCTAAGTAAGCTCTATATTCTCAATGAATTAAAAATTACGCTATCAATTGATGAGTCCTAAGTAAGCCCTATATTCTCAATGAATTAAAAATTATACTATCAACTGATGAGTCCTAAGTAAGCCCTATATTCTCAATGAATTAAAAATTATACTATCAACTGATGAGTCCTAAGTAAGCCCTATATTCTCAATGAATTAAAAATTATGCTATCAGCTGATGAGTACTAAGTAAGCCCTATATTCTCAATGAATTAAAAATTATGCTATCAGCTGATGAGTCCTAAGTAAGCTCTATATTCTCAATGAATTAAAAATTATGCTATCAGCTGATGAGTCCTAAGTAAGCCCTATATTCTCAATGAAAAGCACGAGTCGTCTGATTGGAATCTCTTGGAAGTTACTTGATTTGGCGCTCGGGGTTGGGTTCGATATTCGCTGTGGGTGATTACCTAATTTGGTTTCTTCCAAACTTTTTCCTCATCTGTAAGGCTAATGTCAGGAATTCTCATGGCTAATCCTCGACCTTATCTCGTCAAATACTATTTTCTAGCAAGTCCATCAAAGTTAAATAACCTAGTACTTTATATACAGTATTTAAATAACGGACTAAATATACCGGGTGTCGCAAAAGTTACACTATACTTTATATTTATTTCCTGTGATAGCTACTTATATGATTTCACTTCTTTTTGGTTCAAAATTGTTTCCCTTATGTAATAGCACATAGTAGCAGTCTGCCTGAAACTCACTGACACATATGAAGACACAGCTTAGTATTCCTGTCCAAAAACTCGAAGACGTCCTCATTGTAACACTTCAGGTGTTCAAAGAACTCTTGGTTTTCTTCCTTCTGAGCCTTTCACCGCACCATACAGGTAGAAATTCATTGGGGTGAAATCGGGAGAACGTGGTGGCATTTCAATGACTTTACGCCGTCTTATAACTCTAAGGTTAAAAATTCATGCAAGTACACACGAAGATTTCTAGCATAATGGGAAGAAAATGCATTGTGTTGAAAACAGAGTTCATCACAATTGACCACGTGCATCATGAGTCCAGGTTCCATATGCAAGCGAATAGATAGTAACACTCATGTCAACTGTCTGCTATGCTCGGCGACAGTCTTTCGTTTGTTTTTGTTTGTATTTCATTTTTATTATCAACCTGCCAATTTAAATTATTGTCATTTGCTTAGTTACTAACCTGCAAAACTTCGATTATTTATGATAATAACATTGCCTTAGGCGCTACTAGTAAATTAATGGTAGCAAATTCGAATGGTTTTAACATTGGTTTAAATAAATTAGTAATTTCTAGGACAATAAAGAATTATTCGAATTATTCAATGTCGAATTAAACTTATACAATATGTTCTTCACATTCAATTCAATTTCGTGCATCATCAAAGGCTTTCAGCCTCGTTCATGATTTTCCTTCAATCCATTCTACCCCCCTTCTGGTGTCCATGCTAAAATTACTTTATCCGTCCTATACAATATGTACAGTATCATTTGTATACAACTCCACCTCTCGGCAATGTTCAATTTTTTAAAAAGAGCAAACCTCGGACCGCTTCTAGTGCGCAAGGAGAAAACCATATCAAATTTACAAATCGCTGAGTCAGTAGCGGTTCGTAACAATACATTTGCAATCATCTCGCATAGGGCTCGTTTGCGGACACATGTTTAATGATACTTTTTTTTTTTGCTTCATGGATAACAATCTCAACTGGGACATGCAAATCACAGAAACCTGCAGAAAAGTATATTCTATTATCCATGTGCTAAAAAGGATAAATGTTCATCTTCCTTCTTGCTTAAAAAAAGTCCCTTGTGCAGACGCTTGTATTTCCCTATTTTGACTATGCTGACATTTTACTGACTCACCTTTCCAGCGACAACAAAACGAAACTTCAACGTGCTCATAATTTGTGTGTACGTTTTGTAAGCAATGTTCGTAAATATGATCATATTACTCCATCCCTGGAAACAATAGGTTGGCTTAAACTAGATAAGAAAAGAAATTTACATTCACTTCTCCTTCTCTTCGAAATCTTGAACTCTTCTATTCCTTCGTACCTGTCGTCTCGCTTCACTTACCTTTCTTCCCACCACAATCTGTACACACGCTCTCGCTATGAAACAATACTAACAATACCATCCCATCGCACAATAGCCTTGCCAAGACTCTGGAATTCGTTACCTGTCGAAATAAAATTGAATTCAAACGCAAACTTATTAGGCACTTGGACAGTAATTGAGACTCGTTCAGACATGGTTTCTTGTAAATAGTTCTCTTAATCTATCACAAAATATCTCAATATCCGGTAATTTCATCACTAGAAAATTTTGTTATTGTAGGTTTAATTTGTAATTCAGTAAATACAAAAATATTCTTTGTTCTCAACTTCTATGATAAAATGTCTAGCTTTCATTAATCAGGTAATCTTGTCGTACTTTAATTTTTATTGTAATTGCAATTGTAAATTTAATATTAATTGTAATTTTATTGTTCATATTATAGTTTTAATCCCCTTGTATAGGGACAGAGAAGGCCTGATGGCCTTATCTCTACCAGGTTAAATAAATAAATACTATCGAGTACTTTCAACAGTTTCTGTTTGCGCTATTAATTTCAATACACCCTGTATGCTTCATCTATTACAATCTTCGATAACTGTGTAATTTCATCCTTTGTTTTTGCAATAAGGAGAACATCTTCCACATATTATGGTAACACAGTCAGCTTTCTTTATCCCATTTTTAGGTCGAAAGGAGAAGCGTGAACTTACCTTGTTAGAAATAATAAAATAAACTACGTACAAATTTGTAGGTGCACTGTACTTTTGTGATGCTATGACCGAAATATTTCAAATATTATAATGCTTCCCCTGCCTTGAAGACAAAGAAAGGGCTGTCCATTGTAATTCCCTCGGAATACAGAACGCCAGAGTTCAATTACAGTAGCTGGAGTCATACTTTCGACCGTGCGTATTCAGAGAATTCAATATGTCTTTGAAATTTGCATGTCCTTTGTACAAGACGGTAGTATAACTACATGCTCTCCGACTATAATTGAGTTTGCACGCCGTTGTTATTCTTGAATAACGCCGGGTTTAGCTCTTTCTCATTTGAGATGATGCAGGTGGAAACGTAGCAACACATTGCAAATGTAATTTCAGCCAAGCTTGGCATAATATCATATGTGATGGAAAGATACGTATATTAACATCCGTTCTTCACTGCAACTAGACTAAAATAACCTGGAGCTATATTGTGGGTATGGGAACGCACGAAATGGCGCTCTCTTTCCTTTGACGACGACAACAATATATCGCAATTTGCAAATGTCCATATTCTCGAGTTAAAATGACCAGAAGGCATTTTGACTTATTGTGGAAGAATGAGTATTTCAAATTATGTGTTGTGAAAACAACATCACACAAATATGTAAAGTTAGTCTTGTGGAAATTTCATGTCCTGTCCACATAATAATAAAAAAAAACAGCGAGGGTAAAATACCTCGTATGGTTAACATTCTACGTCAACCACAATAACGCAACGCAGTAATTTAAACAGCTTTTTGTTTAAACGAATTATGAAGGACGTAGTTTGAATTATTACCTATAAATTTATTGCTTGCAATGTCCGTAAAATCATCCGCAAATATTAACTTACAAAACTGGCCTCCCATGAAATGGACAGAGAATTTATATTCAAGATCATTTGTGTTCATTTGCGGCCTATCTTGTGTTTTTATTACATATTAAAAATGACTGTCACAGAGATAACACATACCTTCTCACTGTTAAGTTTTATGCGTTCCATAGCTATGCGATTGGTGCGAGGGTTTTGGGTATTTGCACCGTGTTACACATGCAAAGACATCCAGATATTCGGAGCTACAAATCAACTCTATCATGAAGGAAAGTAGGGAGATGTAACTGATCTATTAGACCAATCACTAGAGTTACTACAGAGTAGCTATTGTTCAATAAATTATCAGGAAAGAAAGGGACTGCGGTAAACTATGTGTTGGACCAGTTGCTAAGAGTGACTCTCTAGGACTGGTCCAGTTTATCACCAGCTAAGGAAGAGAATGCTGCTACTTATAAGTTACTAAGAGCTATTCTCTAGGGCTGGTCCAGTCTACCATCAAGAAAGAAACATAAAGCGACATTGTATCTGCTGGACTAGCTACTAAGAGCTAATCTATAGAAACTGGTACATTTATCATTAGCTATGAAGGAGAATGCGGAAATTTATATGCTGGATCAGTTACTAAGAGCTAACTGGTCCAGTATTTCTTCAGGAAAGAATGAACAAGAGGCAATTTTTCTGTTAGACCAGTTACTAAGAAATAATCTCTAGGACTGGTCCAGTATACCTACAAGGAAAGGAAAGAGAGATTATTTTCTGTTGGACTAGTTGTTAAGAGCTAATTTCAGTAACAGGTCCAGTATATCTTCAGGAAAGGAAGAGAAATAAGGAATTTTTCTGTTGAACCAGTTACTAAGAACTAATGTAAGGGATTGATCCATTATATCTTCAGGAAAGGGAGTAAAAGTAGCAATTTTTCCGTTGGACCAGTTTTTAAGAGCTAATTTCAGGGACTGGTCCAATATATCTTCCGGAAAGGAAGGGAAAGAGGTAATTTTTCTGTTGAACCAATTACTAAGAGCTAATTTCAGGGACTGGTCCAATATATGTTCCGGAAAGGAAGGAAAGAGAGATTATTTTCTGTTGGTCCAGTTTTTAAGAGCTAATTTCAGGGACTGGTCCAATATATGTTCCGGAAAGGAAGGAAAGAGAGATTATTTTCTGTTGGTCCAGTTTTTAAGAGCTAATTTCAGGGACTGGTCCAATATATGTTCCGGAAAGGAAGGAAAGAGAGATTATTTTCTGTTAGTCCACTTTTTAAGAGCTAATTTCAGAGACTGGTCCAATATATCTTCCGGAAAGGAAGGTAAAGAGGTAATTTTTCTGCTGAACCAGTTACTAAGAACTAATTTCAGGGACTGGTCCAATATGTCTTCCCGAAAAGGGAGGGAAAGAGGCAATTTTTCCGTTGGACCAGTTTTAAGAGCTAATTTCAGAGACTGGTCCAATATATCTTCCGGAAAGGGAGGGAAAGAGGTAATTTTTCTGTTGAACCAGTTACTAAGAGCTAATTTCAGGGACTGGTGCAATATGTCTTCCGGAAAGGGAGGGAGAGAGGCAATTTTTCCGTTGGACCTGTTTTTAAGAGCTAATTTCAGGGACTGGTCCAATATATCTTCCGGAAAGGAAGGGAAAGAGGTAATTTTTCTGTTGAACCAGTTACTAAGAGCTAATTTCAAGGACTGGTCCAATATGTTTTCCGGAAAGGGAGGGAAAGAGGCAATTTTTCCGTTGGACCAGTTTTTAAGAGTAAATTTCAGGGACTAGTCCAATACATGTTCCGGAAAGGGAGGGAAAGAGGCAATTTTTCCGTTGGACCAGTTTTTAAGAGTAAATTTCAAGGACTGGTCCAATATATGTTCCGGAAAGGGAGGGAAAGAGGCAATTTTTCCGTTGGACCAGTTTTTAAGAGCTAATTTCAGGGACTGGTCCAATATATCTTCCGGAAAGGAGGGGAAAGAGGTAATTTTTCTGTTGAACCAGTTACTAAGAGCTAATTTCAGGGACTGGTCCAATATGTCTTCCGGAAAGGGAGGGAGAGAGGCAATTTTTCCGTTGGACCAGTTTTTAAGAGCTAATTTCAGGGACTGGTCCAATATATGTTCCGGAAAGGGAGGGAAAAAGGTAATTTTTCCGTTGAACCAGTTACTAAGAGCTAATTTCAGAGACTGGTCCAATATATCTTCAGGAAAGGAAGTTAAAGAGACCATTTTTCTGTTGTACTAGTTATTAAGAGCTAATCTCTAGGATTGGTCCATTTATCATCACCTTTGGAAGGAAATTGGCAACTTATATGTTGGATCAGTTATTAAAAGCTACTGTCTAGAACTGGTCCAGTATATCATGAAAGAAAGGGAAAGCGGCATCTTGTCTATTGGACCGATTACTAAAGGCTGGTTCACAATAAATCGGGAACGGAAACGAGAACGGAAATAATGTTAAAATAAATGTATTTAAATGTGATCATTCACCAGTCAAGGGCTGGTCCAATTTCTCGTCAGAAAAGGAAAGAAAAGAGACAATTTATCTGTTAGACCAGCTGCTAAGAGCTACTATCTAGGACTTGTGCAGTCTATCGTCAGGAATGGAAGAGAAAGAGCCAACTTATCTATTGGACCAGTTACTCACAAGGACTCCATTGGAAGATGACAGACATGGAACTCTCCAAGAACGTTCGTATCACTTGTGCACAATATTACGCTATACAGGACCACATACCAGAGAGAAGAGGCCCTATTGTGTTATACGATAATACTTGCTGTCATACATCTGTGATGGTGACCAATTTATTAAGAAGTTGAAATTGGAAGTACTGAAACACCCAGCAAATTTACCGGACCTGAATGCTTGAGATTATGAATTGTTCTCACAATCAAACAACCCCTGCGAGACACTGCCTTTCAAGCAAAAGTTGACATCCCAAGGGCTTTTGGGCGCTGTCTCAGAGAGGTGGACAGCGCTGTTTTCGAAGGTTTTGAAACAACTTGTTGGCATTGCAGGGGATTTTATTTGAAGTATAAAAATATGATAAAAATATCGTTATAAATTTATTTGCAACAATAAATTTTTGCTATTACCTTTCGACTGACCTAATATTTAACGCTGATACCAGGTGAATCGATTTAATGGCACCGGACAGTAATTCAGTTCTGTTTTCTAGTAAAAAACCGTGTCATATTAAAAATGCAGTATTTCCACTTCCATTTAATTTAGTTACGCGAAAATTAATACTACATTGATTTTATTTTCTAACTGAAGCTAATACGATAAATTAATAATAGAACTCACCTCACATGTCAACCAACGTATAGACAGTAACACATAAAGTGTTGAGCAGGATTTCAATAACAGTTTTTATTAAGTGTACATCGATATATGTGAAAATATAATTTTCGAATTTTGTATTCATTAAATTTAATTTTTTTTCTACGATAGTAGGCCTACGTGTAAAGCTTAATTTTACCCACTGTTTATCAGTGCTTAAAGTGAGCCTTTAAAACGCTAGTACGGTATAAAAGAAGCATTGACTTTACTCACTGCTGTTCATTTTACGCACTGGCAAAGAAAATACAATATTCAATGTACAAATTTAATTCCGTAAGAAATTAATGTATTACCTCGATCTTTCATGACGTAAATATTACACGTAACACAAATAAGTAACAAATTTAACATTCATATTTACCTTTTATTTCGTATTATTCTGAAGTTACATTTATGTAGTACTCATTGCTTGCATTGTTTCAAGGATTTGAAGTAAATTCACTTTTCATCAGTGTAATAGCACAGTCTAGTATATACAGTCGCGAAGCTCAATACGTAGTAAATATGCATCCATAGATAGTTGCTAACCACTAGGATCGCTACTATCGCCTCATTACAGACAATGCGAAATAGTAGCTGCACAGTCTATTGTTCCTAGTACCCTCATAAACTCAAGCTTCGTGATCTTATATACTAGACTGTGGTAATAGGCTGTGACTCCATGATTACTTATTTCTTTATGGTGCTGACTTTAGAAACGTGTCCAGAATGCTGTGTGAAAATTAATAACTTAATAACAAAAATATCTCGAAAGAACAAGGCCCATTCACAATGAAACCTTTAACATTAACGCGAGCCCACATCTGTGGAGTAACGTTTAGCGCGTCTAGCCGCAAAACCAGGTGGCCCGGGTTCGATTCCCGGTCGCGGCAAGTTACCTGATTGAGGTTTTTTCCGGGGTTTTCCCTCAACCCAATATGAGCAAATGCTGGGTAACTTTCGGTGCTGGACCTCGGACTCATTTCACAGGCATTATCACCTTCATCTCATTCAGACGCTAAATAACCAAAGATGTTGATAAAGCGTCGTAAAATAACCTACTTAAAAAAACATTAACGCGAGAATGTAATCGTTACAGTAAGAGCAAGCAGCTGAGTCATCATGCACAATGGAAATTTGACGTCGCCATAAGGCCATGAAATATATCCGTAAACAGATGAAAGTGCAATCGAATATTTTATGTTCGTATAAAAGAATTGCAAATATGAGATATTTATTTATTCCACTAGGACATATGGCTGACCACTACAATTTAGTATTTAGCCTAGATATGGTTAATATTATAGGTTAACTATAATGTTGTGAATATGATAAAATAAATGAGCAAAATACATACCCTTGACTTCACGTTAATGGCCATTGTCTTCCATATTACCTATTTTCTGTCAGCGTATTATCTTTATGAATGATGAGTTTCTCATACAGACAGCGGTATTAATCTTTCATCAAACACGCCATTTTATTTCATTCGTTTCTTTCAACGTTCTCCGATAGCGCTCTTTTTTACGCGCATTCAGAAAGTGTTTGTGTTTCAATATAGTCGCTAAGCATAAACGAAAAGCTTGGAGTTTGCAAGCTTCTGGGTTCCACGTTTTCCTTCACTTCTAATGTTAACGTTTATCAAAATCATTGTGAATTGTTACATAGCATTCGACTATTTGTAGCCGCTTTGTTGATTATGACCGGTTTAGACGGCCATGAAATCGTGATTTTATAACGTCTCCAACTTGAAATATTTATTGAATGTAAATTTTAGCTATCGTAGAAAAAGTATTGTTTGATACAAATTCGTAAAGTTATTTCTTGGCCCTAGTGTGTTTGTGAAACATTTCACAAACTTTACATTCGTGCCAAAAAGAGAATCTTTACGAACTTGTTTCATAAATGTTACGCATAAACCAACAGCACCGCAGCTTTAACCCTCATAATTATGTGTACTATTTGAGAACTACTTAATGAATGGTAAGAATTTCAGTAACATGTCTTAAATATAGAAGATGGAATGGGTACCTTAAATATGGAATAATTTTTACTACAAAATACAACTTAACCCTTAACTAGAAACATAGGTCTGTGAGACCCTTCGTGGAATTAAAATCTTTGTGTTGGTAACACTGCTTATGCACGATATTTGTTGTTTACACCACACTACTTTCTTATCAAGATATCATTTGTATGATATCATCATTGTTGTCATAATAATTATAAACACAGATGGTATATGCATGTATGTATGGTTGTATGTATGCATTTATTAACACTACAATTGCGTATACACCCGGTGGCAGTGATATATATATAATATACAATAATACCATTACAATTATACAATAATTACAGCAATAAAAGAAAAAAAAAAAAATAAAATTAAATAAACTTAAATTTATTTCTAACTATAAATAAATAGATTCAATAAACCTAGGACTATAAATAAAAACTATTATATATAACGCCTACAATAAGAAAAAGTAAACCTAACTTAGGCCTATAAGTACTTTTATTTCACCCAACTATTACCAATTTAAGTAATTACATATCACCTTAATTAATTACAAATCAACTTAATTACATATCATCTTAATTAATTACATATCACCTTAATTCATTTACATATCAACTAAATTACATATCATCTTAATTAATTACATATCAACTTAATTAATTACATGACACAACTCAGATATTTACACTGCATCTACAATTACATTTTCAGTCTAATTTTCTCAACATTTCCTCAAATGTATTGATTTTGAGAGGACCACCCGAGAGATTGCCGCAGGTAAGCTGTTCCAGTCTACTATTGTGCGGTTAACAAAGAAAAATTTTGCCACGTCCGTTCTTTGTTTTCTACATTGAAACTTCCTAATATGATCTGCCCTGCCTAAGTATGATGGTGTTGCTAATCTAGCATTGATGTCGGTCCATTAACGATTTCTTGGAAGTCTACTGGTCTGGGAGACCTTGTGTTTCCAATTAGGTATGTTTCCTGTGGCATGGTGTCAGACCCAGTCTTTCTGTGTGTGAATGTTTTCGAAGAATTTATGTTAGATCCATTCTAAGGTAAGTTAGATACTTTTGCCCCTTTCATGTTTTTGTAGAATTGTGTGTTCTGAATATAAATTGTACATACAACAATTTAGAGAAAACTCTTAGAGCAATTTTCATGTTTAATAGTCTGCTACACTAATTTGTCAGGCTAGTTTACAGTAGGTGTGTACATTATTTATTTATTTATTTATTTATTTATTTATTTATATCCACCACCAACAGAAGCAAGCTTCCAATTACAGGTGGCTTACATTGATACATATAAAAATACATAATAAAAAAACACAAACGAAAGAAAGAAAGTACATATCGGTAATAGAATATAATAGAATATAATATAGTGCCAAATGTCAATATAATAATGCAAAATTATTTAAAAACTAGAGTAGAAAACATTATAATACACTTATTCACTTACATATCTGAGGAAATACAATTCTTTTTAATATTGTATGAAACTTTTTAACTGTTAAACTGAAATCTAATTGAGAATCACAGTTTAAAGACAGAGTTGTAAGTTTTACACATAACAAACAATGGAGTTCTTGAAGAAAAGAGTTCTAGGAATTGGAATAACAAAAGTTTGCCTATGACGTAATTCTGTTTTTTTTTTTACATTGAACTGAAGGAATTTAAGAAAATCACAGTTATTCAATATACAGTTAACAGTCTTATAGAGTAAAATTTGACTGTTTATTAATCGTCTAGATTTTAAAGTTTTATAATTAAATGCCATATACCATTCCATTTTTCACAACTTTGAGTTTAAGATTGAATTGCATACATACATTGTTAATTTTCTGAAAGTGTACTGAGATGAAACCAGATGTTTTTAATTAAAGAAAAAAAATAGATGTTTCTGGTTAAGGGCACGACCCGGTAACCTTAAATTAAGTATTTTATTACAAATAGTTCTATTCTTAAAATTCCATGACTTTTGGTTCCGATGTTTAAATTTTGATATCACCGAGCACAGTGATGTAGTGGTTAACACATTCAGATTTCACTTGATTTCGTACGTCGTCATCTCACCTTCCAAGATAGGCCGTTTATCTACCAGAGAAGTATCAGAACTGGCTGAGCGTGCTCCCCTCTATCGAGAGGAAAAAGCATTAGAGGCAACTGCTGAAGAGCATAAACTCCTAACAAAAAAATATTAACATCACTGTCTGTCAAAATTTGTATCTGTTAGGCCTATACATCTAAATCATTATACAAATTAGCAAGGAGTTTTTTTAAAGAGTATTCCATTTAACTGAATTTAAACACATCGTTATTATTTCATGCGTAACAAACTCAGTGAAGTACAAAATGAGTTAGATCGTTACGATGCACACATTCATGTACCTACTCTGTTTGGTTCATGTTTATAAGCTCAAAGTATAATTAAGCTGCGGCACTGTGAAAACGTGAATTTTCCATCATAAATTATATTAAAATAATTAATTTGTTTTATGTCAACATTTCACTGCAAATACGTCTCTAATGAAGCATTGCATTATACTATACCCGTACATGGATGTGTCTGTGTGTACATTATCTAAACACAGTTGATTCCCGGTATTGAAATCTATATGAAGTAACAGAGTAATGGCGTTTAGCTCTTATATTTACTAGACTGTTTGCATGTGTTAATTGTAGCTTTATTGGTAAAAAGTAGTAATTGTTTAAAGTTTTATTTCAATAAAACTCTGACAACTGATGCAGACTTTGAAGGGGTGAAACTGTATACGCTTTGAAACAATCTTATTTCGTTCAAACCTCCCACAGTTCAATTACTTATTGCAGCTAAATTTGTTAAAGGTAAAAGAGGAGACGGGAAGGATACGATAAAAGAGCTTAAATGGGAAACACTGGAAAACAGAAGCAGAAAAACAGAACAAACCTACGTCAAAAAGCATGGGTATACATAACGACTTGGTTAGAAAAGCCAACGTACTATGGTAGGATCGATCATGATTTTAAAATCAAATGTAGGAAACAGAAAACGGGTGTAGGTAAATTCTCATTTTTAAATCGAACTATAAATGATTGGAGTGACCTACCTGCAGCGGTCTTTGAGGGCTGTCCTTCCTTAAGGAGGTTTCAAAATAAATTAAAAAGTTGTGTATAAAGTGTAAATTAAAAAAGACACGTCATATTATTTAAGGTGATATGTATTCACTTAGCCGAAAACTAAATGAGCACGTAATAAATAGGTGGAACAATCAGTTGCTATGCAGTACAAAGGGTTCAGTTACGAGAGAAATCTTCTTTCCTAGTGTCGACACCCGCTTAAATAGCAACTAAATTATACCGGGTTTTATACTAACGTAATTTTTATCGGGTCATGGAAAATTTGGGTATTATCTAGAACGATTTAAATTACATAAGGACAATGGCTATTTATGTATCTGTGAGGAACTGCAAACTATGGATCACCTTTTGTTTCATTGTCCAGCGTTCGAAAACAAAAGATTTATTCTGGTCGGACATTTACATTTTTGTAATGTAATATATGACAAACCACTATTCAATGTGTTCACAAAAACGTGCTGTTATAAAGAGTTTTGTAATTCTATATGTAATATATTTAAGAACTTGTAAATAATTCAAATTATTGTAGTAGATATAAGTGTTAATTTTAAGTAGTAAGACTGGGTTACCCACGTCAAATGAATTCTCATTATAATAATATAAATTCATGCTATAACTATAACCCTAATGTACTTTCGGGTAAAATAGGATTAAAGAAATTGTATATTCAAATAAATAAAACTTATTTTAAAATAACGTGTAAGAGGGTCTTAGATTACAAATGTTCAGATTATTGTAGTTCTGTAAATATGAATAAGGGTTTAATAATTATTTGTCTTATTTGAACTGTTGTATCAGTGAAGCGTGGTGAGTCAGTGAAGTTATGGTTTTACAATGCAGTGAATAGTTTCGATCAGTGATGATTTATAGTGTGTTCTATAGTGTCAGTGAAATGTGTTGTAAAGTGTCAGTGAAATGTGTCATTGTGCCAGTGCAGTGAGTGAGATAAGAGTGAAGTGAAAGGTTATCAGTATCATGTGAAACTTATGTAGGGCCTATACATATGTAGATTGTAATAGAAAATTAGGTTCACTTATTAATTAGGTTATTTTATATATTAATATTAATGTAATTATTGTGTATAATTTTTATTTGTGTGTAATTAAGTTACCACTGCCACCGGGTGTTTGCCCACTTGCATTGCAAATAAATACATAAACAGAACAAGCGTGACAAAATTTCAACTTTAATTAAAAATAAACAGTTGATGCATAATCATCCTGCATCGAAGTTAATCCTCTTGCAAATAAGTTAGCTAGTCAAATAATAGTCGCCTTTCAGGAATTGTTTTCTCATCACGAGGTACAAGATACAGGGTGAGTCAAAGGAAAGGCACATGGTTTGAGGGGAGATAATATTGGTGATTTTAAACAAAAAAGTTTATATGAACATATGTGCTGTTCTTAACGGTTTCGGAGAAAACTAATCGAAATAATAAGGAACGAAAAAATGCAGATGAAAGTAAATTAAACAGTCTTACCTTATGTTCCGTTTAATTGTGTATTTTTCTTTACAGAACAAGCTCAAAAAGTCCACCGTCAACTTCAATTCAATTTGCAGCTCTTGTAGACAGTTGCTGTGTTGCTGATCTGAGATGATTCGGACATTTCTTTACTTGAGCACAAGAATGAAAAATGCGAGCGAGAAGTTCCTCCCTTATTTCCACTTTCCGCTTGTAGACTTCGCTCTTAAGCTAACCCCGCACACAGTAATCCAATGGAGTAAAGTCGGGTGACCTCAGGGGCCAAGAAATGACTCCACCGCGACCGATCCAATGCCCATTGCGCATTGAAATGGCCAATAAAGACAATACTACAACCTAATGTCGTTTTGGTTGCGTCCGCATGTGAGTGCTGGTGAAGGACATGAGACTGGCGCCCGTGATTTTCAAACAGCTGTATGTCAAATACTGTTAAGAAAAGGGCATATGTTCATATAAACTTTCTTGTTCAGAATCACCAATATTATCACCCCTCAAACAATGTATCTTTCCTTCTGACTCACCCTGTATAATGTTTTCTTATAACCGCTGTAATGCTACACAATTTTGTAACTTTGCCAAAGACTGGAGCTTCAAACAACAATTTTCAAGATGTAAACATCCTCAGTTAAATGGAGAAAAAAGAGCAGTAGGAATCGTCACAGAATTTCTTAAAAAAAATCCATACACTTTGAAAATATTTAAAAAATCACTCAATGAGTAGGCCTACTATGATAGAAATACACTCATTCCATATTACGAAACTAAATGAGGTGCGAGAAAAGTAGGCATATTATTATAACAAATTAGCTAAACCACTGACAGCATTGAATTCAGGAGACAATATCATGATCAAAAAAGGAAAGAGGAGAGGTGATTTATAAATAAAATGAGGGGTTGTGGGCAAGAACATGGTAACCCACAATTTACTGGTTTTGAGAAAAATGAGGAAAAGTAACTGTGTTATGCATTCCAAAGAATATAAATGTGGGTTATCGAAACAAGTATAACAAGCCATCTCTTGGGGATAGACGCAAACTACTTCGTCACTAGATAGAGCATGTCCCCTAACATATTATCGCCATGTTAGTTCAAAATTCGTCTTCATGTGGGTTACCATGTTCTTGCCCACAACCCTTCAAATAACCGATCACATATTGTACATGATTCAGAAGGAGGTAGATATAGATGAAACAGAAATTGCGTGAAGTGATGTAAATAATAATAATAATAATAATAATAATAATAATAATAATAATAATAATAGTAATAATAATAACAATAATAATAAAGTATAAATCATAAATAAAAATATCAATGACTGTGTATTAGTAGTGTGTAACTTTTGTAAAAGGAAATTAAGACAGAAAGCATGTGATAAGGATTATTGTATTGTTCATGTTGTTCTCCTTTCAGCACGGAATCATCAGGGCATTCCTGGAAATGAAACTGTAGATGCCGCAGCAAAAGAAGCTACAAGACTTCCATTGCATTTTTTCACATCTATTCCTCATACAGACGCCATTAAATACATAACCAGAAAACTGCACAACCATTGGCAAACATCATGGACAGAGTCATCATCCAGCAAACTTCACGAAATAGTACAGCATTGCAGAATGAAATATCCACTACAGAATTTTAAACGTCAAGACCAAGTAATAATCACCAGATTGCGAGTTGGCCACACCAGAATTACACATTCTTATCTTCTAGACAGAACTCCTCCTCCAACATGCACCAATTGCCACATTAGAATCTCCGTACGACATTTAATTTCTGAATGTCCACTATATCACCTTCATCGAGATCAACTCCATATACCAAAAGACTTATCAACAGTTCTAAACAACCCATCATTCAGTTCAAACTTAATTAAATTTCTGAAAGCTATCAACATTTACAAATGTATCTAAATGATTATTGTAATACAGTAAACTAATGTAAACTGTAAGAATTGTTTATGTACGTATTGTCGCGATATGACTTCCTAAGTTAAAGCGACATAAAATAAATAAATTAAAAAAAAATTCATTCTGTATGTACTGGGCTCCTTGGTCGTCCAGTCAGAAATTATCGAAATTGAATTAGTAGTGCCATTGTATACAGAATTTACAGATTAAAAGTAGACTATGCATTTTATTTTTCAAGCCGCGCTGTACGTAGCCTCTTGGAGCACGCGCGTTCGATAAAATACGCATTCATTACAAGATATCAGGATGGCTTAAGCCTTCGGCACGCCCACTCTTCAATTCCCCACGTATCTCGTTGACCACGAACAGAGCGTACCGGCGTATTGTGGTCACATAAATTTTTTCCGTGCCGCGGTCTGTGCACCTCGCTGCCTGCAAAGCGTAGCATGTAACGTATTCTAAACATGTGGAAACATCCTCTTCCATAGGAAAGCGCGCGCCGATATTCAATTGCTAATTAGAGCCACTGTACATTCAGTACGAAGCGTACTAACAAAAATATTCAAGAACAAGATTATACTTTTGCTTCGAGAGTTTTGCTTTGAGCATGAAAAACATTGACTTACTGACTTACGAAATTATGTTAGTCTGAAATATTTTCTACTTATGACTTACCTTTCGTCTCGTTTCTCTTATCTATACTCTAACCACGACGTAAATACCAGATCACTTATCTGTGGCACGCTAAGTATACCTCTTCATAGAACATTTTGTTATTCATCATCTTTTACAGTATCCACCTCGCGTCAATGGAATTCCTTGTCACAAAGTATATTAGGGGCTGCAAGACAATAAACACCTTTAAGAACAGCTTAAAAGATAACCTTATTAGCATTTCACTCCAATCATACTGATTTAAACTATCACTGACTACATTGTTACTTCTTTCTTTTAGACATCATCCTGATTGTGCTGTATTTTCAAAATTGTCTCATAATAATCTCTTTCTATTATCTAATATTATTTGAAATATATTAACATTCTATGTATTTTAGCTTAATTCTGCTACACAGTTTATTTCAATGTTTAATTAATAGTTCATAGTATTTTGTTGTTTAATTCGTAAATAACTATTGTATACATGTAACTCTCATCTAAATCAAATTGTTGAATTCTTTGTAAGTTCATGCATATGTATATACTCTTTTTGCTGGTTGAGTGGAAGAGAAGGCCTTACGGCCTTAACTCTGCCAGCTAAAATAAATTATTATTATTATTATTATTATTATTATTATTGTTATTATACTACTTATGACTTTTAAGGAACCGGGTGGTTCATTGCCGCCCTCATATAAGCTCGCCATCGGTCCCGATCCTGAGCAAAAATAATCCAGTCTCTACTATCATATCCCACCTCCCTCAAATCCGTTTTAATATTACACTCTCTTCTACGTCTCTACCTCCGCAAAGGTCTTTTTCCGTCCGGCCTCCCAGTTAACACTCTACATGCATTTCTGGATTCACCATCTCGAACGTCTGGATTGTCTATATTTTAATATTTTAGGAGAAAATCCACAAACTATTAGGGAAAACACGGAAATTTTACTTGAAGCAAGTAAAGAGATAGGTTTGGAAATAAATTCCGAAAAGACATAATATATGATTATGTCTCGTGATTAGAACATTGTTCAGGCTGCTTTCAAAAAAGCTTAACGTTAGAATTTATAAAACAGTTACATTACCGGTTGTTCTATATGGTTGGACTCCACTTTCAGAGAAGAACAGAGGTTAAGAATGTTTGAGAATAAAGTGGTTAGGAAAATATTTGGGGCTAAGAGGGATGAAGTTACAGGAGAATGGAGAAAGTTACACAACGCAAAAAAAAAAACAAACTAAAATATTTTCTACTTCCATAATTAAAACATCACAATTTTATTGAACTTACAACAAATATTTAGACAGAAGTGTAATTATTATTTTTGTAAACTACAGCAGAAACCTGCTCTTAAAATATCGAGGTTAAAATTACTAAGAATAAAATTATTCTCACGTACTGAATTCCCCTGAGGCTACAATGGAAACTTAACCATAATTAAGTATTACTTTTCGTCGTAAAGTACAATATAAGCAAAAAAATTTCAGCATTCATATTTTGTAAGAAACAACCAATTGAATTTATTGTCGCGTATTTATGCCAGTGGAATCGTTTGTGTAATAGATTTTGTTCATTTTTTTAAGAGTTATGGAGTGAGGGTAATAATTATGATTCTGCAAGAAGATTTTGTAGCACTGTTTCCTTACCTTCAACAGAGGAAAACATCCCATCTCACAACCCTACATTCCTAGATTTACCCTACGCTTCGATTTTCTATCTTCATTTACCTCGTCAATAATGGCTAGTGATTAGCTGAATTCTTCGACATGAATTTAAACAGAAAAGCTTGGAGCTATGAAGCTTCTATAAAAATAGCTATCATGTTACTTTATGATTCACTGTTCTGAGGTCTAAGTGTGAGGTATCCGGTGGTTCATAAGAAAGTGTTGAAGAAAGATTTTTTCCAAGTATTGTAAACCGAAATCGGTGTTAATATCTACCAAAATGTATCGACTGCAACTTAAATCGGTGTTAAAATCTACAAAAATATATCGGCTTCAACATAACTCGGTGTTAAAATCTACAAAAATGTATCGACTCCATTTTAAATCAGTGTTAAAATGTACAAAAATGTATCGACTCCAAGTTAAATCGGTGTTAAAAATCTACCAAAATGTATCGACTCCAACTTAAATCGGTGTTAAAATCTACAAAAATATATCGGCTTCAACATAACTCGGTGTTAAAATGTACAAAAATGTATCGACTCCAACTTAAATCGGTGTTAAAAATCTACAAAAATGTATAGACTGCAACTTAAATCGGTGTTAAAATCTACAAAATGTATCGACTCCATCTTAAATTAGTATTAAAATCTACAAAAATGTACGGACTCAAACTTAAATCGGTTTTAAAATCTACAAAAATGTATCGACTTCAACTTAAATCGATATTAAAATGTACAAAAATATATCGACTTCAGCTTAACTCGGTGTTAAAAAATAATAAAACATGTATCGATTCTATCTTAAATTGGTATTAAAATCTGCAAAAATGTACAGACTCAAACTTAAATCGGTGTTAAAATCTACAAAAATGTATCGACTCCAACTTAAATCGATGTTAAAATGTACAAAAATGTATCGATTCCAAGTTAACTCGGTGTTAAAATGTACAAAAATGTATCGACTCCTACTTAAATCGGTGTTAAAATGTACAAAAATGTATCGACTCCAACTTAAATCGGTGTTAAAATCTAGAAAAATGTACGGACTCAAACTTAAATCGGTGTTAAAATGTACAAAAATGTATCGATTCCAAGTTAACTCGGTGTTAAAATGTACAAAAATGTATCGACTCCTACTTAAATCGGTGTTAAAATGTACAAAAATGTATCAACTCCAACTTAAATCGGTGTTAAAATCTACAAAAATGTATCAACGTCAACTGAAATCAGCGTTAAAAGTGTTAAAATCCACAAAAATGTATCGCCTCCAACTGAAACCGGTGTTAAAATCTAAAAAAATGTATCGACTACTGCTTAAATCGGTGTTAATATGTACAAAAATGTATCGACTCCAATTTAAATCGGTATTAAAATCTACAAAAATGTATCAACGCCAACTGAAATCAGTGTTAAAAGCGTTAAAAGCTACAAAAATGTATCGCCTCCAACTGAAATCGGTGTTAAAATCTACGAAAATGTATCGACTCCTACTGAAATAAGTGTTAAAATCTACAAAAATGTATTAACGCCAACTGAAATCAGCGTTGAAAGTGTTAAAAGCTACAAAAATGTATCGCCTCCAACTGAAATCGGTGTTAAAATCTACGAAAATGTATCGACTCTAACTGAAATCGGTGTTAAAATATACAAAATGTATGGACTCCAACTTAAATCGGTGTTAAAATCTACAAAAATGCATTAACGCCAACTGAAATCAGTGTTAAAAGTGTTAAAATCTACAAAAATGTATCGGCTCCAAGTGAAATCAGTGTTAAAATCTACGAAAATGTATCGACTCCAACTGAAATCGGTGTTAAAATATACAAAATGTATGGACTCCAACTGAAATAGGTGTTAAGATCCACAAAAATGCATCAACGCCAACTGAAATCAGTGTTAAAAGTGTTAAAATCTACAAAAATGTATCGCCTCCAAGTGAAATCGGTGTTAATATCTACGAAAATGTATCGACTCCAACTGAAATCGGTGTTAAAATATACAACATGTATGGACTCCAACTGAAATAGGTGTTAAGATCTACAAAAATGCATCAACGCCAACTGAAATCAGTGTTAAAAGTGTTAAAATCTACAAAAATGTACCGCCTCCAAGTGAAATCGGTGTTAAAATCTACGAAAATGTATCGACTCCAACTGAAATCGGTGTTAAAATATACAAAATGTATGGACTCCAACTGAAATAGGTGTTAAAATCTACAAAAATGCATCAACGCCAACTGAAATCAGTGTTAAAAGTGTTAAAATCTACAAAAATGTACCGCCTCCAAGTGAAATCGGTGTTAAAATCTACGAAAATGTATCGACTCCAACTGAAATCGGTGTTAAAATATACAAAATGTATGGACTCCAACTGAAATAGGTGTTAAAATCTACAAAAATGCATCAACGCCAACTGAAATCAGTGTTAAAAGTGTTAAAATCTACAAAAATGTACCGCCTCCAAGTGAAATCGGTGTTAAAATCTACGAAAATGTATCGACTCCAACTGAAATCGGTGTTAAAATATACAAAATGTATGGACTCCAACTGAAATAGGTGTTAAAATCTAGAAAAACGTATCGACTCCAACTTGACAGCCCTCATGAAAAGTGATAAATTAGAAATAGTTGCACGCGCATCGCGTTCGTGAAACTGCTGGTAATAGTAGTTAAAGATAGCTGACAGTGGAACAACATACAGAAAATAAGAAGTGACCAGGAGGCGATCGATATTCTGGTTCTATCTCTACTCGGTCCATCGTGTTCCGAGATCCCCCACCACAATCCGAGATGCTGGCCACTTCTCTCCAAATCGGCTGTAAACCTCGTCGTTAATTCCTTGGTTTCATTATGGTGCAATAAAGCAATACCCGACTCTATGATTCTCATTATGAATCCAGAGTGGGCGACATGAAAGCGTCATTAAAATTTTAAGGCTAAAATTAGCACACGAGCCCGAAGTCGTAGCGCTCGTGATTGACGGACCTGCGGACCGGACTTCAATGACGTGCAAGGAACTGATGGAGATATATCTCTGTCTGGTGGAGACACGATGATGTGCAATGAAGAGTTCTTGCAGCATGTTGTCCGCCTCATGTGTGATTCCCACAATAGGGCTCTCAGATTCTCAAAATAAAAGTAAGGAATAAACCTAAGACTACTATACATTATTAGTTCCTGTATTTTAGGCAAACAAATAAGTAAGTAAGTAAGTAAGTAAATAAATAAATAAGTAAATAAATAAATTAGTAAATAAATAAATAAATAAGAGAATAAGCAAATAAATAAGTAAATAAATAAGTAAATAAGTAAATAAATGAATAAGTAAATAAATAAATAAGTAAATAAATAAATAATGAAATAAATAAGTTAATAATTAAATAAATAAGTAAATAAATAAATAAGTAAATAAATAAGTAAATAAATAAATAATTAAATAAATAAGTTAATAAATAAATAAATAAAAATGAATAAGTAAATAAATAAATAAATAAGCGAATAAATAAATGAATAAATAAGTGAATAAATAAATAAATAAGTGAATAAGTAAATAAATAAGTAAATAAATGAATAAGTAAATAGATAAGTAAATAAATAAATAACTAAATAAATAAGTTAATAAATAAATTAGTAAATAAATAACTAAATAAGGAAGTAAATAAATAAGTAAGTAAAGAATTAAGCAAATAAGTAAATAAGCAAGTAAATAAGTAAATAAATAAATAAATAAATAATGAAACAAATAAATAAACAATTTAAATAAAAATAAATAAATAAGTAAATAAATAAGTAAATAAATAAATAAGTAAATAAATAAGTAAATAAATAATAAAATAAATAGATAAGGTAATAAATAAATGAGTAAATAAATAAATAAGGAAATAAATAAATAAGTAAATAAGTAAGTAAAGAATTAAGCAAATAAGTAAATAAATAAATAAACAATTTAAATAATGTCTATCAAATGTAAATTCTAAACCACTTTCTATACTATTCAAAATATCCGATGTTGATATTCTGCTTAGGTTAAACCACATTTACAATCTTTCTCGTCCGTTGCATTAAAATATTTTCTCTATCGGAAATTATCCTCGCCCATCTTGGTAAGAAATCATTATCTTCAAATATAAGGTCCATCATTCTCCTCGCCATGATGTAAATCATCGTTGTTAATGCAGGATTAATTATTTAAATGACCAAATATTGACTAATTAACTTAAATGTAGTTTAATGAGAGCTTAAAGCCCAATTTGTGTTCGTAAAATGTATTGTCCCTTTAAGTGTCAATTAAAAATACTTTAAGTAACAATTAAAGACACTCATCCAAACCATAGCGATGCCCCGACTTCGATTATTGCGATTCTCTATTCACGAATCTAAATACTGATCTTGCCCATAGACTACAGCGTGTTCACAATATCTGCGTTCGTTTCGTTTGTAACATTAGAAAATTCGATTATGTAACACCGTCACTAGAACTGTTGTCTTGGAAACCACTTAAAAAAAGAAGGCAAGAACAATGAAGACGATGTGATAGAGTGATTTCTACAGAATTTGAGCCACCTGTCTGTGGAACAATCAAGTAGTCACTACAGACGGTATGGCATAGTTGCGCCCCGCGGTCAATTGGGAGGCCTAGGCATGGCATAATTGCGCCCCGAAGAAATCAGGTAGCAGATGGGACATGGCATAGTTACGCCCCGAAGAAATCAGGTAGCAGGATGGACATGGCATAGTTGCGCCCCGATGAGCATAGTACACATGAAAGTGATTGTCATGAAATAAATACATTACTTAAAAATATTACAGTTATAGCTGCATTGAAATCAGGTAGGCCTAGCGTATGATCAATTTTGCTACTTAAAATAACACTTTTTTATTGCTCACACACAATAAATGAACTGCATTTTTTGTTTCTACATCGATATCTTAACCCTACGGCACAGAGTTTCGAAAATTGAAACTTAGAACCATTATCAATTATTAACTCTTCACCCTTTTCACTAAACTTAACATTCATTTTAAATTAACCTCACTATACGCCACAGACGGTGTGAAAATCACTAATAAAATGTCAAGACTGCTAAGGCCCCATATTCCAACGGCTCACTCATTTGAATATGTCAGTTAATAAAGTACTGCCAACTTCATGGTGTTCATTTTAACGGTAGGCTATAGATAATCACTGCATAAACAGTAGAAAACAGTTAATAAAATACTGCCAACTTCATGGTGTTCATTTTAACGGTATCGATAATGAATATAAATCGAATAAGAAATCAATAAGGTTGGCTGATTACGAGGCTCGAGTTTCCGTAGTGTCTCTTTCTCTGCCTGTTTCATCGGGGCGCAACTATGCCATGACCTTTTCTCTACCTGATGGGAACGGGGCGCAACTATGCCCACAAAACAGGGACCTTTTTTATATGCCGCATTTTATCTGACCGTGTGGTGCAACTATGCCCTGCCCACTACAGAAGCCATCTAAGTCCTTTATCTTTGTAATAGGGATGGGCAAAAATAACAGGTTAACCGTTTCCTTCCTTCTGGTTACATTAATTTTAAAAATAACCAGTTAACCGGTAACCATTATTTTCGAATAACCTCCCACAAAATACAACCAAAAACCAACACATTGCAACTGCTAACATGCGAGCAACATCAGCTCCAATCATAATGTCGGCCTTCAATTGTCTCCGTCTAATTGAAAGTAGTCGTAGCAAGCGTGGCCTGACCGGGCTTGGGCGTGCTTCGAGATCAGCTGATTGGCCGCGTGACTCATGGGTCTTGTGCTGCCATATGAATCAAATATTAAAGAGGACTTCTTAACATTCTGCTGTAACAGTTATCTACCGCTTCCGTTGATACAGGCATGTAATTCATTAATATTGCTGATTGTGTTATGCTCTACGAAATAAAGTAACATTATTTCACACTAAAGAGAAGCTGCCATAAAAATTGGAGATTTATCCTTCGAAGAGGTGGAAAAATTCAAATATCTTGGAGCAACAGTAACAAATATAAATGACACTCAGGAGGAAACTAAACGCAGAATAAATATGGGAAATGCCTGTTATTATTCGGTTGAGAAACTTTTGTCATCTAGTCTTCTGTCAAAAAATCTGAAACTTAAAATTTATAAAACAGTTATATTACCGGTTCTTCTATATGGTTGTGAAGCTTGGACTCTCACTTTGAGAGAGGAACAGAGATTAAGGGTATTTGAGAATAAGGTTCTTAGGAAAATATCTGGGGCTAAGAGGGATGAAGTTACAGGAGAATGGAGAAAGTTACACAACGCAGAGCTGTACGCATTGTATACTTCACCTGACATAATTAGGAACATTAAATCCAGACGTTTGAGATGGGCAAGGCACGTAGCACGTATGGGCGAATCCAGAAATGCATATAGAGTGTTAGTTGGGAGGCCGGCGGGAAAAAGACCTTTGGGGAGGCCGAGACATAGATGGGAAGATAATATATGGGATTTGAGGGAGGTGGAATATGATGGTAGAGACTGGATTAATCTTGCTTAGGATAGGGATCAATGGCGGGCTTATGTGAGGGCGGCAATGAATCCCCGGGTTCCTTAAAAGCCAATAAGTAAGTAAGTAAAGAGAAGCTGCCAATATCGTATATTGTGAGAATGTATTCGTCTTATCGCATTCCAAAAAGCGACGGAACCATCCTTTACTTAACGTAGCACAATATAGGCTTATTGCACATCCCGGTGGAAACGCCAATTGTGGACAAGTGGTTCATCGGCTGATTCCTTTATCAACTGAATCACTTCTTCCTCTCCAGCCATGTATCCGCGCTTGGTGACCGCCTTTCCACAGCAGAATTTGAGTATAGATCTGTCAAACCTTCAATATACCTGACATTGCATATATAGTTTTTAATTAACTCATAACTGCATAGCCTACAATTAAGGAATGAAGTGGATAAAATTTCTGTTTTCTGTTTTTTAAACTAGATAACAATTTGTTTTTCTGTACAACAACCTTCTATTATTAGTAATTATTAATGTCCCTAAGCTTAATCTCTTTCGATTTAATAGTTTTTTTTGTTATTAATAAAATAGTAATATGCGTTACAAGAGCGGTATGTTGAAGTTTTCATGTTCCAGGAAAAGTTTGAAAAAGCGAAACGTAGTTGAGCTTTTTTAATTTCCGAGAATTGAAAGAAAACATAAGGCTCGTGTATCGTACATTATTTTATGCGAAGATCGTTTATTACATACCTGAAAGACGAATTTCTAATTAGTTGCAATGAAATCTCCATCTTGGTTTCTGTTCAATGACGGCAAATTTTCAAAACAAAAATATCTATCTTCAACATTGTTGCTTTAAAATGTTTTCTGTGTTACTATACTCCAGCAGGCCGTGATATACGTCTGTCTTTTTTTCCCCCAGTCTATAAATGCGAACTTAAAACAAACGGTAAGGTTATGTAATGATTTATTTTTCATTTTAATATTTTAACAATATTATTTATATAACATATTGCAGTAATAACATCGGCATCTGGAATCTTGTTTATTTTTTCACGGCTTCCTTAATGTTACTTGCATCACGAATGCAATAACTTTAGTGGAGTTGTAGAGTTTACTTAATTTTTGCAAATATTTAAATACAATAATTAACAGTGCAATTTAGGTGAAATCGCAGTGGTAGGCCTAAGTTTCCAATTTATAATTGTTACTATATTAAACGTCTCTAAAAATTATATGTTAAAAGCCTAAAGCAGTAAAATCCATATGTCCCTTAAGCGGTAGGAAGAGGGAAAGTGTTATGTGTGTTAGGTTGGGAATACTGAATGTGGAATTTTAGAATTTCCCGGATTGGTTTTGTGCGGAAACCAAGCAAATACGCACGATCTCGCACAAATACTTTTTCAAAGTGTATCTACTCCTATAAAACATAAGTTACAGAAGTATATAACGTGGGCTTACTGTAAAAATTTGGTAACTAGATATAAAGCAATTAGACTTACCAATTTTTCCCCTGTAAGCCTAAGATTAATGTAACGGCAGAACCATAATTTGAATTTGGAATGTGTGAGTGACCCGAAAAAAAATAATCCAATCATTTAAAAAAATTTTAACTTTTTAGTGTTCGAATAATATATTTTATTTTCAAATTTTGGAAATATTTACTTTATCCAAAAAAGTTTACACAGTTTTGTTAACCACTTTTTTAAGAACAGACAGTAAAAATTAATTTCAACTTCTCAGCAAGAAGTTTGTTGAAGCCTGAAATATTCGAATTTAGGTAAATGCTATAAAAATAAAGGTGCGCAAAATGGCTTTAAAATGTTGATCTCACATCACAAAAACATGTTTATAATTGTGAAATATGACCAAAGCATGAATTTTGAGGAAGATTTTGTTGAGAAAATTTGGACAACATATGAATAAAAGTTCACTGACATTTTTTTTTTTTTTTGCAGAAAAGAACGAAAATGTTTTTTTTTTAATTACAAAAATTTCACCCATCTCCTCCCTTAAAATTAAATGAGGGGGTTTTTATAATGAATTATTGATTACCATGGTGTAAGATGGATGATACTGAAAGCGATTTGTTAAAAATAAGATTGACTTTGAAAGGAAATAAATTGTGTTGTAGAAAATCTGTAGCTATAAATAAAAAATAGATATATTGGAGTGTAGGCTTTCACGGCCGGCGTCAATAGTAGAAAAGTTTTCCGGGCTATGAGGCCGTGGTCTGTGGCCAACAGACCACGGCCTCATAGCCCGGAAAACTTTTCTAAAAAATAGATAATTACAGAAAGTAAATAAATAAAAATAAATAAGCTAACATACGAACAAACGAATAAATAAATAAGTAAATAATTAAAATAAATAAATAAATAAATAAATAAATAAATAAATAAATAAATAAATAAGTAAATAAATAACTAATTAACTAAATAACTAAATAAACGAACACATAAATAAATACATAAATAAAAATACATAAATAAACAAATAAATAAATAAGCAAACGAACAAACGAATAAATGAAAAAAATAAATAAAAATATATATAAATAAATATATAAATAAATAAGCAAACGAACAAACGAATAAATTTAAAAAAATAAATAATAAGCAATCGAACAAACGAATGAATAAATAAAATACATAAATAAACAAATAAATAAATAAGCAAACGAACAAACAAATAAATGAAAAAAATAAATAAAAAATGAACAAACCATTGAATAAATAAAAATACATAAATAAACAAATAAATAAATAAGCAAACGAACAAACGAATAAATGAAAAATAAAAAAATAAAAAATAAGCAAACGAACAAACGAATAAATAAATAAATAAAAATATATATAAATAAATATATAAATAAATAAGCAAACGAACAAACGAATAAATTAAAAAAAAATAAATAATAAGCAATCGAACAAACGAATGAATAAATAAATAAAATACATAAATAAACAAATAAATAAATAAGCAAACGAACAAACGATAAATGAAAAAATAAAAAAATAAGCAATCGAACAAACGAATGAATAAATAAATAAAAATACATAAATAAACAAATAAATAAGCAAATGAACAAATGAATGAATTAAAAAATAAATAAAATATGAGCAAACGAACAAACGAATGAGTAAATAAATAAAAATGCATAAATAAACAAATAAATAAGCAAACGAACAAACGAATGAGTAAATAAATAAAAATGCATAAATAAACAAATAAATAAGCAAACGAACAAACGAATGAGTAAATAAATAAAAATGCATAAATAAACAAATAAATAAGCAAACGAACAAACGAATGAGTAAATAAATAAAAATGCATAAATAAACAAATAAATAAGCAAACGAACAAACGAATGAATAAATAAATAAAAATGCATAAATAAACAAATAAATAAGCAAACGAACAACCGAATGAGTAAATAAATAAAAATGCATAAATAAACAAATAAATAAGCAAACGAACAAACGAATGAATAAATAAATAAAAATGCATAAATAAACAAATAAATAAACAAACGAACAAACGAATGAGTAAATAAATAAAAATGCATAAATAAACAAATAAATAAACAAACGAACAAACGAATGAGTAAATAAATAAAAATGCATATATAAAGCAATAAATAAGCAAACGAACAAACGAATGAGTAAGTAAATAAAAATGCATAAATAAACAAATAAATAAGCAAACGAACAAACGAATGAGTAAATAAATAAAAATGCATAAATAAACAAATAAATAAGCAAACGAACAAACGAATGAGTAAATAAATAAAAATGCATAAATAAACAAATAAATAAACAAACGAACAAACGAATGAGTAAAAAAATAAAAATGCATATATAAAGCAATAAATAAGCAAACGAACAAACGAATGAGTAAATAAATAAAAATGCATAAATAAACAAATAAATAAGCAAACGAACAAACGAATGAGTAAATAAATAAAAATGCATAAATAAACAAATAAATAAGCAAACGAACAAACGAATGAGTAAATAAATAAAAATGCATAAATAAACAAATAAATAAGCAAACGAACAAACGAATGAATAAATAAATAAAAATGCATAAATAAACAAATAAATAAGCAAACGAACAAACGAATGAGTAAATAAATAAAAATGCATAAATAAACAAATAAATAAGCAAACGAACAAACGAATGAATAAATAAATAAAAATGCATAAATAAACAAATAAATAAACAAACGAACAAACGAATGAGTAAATAAATAAAAATGCATAAATAAACAAATAAATAAACAAACGAACAAACGAATGAGTAAATAAATAAAAATGCATATATAAAGCAATAAATAAGCAAACGAACAAACGAATGAGTAAATAAATAAAAATGCATAAATAAACAAATAAATAAGCAAACGAACAAACGAATGAGTAAATAAATAAAAATGCATAAATAAACAAATAAATAAGCAAACGAACAAACGAATGAGTAAATAAATAAAAATGCATAAATAAACAAATAAATAAACAAACGAACAAACGAATGAGTAAATAAATAAAAATGCATAAATAAACAAATAAATAAACAAACGAACAAACGAATGAGTAAATAAATAAAAATGCATATATAAAGCAATAAATAAGCAAACGAACAAACGAATGAGTAAGTAAATAAAAATGCATAAATAAACAAATAAATAAGCAAACGAACAAACGAATGAGTAAATAAATAAAAATGCATAAATAAACAAATAAATAAGCAAACGAACAAACGAATGAATAAATAAATAAAAATGCATAAATAAACAAATAAATAAACAAACGAACAAACGAATGAGTAAATAAATAAAAATGCATAAATAAACAAATAAATAAACAAACGAACAAACGAATGAGTAAATAAATAAAAATGCATATATAAAGCAATAAATAAGCAAACGAACAAACGAATGAGTAAGTAAATAAAAATGCATAAATAAACAAATAAATAAGCAAACGAACAAACGAATGAGTAAATAAATAAAAATGCATAAATAAACAAATAAATAAGCAAACGAACAAACGAATGAGTAAATAAATAAAAATGCATAAATAAACAAATAAATAAACAAACGAACAAACGAATGAGTAAAAAAATAAAAATGCATATATAAAGCAATAAATAAGCAAACGAACAAACGAATGAGTAAATAAATAAAAATGCATAAATAAACAAATAAATAAGCAAACGAACAAACGAATGAGTAAATAAATAAAAATGCATAAATAAACAAATAAATAAGCAAACGAACAAACGAATGAGTAAATAAATAAAAATGCATAAATAAACAAATAAATAAGCAAACGAACAAACGAATGAATAAATAAATAAAAATGCATAAATAAACAAATAAATAAGCAAACGAACAAACGAATGAGTAAATAAATAAAAATGCATAAATAAACAAATAAATAAGCAAACGAACAAACGAATGAATAAATAAATAAAAATGCATAAATAAACAAATAAATAAACAAACGAACAAACGAATGAGTAAATAAATAAAAATGCATAAATAAACAAATAAATAAGCAAACGAACAAACGATTGAGTAAATAAATAAAAATGCATAAATAAACAAATAAATAAGCAAACGATCAAACGAATGAGTAAATAAATAAAAATGCATAAATAAACAAATAAATAAGCAAACGAACAAACGAATGAGTAAATAAATAAAAATGCATATAAAGAAATAAATAAGCAAACGAACAAACGAATGAGTAAATAAATAAAAATGCATAAATAAACAAATAAATAAGCAAACGAACAAACGAATGAGTAAATAAATAAAAATGCATAAATAAACAAATAAATAAGCAAACGAACAAACGAATAAATGAAAAAATAAATAAAAATGCATATAAAGAAATAAATAAGCAAACGAACAAACGAATGAGTAAATAAATAAAAATGCATAAATAAACAAATAAATAAGCAAACGAACAAACGATTGAGTAAATAAATAAAAATGCATAAATAAACAAATAAATAAGCAAACGAACAAACGAATGAGTAAATAAATAAAAATGCATAAATAAACAAATAAATAAGCAAACGAACAAACGAATGAGTAAATAAATAAAAATGCATATAAAGAAATAAATAAGCAAACGAACAAACGAATGAGTAAATAAATAAAAATGCATAAATAAACAAATAAATAAGCAAACGAACAAACGATTGAGTAAATAAATATAAATGCATAAATAAACAAATAAATAAGCAAACGAACAAACGAATGAGTAAATAAATAAAAATGTATAAATAAACAAATAAATAAGCAAACGAACAAACGAATAAATGAAAAAATAAATAAATAAAAAATAAGCAAACGAACAAAGGATTAAATAAATAAATGAATAAATAAATAAAAATACACAAATAAACAAATAAATAAATAAGCAAACGAATAAATGAAAAAATAAAAAATAAAAAATAAGCGCACCAACAAACGAATATATGAATAAAGATATGAATGAAGAATGAATAAATAAATAAATTATTAAGTAAAAAAATAAATAAGTAAGTAAATAAATAAATATATAAATAAATGCAGCTATTATTTTGCATTCAATAGCAATTATGAGAAAAGATGGAAACTGATGTTTGAAATGTCTATGTCCATCAAATTCTCGAAGTCTGTATTTTAGAATATCACAATCCTTGCTCTACACTGCGCAAAGGTATAATGTGAAACTGCAATATTTAGAGACCTGGGTGCAGCCAACAGTGCTCCTCACAGACGCTGCATTATTCAGGTGTCTTGTGTCACTCGAGAACGCAGTGTCTCAGAACGAGCGATAATTTTATGAGAGCGCTCGCATAATTCATTTTAAGCGATGTAGACATGAACACAATACCTCTCCGCTTCCCCCTTTTTAGCGTTCTTTAGAAACCGCGCTGGCTTTGTCTTTGTAAAACACTATCCAGTTTGAGCGAAATATTGCAGCACAGACTCTGCTCTCCACAGAAAAGATCCGTAACCTTACCTTTTCCCCTCCAATGGGCGCTTCACGACCAAGTTCAAAAAGCTTTCACACAATTCATACTGCAATATTAAAACGGGTGTTCGCTATAATGTATAGCAATGACATTAAGTTTACAATGTGACTGCAGTCGGGGTAACACGAACTAAGTGAAATGTCGGTTTTTGCGACCCCATTTTTCAGCCGAAGAAGAAGCTGAGGCTACAGAAAGAAAACGAGAGTGACGATAGAAGAAGCGCGAAAGTGACCAGTTTCATTGCCCCTATTCTTATTCTTCTCTATTCCTCCTTATTTCTAGTAATGATCAGTCTGCTTAAAGGAATGAAGCATCTTTTCATATTGCTTCTTCTTCTTTGACATTCCCCTTTTAGGAGTTAGTCTTTTGTTTCCAAAATTGCCGGTTATTCCAGTCTCCTATTTGTAGTCCACGTTCTTCCATAGCATATTTTCATATTTAATTTTAATTAAATTAATTCCTTGCCATTTAGTATAAAGGGAAGACATGAATACGAACAGAATGAAAGAAAATTAATCTCTGTCACTGTTATAATTCCCTTTGCTACAGTCCGCGTTTTCTTACTTTAAAGGTAAAACCGAACAATTTTACCCCTATTACTACATACGCTAGTGCAGGTCTGCAGAACTCGCCAAGTAGGGGAACTATGACATCAGCCTCACTCCACTTCTATTCAGCGTATTCCGAATCTCACCGGTCCGGTGGCATCAGTGACGTCACGTTGCAGCGAAATAAGGAACAAAACTGCTGGAAGGATCGATGGCTGTCATGGCGACTGTACAAGTTGTTGTCTGTGCTACGCTAGCAAAATATTGCGAAATTTTCGTACTCCCATCTCGTTCAAAGAAAAGATAGCATAAACAATTTATTTCTTGAACCGGTAGTAATAACTGGTCCGTTGACATGTTCGCTCATAAGCCATTAACATATTGTTTTTACGTTGTGCTCATTACAAACAATGCAGCAGAACTAAAGCAGAACACACCGCCATGACACAACAGTGCACGATGTTATTCGTCTGCTAATTCCCGCCCTATACAAGAACCAATCAGATTCATTGGTTGCGGCTGATGGAGACTGCCACCACCTCTGCAAATTGATGGCACCGGTGCGACACCGGTGGAGCGTCAATGACGTCATCTGTGGTATTCGGAACACTGTGATGCAATCGGATTGCTCACCGGTGAGATTCGGAATACGCTCATTGGATATGATCGACTACCGCCCCGAGAATGAATGTTGATGCAGCCGAGCGTAACTAGAGGGGAGGGGAGGGGGAGGGGAGGAAAACAGTCGCTCTCAAGAGCTACAGTTTTGCAGGTCTGCGCTAGTGGATTATAGTGAACTTTTAGTTCTCGAGATAATTTTCTTTTGCCAACTTTTATTTTCGAATTTCGATACTAACAAAAATAGACATACAACTTCCCTGCTCCTCGATCATTAAGTTACCTCTGAAATACTTTCCCTTACAAACTAAATAATACCGTGCCCTCATTAACAATTTAGAAAGCATTGATATGTTTATGTGTAAGTGAAAAAGACTTGTACTACTAAAGTGTGGACTTCGTTTTACATTGGACGAAGAGGTGTGTGACTGGCTAAAGAACTAGTTCGGTGGACAACCCACAAGCTTTGTCAAGAATGGGATTGATCGTCCTCTCTCGCAGTGGAATAAAAGTATAAACAATTTTGGAGATTACTTTTGAGGTAATAAATGTTCTACTATACTTTTTGGCATCTAATCCATTTTCATTTGACAGTCCCTCATAATAATTTTACTATACTCGCGTGGTGAATAAAATATATCATGCTAAAGGTGACCATTTCATTACTACATTTGAAGTTAAAAGAATGCTACGTTTCAATAACATAATAATTAATGTCCATTTCCAACGATTCGCTGAAGAGTCCTTTAACCTATATGTCTGATATTGGTCCTCTGAGAATTCAACGTTTCATCCACAAACAGTAAATAAACTCCATGCTGGTTTAATAGATAATTTGCAAATTGGCATTTGAGTGTATGTGATAAAAATGATTTGAAGTGTATCGTCATGGGACACATGCAGAAAAAGTAATTACTTAATTATTCGCTTATTTGTACTGTCAACTATTTCATTTTGTTTATATTGTAGATTACAGTATGTGCGTTGACACTGAATGAATAGAAAGTTTAGAAAACCTTCCGAGGCAACATATATTCCGTCAAATATCTAATCTGATAAATGTTTTTTTTTATATTTATTTGTTGTGTCGATTTAGGCTAAAGTACAGTAAGTTTATGAGTATTTCATATGTAATTAGACTGGTGCCAAGTCTAGTGAAAACCGCGGAAGTGAATCCAGAGTAAAATCGCTAACAGGGAGATGAGGGAAAGAATCTGTTATATGTCGCTTCAGAAATACTCTATAATTTAGTGGTTCACTGACTTTAAAGATTTGTTGCCTGACAATTAAACATTCTGATGAGGGTAGATAAAAAAAAAAGTTAATGATGTCAAAAGAAGTGCTTATAGAAATTTTGGCCACTCGACCGCAATTACGAGGCCGTCCAGAAAGTGATTTTCCCTGGAGCCGTTTACAGAAGAAACGCACAATTTTATGGAAAGATGTATTTAAACAGATACAGAAATTGTTGCGCTATTTGTCAACATATTCCCGACTAGAATTGAGACATTTGTCGTAGAAGTCAGCCGCCTGGGATCGGAACCAGCGTTTGACAACCGTCTGCACCTCTATGTCGATCCCATGACATGAAAAATGTCTCAATTCCGGTGGGAAATATGTTGAAAAATAGCACAACAATTGCTGTGTCTGTCCCAATAAATGTTTCCAATGAACTTGTGTTTTCTTTCTGTCAACGGCCCCTAGTGAATTTATTTTACGGGCGTCGTAATTGCGGTCGAATAGTTAAAATTTGTATAAGAACTTCTTTTGACATTATTAATATTGTGAAAGAAAAAAAAAAGTATTTTTTATCTGCCCGCATCAGAATGTTTGCTTGTGAGAATAAGGGATTTATTTATTTATATTGTGAAATGAACAGAATCAAGGACATGTGATGTACGAACGTATTCAGAAGGCGCTACCTGGCATATGAGCTGTGCGACAGGAGAAAGAATGAGTTATGAGGAAGGGAGTTTGTTTCATGATGGTTAATATTATACCATTCTACCGACGCGGATTGTTGACTAGTTATTGTATAAACTTACTTACTTACTGGCTTTTAAGCAACCCGGAGGTTAATTGCCGCCCTCACATAAGCCCGCCATTGGTCCCTATCCTGAGCAAAATTAATCCAGTCTCTACCATCATATCCACCTCCCTCAAATCCATTTTAATATTATCCTCCCATTTACGTCTCGGCCTCCCCAAAAGTCTTTTTCCCTCCGGTCTCCCAACTAATACTCTATATGCATTTCTGGATTCGCCCATACGTGCTACATGCCCTGCCCATCTCAAACGTCTGGATTTAATGTTACTAATTATGTCAAGTGAAGAATACAATGCGTGCAGTTCTGTGTTGTGTAACTTTCTCCATTCTCCTGTAACTTCATCCCTCTTAGCCCCAAATATTTTTAAGCACCTTATTCTCAAACACCCTTAACCTATGTTCCTCTCTCAAAGTGAGAGTCCAAGTTTCACGACCATACAGAACAACCGGTAATATAACTGCTTTTATAAATTCTAGCTTCAAGATTTTTTTACAACAGACTGGATGATAAAAGGTTCTCAACCGAATAATAGCAGGCATTTCCCATATTTATTCTGTGTTTAATTTCTTCCCGAGTATCATTTATATTTGTTACTGTTGAATTTTTCCACCTCTTCAAAGGGCAAATTTCCAATTTTTATATTTCTATTTCGTATAATATTCTCGTCACGAGACATAATCATATACTTTGTCTTTTCGGGATTTACTTCCAAATCTATCTCTCTTTACTTGCTCAAAGTAAAATTCTCGTATTTTCCCTAATGGTTTGTGGATTTTCTCCAAACATATTCACGTCATCCGCATAGACAAGCAGCTGATGTAACCCGTTCAATGCCAAACCCTCTCTGTTATCCTGGACTTTCCTAATGACATACTCTAGAGCAAAGTTAAAAAGTAAAGGTGATATTGTAAAAACAAAAGAAAAAATGTTGTAATGATCATTTACCGCTCTAGTGCAGTAAGGAAAATGGTCACAAATGTAACTTTTATTTAAACAATTTAAACGTGATGGTACAATTTTCAAAGTTCAACGTTCACATTCGTAAAATGATTAGATGACACGAAAATGACCAAAACCTTTAAGTTAAAAAGATAGGCATTTGAAATGTGTAGAGTCTATAATATATGGAGAAGAATGGAACGTGTGAAGTGGACAGACAGAATAAGAAATGAAGCTGTGTTGGAAAGAGTGGATGAAGAAAGTATGATACTGAAACGGATCAGGAAGAGGAAAATAAATTGTTAAACGACACGTTAAAAGTGTTAAAATTAAAAAAAAAAATGTTATGTACCTTAGACAGACGGCCCGTTTCGACGCCGGTGCTACGTCATCTTCAGTGTCTTCAGTGGGTAGTTCGTAAGACACTGAAGATAACGCAGCACCGGCGTCGAAACGAGCCGTCTGTTTAAGGTACATAACCTTTTTTAAAAAATTTAACACTTTTAACGTGTCGTTTAACAATTTCAAGTTATTTAAACAAAGTGTTAACGTGAACCAGAATCAATGAAAAGAAATTGGTTTGGCCACTGGTAGAACACTTATGTATCATGTACAGGACATCATTTTATTTTTACTAACATTTTTAATATTAACCTGGATATACCTTTACAGAACCGGAAAACCCGTTCGCTACCCCCTTCCACAACTGGAGTTCGATGATACTGGCGTAAAACACAAACAAATCACTTTACTAGGTATAGGAGGGAAGAAAAGTACTTCATCCATTTATGTAAACTAGGAAATATCGCGATTTTGAGTTCGATAATTTTCATTAGGATTTTTATTTAATCAAAATGCAGTACTGTATTAAGAATAAGTGTTTTTACTCACGAACTGAGCTATCCATGCGAACGTATTCATTATGCACTGTATATTATACTGTCTACAGCACATTAGCGTACAATATAGAGAATAATGAAGCTCAATTGAAAAATAATCATAATATGGATATTTAAACACATTTTTGAAGATGGTAGCCATTCATTTCGATAGCCTACAGGCTTCAGTTCTTTTGTGAATATTATCGCACTATAGACTATTGCATCTAATTCCAATTACCAGTTTCGTCCTTCGTACTAGTAACTCATGTTGAAATAATTCTGTACCTACTCTATAAAAGAGTACCTTATGTAATTTAAATTCAATCTTCACTTCTGCCCGACTCGCATAGATAAAATTACTCAGACATGTTATCTACTGTCCGTCCAAGTGGTTATTCCGCAGTTATTTTAAACAGTTGTGTAATATTACGTAAACGTCCAATTCCTAACAGAAATTAATGTTTTCAGAAAAGAGCTAAGACAGCCCAGCTTTTACAGAGGGCCGTGCAGAAGCAGGTGGGGGAAATCGGGATGCGACGTAGGCAAACGGACAGTACCTGTGCGAAAATATGATTCAATATTAAAAGTTCTTTCGTCACTGGAAAACGCGAACATATTTCTGGAACGTACTATACTCAGTAACTCAGTACTGCTTACTATCTGCGGTCTTGGTTCTGTGTGAAGTTGGAACTTCCTTAGTAGAAGGGGTGGGAGTGAAGTACATTCAAAAACTCAGGTACAATAAAAATTGAAGTAAAAATAAAATTATATCTCTGTATAATATCATTAGAAAGCAAACCTGGCACTCAAGGACAACACACGAATATATAAAAATTAATGAGAATCATTGTTTTATTTCTGTTATGGTCAAGGTCTGTAGGGTGGGTAGAAGTTACAAATTTTCCCTTCGCTGAGCTGATTGCCCTGTACGCAGTGATTAATATTTTTATACAAGTAAAGTTTTATCCATTCATAGTTGCGGACGGCACCACTTTCAGAGTTTTAAGTCTGAAAAATTTTTCTACTCTATACACGGGATATACATTGATTGAGACTTTTTAGTTTTATACACTGAAGAAGCACTTTAATGTAATTTTGCCTTCACAAATGATATCTGGATCAGAGCACAAACAGAGTGTGCTCACACTGTGTTACAACTAGTTCTGTCATAATATCCTTGTTTGCATTTTGTTCTCAATACATCACCAAGTCTGATTTCCGTCAGCCGTATTCACACGGTTCTGTGATTCTGCAAAACGCCGAAAGGCTTACTGATTGAAATAGAGGCGAGCGTTCGACTAGCAAGCGGTAATCCTTTGCATTTGATAAAAATGATTTTATTCCATACTCATTTCGCAGTTCAGTGGCTTCCACAACTGAAATGGAGTTCATGTGTTAATCATATTTTACTTTTACTCGGCACACCAGAAGCAAACTGTGTTGCAAAAAAATACGGGGTTTGAAAATGAAGAATCTCACATGACGTTCTATCTCATGGATGGAAACAGTTTGATTTAGTATTGCTGGGGAGAATTTTAAATTCTATCTCAGGATAGTCCTCACTTTGAATCTATGTTTCATATAAAGATTACTGAACAGTCTTCTCTCTTTCCAATCCGCACCAATTATCTTCAAATCCCCATTAGATGTACATGTGATGTGTGTAGAATATGACATTTTAAAGCATTTGTTTATAACAATAAATTATTGGGTTCAATAGCTGAATAAACTTGAATCATTTTCTCTCTTTCCAATCCGCACCAATTTTCTTTACGATGCCCATTAGATGTAGATGTGATGTGCGTAGAATATTAAAATTTAAAATGTTTATTTATAACAATAAATTATTGCGTTCAATGATTGAATAAACTTGAATCCTTTTCTCTCTTTTCAATCCACATCAATTTTCTTTAGGATCCCCATTAGATGTAATGTGATGTGCGTAGAATATGAAACTTAAAATATTTATTTACAACAGTAAATTATTGCGTTCAATAGCTGAATAAATCCTTTTCTCTCTTTCCAATCCACACCAATTTTCTTTAGGATTCCCATTAGATGTAGATGTGATGTGCGTAGAATATGAAATTTTAAAGGATTTATTCATAACAATAAATTATTGCGTTCAATAGCTGAATAAATCCTTTTCTCTCTTTCCAATCCACACCAGTTTTCTTTAAGATTCCCATTAGATGTAGATGTGATGTGCGTAGAATATGAAATTTTAAAGCATTTATTCGTAACAATAAATTATTGCGTTCAATAGCTGAATAAACTTGAATCCTTTTCTCTCTTTCCAATCCACATCAATTTTCTTTATGATCCCTATTAGATGTAGATGTGAAGTGCGTAGAATATGAAATTTCAAAGCATTTATTTATAACAATAAATCATTGCGTTCAATGGCTGAATAAACTTGAATCCTTTTCTCTCTTTCCAATCCACACCAATTTTCTTTAGGATCCCCATTAGATGTAGATATGACATGCGTAGAGTAAGAAATTGTAAAGCATTTATTCATAACAATAAATTATTGCGTTCAATGGCTGAATAAACTTGAATCCTTGTTTAGTCAAATGGCTATGATAGTAAATATAGGCCTAATGAAATATACCTCTGATATTAGTTTACTTTCTCCTGAAATATGAATTACAGTTTTGTTGGTTACAACCTTATTCCGGGGAGATCTTTAATTATGCACTGATCCTGGCAAAATTACATTTAATTACATATAAATTAATTCTGGATTATATGTAATTGATTTGCATGAAATTCGCTTCTGTAAATAGTTATTTTGTAAAATAGAGTTTTCATTTTCTTGAAAACAATTAGGGATTTAATATTGTGTCCCATATACGAGGTACACTATTAGATTCACAAAGTAGTTGTTCACCTGATGGTAGTAATAAATATTGTATCATATTTCAGATTTGCTCCAGTAACGTTTTGTGACGTAAAACAAATATTTTCAGAGTACAAATTTATTTTTTTTCTGAACCTAAAAGAAGTATTTCTTTTGATAAAATGGAAATGTTCATTGTTATTTGTTATTATGAGGCTAGAATCAGAATTGTATACTTTGTATGTTACTTTTATATGTATGGGTAAATTAAATTAGACTGGGAATTACGAACTTTATAATTACAAATTATTGTTTTTTTATATTATTTTCTTGTTCTAAGGCTGTGGACGATTGGAGCACATGTTTGGTTACCACCAGGCTGTACATGTTAGTCGTTCTGCTTCACTGACACCGAGAGATACTCTATTACTTTTCACTCGGTAGAGATATAATCCAAGCTCACACAACTTAACAGTTTGGTACCAACTTCCTAATGCTAGAGGGATAAGTCCAAGGTCCAGCGCCGAAAGTTACCCAGCATTTGCTCTTAATTTATTTAATACGTTATTTTACGACGCTTTATCAACATCTTAGGTTATTTAGCGTCTGAATGAGATGAAGGTCATAAAAGGTGATAATACCGGTGAAGTGAGTCCGGGGTCCAGCATCGAAAGTTACCCAGCATTTGCTCATATTGGGTTGAGGGAAAACCCCGGAAAAACCTCAACCAGGTAACTTTTATAGATATATTAATTTGTCCTACAGAATTTATCCGTAATATTGACACTTAATATTTTAGGAGAAAAATTCGCTCCGGCGCCGGGAATCGAACCCGGGTCCTTGGTTCTACGTACCAAGCGCTCTGACCACTGAGCTACGCCGAATTCAATCCACAGCACCGGATCGAACTTTCCTCCTTCGATTTTTCCCTTTGTGGCCTGACTCCAAGTTAGGCATAGGGGAGAGTCGGGTAGTATCGGACATCGGGTAGTATCGGACAGTGCGTTTCTTTCATCTACCACCATATGGTAGTACCTGAATAACATGGTTACGTTTCTCTATGCGACATCACAGAAACGTAACCATGTCAATCAGGTACTATCATCGTGTGATAGATGAAAGAAACTCACTGTCCGATATTACCCGATGTCCGATACTACCCGACTCTCTCCTATATGTTGACGTGTATCCAATGTCAACTGCCATTATACTAGGAGCGCACTCAACTGAGTGACTTGTTGGCCGGGAATCCGCAGTTATTATGCACTGCTAGCTGAGAGAATATTACAGATATATTAATTTGTCCTACAGAATTTATCTGTAATATTGACACTTAATATTTTAGGAGAAAAATTCCCGGCCAACAAGTCACTCAGCTAAGTGCGCTCCTAGTACGAGCATAATGACAGTTGAATTTTTGGATTTTGGTTGATATATTTAAACATTTCATTGGGTGGGATAATATCTGGCATTGTTTTCAAAGCGGTTCTAATTTCTTTTTGATAAATATCTGTAGGATCATTTTTAATTTCTATAATTTGATTTTTCTCAAAAAATATTGCAAAACAGATTCAAATAGAGAACAGCATTCTTAATGAAAATTTGACTCAAATCCGGAATCCCCTATACAACCTCTAACCCCATCACTACACAATATCCTTCCGCGTTAGTTGTTCACACGAATACACACTTCCCCCGCGTCATACTAGCTACAGTTCCAACAGCAGCAGGTCGTCTCACGTCTACGTAAGTGCGTCCATAATTTGTGTGTTCCAATTAGTTTTTCAAATTATTCAAAATTTTGATTTATTTATTATTTTCATTACAGATAACTACTTCAAACATAGGATGTTTTATAGTGATCTATACAGTTGCCACATTCAAACGACGTGAGCACTTTTAATTATCCAATCCGATTAAACTTTCACATTTGATAATTTCCTATTTCTATTTCGTATTTATTTATATATTTCAGACATAATTCATCACTCATTGGACTCTACTGAACAAGAGTTCCACAGAATATTATGAAGTTTAATTACAACACTACGTGGTTTTTAACATTATTTAATTTTATGACTTGTAATATTACATTTTAATTATGGAGATGTTTTGTACACCATTAATCTTAAACAGTTTATCTACCAGCAATGTAATAGCTACACAGTTTGATAATGAGATATTGTACAGGGACATCATTTTATTTTTACTTCAATTTTTATTGTACCTGAGTTTCTAAATGTACTTGACTCCCATCCCTTTCACTAATGTCCTTGCTAACGTCAGTCACACAAACTTCGGCCGCTGTTGCTAGCAGTGAAATAAACAGTAGAGAGTACAGTGTGTTTCAGAAATGTGTTGCATTTTCTATAGAAGAAAAAGCTTATATTGTTGAAGTTTATTTTCACACAGGTATCGTGTGTAGCATAACTGAATTTATCTGTGTGGACTGAGCACAAGTGAAGATTAGAGTTACCGAAAGTACGGTACCTTATAATATGGTGCGGTACTTAACAGCATTATTTAAATAAGAGTTTTGTTTTACTATTTGTAGGTATGAAGGACGATGATGCAAACTGGAATTACAATATAAACGAATGTGAACAACAGTTTTTTCACAATTTCCTGATTATATTATCATTACGGAATATTTTCATAGAAATGTCATTAATCTGGTAGATAAATTTAGAGCAACAGAGTGTACAGAAAGAAAGAAAAGTGTAATATGGCCAACAAAGGTGACAGAAGATGTTGTAGAAGATGCTAGAGAAAGGATGCAGCGAAGTCCTAATAAGTCGGTCAAGAAGCTAGCTGTAGAAACTGGGGTTTCTTACGGAAGTGCTCACAAAATTCTCAGGAATAAATTAGGTTAGTAATATGCTGACTAAAGTAGACATTACATAATGAATATAACCGCCTGAAGAGTTGAGTTTGTGAAAAAAAAATTGTTACTGTTCTACTGTTTTTTGATAAAATACTGTAAAAGTAATAATCAAACTGAAAATCGTAATACTGTATATCCTTGTAACATAAATGGATACACTACTTTTCTCTCCTCCTATAGCTAGTAAAATGATTTGTTTACATATTGCACTAGTAACACCAAACTCCTGTAATGGAAGAGGGGTAACAGTGTTTCCGAGTATAGCCAGGTTAATGTTAAAAATGTTGGTAAAAATAAAGTGATGTCCCTGTATAATTGTGCCTGAAGATGCCTGAATGGACGAAAACGTTTGCAATTTGTAGCTCATGTATATATAACCTAATGACCATATAATATGTCATTATTTTACACTGATTTGTCATTTGACTGAGTAACAAATATTATATTGTGTTTATCTATATTAACTGACAATCTGAATATTTCGATCATGCTTTCTAACTCAACCAGATAACTTGCTCCAACCAGGATTTGATTCCGGACCCTCTAGTTTCATGGTTAGACGTGCTAACTGTTACTCCACATGGGTGGACTGATGACATACTGTAAGTATGTTATGTATGTTGACATGAGAATACATTTGATGTGAGCGGAGTCTTTGTACGTACAGAGTACGACGCCAGAGCCTCCGGCTGAGGTATTCTGTAACGCAATTTGTAAGCGCGCAGAGGCCCGAGCCTAGCAGTTAATCCCAAGCCGGGCGGTCATTGAAAGGAGTCGCTAACTCGCCGCCGCCATCGATTTTTGCCCGGTGTCCACTTGACACGAGCGTCGCTCAGTAGCCTGTAGGATGGCGGTGAAAATTACCTCCCATCTGTTATACCGAAAGAGCTGCTGTTGTGGAAGGAAACGCTCTTACGCGGGGAAAAAGCAGTCCATTGCAGCGCGGCGATACTTTGTTACCGCTTATGCCTCATCTGCTAGACTCTAACGAGTCAAGGAATGCGATAGCTCTCGTGTAAACGAGAAGCCCGGCCCGACGGCGTATCGACGCGTCGCGGTCCCTCAACTCCTGAGGACGAAGTTCGCCCCGTACTTGCTGTATTTCACTTAGACGGCTCCTTCAGCAATCCGTCTCATCACTAGTACGCAAAATTATGTAAATTGTATACGTAGAAAACTTGCGAAACACTCATTTTATACGAATAATCTATTACTTTCAGAATTTTAAGGTAGACAGTACAAATCATTGAAATGTGAAGAAATTCACCATTCTATTAAAAGGCCAATAAGTGGTATGCATAAAGTTGTAGTGTTACCTTTTGCTTTGACAGTAGAACAGTGATGTCAAAGCAAGCGCATTTTTCTGACCTTGACGTCGTGCGCGGGCAGCAAGCGCTAAGTATGGAAAGAGGAAAGGTTGTGTATATGAATAAGCAACCTGTTGGATTAAGAAAACAGTGGTGCACAAACTTCAAACGGAACGTGAAATTTCATGTCGTTATTTTTATATGGCTTCTTTCTGTTTAATATTATATACTGTCTGTAAAACAAAAGTACTAACACTGATTTCTTAATATTACACTTGTGTTTTAAATCTTAATAACATAATAGGGAGTTAAGAAGGAATATTCACTTAAATTCCATAGTAGTATAATGTTTACTGTATTAAGTGGATGAAACACATCATTCATAAAGAAAGTGATATTCCAAAGAAAGAGATTGAATATGACATGATAAGTTGGAATTTATATTGATGGCATCTTTAGCCTTACAAAAGTAATCAATAAACTAATCAAAACAGTATTACAGTACAAAGCAAAGTTGCCTAGGTACTATATCTGTTTTAAGTGTAACTAATATTACATAACAAAACTCTTATCGTATTATGCTTTTAAGGTGATATTTGTGAGCAACTTCCTATCATCAGAATATTAAATTATTTTCTCGAAATCTGCTGAAGCTATAGAGCTGACATTTTTACAACACATGGGCACGTATCTTTTGCTTATGATGTAACAGTAGTTACTTTGTTAATTCATTTCCTTACAAACAATTTCCATGCGAATATTTTCAAAATTTTCAATACACTATCTTCAGTAATACGTATATAAGGTATATTAGATTTACGAAAATATTCTGTAAGGCTCCTAAATAAATAGGCCTATATCTGAAAATTTCACTTTTCTATACGAAATGTTGAGAAAATATTTCTTTTGAATAAAAAAGTCAAACGTGAAAAATGAGCATTAAAATTAAAACTTACATTCTTATAATGCACCTATACTTCTCAGGCAAATCTAAAAATTAACATGGATACAGTTGTAATAAGTTCTCTTCCCTTTATCCATTGAATCAGTGCTGGCCATCCCTGAATATAGCTCGACCAAGCGGCATATACCACCTCTTTCGTCTGTCTCTTTCCTTTCCGCTGTAAAGCGCTCAGGGAATCTAGAATGTGGGCCTTCAAGCTCTACTTGCCTTCCGACAGAAGTCATGCAAAGAATTTTGTCGGATTTTAATCTCCGAACCTTGAATGTAGCAACGACTATTCAACTATTAATGGCAACGTCAAGGAAGAAAGAACGAAAAAAAGAAGAGGGAATAAAATTAAAATGAAGAAATAAAGAAGAGAAGTGGGAAGAAATCTATGAAGAAACCTAGGAAAACAAAAGTCAAGTGACTCTCCTGGGCTCTAAAGCGAGCGCTTGCTCCTGTGGGCATCAATTGACATGCCTGCTGTAGAAGATACTTGATGTAGAAGTATATACTTCTTGTTATGCATACAATACTAGGTCATACTACCAATTCTAGCAAAGTGTCTGAGAAGTGTATGGTTTAATAATCCAAGCGAAGGGTACCATCCCACAAATGCTTGCTAATACTTAATTTCTTTAGTTTTTGATTGTCAAAAATATATGTATAATTTAGATTTCTAAAATTCCTGTTCTATGTTCACGTAAATTTGTCTCAGTTGCTTACTGTAATGAATTATTATTATTCTATATAGGTAAAAAGAGTCCTTCAATACACACCACCGTACAGAAGAGGGAGAAGAAGACCCAGAACATCATGGAAAAATGTAATTGAGAAAACTATGAATACCAGAGATATAGGCCCTGAAAACTGGCAAGATAAGAACGAGTGGCGGTTGAAATCTGGGATGCAGTGAAGGCTGTAGGACCTTCGCTATAGGACTATATATTTTTTTTCTATGTTTTGGCAACCCAGGATGCAGATGAGTTTTGAAAATAAATTATATACAAATAAAAAAGCGTATATCCACCTGATACGTCATTCACATTTTGTTTCTAGAAATATATCAAACTCTATAAAAATATGTTTTTGCATGTTTTTGCATATTCTTTGTCTTATTATGCATATTTCGAACTTCATTTCTGGATAATATAAATCCTGGCCATGGTTTGTTCACAATTGGCTTAGTGTCAGTACGACACCTCATCCTGCTCAAGGTTTTCCGTGGTTTTTCTTGAGTAATAAGATAAATGTCGGGATGAGCCCTAAAAGAAATGGGCCACGGACCTCTTCCCTTCCCCCACACTTTCTCTTCTACTATCACAAAGAACTTGCTAATTTCTTAGATAACAACCCTGTAATATGAAAATAGAGGAAAATAAATATATTGTAAGTTCTCAGGGCTAACGGCTTCGAAGCTGGTACCTGGTTCTAATGAAGTGCACTGGTAGCAATTTAACATGGGGGCATGAGATAGTTACTCTACCTGCCATAAAAATTCACTTCAATTAAATCTCCAAGGTAAAAAAAAAATCACAAATGGACCTACAAGGCGCATTGACATCATCGCTATCCCGACAAGATCAACAAGCGGATTCATAATTGATCCAACTGTAAGGATGGAAACATATGAAAATCAACCAAATCAAAATGCGACATATACGACCCCACTATACCATATTATAAGGAAAAATATCCTCTAACGTCGATCGAAGTTATTGGATTACTGATTGGGTCTAGAGGGACCATCACAAAAAGATTTGCGCATTTTTGCAAGCAGTTTGGTCTATGACAAACTCTTGTGACTGAAGTATCTCTGTCTGCAGTGAAGGGATCTATAAAAATCCTAAGAAACCATCTCTACACGTAAATAGATTGATCTCTTTCCTATGGCGATTTGCTCACTTAAGTTGGGTCTTGCAACTAGTGCTAAATAGACGACTGTGATCACCTGATAGCAAATAGATACCGTACTAGGAGATTTTATGTTTTTTTTACTGGAATTAATGATTTTTTTTGTTTAGTCGTCTTCAATTATTTATAATTGTGTTATTTCTTTTTCTTTTCCTTTTCCATTGTTTTCTTTTTTTCCATTATAATTGTTTGTGCGAGATCGTGCGTATTTGCTTGTTTTCCGCACAGAACCAATACGCGGTAAGTGTGAAATACCACATTCAGTATTCCCAACGTAACACACACAACAATTTCCCTCTTCTTACCGCTTAAGCGCGACATTCATTTTACTGCTTTAGGCTTTTAACATATTATTTTTAGAGACGTTTAACATAGTAATAATTATAAATTGGAAACTTACCACTGCAATTTCACCTAAATTGCAATGTTAATTATTGTTTTTAAATATTTGCAAAAATTAAGTAAAGTCTACTACTCCACGAAACTTATTGCATTCCTGATACAAGTAACATTAAGGAAGCCGTGAAAAAATCAACAAGATTCCAGATGCCGATGTTATTACTGCAATATGTTATATAAATAATATTGTTAAAATATTAAAATGAAAAATAAATCATTACATAACCTTACCGTTTGTTTTAAGTTCGCATTTATAGACTGGGAGGAAAAAAAGACAGACTTATATCACGGCCTGCTGGAGTATAGTAAACACAGAAAACATTTTATAGCAACAATGTTGAAGAAAGATATTTTGGTTTTCCGAATTTGCAGTCATTAAACAGAAACCAACATGGAGATTTCATTGCAACTAATTAGAAATTCGTCTTTCAGGTATGTAATAAACGATCTTCGCACAAAATAATGTACGATACACGAGCGGTATGTTTGTTTTCATGTTCTCGGAAATTAAAAAAGCTCAACTACGTTTCGCTTTTTCAATCTTTTCCTCGAACATGAAAACGTCAACATACCGCTCTTGTAACGTATATTACTATTACCTACCATTTATTAAAAAAACAACAATTTTATACTAAGCTTTGTCTTCTAGGCAGCCTTCGCTTGGAGGAAGTTGAATAAAAAATATTAAAATACATGGTTGCCATGGTTTCCTTCCGAATGTACTCTGATACGTCACTGTCTCTGCCCCTCCCCATTTTATGCATTTTCCTGTGCCATTCGCTTCACCTCGCAGGATTTCAGAGCTTCCAATTAGAAGTAGGCTGTACCCAGAATGCGTGCGTTACATCACACCTGCCACAGAATTTCTCTCCCATGCGCTGCTCTCGCCTACTATTTCACCGGGTTTTTAGCGTCCCCTGTTTAGAATGTGCGAAAATGGCCCTATACATGTAATTGACAAGGCCGTTCTGTATATTACTGTTGTCACAATAAAAGCGATTGCTGATCGTCACAATACAACGCTATTACACGTCCAGAAACACACGGGGCTTTGAAATGAACCTGGTACACGTGTGCCGTTTAATTTAGCATTTTGTTAATGAATATAATTCCATTTCCATTATTCTTGTCCATTACAGCGTGTACCAGGTAGGTACTTTGTCTTACAATACTAAATCCATTCAGAAAAGTAGGAATGTTACATTTTGAGGAACGAACTCGATACAGCAGTCTCAGATAAAAATTCTCTTCTTTCTTCTGGTTTCAGCAGCAATCAGATTTTTTAAAAAATGTCAATAAAAATTTGTTGTGGAGACTTGGTTTTAAAGAATTTGACGTAAATTTGTATTCCAATAAAATAATTTTTAGCATAACGATCTTGTTCAGACGCTTGTAATGCCCCATTTTGATTATTGCGATTCCTTGCTAACTAATGTAAGTTCACTCTTAGCTGAGAGACTACAACGTGTTCATAATGTGTGCATACGATTCATCTGCAATACTTGTAAATTTGACCATATAACACCTTCCCTCCAGTTACTTTCATGGGTGCGTCTGAAGGAACGAAGAACAATACATTCACTGTCTCTTCTGTTTAGAATCATGCATATTTCTACTCCGAATTATCTGTTATCGCGCTTTCAATTTCTTACAACTCTTCGACACCGACATCAAGCACTTCTTTCTATCCCTCATCATAGAACGTCTTTATACTCATCTTCCTATACTGTAGAAATACCTCGCCTCTGGAATTCGTTACCTAATGATGTCAGGGACTGCCGGACTTTATCACAATCCAAAATTAAATTGGAAAATTTTGTCTTAGTTAATGCTTTTAGGTATTGCTAGAAGTATTGATTTGTGTTTTTTTTTTCTTTTTTAATCTAGATTAAAATTGCAAGTTTCTTGTTTATGTTCGTTAATTAGTTAGGATACAATTAATTATGATACTTAATCACTCATTTAAAGTTTGTGTATATTTTTGTGTGGCTTTACTTTGTTTATAGTGTTTCTCTCTCTCTCTCTCTTTATTTCTTGTGTAGCTTTACTTTGTATATAGTGTATTTTTTCTGTTTATTTCTATTATTGTATTTGTATTCCTGGTGCTGTGGAAGAGAAAGCCTGATGGTCTTAACTACACCACAATAAATAAATAAATAAATAAATAAATAAATAAATAAATAAATAAATATATATATATATAAATAAATGAATAAATAAGTAAATAAATAAATAAGTAAATAAATAAATAAATAAGTGAATGAATGAATGAATAAATGAATAAATGAATGAATAAATGAATGAATAAATAAATATATATATATATATATATATATATATATATATAAATGAATAAATAAGTAAATAAATAAATAAATAAGTAAATAAATATATAAATAAATAAATGAATAAGTAAATGAATGAATGAATAAATGAATAAATAAATAAATAAACGATCCTTCGATATAGATGTATTTATGTGAAAAATTCGAATTTTGAACCATAATAGATTTTCAATCGAATTGAATTGAATTGCATTGCAGGGAAAGAAGAGGACAGAGAGAATTATAATCTAAAAGGTACACAATGTTTATTACGCCCTTGTATAGGGTTCTTAAGACTCATCTTAACCTTTATCCTTAATTTAGGCTCCTACCCTAAAGACTACTTGTCTCAATTGTCCAAATACAACCTATCAAATAACTATATACAGAATGGAGCCAGGTGGATAGCGTGGAAAAGCAGAAAACGCAAAAATATAGGAGCGGAGTCCGAGGGAATTATAATGACTATTACACTTTTACCCCGTCATACGACTTTTGACGGTACTTTTTTTTCTTCCACCCAGTTTTCATTATTGGTCACACCCGACCTCAAGCATCTTGCTTTTTTCGGGTGTGACCCAGTTACATTGTATTTATACAATAATTTGTAATATGTAGGCTATTTGACTATGAGATTGGTAATCAATTTCGAATTTTGAAGAATATTGATATACGAGTATTACAATAATATTTTAAAATCTTTGTTATTGTATGTAATTTTTGCTAGCAATAACATCTTTGTAATCTTGTAAATTAATGTTAAAATATTCCTCAAGGTCATAAAGAGAATTTGCCTTCAATTTAGTCTTGAGCTACGTTTCAATGATTGAAAAGAACATTCCTTTACACAAGAAGGTAATCTATTATAAAGTTTTATTGCAACCGTATCAAAACTGTTTTGAGTAATACTAAATTTCTTCTTATTAGGATAAATATTATTTCTATTACGGTTGGAATAATCATGAAGGTGACATTTTGCGGTTCAATTTAAAAATTTTTTCTACATATAAAGGAGACAGGTCGAAACTTATAACGTTGTCAAAGTAAGTATACCCAACTTGATAAGAAGTGGTTTTTTACAGCTATCTTCTGCAAAATGACAAGTTTAACAGTCAAGTAGTTAGTATTTATTTATTTAACCTGCTAGATAAGGCTGTCAGGCGTTCTCTGCCTCTCTACCAGGAGATTTCAAATATAATATGAAGAATAAAATTACAATTATTATTAAATTTACAATTATAATTACAAATAAAATTACAATATCAAATTTACAATTACAATTACAATAAAAATCGAAGTACGAAAAGATTACCTGACTAATGAAAGCTAGATAATTTATCATAGAATAAAGAATATTTTATATTTACTGAATTACAAATTAAACCTAGAATTAAAAAAATTCTATAGTGATGAAGTTACTGGATATTGAAATATTTTGTGATAGATTATGGAAACTATTTACAAGAAATCAATTACTGACCAAGTGCCTAGTAAGTTTGCGTTTGAATTCAAATTTATTTCGACAGTCCCTGATTCTAGCAGGTAGCGAATTCCAGAGTCTTGGCAGGGCTATTGTGAAAGAGGATGAGTATGAGGAGGTGCGATGGGATGGTATTGTTAGTATTGTTTCATGACGAGAGCGTGTGTTCAGATTGTGGTGGGAAGAAAGGTAAGTGAAGCGAGACGACAGGTACGAAAGAATAGAAGAGTTCAAGATTTCGTAGAGAAAGAGAAGTGAATGTAAATTTCTTTTCTTATCTAGTTTAAGCCAACTTATTGCTTCCAGGGATGGGGTGATATGATCATATTTACGAACATTGCTTACAAAACGTACACACAAATTATGAGCACGTTGAAGTTTCTTTTTGTTGTCGCTGGAGAGATCAGTCAGTAAAATTTCAGGATTGTCAAAGTGGGGAAATACAAGCGTCTGCACAAGGGACTTTTTTAAGCAAGAAGGGAGATGAACATTTATCCTTTTTAGCACATGGATAATAGAATATACTTTTCAAGCTATGATTCCCCCACAACAGGGTCCCATAACTAAGGTGACTTTGAATAAAAGCATAGTAAATCATCAATCAAGACAGACTTAATAATCTTAGAATAAAAATACCTTCACTAATTTTATTAGCAACAGAATTTATGTGCGTACGCCATCCTAAATCAGGATCAATATGAATGCCGAGAAACTTAAACGAATATCCCATTACCAACCAGGATTCAACTCGAGATCTTCCAATTCCAAGCCAATTACTCTACCAATTTACCTACCTGACCTCCGCAGGTGTTTTAGATTAATCTGTAAGTATGGGGAATCAATAGCAATTATAAAACATAGAAGGTTATTATCAGTTCCTATATAAATCACTTTCGTGTACGCACAGTTCTGCACCATTGCTGTGAAGCGGCTAGTGAAAGCGCATAATAATTTTTTCAGTTCGTCTCTCTTTTGTCTACGATGGCATTCATGCAACTGCTCGACGGAATTTCAATGCTGTATTTGGTCTTTTCAGCAAAGCGTCGACAAAGGCTAATACTTTATTAAATGTGACTACCGTAATAGCACAAAGCAAAATGGATTGCCAAGTGGCATAATTAAATATTTTCTGCAGAGAGTCCATCGTACGCTGACGTTGTTCAATTGAACACCCGCGCGAAAGATGTGTCAAGTCCTTCACACCCACTTACACTTTATCGACAGTTCCTGAAATTAATCACGTGATATCGTCAGATGTGTAAGGAAATCGTATTCAAGTTATCTGTGTAGTGCTAAAACATTAGACATCGTATTCACACTTCCCAGGATTCTCTTATTTCTTTCCAGCATTCGACATAGCAATAGTGACAAATTTTTGCAAAGAAAGACAGTGCTGGGTCATTCCATACAAAATTTTAAGAATATGCCAGCGATGTCATAAATTTTTTTGGGCTTATAATATAATAATGTTATTATGAATAGTACATTATGCAACGAGCCTATAATGATAGTAATTAAGACGCGAGTATGTGCGTTTATGAAAAGAGCCTATAATGATAGTAATTAAGACGCGAGTATGTTTGTTTATGAAACGAGCGCAAGCGAGTTTCATAATTTTCATACGAGCGTCTTAATTACCATTATAGGCAAGTTTCATACGACTTTTTATGCTCTACCATATTTCTAACTTGAAATTATTCAGAAGTATTCATTTTATTTGTATCTGACAGAAGATCGGAAGTGACCTTGTTCATAGCTCTTAAATTGTGAGATGTGCGCAGACGCGAAAGTATTGATTTTTTCCGAGGAACAATAATGTCATTGACCTTGATGTAATGTAACATGAACTAATTTTGATATAACCTGGAAATTGATTTAGAATTGAAAAAACGAGATGACAAATTGAATTTATTTGAATATTATTTACAATTAACGTTAATTATTATAGTAACAGAACATAACCTTCTGCGACAGTATTGGATTTCCAGCCTCCGTGACGTTTCCCTCGTTGTCTTTCGATTGCATATCCGAGAATAATCGAACACCTGAACTTTAATGAATAGGTGTACTTTAATGGCATGCATTAAAGGACTGCTACCAGGTGTATAATTACTACATTTCGGCATGGTCGAGCATAAAATAAATTAAACTGCCAACTATGACCGCCATATCATTAATATTTTAGTCATACGGATGACTGAAAAATGGGTGGCAGTTACATGTTATCCATCATTTAAAATATTCTAGACACCCTACATGAAGTGTCATCGAAACTAAACAGACGCCAATTAAACCTGAATAACCATATTTTAAAGACTAATCCGAATAATATTAAGGCATGCTCATAAAAACATCTCATTGAAAAAAAGAAATAGTTTCATATTCGAATGCAACAAATTTAAATCATGCGAATTTCATTCATATTAAAGAAAATCTTATTCTTAATCCATCTCCCAAGTTTTATGACTTTATCTCAAAAACCCTGTGAATAATTAAATTAATAAAATTATTAATTTTTGTTCCGACTGTTGAAAATCGCTTGCTATGTGTGGCGGTCGCAGCGTTCGCGAGACTTCATAACGATGAGTAATCTCAAACGTCCATCTCTCTGAGCTTGATCGCGCAACATTCTGTACGACGGGAGAGCCTACCTGCTGAGTTCCTTTGTTCCGGTGAGTTATTTTTATTAAAAACTGACATGATATTTAAGTCACCATTCTGAAATTTTTACAGTGGAATCAATATAACCTAAAGAATTAAACACATGTTTTTTCGTCTTTAAAAATGAATTGAATTTTGTGTTCCATATTTTTTAAAATTATTTTACGGTGGGTAAATATTAAAAAAAATACATATTTTTTTCATTTTAAGGGTATTTATAAACAAGGCTCTCCTTTTTCGAATTGCATTGAAATTATTTGTCCATCTTTCTTTACATGGTAAGAAAACTTCAATGAATGAAACATTGTTCTTTGTTAAACCAATATTTTAAATTCTGATTGCTGCCAAACTATGAAAAATATAAATATAGTATTGCTTGAAATTCATATTTAGAACATACAAAATAGCCTACTATAATATTTTTAACTTTTGAGACATCATGGTTCAAAAACATACTTTTTTGCATGGAATGGCCCTGCTAATGTTTTATTTTCTTTCCACTAAAACACACTAATACTCACAGCAGTTTTATAAGTAAGTCCCTGTGTTTGGTCACATTCCACAAAAGTAAGCAGCGATTATACGCTCAAGGCTGTGACATACGCGGACGGTGCTCTTACGTACTTGGATGTCTTATGTATCATATACGCGAGTAAGAAGCTCAGAAATGAGATTTCTCATAAGAACAAAAGGATGCTCCAAATAAGTCCAAATTAAAAATAAAAAAAAAATGTTATGTTTTATTTAACGACGCTCGCAACTGCAGAGGTTATATTAACGTCGCCGGATGTGCCGGAATTTTGTCCCGCAGGAGTTCTTTTACATGCCAGTAAATCTACTGACATGAGCCTGTCGCATTTAAGCACTAAAAATTAAATACTAAGATAAAAATAGCATATTGAAGGAATAATACATGCAATTTAATAATATCGTAACAACTATTATCAGCACATAGAGTGAATTAGTGACACAAGATTCCCAAAAATAGCATACCATTAAGCCTACAATCCAAAAGGACAGACCAGTAAATAGATGGAGAACTAAGTGTGTACTGTGAAGACGGAACACAGTGTGTAAAAACGCCAACCTAGGTGGACAAAATTAATAATTTCTCTCCTATCTAACAGATTTTTATTAAAATTTCTGCAGGAGTTGCAAGGAGCGTATACTTTTTTGTGTAAGAGCTCTGATTTTTAAACAAAATTTAAGCTCGGGAAAAGTATGTCATACATTAAAAATATCCTGTTAATCATAAAAAATTACATGTGATAAAAATTACATAACTCCATCTACAACATATATTTTTCACGTTGCAAATATATATAATGACATTCGAGTTACACTGTTCCTTCTAAGACACAAAAATCGCAGCGCGATACGTCACGACACAAAATAAAACAAAATTCATATTTCCGCTGAGTCCATAGATTGATGCCAGATGTCATAACATGAAAGGTGGTGAGTGATAATTTATTGTTTTATGATATTAGATTTTGTTTGGCGATAATTTTATTTTTCGTAGTCCGAAAATCGATTTTTGTCCAGATAGAATTGAAAAAAATTCACACTGTGCGGAACACTAAACAACGAAGGGAAGAAGGAAAAGTAAAATTTGTTACAGATAAAAAGAAGAAAGAATTTCCAACGAATCTTTAAAGAATAAGGTAGTAGCCTATGTTTATAAACGTGTAAGCTTTCTTTAGTTCCGCGTTCCGTAGAATTCAAGCCGGTGCAATTTAAGTGTTTATTCACAGACATTCTTACTTCATCTCGTAGATGAAAGTTGCCCTGCATTGTGTATAAGAAACAACCTACCGCTCAAAAGACACGTACAATGGTTTTGCTTTTATTCGGTCTGTAGGAAGTGACATCAATAATAGAAACGCCAGACTCTCAGATTTGAAGAGCTCTCATAGTTGCAGTCTCTTGCTTACAGACAATAATTATCTTCGAACGGAAGTCAACATTTATTAAGGGGAATAAATATCTCTTTCTACTGCAAGTTTGTTTGAGTTGGGCATAAAAAGTGGACGTAGGAAAGGAAGAGAAAATAGTTATAATTTTCTAGCAGACTGCGTACTATAGAAGCCGGTAGGAAGTAAGTGTTTAAGCCCCCCGGGCCCAATTTGAAGTCTTGGACGAGAGAAAATTGTTACCCTGTAGGAGAAGTTTTCAGAATACTCTATCGTGTCACCACAACATTTAAAATAGAATGGGGAGTGGGGGGACACAATTACCCGGCGATACTATCAGAACCATGCGAACAAAAAGTCGCGTGAAAACGAATCTAGCTTGGTAAATGTAAGGAGAGGTTAATCCATCATACAAGGACCAGTTATTCCATAATTACGATCTATATGAAGTGTCTGGCTCTCAGATCAGTCGAGCGTCAGCGAAATAATAGCCTTAACTGATGTTTGCAAGCGTGAGAAATTAATACTGACTCACATCATCAAATTAATCTAACAGTAACAACGACAACCAAAATCAGAACGCTCATAACATTAGCAAAAATGAGACTTTTAGTATCTTCCGAGGTACACATCTTTATCTACCTCTTAGATATCTTTAGTTTCTATTTCCGGTAGGTTGGTACGAAGAGTAATTTTGTGGAACGTCTTTGGTTCATCCTTTGTACAGGACCTTTTCTTTTTTTCATTGTTTCACTAAACGAGAAATGAAAAAACAACTGGATGAGAAACAACATCGGCGTGGGAAACAAAGTTGACACAGACAATATACGGATGAAGAACAGGGGAGAAACAACCACAACAGAAACAACAAAAATTGACAAACAACATCAGAAAGAAAAACAAAACAGAAACAACTCGATGAGAAACAACATCGGTGTGGGAAACAAAGTTGACACAGACAACATAGGGATAAGGAACAGCGGAGAAACAACCACAACAGAAACAACAGAAATTGACAATCAACATCAGAAAGAGAAACAAAAACAGAAACCTGGGGATATGAGGCAACATCGGTGTGGGCTACAAATTTGTTAAAAACAAAATGAAGATATAGAACTAACAAATAACATCGGTTTGAGAAACAACCACAACAGAAACAACAGAAATTGACAAATAACATCAGAAAGAGAAACAAAAACAGAAACAGAAACAACGGATGAGAAACAACATCGGTGTGGGAAACAAAGTTGACACAGACAACATATGGATGAGGCACAGAGGAGAAACAACCACAACAGAAACAACAGAAATTGACAAACAACATCAGAAAGAGAAACAAAAACAGAAACACAAACAACTGGATGAGAAACAACATCGGCGTGGGAAATGAAGTTGACACAAGCAACATAGGGTTGAGGAACAGCGGAGTAACAACCACAACAGAAACAACAGGGATTGACAAACATCAGAAAGAAAAACAGAAACAACTGGATGAGAAACAACATCGGTGTGGGGAACAAAGTTGACACAGACAACATAGGGATGAGGAACAGCAGAGAAACAACCACAACAGAAACAACAGAAATTGACAAACAACATCAGAAAGAAAAACAGAAACAACTGGATGAGAAACAACATCGGCGTGGGAAACAAAGTTGACACAGATAACATAGGAATGAGGAACAGCGGAGAAACAACCACAACAGAAACAACAGAAATTGACAAACATCAGAAAGAGAAACAAAAACAGAAACAGAAACAACTGGATGAGAAACAACATCGGCGTGGGGAACAAAGTTGACACAAACAACATATGGATGAGGCACAGAGTAGAAACAACCACAACAGAAACAACAAAAATTGACAAACAACATCAGAAAGAGAAACAAAAACAGAAACAACTGGATGAGAAACAACATCGGTGTGGGAAACAAAGGTGACACAGACAACATACGGATGAGGAACAGCGGAGGAACAACAGAAACAACAGAAATTGACAAACAACATCAGAAAGAGAAACAAAAACAGAAACAACCCGGGGATATGAGGCAACATCGGTGTGGGCTACAAATTTGTTAAAAACAAAATCAAGATATAGAACTAACAAATAACATCGGTTTGAGAAACAACCACAACGGAAACAACAGATATAAGCCACATATCCGGACAAGAAAAACAGAGACAACGCTGTAGGCTACGAAAACGTATATTGAAGTTCTCAATGACGCAAAAGCTTTGGTAAAACTTGTAAAGGAAAACAAATTTAACAACTGCATTGGCTCAGAAATACACAAAAAATATGACTACAAGGAAAGCATAGAATAATTTAATTTTGAAAGTTAGTATCAGTCCGATTTAGTAAAGAAATGTTCCAAAAACGGACCATGATGCAAAATAGCAATGACAATACCTTTAGCTAAAAGAAAACTGGTTTCGAAAACTAAATTTGAAACGCAGAAAAATAGGCTTTATATTATAAATAAGGGGTAATTCTGGCCAACCGGGGTTTCCAGGCCTTTAGACAATGAGAGAATTCAGAATATATGCATTACAACTTGAAGACAAAATAACAGGCCTACATTTCGTTCCAGATGAAGGTAATCTACTGGGTGTTCAGTTCAAAGTGTGTCATGGCTCGCTGTATGCCGCCATGTGGCTAGCCGATGAGCCTAGAGAATTCAATCTTCCTACACTTCCGCAAAGGTGTATTACCTAGGAGGCAGAGAAGTTGCCTAGCAAGTACGGCGTTCATTCTGAAGAGTACGTACCGATACGTACGATAACGCCGGTAGTGGCAGGAATGTGAACTGTTTGGAAATACGTACTGTCGGGATATGGGGAGAGGGTTAAGACGATTACTTACGTATTTGTTGACATTAACTTCGACGGTCAACATGGACACGGAGCATTTGATTTGTGTTGTGGAATGTTACCGTACGCAACCGATGATAACAAATACCCTGCGTACGACTTGCCGGCGCAAAACACAGTTCGAAAGAGGTTATGGTAGCACGCAGACCGTACAGACCGCCATCTGTTGCTACGACGTTCAAGTTATACCGTACACGTTCTCAAGTTCAGATTGAAGAACGCCTTGAATAATAGGCAACTTCTCTGACATAAAAGCTGAAACTCGCTTCAAATCGGTGACTCAACAACAGTGACGTCATGATACACTTTGAAATGAACACCCAGTATATACCCTACTAGTTCTCCTTAATCTTAACCCTCAGATTTCTTCTTGTGCTATTTAAGGTCTTTTTCTCTTTCATTCAGATCTTGTAATGGCTAAGGTTACAATATTTTTGGAAATTAATTCTTATAAATAACTACGTTGAAAGACTAAAAATTTTATCTGAAAAATATTTTAATAGTAGATATAATTAAGAAGTAGACTTTCAGATATTGTATAGATTCCATTTTAATCCTTGTCTTACTCCTTGTTTTATAGAAATTACAGTGGAAAACTCGCCATTTCTCTCAATTTTGATCGTGTTTCCATGATAGAGATTTGAGGATATTATTCCTGAAAAAAATACTGAATTTCACTAATTTTTTAGTACTTAAAAGCACTTAAATGTGCATGTCGCCATTTAAGAAATATTATATCTTGGTCACTGACTTACGCACAGAACTCTCGAACAAATTACAACGTGTCCATAATATGTGTATAAGATATGTGTGCAATGTCCGACGATACGATCATATTTCACCATTTTTCGAATCCTTATCTTAGCTCCGGCTCAACGATCGCAGAACTTTACACTGTCTTTCTCTTCTATTTCAAATTCTGCGCACCTCAACCCAAAGTTACCTGTCGTCTCGTCTTGTGTATTTATGCTCCAACCATAACCTAAATACTCGATCTCAGATCACCGGTACATTGAGTATACCTCATCATAACACTTCCCGATACTCTTCATCATTCACCGTTTCAATTTCTCGTCATTGCAACTCCATACCTCATACCTTAAGGGGCTGTCAGACTTTTACTAATTTCAAAACCCGGTTGTCAAATAGACTGCTTAGACTGTGAGCTTTCCTAAAATATAATTTTGTCTAATATATGATTTTTAAAATTTTCTTTATTATTTTAACAATTCGATTCACATTACTAGAATTTGTTTTGATTTGTAGAATTATATGCAACTAAACTTGTTTTCATTTTGTTATTATTATTATTATTATTATTATTACTATTATTAATTGTATATTGTTCCAGCATATCTGCTATTGTATTGCTATTGTTCTAATTCTGGTTGAGTGAAAGAGAAGGCTTTATGGCCTTAACTCTGCTGGTAGAAATAAATCATCTACTGCTGCTGCTGGTGCTACTACTACTACTACTACTACTACTACTACTACTACTACTACTAAATTTTCATTACCTTATCTCGAGTAGTTCCAGAGAAAATTGGAGATGAATTTGGTGAAAATAACATTAGCGGAATAGGCCTTTCATACTTGCCATAATGAATATCTCGGAATGGCTATATTTTTTGCACCAGCAGAGTACGTTCCCTTTGCACTTCGTATAGGTCTACTCTAATGAGAAAGTAACCAGTCAGGGGAACTAATGGATATTGCCGTAGAGCTGGAAGCGATAGCAAACTTTAAATTCCGAATGCAGTCCCTCGAATTCATCGTTACCACCGGCATTCCACCGAAGTAATGAACCGATCTAAAGTGGCTTCAGGGGCCCTAGACCTATGCAGATAACAGTTTCAAAAGCGATATTAGAATGTGCAGAGCGAGTGCTACAATGTCAAGTTTGTCAGGCCAATTATCTCCAAAAGTGATTCGTGGAAATAACAAGCTGATGAAGCAATTCATCACCGTGGTATAAGTGCGGCAACAATTTAATTAGTTTGTAGACAATTGGCAATACTGCATAGATTATTTACCATAAAATTGACTTCACTGAAATATGGTGAAACATAAGGCGTTAAGAAACCAGAAGTTCGAATTTATTTTTCATCTTTAGATTTTTATCCATTATATTAAGGAATGATTTTTGTTGGGGTATGCCAAATATTATAACCAGGGAAAGGGATTTGGAGTATTATAAAGAATGGTGAAACGTAGTATAGATATTCGTAGCTCAGTGACTGTCAAGCGAGCTGCGTCACGGCGCATGGAAGAGTACAGTCCACTTCATACAAACTTACACGCAACGTCTGTAAATATATTTCAGAATAAACAAGTGGAATAGTTTAATGACATATAGTGACCTAGATACATAATCTGCATTTCTTTTTGAACTACATGTGCTTTTCTTCGCAACGCACAAGACACCAATAAACAGCATTACAAATATACATAATTAAATATCAACCTCTGCATCTTCGCGTGTCAGTGGACATATTGATGTTGATAGACAGTTGTCTTCTGTATGGAACTCGCCTCTGAATATGTAGATCCAAACGAAATGGCATTTTCAATTAATGCTATGCCTTGTTATAATAAATTGTAAATATTATTTTCAAATTTTCAAAATACAACTTTGCTCTGTTGCAAGGAAGGAAATTTTGTAACACGGAAAAACTCCGCTCTCCATCTGCAGAGACAATTAGAGAGTACTTGAAACAAGATACGTCAATTAAATTCACATGTTGAATGACGTCATTGGGAAACGTCTTTGTTAGTACATCTGAAATCCGACAAAGAATATCGTATCCATCATTTTTAATCAAAACTTTGTTCATTTTTTCACCAACACGTTTTCCTATTTCACCTTCTACTGCACTCAGATTATTTACAATAGTCCTCATAATATTTATTTGCTCAACTAGTTCTACTCCTGACTTTCCTAATTGAATAAGGCATCCGGTAAATATCCAAAATTTGACTTAATATCCGTGACTTCTTTCTCGATTGTTTGATCATTTAGCAGTTCCTGGCGTATTTGAATCGCAGCCGCTTCATCGGGATCGAAAGACTGGACCACTTTCTTCACAGATTGGAGGTGACGTGCGTAATAATTGCAAGCTTCTAACCATGAACCCCATCTCGTAGGAACTGGACATGGGGGAAGCGACAATTTAGGGAATTGTTTCCTGAATTTTGATACTTGATCTGGAGGTTTTACAAATATAGTCTTTCAATACTGTATTGTTAGTTGGTTTCACTTTCGGCATTGTACCTGCACTTCACTACTCTGAACTGCAAACCTGCACGTTGAAGTTCTTATGCGACAACTGTCCCGTTCACCTGTTGTTGACGTGTAGAGACCTGCGAGTATGTCATGGAGGGGAGGACTTGGTATAAAGGGTTGTAAACAAATGACTGTGTAGATGCCAATACTAGCTTTTACTACTCCAAATTCCGTTCCCTAATTATAACAAATGCGTGAAATCAGATTGGCATAGATTTGGTCGCAACGATAGCTTTTAAATTGTGTTTGTGCTTAATAAGGGAACTCTTGGCTATTGAACGAACCTAGAATGGTTATTTGCTGCATTGTAAGTTTTTTTTTTTAATTTTGAAGGTAATTTTTAGATTAATCCATTCGTACGCCTTTCTCAGAAACTGGCTAGGGTCATGGAATTTTCAGAACATGTTATTATGTCTCCAATGACAGTTGTGAAATTCTATTTTCATACATTTTGTGCCAAATTGATGTCTGCACTACCACAGGAAGGACCTATACTTTAAACCAAGATTCTTAAAAGAGAATTGAAGCCAAACAGTCTCAGTTCTCAGTTGGTTATTTAACGACGTTGTATCAACTACGAAGTTATTTAGCGTCGATGAGATTGGTGATAGCGAGATGGTATTTGGCGATATGAGGCCGAGGATTCACCATAGATTACCTGGCATTCACCTTACGGTTGGGGAAAACCTCGGAAAAAACCAACCAAGTAATCAGCCCAAGCGGGGATCGAACCCGCGCCCGAGCGCAACTTCAGAGCGGCAGGCAAGCACCTTAACCGACTGAGCCACGCCGGTGGCTGTCTTAGTTGTAAAAAGTTACATTTTATTCACATGTTGGGAAATGTTGTGCGTTACACTTCTATATTTCTCTTCCAAAAAGTAAGTTGTTATCATTTCCACATTATAAATTTATTGCCTATTGATACAGCACTATATTCTTATTACTACATATAATTTTCAGTATTTTATAAGGAAAAAAATAATTTATGAAAAAACGCAAAGAAAAAATCTTGAAAAAAAAAAAAGGCGTAAAAGCGTCACAGCAGTTTAAATGTATACACCGACTTTCTAAACGTACTTTACAACATTAAAAGTGTGTAGTGTTTTATGCAGTGGTTGATAGACTAAAATATACGTAAACAGACCAAGTTTTCGTGGCTGTAGTATCGAATTCTGTTACTGCAAGCGCTGCGAGGTGAACTTCAAACTGGCTACTTTCACAAGAACGTAGCTTACTAAGTGTGTGTTGTGGTTTGAAGTAAACACCCACAATTGCAGAATTTGGGGTAGCGAAAATCCTCACGCAACTCTGAAACATGTTCGCGATAGTCCGAAAGTGAGTGTCTTTTATGCTGTAAGCAAAGTTAAATTCTACGGACCTTTCTGTTTTCAAGATAAAACCATAAACGATCTCGTTTGTGTTGGAAAATTTCCTTATCCCACAGATAGACGAGGGTGATGACAAAGAACTTATTCACTTCCATCAAGACGGCGCACTACCTTACAGAAGATCGAGATCTCCTGGATGCCCGTATCTCAGGTCGCTGGATAGGCCGAGGTGGACAGATTGCATGGCCACCTCGTTCTCCAGATTTAACCACCTCGATTTTTTCTTCTGGGGTTTTATTAAAGATCGACTGTATCATCCAACCGTGCCAGCTAATCTTAATCAGCTTAGAAATCGAACCGAATCACCGCTACAATTGAAGAAGTGACGCCGGATATGCTTCAGCGAGTGTAGCAAGAAACTGACTTTAAGTGGGATGTCTGCCGTACGACCAATGACAGTCATATCGAGCCCTACTGACTATTTGAGGTAAAACTTGATATAATTTGCTAACATATGACACCTGAACCATTTGTATTAGTCTTCACAATATGTTTATATATACTTGGAAAGTTGTAAAGTCCTTTTAGAAACAGGACGTCTTAATGAAGTAGTCATTTTAAAATATATATATATATAATTTGAACTGATAATGGAAATTACGGGAAAACGGCTGAACGGATTTTAATAAATGACCCCTAATTTTGAAGCTTGAAACTCAAAGTTTTTCAGAAAAATAGTAGTTTTCAGGGAAATGTCAATGTTTCAACATAATTTTCCTATTTTCCAAAATCCATCTGTCGTCAGTTTTGAGAACTAGCTAATTGCATTTCAGAATAAAACAAAACACACACTACAGTAAACAATATTACACGAAGGCCATGATCTGCGAGAATGCTGACATATTTAGAGCTCAAATTAAATTGGCTATTAAAAACTTAACCTATTAAAATAATTTACAGGTTCGATTCTGTGGTGTGTAATTTTCTGGGTACAGCTGTGTATTGGATATTAAAAACTACAAAACGTGAGGTGGTTTGATGACATTATTACCATTAGAAATGAAACATTATTGTAGTTAATGTCATGATGTGACCAATTTTTCATTAATTATACATATTAATGCTATATTGATGATATGAAAGTGAAACGTTTTGGGGTTATATAAGTAGATGTAGAGAATAACTTAAATTAGATTTTGATTTCTATATTTTACTGAGTGGCAGCTATATAGTATATGTTACTCAAAACTATAAAACTTACGTAAGATAATAATATTATTAAAAATAAAATATTTTTATAGTTATTAATCAAGTGGGATTGGATCTTTTTCATATATTTCATGGCGGTGTGGTGTAGATATTTATATGCGTGGTTCTCTTCAGTATTGGCTCGAGAGAGAGTATCTTTCATTGTTATGGAAGCAAATAACTTTCAGAATGTCTGGTATTCTTCATTGAAAATAAATCTGAAAAATGTTTAGGCCTATTTGAACGTCTAATGAACTTAGTTAGCAGCATTTGCTGCACAAGCCACTAGTCTAATAATATTTCTGATCTACGTTCATTTTCTAGACATAAAAACATTACTTTTGAACGACAGATATTCTTTTCAGCAGCTGTAAAAAAATAATGAACACATTAAAATGATATCGCCAGTGTAATAAGTTAATAAAAGCGTCCTTAAAAAAAAAGCAATCCGTTTTGATCCATATCTTAAAGTTTAGGAGTTAGGTTGATTTTTGTTTGATTTAAGCAACCGCTATACTAAGGACATGACGTAATAAAGTTAACAATTGTAAACGTGTGACGTCACGTACAGATAAACATGTCTACACGAAGCAGTCACGCAAAATATACGAGACTTTATAAGAAAGTAAAACATGAAGAAAAAGATAAAAAGAAAAATGTAACACCTGCAACAACTTCTACATAGGACAGACAGGCAGATCATTTCAAACACGTTACAAAGAACACATCACAGCCATAATAAAATTACAAAACACCTCCACATATGCAGAACACATCACAAATGCTAACCACACCCACAGAGAGATCAACGCAGACATGGAAATACTACACATCCAACCAAAAAGCCAGAAACTAAACACACTAGAACAATATGAAATATACAGACACACAAAAACACACCCCAACGAAATTCTCAACACACAACTCAACTTCAAAACACACACTCTTTGACTCTACACTATACCACAGGAACACACCCTCACAGGAAACAGAACAAGTGGCGCCAAGACCAACAACGACCAGTTCTGAAGATGATCCATAAATAGATCGAAACATGTAAACGAGGTACGTTGAAATTTAACACAGGAAAGTTTTACCATACATATTCTGAAGTGATACAGTGTTAAAAGTTGTGTAATAAAGATGTATAAAAGATAATTACTAGTCTAGTACCCAGATGAAGAAAGACTATTGACGAATGTGTACAGTAGAAACCCGTTTATCCGCCACCCTATTAACCGATTGGCGGATTATCCGGCTATCTTTCTCTCGCTCTTTTTTTTTCGCTACAGAATCGTATGAAGTTGATACTGTTGTACGCTATATTAGTATAGGCCTACGTATTTTTTTCTAGAGTGTTATTACAAACATTTACACTTAGGCCTACACAGTTTTGGTCTACTGTTCGAGTTGCTGTACTCTATTACTTCTATATAAAATGTTTTCCATGAGTTAAAAAAAAAAAGTGTTGTGCTAAGTGTCGAATAAAATCCAAATAATTAAGTGGTTGGGGAAAGAGAAATTGTGAGCCATCTCGCATCACGATACGAGATTGATGTTACAGCTATGGGCGATTTAATAAAACTCAAGGATAAAGGGTATACAGTATGCAAATCTACAACATGAGACCTTTACTATTCCTATCTTTCCGCTGATAGCCATTAAAAGGAGTTTCTTTTACCTCTTAAAAACACGTCTTTGACAACAGAACTTAAATTAATGAACTTCTGATTCACTACCTAGCGTATTAAACACAAGACCACGGAGAAAAGAACCAGTGTTATTCACTTAATTTACGACAATATTTTATGGTACGGATTATCCGATTTTTCGATTAACCGTTTAGTCAACCCCCTTCATTACCGCGGATAATAGGAGTTCTACTGTACTGGGCAGTGTAATCATCAGTTTTAATGCCAAGGTAAAGTTATTGCAATACAAAGCCTGATATTTCACGTTAATCATTCTAATGTCCGGGTTCATTTAAGTATAAAAATGGGTATTTTATTGATCAGTAATATAACGAACGTAAAGTAAGGGCGAAATATCGACTTGATGGAACTGAGCGAGCTCGCACGAACCTGCCTGTGAGCCAGAAATCGGAACTCGTAATTTGAAATGCGGGGGTGTCATCCTGTAAAAATTACGAGAGGGCTGCGCACAGGTGGAGGGACGCAGACAACCGAGATTGTGGGGAGTGGCGGGCTACGGACTGCCTCGGGGCAACTTCTGAGCACCATCCAAGAAATTGAGACCTCTGAGTACTGTCAGTTTGTATAAAACTTGAGCAGCATTTCAATTATTTCTTTCGTACGTATTTGCGTCTTCACGTTGAGAAAAAAAAGATAACATTAATTCCGAGCACATCGTATCACAAAAGGTAAGTAATGAATCTTTTCTTGAACGAAACAACTTACGAATCCGTTGAATCTTAATATGTACCTACACTTTCGAAACTGCACACAAATTCCATCTTCAACGCAAATTACTGAGACCTGACGATGGAATCAGTATGCAGTTCCAAACGTATAGATATTAAGTTTCAGCACACGGTGAAGTACTAGTAAGTTTGCTTCTGAACCAGGACCGCATTCAACATTTTTGCAGCCGCTGGCGTAGCTCAGGCGGTAGTGCGTTTGCCTGCTGATCCGGAGTTCTGCTCGGGTGTGGGTTTAATTCCCGCTTGTACCGAGAATCTGGTTGGGATTTTTCGAGGTTTTCCCCAACCGTAACGCGAGTTAATCTGTGGGGAATCCTCGGCCCCATCTCACCAAATACCATCTCGCTATCACCAATCCCATCAACGCTAAATAATCCAGTAGTTGATGTCGTTAAATAACCAAGTAAAAAAAAAAAACTTTCGCCGCCCCGAGGTCATAAAAAGTTCTGCCCCTCAACTTGAAAAACGATCTACGAAAATTTTATCGAAACGAAGACAGAGAATTGAATATTCAATATTGAGGTTAAAGTAGTAAAAAAGAGGAAATTACAGGCCCCGCCACTGTTTCTGGCATGTGAAATAAGTAATGGGAACGTTAAGTGCGAGTATCTTACGTTTGTAGCAGTCTATGGGCGTTAAAGCTGACAACTGTGATTGGCAAATTATGATCTGACGTATATTTAGGAGTTGGTACTATTCCAGTTACGGTGGCAACAGAAGATCGCTGACTGGCCACTGTATTCAAGGACATACCGCAGCAACGCTAGCGTAGGGAAAGTTAAGCGCGAGTATCTCTCCTTCGCCGCAGTCAGTGGGCAGTAAGACTGACAACTATGATTGGCAGATTTCTAACGTGACGTGTATAGGAGGTGGTACCATTCTCAGCTGCACTATCAACAGATGCTCGCAGACTGAGCATTGTATCAAGGACACGCGCTGAAAATGTTGGCGCCAGAATAAATATAACTTCAACAATAATGGTGTAGTACAACAGGCCTCCTGCAGTGATCACTGTCCTGCTTTTTGCTGGATCTGAAATCTTAAACATTTTGTTATATCTCTTCACTACTGAAACAGTTTCTTCGTTTATTGAGCAGAATGCTAGAACTTCACTAATTTCACTTAGGTATTTCATTCCCATACTCATATGTGATTATTTTCATTACGTTGGCAATGATCGATTATTAATTATACCTCCACTATCGTAATTAGTTGTGATAGAAGTCGGTTTCTTGTATTATATATCCTGATCTTCCGTTTTCAATGTTGCACCAATTTAAGATTAATACAGTTAAACCTTTAGCTTGTTTAAGGAGAAAACTAACGGATTTATTTCAAAATGCTGTACATTACTTAAGAAAATTGTTTCAGCTTGAAGGGAATATACCAGAATGTTATAATGTGTATATATATATATATATATATATATATATATATATATATATTACATTTACTTTCATAAATGGTACACTTATCCCAAGCCCAAATTTTCAGGAACTGTTCCATTATTTGAAATATGTAACATTAATAATTATTTCATATCTGCAAATGTTCTACGAAAACAATTTTAAAAGCAAATTACTACTACATATAATGTGTGTGTGTGCGCGTGCGTGCGTGCGTGTAATACCTCAACCTGGCGGAAAGTAGATTGAAGTTGTTTGAAGAGATATCAAAGCCAAATTTAGAAAAAAAATTATTTAAACGTGATTTCCAGGCCTCTTACCAATTCAACGCGAGAGAGAATATTTAACCTACCAAAAACTTAATGAAGAAGACAAAATAACACATCCATTTTGATACTGTTGAAAATTAACTGCTTTTGGAAGTGGTTAAACATTTTTGCTGTCGATAATTTTGAAGGATTTTTAGTAGAAGAAGTTAAAGGAAGACTACCAGGATAAGTTGGATGCAGGTACGTTATTCAGTCTCTCTACGATCAGAATAGGCCCTTTTTCTCAGCCGTGTTACTGATAATAACATTATTATTATTATTATTATTATTATTATTATTATTATTATTACTATCATCAAATGTTGATTTGATATAAAATCATGCAATTAAAATGTTGATTCAACATACAAATAGTTTCTATTGCTTCTTTAGATCCAATTATTTTTAATACCAGTAGACTACTAAATTTCACATTTACGAGATCAAAATTTTAATAATCATCTGTAGCTTGAAATTATGTTGCAACTGACTTGGCTGAATTAGGAAACATTCCAAGCAGATCAACATCGTTAAGTTCGGATAGATTTCTGCCAAGTGGTTTCTCGTAGTGTTACATCTTAGGCCTATATTCCCGACATCAACATCCTAACGCCATCTTTTGTTAAATATTTTACGTGTTCCTATGAAAAATGTATAAGCAGTCGCATTCTATTGCACAACACAAATTTTAAATGTATTTTTCTTCCCTCTACATGAAGTTATAAAAACTTCAACTTGTATAGAAGTAAATAAGAACCCTCTGAGTAATGGTAAATATTTAGCGTTATTATTATTATTATTATAATTATTATTATTATTATTATTATCCGTATAGGCCAGTTTCTATCTGATGCGTTTCCAATTCACTGCGGGCTAAAGCAAGGAGATGCACTATCACCTTTACTTTTTAACTTCGCTCTAGAATATGTAATTAGGAAAGTTCAGGATAACAGACAGGGTTTGGAATTGAACGGGTTACATCAGCTTCTTGTATATGCGGATGACGTGAATATGTTAGGAGAAAATCCACAAACAATAAGGAAAACACGGAAATTTTACTTGAAGCAAGTAAAGCGATAGGTTTGGAAGTAAATCCCGAAAAGGCAAAGTATATGATTATGTCTCATGACCAGAATATTCTACGAAATGGAAATATAAAAATTGGATACTTATCCTTCGAAGAAGTGGAAAAATTCAAATATCTTGGAGCAATAGTAACAAATATAAATGATACTCGGAAGGAAATTAAACGCAGAATAAATATGGGAAATGCGTGTTATTATTCGGTTGAGAGTTTTTGTCATTTAGTCTGCTGTCAAAAAATCTGAAAGTTAGAATTTATAAAACAGTTATATTACTGGTTGTTCTGTATGGTTGTGAAGCTTGGATTCTTACTATGAGAGAGGAAGAGAGATTAAGGGTGTTTGAGAATAAGGTTCTTAGGAAAATATTTGGAGCTAAGAGGGATGAAGTTACAGGAGAATGGAGAAAGTTACACAACGCAGAACTTCACACATTGTATTCTTCACCTGACATAATTAGGAACATTAAATCCAGACGTTTGAGATGGGCAGGGCATGTAGCACGGATGGGCGAATCCAGAAATTCCTAGAGTCTTAGTTGGGAGGCCGGAGGGAAAAAGACTTTTGGGGGGGCCGAGACGTAGATAGGAGGATAATATGAAAATGGATTTGAGGGAGATGGGATATGATGATGGAGACTGGATTGGTCTTGCACAGGGTAGGGATCGATAGCGGGCTTATGTGAGGGCGGCAATGAACCTTCGGGTTCCTTAAAAGTCATTTGTAAGTAAGTAAATAAGTAAGCATTATTATTATTATTATTATTATTATTATTATTATTATTATTATTATTATTATTATTATTGCGGATTCTTTGAAATTTGAAGCTGCTTGGAACTAAGGAATTCTTGAAGAGAGAGAACGCGTATGGCGTCATGATTTTGACTTACAATGTTTTAAATCTTTATATTGGATAACCTTCTACCGCCCTTCTTAACAGCAGCAGGAAAATACAGCTCTTTTTGCCAAGTTGGCGAACGGCAAAAGGAAGTAATACTTTTAAGGCGGATAGCCCGCCTTCTGTTGTGAGTTCAGCCTCCGGTTTCTTCGCTAGGGTGTTCGTCTACCCTTGAGTTTTTTTATTCATAATTCCAACTTGGCAAAAACACAGTAACATTTTATGAGAATGGGTAAGATTTCAAGTTCCCAATAGCCGCAACATCTTATATGAAAAATATTGCAAGAAACCAAGTCATTGTAGAGTATACGACAATTTTGTGACAATAACAATTTATTATTAAAATATTTTAAGTTTTTCTGTCCCTCTGTACTAATTTAAATTCAAGCGGAAGATGGCAATGTTCAAAATCAAAGAGCATGATGTAACTGTAACAAGCATAAAGAAGTAAAAGGTACGCTCTTACCACGACACCAATTAAAAATTAAATCCGTGGAGCGGCCGTCTATGAAGGGCTAAAGTCAACATGCCCGCTGTTGGCCTCATGTCCACATTCCTCAGCAGAAGTGAACGATTATCCAACCGAAATAGAATTATCGTGTGGTTAATATGTTAATTATCGTATAATTATGATTATACTCATCCCAGTCAATATAGTTGGTTATCGAAACCAGATTTCACAATCTCTCGCAGATCCCCAAATTCATCACGATGCTGGGTTGGCCCCGGTTCCATACACTGGCAGAAATTTCATGAGAAAATTCCTATAGACTGAAACAACCGCGCATTCCGTATTAAGTGTAAAAAATAACAAATTTTCACGCCTTGCTGAAGCGACAACCAGCGGAACAAGACTACCAATGAAGTTGCCGATGGTCAAGGCGCACAGTAATATGAACTTTAATAGGTATCATGATGTTTAGGGATGGTGAATTAATAGCCTACTGAGTGTTCATTTCAAAGTGTGTCATGACGTCACTGTTGTGAGTCAGCGATTTGAAGAGAGTTTCAGCTTTTATGTCAGAGAAGTTGCCTATTAATCAAGGCGTTCAATCTGAACTTGAGAACATGTAGGGTATAACTTGAACGTCGTAGCAACAGATGGCGGTCTGTACGGTCTGTGTGCTACCATAACCTCTTTCGAACTGTGTTTTGCACGGCCAAGTCGTACGCGGGAAATTTGTTATCATCGGTTGCATACGGCAGCATTCCACAACACAAATCAAAAGCTCCGTGTCCATGTTGACAGTCGAAGTTAATATCAACAAGTAAGAAATCGTCTTAACTCCCTCGCCATATCCCGACAGTAAGAATAAAACTCACCTCAGTGCGTGTTTCCAAACAGTTCACATTCCTGCCACTACTGGAGTTACCGTACGTATCGGTAAGTACTCTTCAGAATGAACGCCGTACATGCTAGGCAACTTCTCCGGCACATAGGTAATACGCCTCTGCGGAAGTGTAGCAAGATTGAATTGTCTAGGCTCATGGCTAGCCACATGACATCGTTCAGCGGGCCATGACACACTTTGAACTGAACACGCAGTAGTATCGCTGCAAACGTTCAGATGTCACTGAAGGACGCAGACAGTACTATCGGACGCTTTTCGAAGATGTACATAGGTCAGAAGCACTACAAGATTCTGAATGTGATGAATTCGAGCTGGAATACTGATTGATGATATAAAATATTCCTTCGTAAAATGATCAAATAATTGTGAAGGAAACGTTTTGGAAGCAATACTGTAACAATACTCATGAAGTGATGCCATTGTTTTGGATTTATTTTGATTTTGAGAAGTCACATTCTCCCCCCGCCCACTACCTGAAAGTACTGGGATATACAAGAAAGTACACAAGTTCTATTTTCTTATATAATGTATTTTATACTGTATTGTGAAAATAAAGGACAATTCTTAAATTATCACCATTCTATTGGAACACGAAATCCATGTTGTTTTCCTGGTGCAGTTGTGGTTCGAAAAAGGTTTTCAACGCGTCCAGGTATTGTCCCGATCGAACTGTTTCCTCTGCGAAGATAAACGGCCCATACGGATTAAAGCGACTTACCGTGCATCAGACATTAAGTTTAGGACTATCCCGTTCCAGTTCATATGAGAGATGCGGATATTCACGTTCCCATATGATTGCGTTATGGGAATTCACTCGTTCACTGACATAGTAGACACATTTCACTCGTTGTTGTGCAGTAAACAGAATTTTGTTTATTCGATCATTGCTCCTAACTTCTTTTCTTTCTCATGCGGTAACAATGATGATACAAATAATTGTAAACTGTATAGTCATTTTATTTTATGTTTTATCAAACGGATCAGACTGTATATTTGGACGGTGTAAGTAACCCCATAAAAATAACAAAATAATCGACAAAATAAAATATTTCAATTAACTGCACTGTAATATTTTGTCCCTAGAACACTCAAGCGAATTAAATAATAGGATTTTAGGATTGTGGGACAGTGAAACCAAATTAAAATAAAATGTGACAAAAAATGTATTTGACATTTTTATAAAACATTAGTAGTTTCAGTATCGCGCTATATTTCGAGCCCTGAATATTAATGATACAGAGTCAAAGTAATGTACGTGCTACAGACGTCAAATTTCTGTAATGAGTTGGAGGAGGAAGATAGAAATACAAATATGGGACTCACACAGGACATCCTAATATGTAATTACAGCAAAATGTAGGATGGACACGCACTAAGAAAAGCTAGAAAATCAATTAAGTAGAATTAACGAAGGAAGGCAGATATAAGAAATTTTACGGCATAGGAAGACGTGATGGGTATACACAGACCTTGGAAGAGATTGTGCTCAAATCGGAAAACGATAAAATACTTAAACTATGAGAGTAGAAGAGGATTATTACTATCATTAACTTGAAGTTCTCGTCTTTCGAACGGATTTACGGTCATTCGTCGGCGGAAGGGCGAGCCACAGCGGGAAATTTCAGAAAAAAATTCGGAATAAATTGTAGGCACTGACGACAAATGTTTTAACTTTCGCATAATAGAGAGTATTGTGAAATTAAAAAGAAATATATAATCCATGTTGAATCTTTCGTACACTACTTTTAACACTTGAATATAAATAATTGATTAAATGGCGATCTTACTCGTGTTAATTATGTAAGCATGTGCGGCTTACAGCTGTTTCGGTGCTTCTTCACACCATCCTCAGAGCCTACTAGATCTCGGCGTCATCTCGAACTTCGCTGCCTGTTATGTGGGTGCGTTCGACTGTTGAAAAGTGTTGAAATGTGGTGTCAAATAGTGTGTGTGTTCTGAAATTGATCTGTGTGTTGAGAATTTAATCAGGGTGTGTTTTAGTGTGTCTGTATATTTCATATTGTTCTAGTGTATTGAGTTTTTGGTTTTTGGGTTGTATGTGTAGGATTTTCATGTCTGTATTTATGTTATTGTATGTGTGGTTATCATTAGTTGTGTGTTCGGCATATGTAGATGTATTGTGTCCTCTGGTTATTTCTTTAATGTGTTCTTTGTATCGAGTTTGGAATGATCTGCCTGTCTGTATAATGTAGAAATTGTCGCAACTATTACATGTGAGTTTGTACACGACTGTGTGGTTGTATTTATTTGTTTGTGTTGTTTGTGTGTTGAGATGTCTTTCTAGTGTTTTTTTCTGTTCTGTATGCTATGTTGTATTTCTGTTTTGTGAATGAGGATGCGATCTTGTGTGTGTTTTTGTTTCCGTATGTTAGTGTGATGTATTTCTTGTGTTCTTGTGTTTGTGTTGTGTTTTGTGTGTTTTTGTGTTTGTTGAGTTTTTGGTTATGTCTTCCTTATGATGTTATCTATTATGTTTGGGTTGTAACCATTTTCTTGTGCTACGTATTTGATTGTGTTCACTTCTTCTTTGTAGTGTTGTTGGCTCATGGGTATGTTGAGTAATCTGTGTACCATTGTCCTGAACGCAGCATGTTTGTGTTGTGTGGGATGATTAGATGTGTTGTGTATGTGTGTGGTGGTGGTGGTTGGTTTTTTTTTTGTATATTTTGAAGGTGTGTTTGTTGTCAACTTTTGTTATGGTGATGTCTAGGACATTTATGGAGTTATTATTTTCGAGTTCCAGTATGTATTGGACTTTTGGGTGTATTTTGTTTACGTATTGGTGTAGTTTGTGTATTTGTCGTTTGTTTCCTTTGTATAGTATGAGTATGTCGTCTACGTATCTGTGCCAGTATATTACGCTGTCTGCATATTTGTTGTGTTCATTGTTGAGTATGTATGTTTGTTCTATGCTGTGTAAAAATATCTCTGCTAGTATGCTAGATATGGGTGATCCCATTGGCAATCCTTCTGTTTGGGTGTAGTATATGTTGTTGTGTGTGAAATGATTTTGCTTTGTTATGATATCTGTGATTTGGATGATTTCTTCGATGTATTAGTACATTATGCAACGAGCCTATAATGACAGTAATTAAGAAAGCGAGTATGGATGTTTATGAAACTCGCTTGCGCTCGTTTCATAATTTTCATACGAGCTTCTTAATTACCATTATAGGCGAGTTTCATACGACTTTTTATGCTCGACCATATTTCTAACTTGAAATTACCGGTATTCAGATGTATACATTTTATTTGTATCTGACAAGATCGGAAGTGACCTTGTTCTAGGTCGTGAATTGTGAGATGTGCGCAGACGCGAAAGTATTGATTTTTTCCGAGGAACAATAATATCATTGACCTTGATGTATAATCCCGTTAAACTTGATAATATTATAATATTATAACCTTGATTATTGAATTTGGCATTGAAAAACGAGATGACAAATTGAATTTATTTGAATATTATTTACAATTAACGCTAATTATTATAGTAACAGAACATAACCTTCTGCGACAGTATTGGATTTCAGCCTCCGTGACTTTTCGCTAATTCTTTTTCGATTGCATATCCGAGAATAATCGATACTTGCGGTTTTATAACAGTACAAGGCTGACTTCTCATTGGCTGAACACATGTAAGCTGAGTTATCATTGACTGAAGACCTGTACTTTAATGAGTAGGTGTACTTTCATGACATGCATTAAAGGACTGCTATCAGGTGTACAATTACTACATTTCGGCATGGTCGAGCATAAAAGTATTTTACAGAACTTAACGAAATTATATGCTGTGTTTACTCTTCTTTATATTTGTTCTCTGCAACTACCTTTCATCTAATCACAAATTCCCATCGGCTTCAATTTTATTTGTGTACATTCAGTCACGTCATTTCCCCACACACGTCGCGTCGAATTGTGGGCTTCCCTGCACTTTTACTTTCCCATTATAAGAAATATAGGGAAAGTATTGTGGAACTTTAAAAAAAGTCTATTTCAAAGTTGCTCTCCCCACTTCTCTGCTTCACGCACGGCTAGAGGCAACAGGCCGTGGAAGAAGCAGCAGCAGACTCCGTCTCTTCAGGTGTTGCCACGTCAGCGTGAGTTGCAGAATGCGCTGCAAAGGCTTCCAAACGAGACTGCCCGGTGTGGCTGCTGCATGACAATTTATGTTACAGGCAACAACGCGTGAAGTAAATGATGTCGAGCGTAATACCATTCTTTGGCCATTAGCAAAGCAAAGAACAAAGAATTCATAAGCATACTAAAAGAATCCCGTTCACCCACTACTCTTCTCGCTAGGTTTAGTACAGTTCAGAGTCTAGAAAATGTAGGTTAGTAGCTAGTAAAACGACTCCAGGACGCTGGGTATTTACAGGACTGCTTTAAGAGATTTTAACGTAAAAAATATGTGAAACCTTTCTATTTTTAATGCTATTAAAGATAAGTAACGGACAGAATAAGAAATGGAGCTGTGTTGGAAAGACTAGGTGAAAAAAGAATGATGCTGAAACTGATCAAAAAGAGGAAAAGTAATTGGCTGGGTCACTGGCTGAGAAGAAACCGCCTACTAAGGAATGCACTGGAAGGAATGGTGAACGGGAGAAAAGTTCGGGGAGAAGAAGATATCAGATGATAGACGACATTAAGATATATGGAAATATAAAAATTGGAGATTTATCCTTCGAAAAGATGGACAAATTCAAATATCTTGGAGCAAAAATAACAGATATAAATGACATTCATGAGCAAATTAAACTCAGAATAAAAATATGGGAAATGCTTGTTATTATTCGCTTGAGAAGGTATTGTCATCTAGTCTGCTGTAAAAAAATCTGAAAGTTAGAATTTATAAAACAGTAATATTACCAGTTGTTCTGTATGGTTGTGAAACTTGGATTCTCACTTTGAGATAGGAACAGAAATTAAGGGTGTTTGAGAATAAGGTTCTTAGGAAAACATTTAGGGCAAAGAGGGATGAAGTTACAGGAGAATGGAGAAATTTACACAACGCAGTCCTGCACGTATTGTATTCTTCACCTGACATAATTAGGAACATTAAATCCCTACGTTTCAGATGGGAAGGGAATGTATCACGTATGGGCGAATCCAGAAATGCATATATAGTGTTAGTTGGGAGGCGGGAGGGAAAAAGACCTTTGGGGAGGCTGAGGCGTAGATGGGAGGATAATATTAAAATGGATTTGAGAGAGGTGGGATAAGATGATAGAGACTGGATTAATCTTGCGCAGGATAGTGGCCGATGGCGGGTTTATGTGAGGGCGGCAATGAATCTGAGGGTTCCTTAAAAGCCATAAGTAAGTAATAGCCATAGATAAAAGAGTATCTAAGGAAACTGTACCTAAATTACATAATGTAAAAAAATAATAAGAATGCTACTCCTGAAAAAGTGTGTAAAAATTATGGCCTGTGTTATGCATTAAATTATTTTGAAATTATTTGATACTGTGGCAAAGTTTCATTTGAGGTGGAAGGTACAACTTTCAATAGTATCATTTTACTATATATATTTAAACATTTATTTCTCTCACAATCTATAAGTCCTCTGGAAACAAAATTGGCATGCATAATATACACTATTTATACATAATTATGCAATTTTAATTTTTCCGAAAACCTAATAGTTACTATTCAAAAAATGTTGAAAACTTGTGGAATATATATATATATATATATATATATATATATTTTTTTTCAGCTGGGCAACGTTTACATGTTAACAGTATTTAAAAATCTTTAATTAAACTTTGCATGTATAGTTCTCTCATGACCATACAGTAAAATCATAAAGTAGAGTTTAATTTTTAAATAATGTCAATCAAATTATTAATTATCATTATTATTATTATTATTATTTTTTTTTTTTTTAAATTGAACAGGATATGAAAGAAAACATTTTTTGAACTCTCCCAGTCTAAATAACTAATTGTTTAAATTGAATTCATTTTAAACAAAAAAACATGTCAAATTAGATATTAGGGGGAAGTCTGAAACCAGGCTTAATTACATTTTAGATTTCACCCCCACCCCCAGCCACTCCCACTTTGAAATTTCAAATGGCACTCCTCTACTTTTATACTTAAAAGTGAAAGAGTGTTCAATTGTTTATACACCTTATTCATTTGTTTTTGCATCTTTTGTTTTCTATCGTCGCCAGGCAACCTAGATTGTTGTTATTGTTGATTAAAGCTGAAGAGAATAAAGCTACAAAACTTATTGAGCTTTTCATATAATAGTTATGTTTGTGTATTAAATTATTTTAAAATGATGTATACCCTTCAAGAGAGAACATAAATCATCCCTATTGATTAAATTTACGAAATTACACAAAATATGCTGTGTTTTCATCCTACAATCAACTAATAATTAATAACAAAAATACAGGTTGCCAGGCGACGACAGAAAATAATAAAATAAAATAAATGAATGAAGCCACCGGCATGGCTCAGTCGGTTAAGGCGCTTGCCTGCCAATCTGAAGTTGCGCTCGGGCACGGGTTCGATCCCCGCTTGGGCTGATTATCTGGTTGGGGTTTTTCCGAGGTTTTCCCCAACCATAAGGTGAATGCCAGGTAATCTATGGCGAATCCTCGGTCTCATCTCGCTATCACCAATCTCATCGACGCTAAATAACCTCGTAGTTGATACAGCGTCGTTATATAACCAACTAAAAAAATAATAAATGAAGGAAGTTTATAAACAATTGAATGCTCTTTCATGTTTAAGTATAAAAATATAGGGTTGCCATTTGAAATTTCGAATGCAATTAAGCCTGGTTTCAGACTTCCCCCTCAATTGACGTGTTTTTTGTTTAAAATGAAATCAATTTAAATAGTTGTTTAGACTGGGACGTTTTGAAATGAAAGCCCTGTATAGCTCAAAGCAAGATATTTGACAACCAAAACAATTACAACTTCAGATCTGTTTTGAAATTTTATTATTTAATACTATTTTCGATCTAATAACGTCTTCTCTTTTTCTTTCAGATGGTTATTTAACGACGCTGTATCAACTACGAGGTTATTTAGCGTCGATGAGATTGATGATAGCGAGATGGCATTTGGCGAGATGAGGCCGAGGATTCGCCATAGATTACCTGGCATTCAACTTACCGTTGGGGAAAACTTCGGAAAAAATTCAACTAGGTAATCAGCCCAAGCGGGGATCAAACCCGCGCCCGAGCGTAACTTCAGACCGGCAGGCAAGCGTCCTAACCGACTGAGCCACGCCAATGGCTACGTCTTCTCTAAAATACCACTTTTATATCATGAATATCTTAACTCATGCTAAACAAGGACAACTTAGTGTACTTTGCTTCACTTTTTTTTTTTTGTGTAATATACAATCGGATTTCTTGAATGCATGTACAAAGTCTTATGATATGCTCTCTCCCTTTCTTTATCCAGTAAGTCGCACATGAAACTGTATCGCGCATACGAGCTAAACCAACATGCAGCGCCACAACTTCTGGGTGGGCTCAACGACGGTATTGTTGTTGTAGTTCATGAGGAGCCGACATCTGTGCGCCTTGGAATAACAACATGTACTCCAACTTCTGCTACACGGGCCTGCAATGTGGCCCGTTGCGGCATATTGAGGATGTCTTTCTGATCTCAAGCCCAAGTTACACCGTCAACGGACTTTACTAATAACATCAGACGCCACCAGAATGCTCTGTCGTAGATGCGTGCCCAGCATATATGGAATTAATGCGGGAATTAAGAGCGTATCTCCATCTTACACAACAGAATTTACATAGAAATTGACAATACGTTACGCATTAAGATATTAGACACATTTCCATTATCTGAACTACGGCACGAAGGAAAATATAGTGGGCTGTGGAAATGATCTCGCTGTTGCTTAGGTAGACTATTATATAAACAAACAAAAAAAAAATTGAATATATTGTCAAGTCTAAATAGCGAAAATTTAACACTGTATGACTTCTAATACCTTTCGAATTTAGAAACTGAAATATCATTTTGAATGGGAAAATGAAGGGTTCAGAACAATAATGGGCCAAGCGACATTTACTAAAACCGTAGAAAACAAGGGTTAAAATGAAGTTATTACATAATTCAATTTATTCATTCATTCATTTATTTTATTCCATAGATCTTACATAAGCAATGAAGCTTTAAGATGTGGAACAAGAAAAAATTTTTACAATTTTACAATTACAATTTTACAAATTTTTATAGTTTTACAATTTAGTAATTTTCTACAATTTTTACAATTTTGTTCAATTTTTTTGCAATATTTTGGCGAGATTTAGTGAGATGAGGTGAGGTCCGAGGATTCGCCAAAATATTGCCCGGCATTTGACTTTTGATTGGGGAAAACCTCGGAAAACCCCAACCAGGTAATCAAATCAAAGGGGTTGATGCCGAGGACTCGCCATAGACCACCCGGCTTCAGTCCCAAGTAATATAAAGTATACACATTCAATCTAAATGATATGTCAATCTTAATTAAACTATGGTATTCACTTAACTTTAACCTTTGCTTTCTCCGTTTTTTAATAAATGGTGCTTGGCCCACTATAGCTCTGAACCCTTCAAATGAAATATATAATATTTTAAATAGTAGGCGTAATATGTAATAAAAGTATTTTATGCAGTAGACAGGCCCTTCCCTTCTGTATGTGTTATTACTTCCACTCTAAGAGAGTAGCTCATAGATTTCGCTAGTGCCGAGAAGAGTACACCAATTATTTCGTTACAACTATCCAGAGTACACCAGTGGCGGTGGGTATACATTGCACTCGTAATAAATTATTATTATTATTATTATTATTATTATTATTATTATTACTGACTTACAAATGTGCAAGATTAATCCAGTTTCTATCATCATATCCCACCTCTCTAAAATTCATTTTAATATTATCCTCCCATCTACGTCTCGGCCTCCCCAAAGGTCTTTTTCCCTCCGGCCTCCCAACTAACACTCTATTTGCATTTCTGGATTCGTCCATACATGATACATGCCCTGCCCATCTCAACGCCTGGATTTAATGTTCCTAATTATGTCAGGTGAAGAATACAATGCGTGCAGTTCTGCGTTATGCAACTTCCTCTATTCTCCTGTAACTTCATCGCTCTTAACCCCAAAGATTTTCCTAAGAACTTTATTCTCAAAAACTCAATCTCTGTTTCTCTCTCAAAGTGAGAGTCAAAGTTTCACAGCCATACAGAACAACCGGTAATATAACTGTTTTATAAATTCTAACTTTCAGAATTTTTGAGAGCAGACTAGATGACAAAAGCTTCTCGACCGAATAATAACAGGCATTTCCCGTATTTATTCTGCGTTTAATTTCCTCCCGAGTGTCATTTATATTTGTTACTGTTGCTCCAAGATATTTGAATTTTTCCACCTCCTCGAAGGATAAATCTCCAATTTTTATATTTCCATTTCGTACAATATTCTGTCACGAGACATAATCATAAACTTTGTCTTTTCGGGATTTACTTCCAAACCTATCAGTCCCAGTCCGAGGTTTAAATTATTATTAAAGTAAATAACTAAATAAATACATAAGTAAATAAGTGAGCGAGTGAGTGAATGAGTGAATGAATAAATGAATAAATGGATAAAATATATGGGGGCTTAGATTCTCGTCACAACAGACCACGTTGTAGCCTGCAGTTTTCTGCTTTCTTTAGACTCAAACGAATTTTACTAACTTGGAAGAACAGTGTATATCGATTATATTATGCAGAGATTAAGAGGAATGAAGAAAATAGGAAATATTTGAAAATGCTGGGTTTGCAATGAAAGGTCTTCCATTTAGCAGAACACTATGTATACATGTATTATTATTATTATTATTATTATTATTATTATTTATATGCTAACAAACGTCCCCTAAAATAAAGGTTGCCCTGAAGGACAAAGTACACCAAACATACCAGTATTAGTAAATGCGTACAATTTTATGAAAATGTTTTCGTGAGAAATATAACTATTATTATTATTATTATTATTATTATTATTATTATTATTGTGTTATTAATTTACTTAATATACGTGAATTGTCAGAAAAGAGGATTGAAGATTGAACTCTTTGCAGAAATTAATATTTTTTTTTTTTGTAATCGTGTCTCTAGCACCCACTAATAACCCAACAATTTCAATAGTTTGTAACTTATACATATGTAAATAATAAGGAACAGTTAGACCATAAATTTGTTTCTTCTCATGGTTGACATCTTCCGGTTGAGTTGTAGCCTTTTAAATTTCAAGCGGATAATAGGATCTATTACATAGCCTGTTGTATTGTTATTGTTATTGTTATTGTTGTTATTATTATTATTATTATTATTATTATTATTATTATTATTATTATTATTATTATTATTATATGCATTGCGTCTTCCGCTAGTTTGCATAACGGACAATTATCTTTCTCTACTTTTCCTCTCTTATTCTAGAGTCTCCAATACCTAATCTCCACCATGCCATTCCTGTTCTCTCTTCTCTTCAATTTAGTGTAATATGTTCTTCCTCTTCCCAAAACGTTTTAACCTCCGTATAGTATTTTAGTGTTCCTAGGTGCTTAATATTACGAAAAATGTCTTTTCTCGAAATTTCGTTTGTCCTTTTGCTATTCTTCCAATAGCGTTCGTGTTTATAGTCTCTAATTGTCTCCACAGCTAATTTAGACCTAATCTGTTTATTATTTTGTTTAATTAGCCTTTATAGTAGCTGAGGTTTAAAAATGAATTTCACTAAATTTCTGCAGGCCAATGGTGTACTTGCGCCCTTAAGTCATCGTTGAAATGTCCTTAGCCAGAGTGACTACAAATGCCGAAGACATTCTCAAGATTCCAGTCCTTAGTGGCGTATAAGTTGTCATGTAGATTTCTATTTACCTCGAAAATATGGATCGTGAGACCAAACTTCAACCTCGAAGTTCGTTAGCATCGCAATGTTTCCTTTTATACCGAACGTGAAAGTAGAAAATGTGTGTCTCAGTAGGCAGTATCGATTGCTGCTTTAAAAGGTATCTCTAGTAGCATTAAAAATAAATACTGTGGTTTGTATATTCGATAAGAAAGAAAATAAACCTGGACGGATCAGAGCCCCTCGAGGTGTTAGTTGCAGGGGAGATAAAAGGTGAAAAAAAGACAAAACATGGAGACTGAATCCAAGCGCGAGCTTTTCCCCTCGACCTGGCTCTTGCGTGCTCTAGCGACCGCAGTTAGCAGGCTGTGGTACAGGAACAACACTTCCAACATTGCCCTTCCGCAATATCGGCACTTACCCTGTGGTTGCTTCTGGGCTGCAACGAGTATAGATGGGCGTTCTGAGTCCGATAGCTTAGAAATGGGACCGGCGTAAAGTCGTTCAGAAAGAGGATGAGGTGGAAGCTAAGCTATTCATGAGGGAGTAACTCGATTTGTGTTGGGTTTCCATCGCAACGCAGTAATTTGAAAGTTCTTATCGAGGCGAAACTGTTTACTCTGTTCTCCTTTTCACAGAAATGTCTATAAGTGAAACTTTACTGATGTTCGGCATGATATATTTTACAAAGGGCTTCTCAGCTCGCATTAGCCAGCTTTCAAGTTCGCAATGGAACTGAACACAGAGATTTTTCCCACCATATGCTTCGTAATGTTACAACCACTTCCCCGTGGCACAATTGCGTATCTCCTTCCAAGTCTGCAATATTGACCTTTTCCTTTACGAGACTTTTTTAACACTGCAGCGTTTCTATGCCGCCGGTATAGAGGTAATGAGAATATATCAGGATCTGAGGCAGGGATCTAGAGTGAGTACAAGTAATAGACAAATAACATAGAAGTACCTTCAAGTCAGTGTATATTTTCGAGAGACTATTGAAATCTATAAGCGAATGTTGGAGCCAATGGTGGGAAAAGCCGGAACTACTTCTTATTTGCAAATCAAGCTTTCAAGTATAACTCCCTGTAAAGTTGATTTGAATAATTTCGAAGGAAAAATTGTTCCGGAGCCGGGTACCGAACCCGGGACCTTTGGTTAAACGTACCAACGCTCTACCAACTGAGCTACCCGGGAACTAACAGAAAACCACAATTTAAGTCGCACAGAGTTAGTGTGCACTCAATGTTGGTTGCTTGACGGTTGTCAGCCCACTTTGAGGTCTGTGGATACAGAGGGAAAAATTGGATCGGTGTCGGGTAGAGTTCCCGGGTAGCTCAGTTGGTAGAGCGTTGGTACGTTTAACCAAAGGTCCCGGGTTCGATAGCCGGCCCCGGAACAATTTTTCCTTAGAAAATACTTCTTATTTTACAAAGTCCGATCAGTATTACTGGTATCCATTAAACCAACAACATTATTATTATTATTATTATTATTATTATTATTAATGAATGGATTATAATACTGGGTGTTCATTTCAAAATGTGCCATGACGTCACTGTTGATGAGTCAGCGATTTGAAGCGAGTTTCAGCTTTTATGTCAGAGAAGTTGCCTATTAATCAAGGCGTTCAATCTGAACAGTATAACTTGAACGTCGTAGCAACAGATGGCGGTCTGTACAGTCTATGTGCTACCATAACCTCTTTCGAACTGTGTTTTGCGCGGCCAAATCATACGCAGGGTATTTGTTATCATCGGTTGCATACGGCAACATTTCACAACACAAATCAAATGTTCTGTGTCCATGTTGACAGTCGAAATTAATGTCAACAAATACGTAAGTAATCATCTTAACCCTCTCCCCATATCTCGACAGTAAGAAAAAAACTCACCTCAGTACATATTTCGAAACATTTCACATTCCTGTCACTACCGGCGTTACCGTACGTATCGGTAAGTACTCTTCAGAATGAACGCCGTACTTTCTAGGCAACTTCTCTGGCACATAGGTAATACACTTCTGCGGAAGTGTAGGAAGATTGAATTCTCTAGGCTCATAGACTAGCCACATGACGGCATACAGCGAGCCATGACACACTTTGAACTGAACACTCAGTAGTTGCTGTTTAATTCGGCGATACGCGCGTTAAAATCCCCAAAAATTAGGTACTTTATGTTTCTTTCATTTTCTGATAATAATTCCATGTCTTGATTTAACTTTAAGAAAATCTCATTATTATGATGTTTAGAATTTTGTCCACTCCTATCAAAATTTTTATATCGTTTTTACAAATGTATATCTCTAACCATATCACATTTTTTATATTTGATTTTTTTATCGAAATCGCAGTTTTCAATTCCTCCTTAATTATTACTATTATTCCCCCTTGCTCCCTAACAAATTTGTAACTTCTACATCCTTCGAATAACCAGCATATGTAACCATTTATCTTTAACTCAAACTTTTTGGAAAGCCACGTTTCAACTAGCAATATAATATCGTTATACCCTTATTATTATTATTATTATTATTATTATTATTATTATTATTATTATTATTTTCCACATTACCTCCCAAAAGATGAGCGTAATTATTTATCGGTTTACAGAAAAGTTAAGCATAATATGTATAGTACCACATATTGTCGGCTAAGAATGAAAATCTCGTATCTCACGAAAACTAAACTTTACAGGAGGAATAAAAACTGTCTGTAGACTTCATTTTTATATATATTTTTTAAACATAAGCGACCAAATTTAACTTTTCAATCAGAAATAGAAACAGCTGTTTTTTACACGTGTTACGTATGAATTAGGAGATTATCTTCACATTAAGCCAAAAAAAAAGAAAAAAAAAATGAAGTACGAGGTTTACATTCCTAGTTGAAGATACGTTTTTTTTTTCGCTCTTTGTGTTACTAGGTTATTCAACGACGCTGTATCAAATACCAGCTTCTTTAACGTCGATGGGAATGGTGATAACGAGATGGTATTTGGCAAGATGAGGCCGAGGATTCGCCATAGATTACCTGACATTAGCCTTACGGTTGATGAAAACCTAAGAAAAAACCCAATCCTGCAACTAGCCCAGGTGGGGATCGAACCCACTCCCAAGCGTTGCTACGGATCGACAGGCAAACGCCTTGACCAACTGAGCTACGCCGGTGGCTGTTTTTGATTTAAACATATGCATATAAATATAGTTGAACATTAAACTGAAAACCATTAACAACACATTCTCTCTACTACCCGATCTGTTCAAAATAACGGCCTGTGTTTATTACATTCAAACGTAACAAGACTGCCAACATCTAATTAGTGACCAACTGAGAAAATGAGGCTAACGAGAGTGCTTTGTCTCCGACTGAAATTGTAAATCGGCTGCACAAAAATACAAATAATATTATCAATATCATCAATATGACAAATTGTGTAAATAATGGATATTAATAATATATATGTTTAAAACTGTCACATTGGCAACACTTATAACCTGTATCTTTCCATCAATGACGTCGGAACACAGATAGCACACTCCGATCACAAAGTCTCAAATAAAGGATCTTGTATAAGGATACATCTTGCATCATAAGAGTTAAGACCCCTGGTACGAATATACTAAGGTTTATCAGCTGTTGGAATACTTCTGAGGTTTTCCTTATTTGTGGGTTGAAGAGTCAGAATCATTTCACCAAATAATACCAAATAGTCCAACTGGTTGCTCGCATTATGAATAGTGTTGACCTCATAAGATAACAAGACGATCTCAGAAGAGCACACTTGATGTTGTGAACAGAGCAGAAAATTGCACTGAAATGTTGAAATGTGTTGATACCATGTAAATAAGCAATAAATGTAATCATGTCATTTGTCTTTCCTTCTTGTTACTTGTAATGTTTGTTATGCATAACATTCAAACAGCTGTATCTCTGAGAATTGGACACATGTTTACACGAGCTTTTTTACTCAGAATAGTCCATACAGTCACCCCCTAAATATTTATTACTTCTCTTGAATCACCCTGCATATGCCTTCTGAAAAATTCAATGAAGACTTTAAAACTAGTGGATCTCAATCATTAGGTTTATCAGTAGACAATCAACATTCGTTCCTTCGCAAAGATAATCAATGATTTAGCACGAGTGGAAACTTAAAATTGATGATGATGATGATGATGATGATGGTGGTGGTGGTGATGGTGATGTTGATAGAGGTGGGTCTGATTATTACAAATAATTTGTTACAGAAGTTATTTCACAGTATTTTTTCTCTATTATTTCATATAATGACTAAATGAAATAAAGCAAAATAGAGTATCTCGCCTGCCAAAAAGACACTTACGTGACTTCTTGTGCTCCTAGGAAAAAGTATAGAAAAGTAATGCGTGGCAACAGTTGTACTTATCTGAAATGTTGAGGCTAGGAAATCGAGTTACTCACCTGAAAGAAAAGAAAAAGTCAACATTAATAAACACTGCTATGCAAGTCACACGTACATTTTGAAAGCAATAACAGCATATAAAACAAGATCTCCATGGATATGACAGTGACAAAAATGTCTTCAACATGATCTCTTGCCGAGGATGAGTATTCTAGGAATCTAGGACACTCGGAAACAATGGAAATGTGATTACCAGACGTAATGGCAAGGTAAGAGTGGTCACAATTCATATTTGAATCGAGGATTGCAGAAACAGCATATGTCATGAAAACTAAATTTTTCAGTAGACACAAAAAACGGTATTACTGATGGTAGACCACATCATTGGTTATAGTACTGGCTTCTTCAGACAGAAGCCTAATAGATGTGTCGTTTTATACCAAATTTATTGAAATCTAATGAATTGTTAATGAAATAAATCAATATAATTAGCTTGACATGTGCTGTTTCTGCAAGGAATCAAAATTGTAGTATAATAATTTCAGTTCAACTAAAGTTTATTTGTCAAATTAGGGATATAATATATCCATAGGCCTACTGTGTACTTAATACACAAGTTCAGCATATAAATGAACTTATTTTTCCACAATAGCCCACTCAAGAATATTATTGTAAAATTCTTGATATTCATGTGGTATGTAACGCATTAGTTTGCGTATATCGTCAAGCTGTTCTCTTTGAATTGGCACGATTTTGTCTGGATATGCCAATGACGAAGGTAAATTTAGTATTCTCCTTGTACTTACAAGCAAACATTTAATGGGGGCAGATAAAAAAAAATAATCTTTTCTCTTACGTAATTTTAAAAATGTCAAAAGAAGTGCTTACACAAATTTGGCCACTCGAGCGCAATTGCGAAAGACGTAAAAATAATTTTCCTGAGGCCGCTTTACAGAAAGAGAACAAAATTTCAAGGAAAGTTTTATTGGAACAGATATAGCAATTGTTGAGTTATTTTTCAACGTATTCACCACCAGAATTGAGACATTTGTCATTCAGTGGGATCAATTTTTGTACCCTTGTGTCGTAGATGTCTGTCGTCTGGAATCGGAGCCAATGTGTCGGCACATGTCTTTGACATGAGTTGTTTCTACGAGCTTTCAGGAGTTCACAGGTCTCCAAATGTGAGACCGCTATACTGATATATGTGGTTTCTGCATGGAATGATAGCCCTATATAAACAGTCCATGAAACTCGAATAAACTCATTTCGCCACAAATAGTGACGTGTGCTGATTCTGCAATCCCTGATTCATTTGTTGTTACCAGAAACCAACTTTTGTATATTGCCTTACTTACTTACTTACTTACTGGTTTTTTTAAGGAACCCGGAGGTTCATTGCCGCCCTCACATAAGCCCGCCATTGGTCCCTATGCTGAGCTAAATTAATCCAGTCTCTACCAACATATCCCACCTCCCTCAAATCCATTTTAATATTATCTTCCCATCTACGTCTCGGCCTCCCCAAACGTCTTTTGCCCTCCGGTCTTCCAACTAACACTCTATACGCATTTCTGGATTCGCCCATGCCTGCTACATGTTCTGCCCATCTCAAACGTCTCGATTTTATGTTCCTAATTATGTCAGGTGAAGAATATAATGCGTGCAGTTCTGCGTTGTGTAACTTTCTCCATTCTCCTGTAACTTCATCCCTCTTAGCCCCAAATATATTCCTATGAACCTTATTCTCAAACACCCTTAATTTCTGTTCCTCTCTCAAAGTGAGAGTCCAAGTTTCACAACCATACAGAACAACCGGTAATATAACTTCTTTCAGATTTTTTGACAGAAGACTAGATGACAAAAGCTTCTCAACCGAATAATAACAGACATTTCCCATATTTATTCTGCGTTTAATTTACTCCCGAGTGTCATTTATGTTTGTTACTGTTGCTCCAAGATATTTGAATTTTTCCACCTCTTCGAAGGATAAATCTCCAATTTTTATAGTTCAATTTCGTACTATATTCTGGTCACGAGACTTAATCATATACTTAGTCTTTTCGGGATTTACTTTCAGCCCAATCGCTTTACTTGCTTCAACTAGAATTTCCGCGTTTCCCCTAATCGTTTGTGGATTTTCTCCTAACATATTCACGTCATCCGCATAGACAAGAAGCTGATGTAACCCGTTCAATTCCAAACCCTGTCTGTTATCCTGAACTTTCCTAATGGCATATTCTAAAGCGAAGTTAAAAAGTAAAGGTGATAGTGCATCTCCAGGCTTTAACCCGCAGTGAATTGCAAAAGCATCAGATAGAAACTGGCCTATACGGACTCTGCTGTAAGTTTCACTAAGACACATTTTAATTAATCGAACTAGTTTCTTGGGAATAGCAAATTCAATAAGAATATTTTATAAAACTTCTCTCTTAATCGAGTCATACGCCTTTTTGAAATCTATGAATAACTGATGTACTGTACACTTATACTCCCATTTTTTCTCCAATATCTGTCGAATACAAAAAATCTGATCAATAGTCGATCTATTACGCCTAAAACCACACTGTATACTGCCACAGAATATAAATTGGGAAATCCACCAAAGGCTAGTAAAACATCTAGCTAACTACGAAAGTGCTATTAAATCAACATGTCATAAACATGGACTGAATCAAAGGCCTAGTGATATATCCTGTAATAAACTTTTGTCTTCAACGAAGGCAAGCTGGGACTGACCGACCCAAACATTCCTAATAAAAAAGCATAGGAGATGCATCGCAATAGAGATCCAATGTGGAGAACATAACTTACAGACAACAGAACAGCTCAGCTGGTAATTTATGTTAATGCCAAACTTCCATAAACTAAGGTTAAAGCTTCTAGGCTTAGAATCAAGCTGCCGAAAAGAACTCTGAATTACCGAGAGAAAGAGAGAATAGTCCTTGCACATTAGACGAAAATGGTGCTAGTAGAATAGTTTCTAATGATGATAATTAATTGATATTAGCCTATATCTGTTTTAATGAAAGTCGAGAACATTTTACAAAGAAAGAGAATTTTATAAATTTCCAAAAGTCTTCTACTGTAATATAATCACTAGGGAGCGGATGTTGACGACCTAAAAATCTGCTTAAAATGATCAATAAAAAGTGCTTAAAATAATGGAAAAATGACATGGCATTAAAAGAACGTGACATTTAAATAATATTCACCATACTTGCACAACTTCTTAAAAATTAGTCACCTTGTTTCAATGCTAGCACTGCAAATGTTGGAGAGAGAGGTAACTTCCTGGAATTTGACTAAAATAAAGAAAAAGAGCAAAATGAAAGAGTCAAGGGAATCCTATAGATTTTAATTAGAGTTTACAATGTGTTTCAATCAGGGCTGATCCATGTCAGTGACTTCATTCTCCGTCTCCTCCTCCTTCCGCTCTTCACTTTAGTTACCAGACCTTCCATATGGGGAGTGTAAATGACAAGACAAATTGTGGCGCAGCGTGCATTCTTACAATCTTTGTGTTAAAAATACTGTCTACTGTACAACATCCCTCCCGAATCATACTGGGGACATAATATCCTGTTGTCCAGGAAACGGTGAAAGTTTCCCTCCTTCCAAACATAAATTCTAAAGACACCATTGTACCAACAAAATGACAGTAACCTTCAAAGCCCTCATTTAAACTAAGCTGTTGTCAAGCATTTTATTGTATTACTTCTGTTGTGTGAAGTAAAGTCTTCAGTGAAATGAGGGATGGACTTTAGAGTTTGTTCCAAACTATGAAACTCAAACTTCACTGTTATTCACTTATTCAGTAGGTAATTACTAGTAGGGCCTATTACACATCTGTTTGCTTAGAAGATTTAACTAGCCTATATTTAAAGAAGGAAGTAAAATGCTTTCAAAATGATTTAAAAGCAGATGAAAATATTAAAAATGACCAAAAATCCCGAAAAAATGTAAAAATGACACATTAGTTCAAAAACGTCAAAAAATGCAATATAAGAAATTATTTTTTTGCGTTGATATTAACATAGAAAATTCCACACCTGTGGAGTAACGGTCAGCGCGTCTAGCCGAGAAACTAAGGGGCCGGGTTCGATTCCCGGTCGGGACAAGTTACCTGGTTGAGGTTTTTTCCGGGGTTTTCCCTCAACCCAATATGAGGAAATGCTGGGTAACTTTCGGTGTTGGACCCCGGACTCATTTCACCGGCATTATCACCTTCATCTCATTCAGACGCTAAATAACCTAAGCTGTTGATAAAGCGTCGTAAAATAACCTACCAAGTAAATTAATATAGAAAGGATTTATATATTAACAGGCATCGTCCTAATGTGAAAAAATAAGAAGATGACTTTCCATCAACATCAGCCTCCTAATAATTATATTAAATATTGCACTTTTTCCTTCTACATTCATTGAAATTTTACGTTTATCTCATAATAAATAATTCAAGGAGTAGTTATCAAATGTGTTTACCTCTTGAATATAATGTGATGTAGTCTTGTAAAACGTTCTTTATAAAATAAGAGACAAGAGTGCATGATAATATTGCTTTTTAATGGAATAAGACTTGTCTTTGTGTATGAAAGGAAATAGTAAGGGTTGCGAAAGATTGCAGCAAATACTTGGAAAGTTCAATAACAACCGTAGGCAGTCAATTAAAAGAGCATGAAATATCTGAACATGTATCTCTCATAATGTAATAAACAACTGCGACATTCTTAGAACCATACAGAATGCACCAGATAGGCTTATGCAGCTAAAATGTTTCATCTAGAGATCTACACGGGTAAAATGACGTAAAGAAGTTTTTGAAACAAAACAGTAGCTGTGTCTCGACAGAAACCTTTTAAAATTGATCAAGAACGCTTTCAGTATGTCCCAACATTTGTTCGTACCATCTATTTTAAACATATTACATTTTATTACACTACAATAAAATAATATTTTCATTCAATGAACTTTGCTTTGTTTGTGAGGTGATTTCATTCAGGTCTCATAGAACAACTTATGAAGTTACGCTTCAGATAATTACCTGATTGTTCTTGTTTTTTTTTCAAGTTTTCTTTAACTGTAAGTCGAATATCAGGAAATATCATATATCACAAAATATCTCACTATCACAGCTATTCAGGGTGTTTAAAAAATACGGGGCATAATTTCAGGCATGTATTTCCCACATGTAGACAATCAAAATAGTTCATTACAACATGTGTCCGGAAATGCTTTATTTCCGAGTTATGGCCTTCACAACATTGAAATTCACCGGAACGTTTTTCTTTCCGCAGGTCATTGCCGTCAAAGGAGACATTAAGAGGGCACTCTGACAGTTCATTCCGAGGCGAAGGTTACATTCAGTGTTGTGTAGGCGTTAGACTGTGCGACATGTATTCAAATCAAGAGCTGGCAGAGATACACTTCATGTACGGTAAGGCGGACGGCAATGCTGCGCTGGCTCGTCGTTTGTACCAGGAGAGGTACCCACAGCGACAATGTCCAGATCGGAAGACATTTGTACGTCTCCATTACCGTCTGTGCTAGTATGGAAAATTTGACTCTCCTGGTTTGGGAAGGGGAGGACCAAGATCTACAACTCCAGAAGTACAGGAGGAGATTCTGGAGGCTGTGAACATGACTTCTTCTATCAGCACACGAAGGGTAGCGTTGCAAGTCAATGTTCCTCATGCGACTGTCTGGAGACTGTTGAAAGAGTACGTATCAATTGTATCCTTATCATTTGCAACGTGTACAGGCCCTGTCACCAGCAGATTCCCCTGCACGAGTTAGGTTCTGTCAGTGGTTCTTGCAGCAGTGTAGTGTAAATCCGAACTTTCCTGCCTTAGTATTATTTACAGATGAAGCACAGTTCACACGAGATGGCAACGTTCCGGTGAATTTCAATGTTGTGAAGGCCATAACTCAGAAATGAAGCATTTCCGGACACATGTTGTAATGAACTATTTTGATTGTCTACATGTGGGAAATACATACCTGAAATTATGGCCCGTATTTTTGAAACACCTGTATAAACTAGCAGTTGATACAGTATCGTTAAATAACCAATGGAAAATGTGAATATTCAATTTATTTTGTAGGATTTAACGAACAACAAACAATGCAAACCGCTCTCTTTTAAGAAGAGTATTTTCCGTTTGTATTAAATACCTAAGAGCATAAGCGTTATCTTAAATAAAATATTATAGTCTTTGTGTTGTATACAAACAGCCTTGGAAGTGACAGAAAATTGTCGAAACAGAATTATAGTTACTTAGAGCTTGAACAAATAGACAGCCATTTTCAAACTATAGTCAGTTCTGACATTCGTGTATAATTTTAGAAAGAGAGGAAGACAGCCAATACGAAACACTCGTGCGGAAAGACGATATTTCACTGTTGTAAACATATTATTACATGGTTTAATCAATTGTGTAGCCTGGATATAAAAGAACGCAGCTGCTTTAAATAAGCATGTATACACACCGACAAATATATTTCAACGGTACATGGCGTACTGAATTATTTATTTTCATTCTGATGTCATTTTGCACGTTTGATAAAGGACACAGGACCACAAAGAATGTTACTCAGCATAGGATCTGACAAAGCAAATGTTATAAGCTTAGGTATTTAAAATTCTCTATAAGAAGTTTAAATGAAGCTACTCACTCTCGCCATCTTACGTATTAACCATCGATTTGTTCCTTCCATACAATCAGTTAAAGCTACATGCTATGACCAGTATTTTTGTAGGATGCGTTACTTTCACATACTAACGTTGTAACGGTATGAATGTGCATGTGTATCGCTTTATTGCAATCTGACAGAATGGTACATTTAGTTTTATCAGGTTTCCGATATGATCGATTGATGTCTATCGATTCTGCGAGCATGCGCGGTACTTGCTAGTGGTTCCACTTGAGGCAGAACGTCTGGCTGGTAGCCCTCACTCTCTCCAATGCGGACTTATAACAATTCCCTTGGTAGCTTATAAATGTTAGGAACAAATGTAAAGTAACTTGTATCTCGTGTCAGCATGAAAGCTGGTAATATTGGCAAGACAATCTTGCTTGATTCTGTCGACTGTCATTTAAAAAGATTACAACACTTAATGTTTCATATCTCTACCTTCCTATCAGATATGTAGTTCAGGTTGTAATTGAACATCGGAAACCACGTTCACCAACCATGAGTAATTTTGTTATACTTAAAATTTCCAATTTTGGTAATGTTACTTTTTGAATTAGTTGCATCTGTTGAAAGGAAGACTGTTATTAAATTGATATTGAATTGGAATGTAAATTTTGTTTGTACTGGTTTAATTTATGTCATCAAATACGTCATTATTTCATTTAGTTACGCTGAGTGTTTAATTAACTACTGGATTGAAGCTAACGAAACAGTAATTACCTTGTCCAGTATACTTCCAGTACTTATATCGTGAGAATAATCCGTGGCACGTTTCAACATTATTTTTTACTATAATCCTTTTGGTTGTACGAGATCTGTCCGGGAAGTATCCGCCCATTTTGAATAACACGAGAACCGGTAGCATGACATTCATGAAATTTCGCAGTTAGACAGAAAGGATCTTATTGCCTTAGACAATTTATGGTTATAATTCATATGTTTGTACGAGATCTGCCTGAAAATTGTAATAAATAAAATAATTTATTTCCTTCCGATTACAAAGATGAGTATAAAATTAGTACACCCGAAGGACCAAGTATCCTGGCATTTTCAAAATCTCCAGAACCTACTGCAAAGCACTGATGTAACTTAGCAGCCACACATGTGGGGGTCAAGCTGGCGCCAGCGTTTTTGGCGTGTGTCCTACATATATAGTGCCCAGTTCATGAGTATGTTGCTAGTGCAGCTGAGAATGGTACCACTTCCTATACACGTCACATCAGCCATTTGTCAAACACAGTTGTCAGACTGACTGCAGCAACTGTAAAACACTCGTACTTAACGTTCCCATTACTTTTTTCACACCCCAAAAACGGTGACGTGGACTGTATACCGCGCATGAGTAAAACTACTAGGTCGGCAGTGAAACAAGATTATATATTGTACGACCATTGTTTGCAATTTCACATTCGTCCAAAGATATTGCCATGTTTCAGAAGGTTTTCGGGGATGATTCAATGATTGAAGCCTAGATACAATTGTGATGCCGACATTAAAAAAAAAGTGCGGTATCCCTTTAAAGGGATCCACGTTCTAGTAGGCTTTCAACAAGTACAACACAAAAAATTCTTCAATGCGTGAGGACTACAATCAACGAAATTCGGTGATTGACAGTTCAAGACAGAGGTTTGCATCGGACGTTTTCGCTCGAGCGCCAAGTAGTTCATAGCATAATCCGATAGGTAGCGCACATGAATTATGGGTAAAATTGTCACGAGCGATAAATCCTCGAACGGTATAAGCCGAGCGTTATACATTTGTTCTTGTTACAGTGATAAACTGTGTAGTAACATCATAGATGTTTATCATTTCAAAACTTTGCAGTGTTTAACTAACCTCTCCATAGTACAACTACAAAACTTGCTTTAAAATGTAATATAAATGTTGTAGATACATGTTTTTTTTTTCAACACAGGAGTGATTTTGTTTTTGCCACATCTGATAGATGTTATTGGATGTAAATGTAATTATTATAAACGGAGAACACAATCACGATAATGCAAGAACCGTATAAAGTTTTCTAGTAATAATAATAATAATAATAATAATAATAATAATAATAATAATAATAATAATCTCTAATAATCAGTGTATCAATCTTTGCGTCTGTAACAGTTGTGCATCATGATTATTCGTTTTATTATATTTTCTGTGACGTTATCTCTGTACTATTATTATTATTATTAATCTACTGCTATTTCAATAGCCTAATATCTATATAAGGCCTTCTCTTCCACTCAACCAGGATCTGTATGTGATTTGATCCTCGTTGAGTGGAAGAGAAGGCCTGATGGCCTTAACTCTGAAAGGGAAAATAACACTATTATTATTATTATTATTATTATTATTATTATTAATATTTTGTAAAACGTTTCTACATTGTCGCAGTATGTAGGCGGAACACTATGTATAGACCTATCATATTATACATGTGGTAAATCAAATATTGAATAATTATTAATTAGCAATAATAACTGTATATTGAAGTTTTCCATACTATTTTATTTATAACTTTATGTTCCTGTTTTGGTACGTTCCATTGACTGTTCCATTAAACGTTTGTCATAAACGCAGAAAATAAAGCCTTATTTTTACCGTGTGACCAAAACATATGTGTGTCTTATCTGTCGCCTTCCATACAAGATAAGACATGTCGGTGATATGACCTATTTATTACGAGCGTATCATGACCGATCGTATCTCACTCGAGGGTGCGGCACTCGACCGAGTTCAAGCGAGCGATTTAACTCCAATACAGCACTCTGGTTCAAGAATTAGCAGATATGGCGATTCAACGGAATATAAATTCAGAGCCCTTGAAGTGCAGCGTTTAGTTCATTTTCTGGTTTTGTTCCTTTCTATTAAGTCCATGCTCCGCGTCCATACATTACAACTCGTGTAGACATTTTTTTACATCTTTATTTGTTTTACTTCTTAATTTCCTGCGTATTGTGCCACAAAATCATTTGACATTTTGTTATTCAAATCATGCATCTCCTTCGTTGCTTTCTTCGCAGGGCAGGAAATTAAAGTGACACGTGCACTAATATGGTGTAGTTATTTATCACCGTCTTGGAACATACCGAATATTTTCCGTTAGAAACATTAATATCGTCTCCTTGTATGATTTTTGAAATTATAATGTTGACATGTTTTATTTAAGCAATAATATTGATTGTAGTAGTTCAATTATATTATTTTGTACGCATATGACTCGGTATTTTGTTACTATTAAAACAATAAATTTTATTAGAATTCATTTCCACTATTTTTGTATTATTTAACGTCATCTATGAATATAACATATCAAAATGGGTAGACGACAAATTTTAACCTCGGCTACATTTCTATTTATTTAATAGAATGCGGTTTTTTATTTTCTAGTATGTATTATGATTGCTGTATTTAGTGTCCATCTAAAAGCTTTCTATGACTTTTATTAGGTGTAGGGGACTTACTATTCTTTCCAAAATGTTCCACAGCCTCTTTTTTCGATCAAACTCCTTTTAATAGCCTATAAACCCAATATTCATTCATTCATTCATTCCTAGTGTTCTGCCCAAGGGCAGTTCTTTCACTGCAAACCCAGCATTCTCCAGTCTTTTCTATTTTCTGCCTTTCTCTTTGTCTCCTCACATGATCCATATATCTTAGTGTCGTCTATCATCTGATATCTTCTTCTGCCACGAACTCTTCTACCGTTCACCATTCCTTCCAATGCATCTTTCAGAAGGTAGTGACCAAGCCAATTCATTTTCCTCTTTCTGGTCAGTTTCAGCATCATTTTTTCTTCACCCACTCTTTCCAACACAGCTTCGTTTCTCATTCTGTTTGTCCACTTCACACGCTACATCCTTCCCCATATCCACATTTCAAATGCTTCTAGTCCCTTCACTTCGTCGTAATATCCATGTTTCTGTCCTATACAATATTACACTCCATACAAAGCACTTCACTAGTCTCTTCCTTAGTTCTTTCTTCAGAGGTTCGAAGAAGATGCTTCCTTTGCCATTGCTATTCTCCTTTTGACTTCTTGGCAGCAGCTCATGTTACTGCTTATAGTATACCTCAAGTATTTGAAGCTGTCCACTTGTTCTACTGCCTCATTTAGAATTCGCAAGTTTTCCTTCTTTATTTTCTTCCGACAACCATGTTCTTCGTCTTGTTGGTATTTATCTTCATTCCATACTGCTCACAGTTGTCATTAATCTCCCGTAGCAAATTCCTTAGTATGATTTCCTCTTCTGCTAACAACGCCATATCATCAGCAAATCTTATACACTTTATTCTTCTTCCTCCGACTATCACTCCTCCCGTGTTATGAAAACAGTCCTTCACTAAATCTTCCAATTCGATACCCAATCCATGTCAGCAACGTTCTTCAATCTACTGTTACAATTCTTGTATTTAACTTTAATTATATGTTGAATTTAGGGATCTTTTCCCCCGTCGCAGTTTAGGATTCAATCCTCTCTCATATATTTGGAAAGTGATATTTCGAAAAAATTTCCATCATTCTGTTATTGCTCAGTTCTTTATTCTAACCTTTAGGCTATACTGTATTTGGTGACCGCGGGTGTGAATAATGTACAAAAATGTTTGTGCGAGATCGTGCGTATTTGCTAGTTTTCCGCACAGAACCAATACGCGGTAAGTGTGAAATTCCACATTCAGTATTCCCAACCTAACACACATAACAATTTCCCTCTTCTTACCGCTTAAGCGCGACATTCATTTTACTGCTTTAGGCTTTTAACATATTATTTTTAGAGACGTTTAACATAGTAATAATTATAAATTGGAAACTTACCACTGCAATTTCATCTAAATTGCAATGTTAATTATTGTTTTTAAGTATTTGCAAAAAATAAGTAAAGTCTACTACTCCACGAAACTTATTGCATTCCTGATACAAGTAACATTAAGGAAGCCGTGAAAAAATCAACAATATTGAAGATGCCGATGTTATTACTGCAATATGTTATATAAATAATATTGTTAAAATATTAAAATGAAAAATAAATCATTACATAACCTTACCGTTTGTTTTAAGTTCGCATTTATAGACTGGGGGGGGGGGAAGACAGACGTATATCACGGCCTGCTTGAGTATAGTAAACACAGAAAACATTTTATAGCAACAATGTTGAAGAAAGATATTTTGGTTTTCCGAAGTTGCCGTCATTAAACAGAAACAAACATGGAGATTTCATTGCAACTAATTAGAAATTCGTCTTTCAGGTATGTAATAAACGATCTTCGCACAAAATAATGTACGATACACGAGCGGTATGTTTGTTTTCATGTTCTCGGAAATTAAAAAAGCTCAACTATGTTTCGCTTTTTCAATCTTTTCCTCGAACATGAAAACGTCAACATACCGCTCCTGTAACGTATATTACTATTACATACCATTTTTTTTTTTTTACTGCAAACACAAGAGGGTTGTCATATTCAAGCCACATATTCCTACCATCTGTTAAAATATTTATATAATTCTTCAACAAATGAAAGATAATGTAGCTTATAGACAGTTTAATAAAAGAAAGCTGTAAATTTCAATTCTGAGGATTATCACTATTTAGTCCTGAGAACTTGATCTATCAAATAAAGAAGTCAGTGTTCTAGAGGAAAACTTGTGTATACATTTCGTGCAGCAGCCAACATAGAAATAGAAATAGAAATAGAAATTTGCAATTCTTCTACTATAATATTATCTCCTTGAAAATCTCGTTTATGTCTGCATTATCTTCATTTGGATGCTCTCTATTTGCATCTGCATGGTTTTCACTCTTACCCATAAATTGTGATAATGATGTGTCCATTGTTCTTTACCAATAACAGGGAGGCATGTTGTTTCCCTTTCAGTTTTAACTATTTCACGATATTGTACGCGCTTTTATTGTCTGCCGTGAATATAATATTTTATGTTTGATATTGCTGTAGTTTATGTAGAAATTCCTGGTGGGTCTTTCTCATTATTTTTCAGCATAGTTCCTTTTTTATATTTAGCTCTCATCACTTCGCAGATGTTTCATAATTATTATTTTATAAATATTATAACAAAATTATTTCCGTGCTCGTAATATTATATCTCCATTCGATAAGTCGAGGTACATAAACAGTTCCTTGGAGCTTTAATATTAAACTAATCTATACTAATAATAAATCTGTAGCCAACATTTTTCTGGTAATTTTCGATTTTCCAAAAATAATTGGTCTTAACATCTATAATTAACCATCCTGAAACTGAAAATTGCATTTTTGAAATTTTTGTTTGTATGTCTGTCTGTCTGGATGTGATAATGGCTGAACGGATTTCGATGAAAATTGGAATATAAATTAAGTTCGTTATGACGTAGATTTTAGGCTATATGACATTCAAAATACATTATTTAAAAGGGGGGTTATAAGGGGGCCTGAATTAAATAAATCGAAATATCTCGCTTATTATTGACTTTTCTGAAAAATGTTACATAACAAGAGTTTCTTTACAAATGATTTCCGATAAGTTTTATTCTTTGAAAAATTTTGATAGGACTGATATTTAATGAGATAAATGAGTTTTAAAATTAAAATAACTGCCATCTAAAAAATGACTTCGTCTATAAGGGGCCTTGGACAACAACAATCGAAAGCTATGAAGCATAGCCTACAGAGAATGTTTCTGTGTTTGTATGAAGTAATATCGGAAGCTAAATTAACCGATTTATATAATTAATTATTATTTCACCATTGGAAAGTGTAGTTTTTCTAGATGGACATAATGCTATAATATTATTACAGTAACTTCTGAGTGAATCGAGAACAGGTAAGATTAAAATAGTTTCTTATGCACAGAAAACTTGATAGGCTATTCTGAATATTCGTTTCCTGTATTTCTTAAAATAATATAAAGTATACACATTAAATCTAAATGATGTTAATCTTCATTGAACTATGGTTGCAAGTAACAAAAAATAAGAAACATGTTAGAGGAATTGTCATTGCACCTAATGAGTGGTCTGTGGAATAAAATTATCGCAATTTAATTATTTAAATACAATTTTAATTAAGTAACATATTAAACGATTTATCCTTCTTTCAAGTACGAATGTTCCCTTGCCCAGATGTCCTATTTTAATTATGTAATTACTTTATACTTTTTTCTAACGGGTGCAGCGGAGCGCACGGGTACGGCTAGTATAAATATAAATGTAAAAACCATTAATCTATCTATACGTAGGACATAATACATATGCCGAATATATTTCTTGTCCTATACCTAGCACACTTTTCTGTATTCTGTGACTGTTGTTAAACTTTGTACTATACCTTGTGCAGGAAAGTTTTCAGCGTTAACTTTCAACGATTCTAATACTTGGTCATATTGATTTCGTTTCTCTTCTTTCGCGCTTTTGAAGTATGCAGACATTCTGTGGTTGCATGCTGTAATCATGGCCGGTAGAACTGGATTTTCGCAGTCCGCGTTCACACTGTTTTAAGTTTAATACAATTATGGACTGCGGTGCTCAAAATAACCTTAATTGCAAACCCTTTTATGTCAGAATACAGCCCTGTGGAAACACTTCAGTAGCACTACAGCGCCTTCACAATTTCATCACTGGAAGCTATTCGGTCCTCCATTTGACTGAGAGGTAAGTGACTGTTTAATTAAGTGAAGTGAATTACTCGTTCGTAATAGTATAGTGTGGTCAAATAATAAATTGTATCGCATACCGCATTGGAATTCCGGTTGTTACGGTATTACAGCAGCGGCTACATGTGGGATTTAAAATGTGAACTAATATTCAAAGCTCAATTGTGAATATATTTTATGCAACGAGCCTACAATGGTAGTAATTAAGAGGCGAAGTATGTTTATGAAATGGTCGCAAGCGAGTTTCGTAATTTTCATACGAGCGTCTTAATTACCATTATGGGCAAGATGCATACGACTGTTTTTTATTCGATCATAATTAAATTTCTAAGTTTTGAGTTTTTACAAATATCTTACTTTGTTACTTTAGTGATAACGAAACGGTCAACATGCGTGAATTTTCAGTGTGTTCTCGAGTATTACAACAGATGGTATTAGTGTGTCTTTTCAGAGTGTTCCGAAACCTCAATTCATTTTCATAAATGAATAGGCATAGAACGGATGTCATACTCGACTACAACTCACAAACCAAACTGTACTGCAATAATTATTATAATTAGTAACTCATTCATTTCAGTCACTTCCGGACCATGGTTCCTTATCTCAAATTGATATATGTGGCCTTCGCCAACATCCCTGAAATTTTGTAACATCACCTCGGAAACATCCTGTATATATACATGTAGTAAGTTTAGAAAAACTTTCTAACGACAATTCCTCTTGAATAATAGATGCAATAGGGACTTAAAAAACTAGAGAGGGTTATAATTTAATGTGACAGTCAATTTACAAGTTATCCTATACTCAGTGAGGAGAAAGAGGTATTATTTCTACGTTAGAAGGCATTTATTCTGCATTCTTCTCCTGGCAACGAATCTAAACGATAAGATTATCTCAGTTTAGATTCCCTGGTGATATACGTATCCCCGAAACACTGAATTTGTCGTACTTGTAAAACGTTGCAAGGACCCTGAAGTCTCGCTCATACAAAGGGCAATCAATAAGTTTCCGGACTGACCTGAAGGCCTTCAAGATCAGGACATAGGAAAAAGACAAGTTATCTGTAACCAGGGAAACGCCTGGAATTTATACTAAATACATCACTTGAAAGGTAGAGAAGAAGACTAGCTGTAAGGCGTATTTGGAGAGATTCCAGGAAAAATCGCAATATGTCCTTGACATGTTTGCACAGTCACGTGTAAAAGCTCAGTTCTTAAAGACATCTGACGCTGTTTGGTAGACTGACCCAACAGGCATGGAAACAATGATCTTCAGCGGCACTCGTATGTATTTTTAACGATAAAATAAATAGAAGTGTGGTTCGTAAATATAATTCATTGAACTTTGTAAAAATCCTTTTCCCACTGTTGAAAGAATTACCCCAGCATCAGACACTCGCCTTATAATGCGGCTCATTGGTTTTACTTTATACCGCAGTAGATGTTGCGGAGGCAACCATCGGAATTATGCATGCAGACAGATTGAAACCTCCAAAAATGCAGTAAATGTACCGAGTCGGGCAAGTTAATCCACGGCCACTGGGCGCTGTTGGGATTAATCAGGCCTGCAACGGGCATTGAAAAATAAATAATATTGGTTCTCTAGAACACGACTGCTCTGATATTCCGCCGCTATTTGATTCCGCGATCTTGGCCGCTTTGGGAGAACCCGTTGGAAATTGTGATATTACCAGAGCTTCAAATCACCGCATTCGCTTTCGAGGTGTAATTATCCAGATTTTTGCTAGGTGGGAGAAATGAATTTATACAACGTGGGAAGTTTTAGGTCCGCTCTACCGTAGCCACAGTGATGTAACAATCCATGACCAAAACCGACAAAGTTTCAGCATATTTTGCATAAATGTCTGCGATAATTATCACAGATTCACAGAACATAGAAACACAACATATAATCCTATTAGTCATTCAAATAGAATATAATTGACATTGTTGGAAGATATTTTCAGAAATCTATACCAACATTAATGTGTTACATTATAATCATTACACTGGTCTATAAAAGAAATTTTTGTCTGCTACTGAGTAAATTTCAAGTATTTTATACTGACTATTACACTTTTACTACGTCACACTACTTTTGACCAATATGACGGTACGAAAGGACGTCTTTCAACCAATCATGGCTGCTTATCGCACAATTTTATCACTACCCTAACATTTGTTTCTTTGTTTGCCAACATTTCAAACTGCACTGGTCTGGACGTGAAAAAAAAGAAAATGACAAACCACTCCAGTCGATGCACAGCACTTTCAAATATGACTCACATTGGCATTCAAGAACAATAATTAATAAAGATCACCGGTCATAGTTATGCATCTTCCCTGAAACCCTATTTACAAATAAATGAAGAGCACCATTCGGAAATCCTGAATAATTTGAGGGATACACCATGTATATCACCGAGTTCACATCTCTTACGCACACGTCCAATATAACATCAACTGAACCACCAAACACTAAAACATTCAAATTTGAAAATTGTACCTATTTTCAATAATTGTTTCTTTTAAAATTATTCATGTTTATTTTTTATTTCATCATCGTTAGTTAAAATGTTTCTTGTTTATTTCATCATCCCTAATTAAAACTTTTCTAACACTCGTTTATATTATTTAGGTTATGTTATAGCTTCTGCTATATGATATTATGAATAGTCACGTATCAGACATTGTTTAATACTAAGATTTATTGAAAATCATCTGTCAAGTGACGTTGATTACTGGGATCCGGATAACTGAAGTGGAATGAAACTGTTTTAATAAAAATGAAACTGAATCAACAAAGCCTTCTTGACCAGTAACCGTCCACAGTGTTCAATGAAGATTCCATAGTTGGCACAACTGATAAGAAAACAGCTATTCGTAACACACTACTGCCATCTACTAGCGTAATATTTATAATGTTGAGATGGTACAAATTTGAAGACAGTTTTGTATTTTCGTAAGTCAATTAATATTTTATTGTATTGGAGCACTTCGTTACTTCTAATCTTTATATACTTTCTTCTAATCGTGTAATAGTCAATTAAATCCCACTCGAGTTTTGATTTTCTCTAGATAAATCAAAACCTCTAGTGAGATTACTGCTGAAAATGATGCGCTGATTCCAAAGGTGTAATGAGATTTATCATAGCACGTCAGGTTTTTGAGTAACATTAATTCTAAATATTACTATTCAGTATATACCTGTACTGTAAACTCAGAGATATAAATTGAGTTAAGTTTATATATTCTTTGCAAATTACTATATTATATTATTTTAAATATATTTATAAGAAGATGTACACTTACAATATGTAATAAGCACTAAAAACTCTGTTAACGGTACAATAAATACAAGTGCAATAGGAAATATATTGATTGCACCTTGCAGTTATTCTAAAACGTTCCCTAGGAGATTGATGGGCTCATGTCACAGTAACTCCTGATGCTAGTAAAATAGCTGTATTTAATAAAAAGGTAACTGCAACTACAACAAAAATAACCAATAAAATAAAAATGAAACCAATGTTGAAACCAATGTTGTCGACATTCTTTTACTATTCTAAATATCAGAACTATAGATTTTACTAATATCTTGGATCAGTAGTGAAGATTGATATTGTGACAGCTGGGTGTCGATTGTGCGGGATTCGAACGCGTGTCCGACGGGCGCGCACCAGACGAAACGTTGGTCGCTTAGGTGTGGCGGCGAGGGGAGGTTGCGCGCGCATCTGGTGCTTGCCGTGAGTGGAAGGAAGCAAACTGCTGCGGGGTGAAGGGGGGGACGGACCCTCCCGAACAGAATCGTCCAGAAGTCCGTCGAAGTAGAAATATCCAGAACTCGAACTTTCTCGTCTACGTCGCTGTGGGTATAAATTACGACACGCAGGCAAGCAGTGGAACAGTCAGTCAGTCAGTCAGTAAGTCAGTCAGTGTTGTTAAAGTCAGTGGAGAGCAAGCCAGCCAATCTTGTGTAGCAGTGAAGCCAGTTTCGAGGCCGGAGTTCGACTTGAGTTATGTCCGTAACTGTGGAACCGGAAGTCCTGAGTTCGAGTGCAGTGGACCGCAGTTGGGGGACCTGAGTTTGAAGTTCAGTGGACTGTTTCTGAAGGTCTGGGGTTCGAGGTACTGTGAACTCGAGTGACTGAGCTATAAGAGCTTACTAGCCAAGGCAAACGAACTGAGAAATTACAGTTCTGATTTGTAAATAGTGCTTTGTGAACATTAGTTAAAATTAACAGATCATTGTTGTTCTCAATAACCCAAGTAAATTGTCATTGTCGTCTGTGGAGTGCAATAATGAATACTGTGTTGAGTGCAAATCCTATTCTTGACGAGAGCGTTTAAGGTGAATTATAGAAAGGAATTATTGTTGAAATAATAACATTACATTGTTGTTTAGTAATAAAGTTGCAATATTATTTTATTTAAATCATTTCATTATTTTCCAGAGTACGAATACCGCTGAGGAATCGAGTTTTCCTTAGTGGTAGCTAACATTTCATATTTTAATGTATCTTGCCTCCGTAGCAGGACTACGATCGCGTGACTTGTACCACTTAATATTTTGCATTTGTGGAACATGTGAAGCTCTGCTCTGCTACAGTTAGACCCGGGCCCCAGCCCGCATGCCTTGCGGTGAGCAGCCTGCTGATCAATTTTGAAACAAACATTTCGCCCACCATTCGAAATAATACTGCCTGAAGGTAAGAAACACAACACTTATGAATTGCAGAGAAATGTAACCTAAAAAATTTAATGTTTTTTAAAATAACATAGCTGTAGAAGCTGTTTCTATCTTGAATAATTTACAGCGCAACATTACATATGAATGTAGTGGAGAATTAAGAAATAAATGGAAGATATGGAAAGAAAAGTGTGTCAGAAGAGCAACATATTATTTTTCTGATTATACGTTTCAAAAGTTATCGCAATAATTCAGTTTCTTTGTCAAGTTGTGAACGTTTATTTTGTGTATGATATACGATATATATTTGATGTAAACATTTACATCCATGTAATGTGGACATCACAATTTTGTATCCGGTGCCACAATTACATTCATTACAGATATAACTTTTGTAGACGCTCTTATAATTTAACTTTCGACCCCATTTAAATTGATCAGTATTCCCACCTTTAAAACTTAACAAGTTAATTTAGATTATTCAAAATTGACAATTTTACGACTCTGTTCTTGATTTTCAGTACACTTACATCGAACATACACTGTTTCTAATAATACTTGTTACTAACATATACTACCCCATTGCCCAATCTGTTCGTTATTATGTCTGTTTCTTGTGTACATTCCCTTTTCAGATCTCACTAATTTTCTACATATTATACTTCGCTATCCTAGTTAGCCTCCTCCGCCATACTCCTAATCTATTTTCCTTATCTGTATCGTTTTACTTAACTTACTATTACACTCCTCTAATTCATTCAAAATTGACACTTTAATCACTCCGTTCTTGATTTTCAGTTCACTTAGTCTATATCGAACGCACACTGATTCTAACAAAACTTATTACTACGAGTAAAACATACTACACCATTGTCTAATACAGCGTTTCTCAAACTATAGTCCGCGGACCGCCTGTGGTCCTCGAGGTCTGCCGTTGTGGTCCTTCAAAAAAGACAGAAGAAAAAATAAAATTCCAACGAATTGCGTATCACACTATAGCTTAAAATCTCAGAGTTTGAAAATGACACATGGCTGTGGAATTTCACTTTTTCTCCCAGTACAGGCACTATATGCAATTTATTACCCTATATTACCCTACCCGTCTATCGACTTCTCACTCTACTCTCAGCAACAAAAAAGGGATTTAAAGCACTATATACGTGATGTTTCTCAACATTTTTTCCCTGCATATCTGGTGCCGCGCCTGTAATCCAGCCAAGGACCACCCGAATTTATAACAGAGGACCAATGTACCGAACCTTAACTCAATTTTAAAATATAAGTATACTGATATTAAAATATGCTACTAAAATGATAAATTTGCTTTCGAAAGGAACAAGAGTAAGGTGGTCCGCGGAACTGTTCTGACTTTGGTCTCCACTTCAAAAAAGTTTGAGAAACGCTGGTCTAATATGTTCGGTATTATGTCTGTTTCGTGTGTATATTTCATTTTCAGATCTCACTAATTTTCTACATGTTATACTTCACTATCCTGGCTAGCCTCCTCCACCATACTCCTTACCTATTTTCAATACCTCTATCGTCTTATCTATCGCCTTATTTAACTTCCTATTACACTCCTCTATTTCATATTTCAATTTATTTACTAAGTCCTTAGTCGTCTCTTCCTTAGCCGTCTCTGGACCAGAAACATCCACTTCACCCTTTTCTGTTATAAACTCGTCCTCACGATTGTAATTCCACCAGTTTGCCCATTCGTATCTTGCGACCTCGTGTCTTCAGATCTCCATTGATGTTCTCCCTTATTTCGTTTATGTTCAATCACATTTCTGTCGTGTTGAATCCAAAATTATGAATTTTACTGTCTCGTCTTTGATAAATTAAATACTGTTGTCACTGTTTTTGTTGCAATTTGTATTGAATAAAAAGCGGGCCCCAATCAGCATAAAATAGCATTATGGTAAGGGTTGGTAATATTGTGGTACTAATAATATTATGATAGTTCTTTTTGAGAATTTGTTAAAATTTTACTGAGCGAGAGGAAAATTGGTATTTTGCGTCAACGTATTAAGAGAATGTTCTTGGACAAGTTTCTGCACAAAATCTGTCCTTCTCTTGCTCAGAAAAACTGTAAAAATTTCAAAAAGTACCATCATAATATTATTAGTATCACAATATTACCAACCTTTACCCTATATTATAAACGGTTAATTTGCGGACACATGTTTACTGGATTTTTTTTATCTCTTCGTTTTTACTTTTCATTGCTAAATTTTTGACAATCACTTTTGAAAAACACTGTAATTATAACATTTTCCCTTTAGAATCGCCCATACTATCACCCCTCAAAGTTTTATTTATTTATTTAATAATAACATATACATAAAAACGTTACATTAAAATACCCCGAAAGAGCAAAGCTCGTGTTCGGGGACAGTTCCGTTACATAGATATACATACTTTGTACACAAAATACTTAAGAAAAAAGCTCACATAAAGATGATAATAAAATTAGTAAATAATAATACTAGTAATAACTGAGTGAAAAAAGAGACGATATTAAGATTGGTGGGTTAATATTAAATTATTATTAGTAGTATAATTAGTGCAGGTCATGTTAATATTGTAACCAAGATAAGCTAGAAAAAATATACTTAGGATAGAAATAAACTTGTTTTACAGTACATGGTACATAATATAAATACAGGGAGGTCTGTCATATAATTTTTTTAATTCTGGATCTCAAATTTCATTGCTTAAAGTAGTCAATTCTGGATGAAATTTTATTATCGAATTATATAGACGTGGACCATAATTTGTACTGTGTAGTAAAGCAGCAGATGAGAAACATTTAGGTACAACTAATTTAAGAATTTAATTTCGTCTTGTATTATGATCATGTGGCTGAGCTACAAATTTCATTCTATTTTTATGATAGAATTTAATTAAAGAGTATTTCGTGTAAGTCTTGTTGCCGCACACCTTGTGGTGGAAGCCATGGGTTGGCAATCTTGTCGTCACGTGTCTCATTTCATGATTAGCTTCCGTCCAGGTCCTATCTTGCATCGCACACTTTGCGTAGAATTCCTCCGGTATGCTGGTTTTCTTTTCGTGCAGATCTTGTAGGAGCCGTTTGTAGACGTCGTTCGCTGGGAGCATTATTTCGCACCTTAGGTCCTCTATCAAAAAGGTCTCTCTGGTTAGTTCGTACACTAGTCTCGATCTTACGTTCTGTGGTAGTCCTAGAGCTCTCTTCAAATACCTAGCTTTCACCCGCTCTAGTTCTTCCATCTGTTTGTATGTGGGGTATTCTCCCACTGATTCTAGGCCATACGTCAGGACGGGTAATACCTTTATCCGGAACAGGTCCATAGCTGTGCTGATCGATAATTGTGTCCATCGCAGCTTATAGTAAACACAAGTAATGTTTCTTACCCCATGCACGGTGTGTGCGCATTTCAACATATTATTATTAAAGAGTATTTATAAATTTGGTCAATTCTAAAAACATTCAATTCGGAATGGATCAAATTTGTTGGATAATTCAATCGCCTTTTCAAACAAATTTTGATTATACGTTTTTGCAACATAATTAGAGGAAAAAGTATGGCCCTTTTTCCCTGAACCATCTTATGCAATTGTTATTTCAAGTACTGGTATTTTAATATTCATGTTTTATTTTTAAATTTCTCATTCACTCATTTTCGAACAAGCCATAAAGAGGACTTCATCGTCCTTCATACACCTAACTAATGCTACCCACTCGACTGTGAAGTGCAATATAAAGGGCTGAGTTGTTCGCGGAGTAATACCACGGTACTTACACGTGCCACAGACCTGAATTCACTGCAGCTACAGCCGCTTATTACACAAAACAACAGCGAAGCGACATGTTAGCCGATTAATGAGTAGCCAACCATGCTTTTCTGCGTCGCACATATCGATTACTGTCATTCTTGTTTCTGTTTAGGTACTTAAACCTGCTTGTAAGTGCTGGACGGGAAGTGCATGTGTAATTCCGTATCCTGGCATACTCATCACTTTCCGGCTTAAAAGCGATTCCTCTGTTCCGCCCCCAGCATGCTGTCTCTATCCATCTTCCTATTAGCCAGTCTGTGTCTAGTCTTTCAATATAATATTCAAAAGTTAACAATAGAATTTAAGTGTTTCACAGAGTTCAATGTATTTGTAACTCGTCTCGAGTGTCGTATTATTTCTGACATGAATACGCCTGTAAGTTCGGTCCAATGCCAGCCCGTAAAGCAACAGTGACCAAAACTCGAACTGCAGTGATTACACGCGACAGGCAGCCTATGAAGTAAGAAGACGGAGGAAAGGTACTTGACATGAAAACTACAACCAGTGGTGATTCCTGTACTAACACCTTGATCAATCCCGCGGATAAAAATCTCAAGCTTTGCTGTATCAGTAATGACACTGCTGTCATCAAGAGCCGGTGAATAATATACGATTTTTCATTGCTGCTTTTTTTTTAACCTTCCTCTCTAATATATTCAGGAATTTTCTAAATTCTTCTCTCGATACTTGGTCGAGAAATTCGTAGCTTTTCAGAATTAAAAACTTCTTATGGACAAGTTATTTAAGCTATTTTAATCAATACTATTTTGAGAAATTCTGTTCTATTAAAAGGTTATAGAGCACGAGATATTTCAAACCCCATTAGGTAGCTGACTTTCTTACATTTATTTATGCCATCTTTTTCTTCCTGGCTATGATTTAAGACATGTCAATTCCTGGCGTTTAACAAATCATTGGCACATAATATTGAATCAGTTTTTCTACAATATTATTATTAAATGAATAACTAATAAATAGTTACCCTCACCTAAAGATTAAGAAGGTTAAAATTAAGATAAAACCTAACAATTTTATCCTTCTAGGGACAAGATCTAAAAAGATCAATATTCATGCACGTACAGAATAATTACAGAAACACATATTTAGTGATTAGTAGTAGTAATAATAATAATAATAATAATAATAATAATAATAATAATACATTATTCAGCGTGGCAATTAATGTTTCTAAACTAATAATTGAACAGTTGAGCAAAGTAAACATATTGCATTTTGCCCGACAGAATAACAAAGCAGTTCTCCTTCTCATTCTTTTCGAAACCACCTCTTACTGCTTGTAGGGTCAGAGTTTGTAGAGCGACATGATACCGCCACTACTTGCCTTCAGTTCGTGAATGAAACGCACAGCGATGTACAGAAAACTCCTCGTACCCGTCTGTGATTACACGATGTAATCAAGAACCCGCTTTGGTCACCGCTGCCGTAAAGTCTACCGACACATTTTCAGGCCAGTTTTATCGCGCATATATACCCACATATTCCAATGAAGTAAATGACCATCGACAGATCAAGGACAAGTGTATCCAACGTAACCTTGAGCTGGAATGGGTGACGTAATCTAGAGGTATACGAGAAGGGGGAAGCTGAAGCACAAATAAGCAAGTCGCGTGGCAGCCGAGGCAATGTAACTCGAGAATGCAAAGCGACAGAACGTTCGCAGTAGTGTCAACAGATTGGTAACAAACCAGGCTACAACCTCGATTGAACAAAAATCAGCAGTCGCCAACTTAAATTGCAAAAACTGGTGGATGAATGTGAGTGAAAATTCACAATGTCGAGGCATATACAGAGCAAAGCACGCGGACGTATAAGAAACGGGTACCAAACGATAGAGTACGATGGTTACTATAGCAAACGACATGTTTACTCTCAATGCATACATGGTGGCTACTCACAGAAGTCTCAGGATAGCGAAGATATACAGGGATATCAGAGTATCTGGAAGAGGAGATGTTGATTTTGACTGCTAAAGTTTACTTTAACAGCAATTCCATCAGCGACGTATTAACGCATAAAACTTACTGTTGTGTCTCCACCTACTCCGATTTTTTAAAATTTTCTTATCAATTCTTATTGCGACGTACGCGAGGTCAAAGGAAAATTCTTTACCAATGCAAACACATTTAGAAAATTAGAGAGATAATCGCAAAACTTGAAAGACCACCTACAACATATGTATAAATAAATTACCAAAATTAGCTTTGAACTATATCTCAAGTTCCAGGGACCACGCACGTCGAAGACTTCGATGCCAGAAAAGTGAAGCAGGGGCACAATTTTGCTGAAACGTTACATTAGTATTAGGAATTTGAAGTACTGCATACAGTTCTAATTTCTGTAGCACACGACCAAAAATGTGATAAGTGACGGGTATGACAGATTCTCCGATTCCATTTTTCAGAGTAGTGACGTCCGGAAAGCGAGGTGGCCGTGGTTTCCAGGCGCTCTTTCCGATCCATTTCTCAACCAGAAAGGTACTTTTCTGAAAGATTAGGCCTTAGTAGCGTTGGGAATTTGGGGTGCTGCAAACAGTGCCAATTCCTGCCACACACGATCTACAATTGCACCAGTGACTAATGTAATAGCTCTTCTGATTCGCTATTTCAAATGTTTAACCAATTAGTGGGTAAAATGTAGATACATTGTTTGACATAACCCCATAAGTAAAAGTCTAGAGAGCGCAGTGGCACAGTTCTCATCATTCCCTTCCGATTCATCTCTGTGAAAACGTTTTATTTAGGAATTCCCGAACGACGCCAGGAGTTCTCAGCACCATTTTACAATAATATTACATTGGCGGGGGGAATTTGAGGTAACATGCAAACAGTTCCAATATTCCTGTGAAACACAACCAAAAATAGTTATGCATGTGATAGCTTTCCTGATTCGCTGTTTCAAATGAAGAGTCCACTGCAAGAATGATGGATGTCATTTGGAATACATTTTGCAGGAGAAGCAATTGAAAGTTTGAAATGCTTAGCGCTCAGAGCTTAACTGTGATTTTCCGATCATTACTGGACAGTGACTATCAGTGTTAATGCCATATACCTCTCTATGTACATTCTATATGTCTTAAACTATGCATTGGTAGTCTTGGTTCATTTTCGACAAGAAAGTGACATCCATCATTCTTGCAGTGGACTTTTCAAATGTTAATGGCTTTAATGTGTACAATGTACAACAATTGTTTGACAAAACCCGATACATAAACGTCCGGAGTGAGGTCAGGAGAACGTGGTGGCTATAGTTCCCATCGGCTCATTTCAACCCATTTCTCTGGAAATATTTCATTCAGGAACTGCCGAACAATGAAAGAAACGTGAGACAGTTGCACCGTTTTGTTGAAAATTTGAAGTACTGCAAATAATTTAAATTAGTTTGAATTCTGCGAAGTTACAATACATTCCGAGAAGAAGGGAAAGGAGAGAAGATAGGTGAATAGATTGCAGAGAAGTTGTGAGTAGGAAGGAGAGAAAATAAATATTGTGTAAGAAGAAGAGAAGACGTTGGGAGAGGTGGTATTGAAAAGTGGAGGGGAAAGGAGAGGGGGCAAAGACAGGGGAAGAGTAGAAAGAAGGCTAGGAAGAGGGGTGGTGATAGGAGTGGCGGAAAAAAAAGATATACCAAAGGTAGAGAATAAAGTAGTGGAAGACGACGAAGTGGAGGAAGGTGGAGAAGGTGATGAAAGACAGTGGAAAAGGAAGTGGAGAGAGCGGGGAAGTGATGGAAGAGGACGTAGAGGAAAAGGAATTCATAGGCGATGTGGGAATTAATAGTGACCCAAACAAATTTTATTTACTTGTATAAAAGAAAAATACTTTTGTAACATTCTTATAGCTTTCGAATGTACATTGTGAAGAATAGAAAGCGCCCATATTGAAGCAGAATCGTTCGATTTGAGTCCCCACTTTCCTGATGCGGTTACTAAGCGACATGTTTCTGAAGTGCTGAACTATATCGTCATCTAACCGTTCCCTACCCGGATGTGTGGATTTCCTCTCGCCATTGCATTTGTAACAGATCTGATGTACCGAGCACATTAACTCGCTCCTCTTCCAGCAGGACCCCACTCTAAATGCAGTGAGGCCAGAAATAGATTGGCGGTCAGATTGCATGGTAATTTATAGCGACAGGAATCGATCTCTGGGCTCGAAACCCGGATCTCCGAAATGCGAAGCCAGTAACTAACAATATTATAGTTTGAGTTAATGTTATAATCATGGTTATATTACTTGATAACTTCTGTGAAATGGAAATATCGTTTATAAAAGTTTCAAGGACACAAATGAAAATTTCCTATACCTGGTAAGGTTTATCTTGTCTCAGTAGCAATAAAACCAAGTCCCTTCAAATGAGGGTGGAGATCATAGGAGGCTTGTAAATTTTCAGGATTCCTTTCAAAATCTTTTTATTGTACAGGCTGCCGGAACTCAGTTTCTTGAAAGACAAGCTCAGTGACGGAACTACACAGTACGAAGAGAGATATTTTGTTATTTTATTTTGCGCTACAGAATGTATCAACTAGTCCCTTCCGACACTGGATGGATGGACGGCACCGCTCCACTCCCCCCATCGCCATAACAACACAGACGAAGTAAGACATATCTCCTTTCTCTCTCTTTTCACAGTGAGACAAGATACATCACACAGCCTTTAGAAGCAACTGTTAATCTGTTATTTTGCAATTGAAACGGCGAGTTCAAAAACTCCCCAAATATCACTCTTTTTCGAAGTGTGTGTTTTTTTTAAATGCATTGGTTTAGACATATAATCCAGTTATGGTAAGAAATGTCCAACTCCACGCTCCGAACAGATGTTTCGACAGTCTTGAAATGTTCAGTTATTTCAGTATGATACCAACTCCAGGACTTGGTAGGTTCAAGATAGTGGAACAAATGTTCCCAGTTCGAAGACATACTTTCCTACCCTGTGGCCAGCATTTTGCGATCATTGAAGAAATGAGAAAAAAAAAATGTCGAGTCCATGGAAATGTATCAAGGATGGTTTAAGTTAATTGAAAAGAAATTTCGTGATTTATACTGTAAATGGTAATGAAATAACTGATTTTCAAAATGAATATAAAATATTTTTAAGGGCAGTGTGACTAAAAATAAGAAACAGTTTAGTGTAACAAAATGTAAGCAATTCAGGTTAAGGACCATGTTGATGAAGTTTGAGTTGTGGTATAATGTCGCAATATTTCAGAGTAATCAAAACTAACGCAAAACTGAAAGAAAGAAAGAAAGAAAGAAAGAAAGAAAGAAAGAAAGAAAGAAAGAAGATAAATAGATAAATAGATATACAGATAGACAGATAAATAGATAAACAGAAAAATAAATAAATAAATAAATAAATAAATAAATAAATAAATAAATAAATAAAAGAGTGAGTGAGTGAGTGAGGGAGTGAGTGAGTGAAGTTATGAAGACAGGAAAGAAGCAATTAATGAATAAGTAAACGAATTAATGAATGAAGGAAAAATAAAGAACTAAATCAATAGAAAAAGGATTAAATAAATAAAGAAAATAAAAAATATATATATAAATAGTGCCTTACTCTCTCCAGCAATATCCTTAATATTTTTTCCGTTTTCAGGACGTTGATAACATTTACTTTGTAAAGAATACTCAGGCGTGAAAGTGTTTGTGTCACGATGCCTTACAGGTATGCGGGGACTTGGACTCTCGTCACAACGCATTCCACTAAATCGACAGAGCAGTGTATTCGGAGCATTTAAATTTAATAAGGTGTAGCCTTTCCGTCAACTATTTCATAATCGTGTTCTCAATCTATAAGGCCTAGTCTCAATATAATAATGTTGATAGCTGAAACGACTCAAACATTAGGGTAGAGTTGGGTAGTATCGGACAGTGCGTTTCTTTCATCTACCACCAGATCGTAATACATGAATGACATGGTTACGTTTCTGTATGTGACGTCACAGAAACGTAATCATGTTATACAGGTACTATAATTTAGTGGTAGATGAAAGATACTCACTGTCCGATATTACCCGATGTCCGATATTACCCAACTCTCCCCTAATATGATGTCAATGAGTTGTTTGAAATTGTAGTCAAGAACAATATATGATTACAGAGAACTGGATTGATTTGAGAATTAATGCCACAGTAATGACTATTCCAAGGAGCCTTTTATGCTTATGAGCTCTGCTTCGATTCGACTGTTTTTATTCTCGAATGTTTAGTTGTTCAGAATTACAGTTGTTCGTATTGGGATTATCTTCCCTAATATCGAGTTGTGATACGTTATCCTCAGGTAATTTAATTTCGCTCTTAAACTGATGTATGTTATCATTAGATAACGTCCGATCTCGAAATAAATATCATGACAACAAATATTTGTGAAGCTGAACTAAATTACCGGAAAACTATCAGCATCCGTTCTACTGCAGAAGATAAATTTACAGTCTAGTTTATCTGAAAACACTAACTGTCATCCTCGTCCTTATTTAATTGGACTGAGTTACGCAATAATAGACCAAGCGCCAAAAACCTGTTTCGAGATATTGGCCATTGAAATAAATCTCTGTTTTTTATAAAACATTTTATGAAATAAGTATTATAAGATTCATACTATTACAAAAAATAGCACAAATAATACCAAAAAAGGTTAACCGATTTTTCATAAGAGACCAGCAGTTCAATTAATATATTTTTTAGTAGGTTATTTTACGACGCTTTATCAACATCTGAGGTTATTTAGCGTTTGAATGAGATGAAGTGATAATGCCGGTGAAATGAGTTCGGGGTCCAGCACCGAAAGTTACCCAGCATTTGCTCATATTGGGTTGAGGGAAAACCTTGGAAAAAACCTCAACCAGGTAACTTGCCCCGACCGGGAATCGAACCCGGGCCACCTGGTTTCGCGGCCAGACGCGCTAACCGTTACTCCAGAGGTGTGGACTTCAATTAATATTTCAAGGCAAAATAAATAAATGAATTTTATGCAATAAACGAATTTTTTGCTTATCAATAGCAGCAAAATTCAGATACCGCATTCTTGATTTTTTTTTCAGAGTTAAATTAGCCTGCCATCAACAGATTTGTACAAATATTTCATTTTTTTTAATTGTCGGTTGGTCTATTGTTGCGTAACTCCGTCCAATTGTGAGTGGACTCATCCTACTCCATGGATTCTTACAATCCAACCCGTGCATTATTTTTATTGCATACTATCATCCTGATGACAGGCAGTTCAAGTCAATGAACACATATGACGATTTATATTCAACTTGCAACGCTGAAACACAGTCTACTATATACAGTCGCGAAGCTTGAGATGATTTTCTGCAAATCTCGTGATAAAGCGCTCTAAGCGGTTAGCAACTAGAAACAATAGACTGTCCACGGTCGACTTTGGACTGTGTCGTATTTCCATCGAGTGCTAGCTCGTTGCGTATTTCACATTGATGCTTGTGAAATGTTCGTTATTGGTTGTGATGAAAATGTTAATGGCTAAAATACAATAATTGGAATAATAATATTTTACTAGAGACGTAGAAAAATTAAGTTTGTTTTAATGAAATTGTTGATCACGTTTTATTTTCAATTCTGGTGGGATTATTATTGCTTAGGCCTACTTTTTTTTTCAAAGGATATGTTTTTAATTATAGCTGTTAATTTTGTTGTTATTTTCATTTGTTACTTTACTAGAGACGTAGAAAAAGTCTGTTACAATAACATTTATTGATCACGTTTTATTTCCAATTCTGGTGTGATTTTTATTGCTTAACCTCATCCCACTTTGTTAACTACGTAAGCCTACACTACAAGTACCGGTACACATAAGTTACTCCATTAATTCATATTTCCATCATTATTGTTGTAAAGGGAAATGCAAATTAATATTTATTGGTTTCATAGTTAATTATCGCTATAATCTTGAATGATTGAAGCGATTATAGTAAATTTCACTTCGTTTTGCACAAACAAAAATAATATTAACCTATTTCTTGCAGGTATCTTCGAGTTTATGATGGAATTTAATATACTTCATTAAAATAATAAATTAACTTTATGCATTTAATATTTCAATAATGGAAGGAAGGTGTTAATTTTAACAAAAGAACACAACGAAAGTGTAACATATTTTGTCGTCTACTACGAGAGAGATCTGCGATTATGTGATAGTAGCGATCCTAGTGGTGGGCAACTATCCATGTTTGCATTTTTACTACATATTGAGCTTCGCGACTGTATATAGTAGACTGTGGCTGAAGCTTGCAATAGAATGAAGTGTCATTATTTGACGAATCTACAGGGCAAGGAGTTCAGTGAGGGTTGAGCAAGGTTCTTTTCTTGAGACTTTAAGGACTTCAGTGCCACGAAATTATTGACCCAAATCGCAGTCGATTCCTTAACTGCGTTTACGGTTAGTTCTGCAGTAATGGAGCTGGATTGCTTCAGTTGTCTTGTTCCTCTAGATTTCGTGACTTAAAGTCTACTAAAACTCCGAACTTCAAAGAAGTTTCAGGTAAGCAAACGATACTTCGGAAAGAAAGATGTTCCTTTTACAGCATATTGCTACCCGTCTGTCTAGCCGCACAATCAATTCCGTAAAAAAGGACGAAAAAACACCTTCTGATCAGTAAGTGTGGGACTGTACTGGAATTTGCAGTTGCTCAGTAATTTTAGATCTTTCACAGGAAAATATTTGAAGATAATTATCATATTGTTAATATTCAAGGTATGATTGTAATGTTTTATTGTGAAGAAACTCAAACCTGTATGAAAAAAAGTTCCAGAGTAAATTTCCGAATTGAAAAAAAAAAGTTTCTATGGCAACCATTTAACTATTCCACTCACGTACCAATGCAATAATGGAACATAAGAATTTATTGAGTTTTAACAAATAAAAACATACCATCAACTGATATCTTATATCTCGATGTCCAGATGTTAAATATTTTCATAGTATTCTCAGCGAATACGAACTATAAAGAACTGATACTGAGTGCTATTCGTAATTTGGCAGGAATAATAATAATAATAATAATAATAATAATAATAATAATAATAATAATAATAATAATAATAATAATGACAATAACAATAATAATAACAGGAAGCATCCTAAATTAAATGAAGCACGATCACTTAAATAAGATTTAAATTTTGCAAATGTCGTCAATGAAGATTAAAAATAGAAGAGGTCCTAAAGTTGAGCCCTGGGGCACACCACAAATAATATTAAATGGATCAGAGAGAGTATTTGAAATTCGTACACTAGATTGTCTATCGTGTAAGTAATTTTCAAACCAGCTGATTTAAAGTAAATCTAATTTGTATCTTAACCGTAAGTTCGAACTAAAACCCACGAGTATATGTTCATACCCGCCCAAGTACCTTTCAACACTACATCCATTTCGCTGACAATTCACTCACTGTACTGGAACTAAGACACATTTCACTGATTCTATCCTGATTTCACTAACACTTCAAAAGCATTTCACTGTTCAAATACTTTGCACTGCCACTATAAACTATAAAGCTTCACAGACAGAAACACATATCACTTACACAGCACACTTCGCTGACACAACATACTTCACTCTTCACTGACACAACACACTTCGTCACTGATACAATACTCCAATACACCATTTAAATAGTGTGTATAATATACTATCGTCTATTAGTAAAGTCCTTAGGGGAGAGTCGGGTAGTATCGGACATCGGGTAATATCGGACAGTGTGTTTCTATCATCTACCACCATATGGTAGTACCTGAATGACATGGTTATTTTTCTCTATGCGACATCACAGAAACGTAACCATGTCAATCAGGTACTATCATCGTGTGGTAGATGAAAGAAACTCACTGTCCGATATTACCCGATAGCACGTCTAGCCGCGAAACCACGTGGCCCGGGTTCGATTCCCGGTCGGGGCAAGTTACCTGGTTGAGGTTTTTTCCGGTGTTTTCCCTCAACCCAATATGAGCAAATGCTGGGTAACTTTCGGTGTTGGACCCCGGACTCATTTCACCGGCATTATCACCTTCACCTCATTCAGACGCTAAATAACCTAGATGTTGATAAAGCGTCGTAAAATAATCTACTAAAAAAAAAAGATATTACCCGATGTCCGATGCTACCCGACTCTCCCCTAAGCCTATTTTTAAATACAGATGACAGACAATATTAAAATATATAGATCATACGCGGAAAGTATGAGGAAGGCAGAAAATAGAAAAGGTTAGAGAATGCTAAGTTTAGTATAGAACCTGCTCTTGAGCAGAAAACTATGAATGTTCGAAGTATGACATTCTGCACAAAGAAATAAGAGAGTGTATAATTATTTTAATTTTGCATACGTACAATGTAGTTAGTTCAGAGTCACTCGACTATACATATTAACTCGCGAGATCATGTGACTATACATGCGCAGAAGCATTCCTAATCGGGTCGCCTTCATAAGTGACGATCAGTATAAAGTGTGTTTTAATATTCTAAAAACGTTGTACTAGTTTCCAGATCGATATGTTAAACTTTTAGTACACATTTGTATATTTTAGACACATTTCAATGAAAGAATTTACAACACGAAGAGCAGCCTTTAACGTTGATAAATTTTTAAGTGGAAACGAATATGCGAAGAAACAAACACGTTAATTACTTACATGCCATTGACAAAGGGAATGAATATAAAAATTTACGAGTCTGTCTCACTCTGAGCAATATCCACATCTCATGATATTTTTGTTCTCAATGGAAAAAACAGAGATGTCAATATTGGTTTACGAGTTACATTCCCAACAGGGAGAAAAACACACTCGCGTATCACGTCCCGGCAAGCCGTGTAGTATCTGCTAAATTTCTCTTCATAAAGCAAGATGATGTTCGACATGGTTAGGTTTCCAAACAACGGATTCCTTTCCAAGTACTCAATTTGAATGCATGTGAAACATAAACGACAAAAAAAAAAGTTTCCATTTTCGAACACAAAGTCACCTGCTTTATCGTCCTACAAAAACGTGTTCCCTGTCATGTCTGTATTGAACTGATTTCCAGCTATTTTACTCAGTTTCAGCATGTATCATTTCACACATAAAGAAAGTATATTTTTCTCCATAAAACAGCAACAGGATCAAGTTTCTTTTCACGAGCTCCCAGACTTGTTTTCTAACGCAAATGCAAGGAAAAAATAAAAACTCCGTCGAGAGAAAAAGAAGTTTAGAACTCTTGGGTTTCCGGAAGATTGTGTAATGTTTTAATTCCTTTTACCGCAATTGAAATTCTTTACGAAAGCTTCTTGACTCCTGAAGAAAATAAAACTGAGCCAAGGTCGTATAAATATGTTAAGGCAAACAGTTTGTATCTTTCTCTAAATACACTTTTCTTTTACCACGACAATAATAAATAATAACGTTAAATTTTAACATTCAAAACAAAAGCAACATCAGGATCTAACCTCAAAAAAGTTGTTCTTTAAAAAAATAAGAATTAATAAATACAAATACCAGGGCAATCAATAAGTAATGACAACAGTGCTGTAAATCAGCGTTCCTAGCGGTGGACACCGGAATCTTTTATTACGTAGTAACCTTTATATGAAAAAACGTGTCAAAGTGAGGAGAGGAGAAGAAATTTCCAAAGGAAGTGAAATAGGGAGAGGAGTACGACAAGGATGCCCTTTCTCACGTACCCTGTTTAACATCTACTTGGAGAATTTAATGAAGAACACTTTTCAGAATATGGGAGGAGTGATAGTAGGAGGAAGAAGAATAAAATGTATAAGATTTTCTGATGATATGGCGTTGTTAGTAAAAGAGGAGATGATATTAAGAGATATGCTACTAGAGCTAAATAAGAACTGTAAACAGTATGGCATGAAGATAAATGCCAAGAAGATGAAGACTATGGTCATAGGAAGAAAAGTAAAGAAGGTAAACTTGCGAATTCTAAATGAGGAAGTAGAGCAAGTGGACAGCTTCAAATATTTGCCAAGAAGTCAAAAGGAGAGTAGCAATGTCAAAGGAAGCTTTTAATAGGAAAAGGAGCATCTTATGCGGACTTCTGGAGAATGAACTAAGAAAGAGACTAGTGAAGTGCTTTGTGTGGAGTGTAGCATTGTATGGGACAGAAACATGGACATTACGACAAAGTGAAGAGAAGGGACTTGAAGCATTTGAAATGTGGATATGGAGAAGGATGGTACGTGTGAAATAGGCAGACAAAATAAGAAACGAAGCTGTGCTGGAAAGGGTGGGTGAAGAAAAAATGATGCTGAAACTGATCAGGAAGAGGAAATGGAATCCGCTGGGTCAGTGGCTGAGAAGAAACTGTCCTCTGAAAGATGCACTGGGAGGAATGGTGAATGGGAGAAGAGTTCTGGGCAGAAGAAGATATCAGGTGATAGATGACATTAAGATATTTGGATCATATGAGGAGAGAAAGAGGAAGGCAGAAAATATGAGACTGGAGAATTCTGGGTTTGCAGTGAAAGACCTGCCCTTTTAAAGATCACTATGGAGGAATTGTTGCATAAGTGTGGAATAAGTCTTTAAGGTAAGTTAACTACATTTTGGGAATACAGGGAATGTTTCTGATTTGTATTCAGTAATATCGTTCTAAAAAGGTTCAGTAGGTATGAACAAAGATACTTCATTACAAGTTGCAAGAGGAAAAAAATGCAACTCAGTGCTTTGCAGCATTACAAGAAGCTTGTGAGAGAGAAGTCCTACCATACATAACTACTGCAAGATGGACAGAAGCGAGGCATTCGCTTGCAATCAAGAGTTGACATCCAATAAGCTTTAGATCGATCAGTGAGAGAGATGTCCAGAAATGATGCTGCAAATGATCCCCCCCGTCTTCCAAGGATTTGTTACCGCACAGCTGACATGGCAGGGAGCTATATTTTAAGTATATAATGCCAAAAGTAAGAAAAAAAATAAAATAAAATAATAATAATAATTTATTTCGAAACAGTAACTAGGCCTATGTTGTCATTATTTTTCGAATGCCCTAGTATTTAAACTTTACATTTACTTGTGTATAAAACGAAATCATTTTAAACAGAATAAATGAGTTTAGTTATTTATTCGACACAATCAAAAGAAAAATAAAGAAAGTAGATTAAAGAATCTTGATTTTTAATTGGTTATTTTAGGACCCTTTATCAACTACTGTTCAATAAAACGGAATGTCTAGACCAGCGGTCATCAGCAGCGGATATGCTCTCTCCCTCTTCCTCCAGACATATTACGACTGTTCGATCGTCTGTCGCAACTGATGCAGATCCTGCAGTTTCTGAGCAAAAACATCGTTTTTCAGGATACCCCACAACGAAAAATCACATGGCGTCAGGTCCCATGATCTGGGTGACCATTCTGTTGTGCCACAACAGCCAATCCATTCATAGAATTGCTGAGTCAAGAAATCCCTCACTCCTACAACAAATTGAGATAGTCCTCCATCCTGTTGTCATATCAACTGCATATCGGCAAAACGAGGACTGATTTCAAGACATGACATCGCATCGGAAAAACAGTTGACGCATGAACATGGTTGCCAATCCACTTATTATTACACCAGCTATTCGTTTGTTCAAGTTGTGACATCTGTATATGTGTACAAGTATGAAACTTAAGAACGAATATTGGGGAAAGCGACTTTTGACCCACCTTGTATGTGTTCTTAAAAATATAAATTTAAATACATTAAGAACATATATGTAGGGTAAAGACTGGTAATATTGTGATACTAACAAAATTATAATAGTTATTTTGATTTTTTTTTATTGAGCGAGAGGAAGATCGGTTTTGCATCAACGTATTAAGGGAATTTTTGTGCACAAGTTTCTATACAAAACCGGTACTTTTCTCGCTCAATAAAATTTTATTTATTTATTTATTTATTTATTTATTTCATCAATCATTGTTCACGTCATGGCGGATTAGATGTATTCCAGTTCTTAATCCGCCATCACTCTCTATACAAATATAACAAAAAAATTAATACATTTGAACTTATAAGTATCCTCTGTTTACAATACTAATACTAATACTACTACTACTACTACTACTACTACTACTACTACTACTACTACTACTACTACTACTAATAGAAATAATAATAATGATAAAAGTAATAATAATAATCAACTAATAAGTCTACCTTTTTTATTTAAAACTCCTACTCTTTTAAGAATAATTATTCTATTACTTCACTGACTACTCTTCATAGTTTCTTATCGTGTAACTCCTCAACATTTATAATTACATCTCCTCAACATTTATAATTACATCTCCGTTAGAGCTTTGACTTTCTCTTCCCATCTAATTCTAACTCTAAACAGAAATTTTCCCAATTTATGAAGATTGCTTGCGCTTAGGTGACCATTCATTTTTTTATAAGCTACTATAGCGTTTATTTGTAGAAATTTTTTATCCACCCAACTGTTTCTCAAATCATTCGTTGCCTGACATTTCAACGCAATATGCATTGCGCCTTCAGCTAGTCCACACAAAGGACATTTATCCTTCTCCTATTCTTGAGTCTCCAGATACCTAATCTCCACCATGTCATTCCCGTTCTCTCCTCCCTTGAATTTAGTCTAACATATTCCTGTTCCCAAAACTGCTTCACCTCTCTATAGTATTTTAGGCTCAGTAAAATTGTAAAAAATTCTGGAAAAGTACTATCACAGTATTATTAGTATGACAATATTACAAACCCTTACCCTATATATGGTCTACATATACAATATATGTAAGTTTCATCATTTCGTTTTCCCGTACTTCGAAAAGTATGAGGCGAAGTCAGAAAGAAAATCTCAACAGTCATAAAATTTACATAAGCAGGTTATTAAAGAAAGTGGTTGGTTGCTAATGCTCGGCATATTGTAGTTCTTCCATTTGCCTTCTTGCTTCCCAGTATCGTAATGAGAGATCTGTATTTGTTAAATTTTTACAGTTCTTGAGGTGTATCATATACATTGTAGTATTGTCTTCTTCACAAAGTAAAAAATTAGAAGTAAGAAAAATATTTATCTTATATAGCTGGGCAGCCAAGCAATCATATCCCATATATAATCAAAAAAGAGCTACAGCTTTCATTCGTGAACGTTCTGGAATTATAATTTTATTGTTTAATAAAATATTCCAATGCTTATTTACAATCTCATGTATTAATTTTTCATGTGTTTCTCGTTGGATGATTTTCCTAATTAATAGTTTTGAGGAATGAAACGATAAACATGAATTTGTAATTTATTTACTTAGCTATCTTTTTTATTTTTATTTTCTTTTTTTATTTCTAAACTAGCCGTACCCGTGCGCTCCGCTGCACCCGTTAGAAATAAATATAAAGTAATTACAAAATTAAGATAGGACATTTGATCCAGGGAACATTCGTGTTTGATAGAAGGATAAATCGTTTAATATGTTACTTAATTTAAATTGTATCCAAATAATTAAAATGCGATCATTTTGGTCCAGAGACACTCATTTGGTGCAATGACAATTCCTTTAACATGTTTCTTAATTTTTATTACATGCAACCATAGTTTAATGAACATTGACATCATTTAGATTTAATGTGTTTATTTTATTTTACTTGTTATAGGTTTCCATTGAATTATGGTAATAACTTAATCTTAACCCTTGTTTTCTACGTATTCAGTAAATGGTGCTTGGCCCACTATGGTTCTGAACCCTATTATATTATATTATATTATATTATATTATATTATATTATATTATATTATATTATATTATATTATATCACAAGTTATTGTAATAACATTATTGCATTATGTCCATCTAGAGAAACTACACTTTCCAATGGTGAAATAATAATTAATTATACAAATCGGTTAATTTAGCTTCCGATATTACTTCATACAAACACATGAACATTCTCTGTAGGCTATCTTTCATAGCTTTCAATTGTTGCTGTCCAAGGCCCCTTATAGACGAAGTCATTTGTTTTTTATTTCATTATACGGCCTTAGATGGCAGTTATTTTAATTTTAAAACTCATTTATCTCATTAAATATCAGTCCTATAAAAATTTTTCAAGGAATAAAACTTATCGAATATTATTTTTAAAGAAACTTTTGTTATGTAACATTTGTCACACAAATCAATAATAAGCGAGATATTTCGATTTATTTAATTCAAGCCACCTTATAACACTCCTTTTAAATAATGTATTTTGAATGCCATATAGCCTAAAATCTAAGTTACAACGAACTTAATTTATATTCCAATTTTAATCGAAATCCGATCAGTCATTAACGCGTGAAATGGTAACAAACATACATACAGACAGACAGACATACAAACAAAAATTTCAAAAAAGCGATTTTCGGTTTCAGGGTGGTTAATTATATATGTTAGGACCAATTATTTTTGGAAAATCGAAAATTACCAGAAAAATTTCGGCTACAGATTTATTATTAGTATAAGTTAGATAGATTTAATAGTCTGCAAGGAATGTTCAAAAGAATAATACTTACTGGCTTTATAAGGAACCCGGAGGTTCATTGCCGCCCTCACATAAGCCCGCCATTGGTCCCTATCCTGAGCAAGATTAATCCAGTCTCTACCATCATATCCCACCTCCCTCAAATCCATTTTAATATTATCTTCCCATCTACGTCTCGGCCTCCCGAAAGGTCTTTTTCCCTCCGGCCTCCAACTGTGGTCGTGCAGGAGAATCTGTCCCATTCCGAGGCTTATTGTTAGGTTACGTAACAAGCTGTTTTTTTTACGGTCATGGGTTGTTAGCCCTTCGCCCAACTCCCAAGCTGGAGGACCACCCCTTATCGGCTGTCCACGACTGCTTATTCAATATATTCGCAGCTACCCTCCATATCTGGAGGCCGTCTCCTCTATCCGCAACCTGAGGACGCGCCATAAAGAATATTATGAAATTAAATTAAGAAATGAAGGTTTACCAACCAGAGAGAGCTTATACGAACTGAATATAAGTATTTCTGTAGCGAAAGAGTAATGGAAGATATTAGAATAATAGAATATATATATATATATATATATATATATATATATATATATATATATATATATATAATAGCTGCACATGGAAGATACTAGAATAATGGAAGATTTATATATATATATATATATAATAGACTTAAACGTGAAGTACAACGTAGGTAAATGAACAAATGCTAATTGTAACAAAATACTAAAGTGAGTTAAGTCTTGCATTAAAACTAGACGCACGTGCAAGATAAAACATCTTATATTAAATATCTAATTTCAGAAATTGCATTAAAGTTGTATATCTATGTATAAAATTATAAAGTCTATATATGTAAGTTTTTAAATGATTATATGTATGCACTTTTTTCTGTGAATTATGAATAATAAATATCAAATATCAAATGTAATTAGTTGCGTCATTGTACCCTTTTTTGCTAAGGAATCTGGCATCTCATTACCAAGAATTCCACAGTGTGAAGGAATCCATTGCAAAACTTTGTTTTATGAAGTTATTGTGTTTGATACTTTTGTGAATTTCAGCAATTATTTTTGTTGTATAGATGTCTGCATTAATGGTATGTATATAGTTGATTTAGAGTCGCTAAATGTGACAACTTTATTAAAGAGGTTAATGCGAAAGAAAAGCTGTTCTAATGCAGAATTCATTGCCTCAAGTTCTCCATCGGAGTGAGTTAAATTTTGACTGAAATATAGAATTATAAGAACAAAATAATTTACTGATGTTCCTGCACCAGTCGTAGGCCTATTAAGTTATAAACAATATTATCAAATATAACATCAAAATTCTTCATCAACATAATCTTTAAACATTTAAGAATTATCTATCACAACGCACAAATTTAAAATTGAGTTAAGGAAAAGAATTCCTTCTTACAATCCAATAAATTCACAATGTCTGATGGGACTGTAACAGGCACACTAGATGAATGGAAGAAGATGCCAACTCAGCAAAATAAATTGCATTATTTACGCACATGTAGCGCCTTGCTGAAGCGGCAACCTGCGAGACTAGATTGTCAGTGAAGTAGCCGCCATAGTAAGGCGCAATGGAATGAAATCTCAACTTCAGACTTGCTCTCTTAGGAACATCGACTTTCTCACCCCAATTTCTTAAATTCTACCCTTAATAAGATATTATCTTCTTCTTCTTCTTCTTCATTCGTTTTGACTTCCCTTAGTACCGACTTAGAGACCACTGCGGCGAAGGGGACGGAAGGTATTGTATCTGAATCTACACCGTAGATACATCATAGCAGTGGCGGCTGGTGGTTTGAAAATATGGTGGTGCACAATGGATATCGGAGAGGAGTTAAACATACTTTACTTTAAAGTTTAAAACCGTGTATACCTGAGGGCTATACATATAAAGCTTATTTATATGCAATTAATAAGTAAAATGACTAAATACAAGCATACTTATTTATACAGAAAGTCCAAAAGTGGACGCGGTCGTGGATGGAGCTCTCTATATTACGATTTAACCTCATGAAAAACATTTGAGCACAGAATCGTCATCAGAATGCTACCAAGTACCAAGTCCAACGTTTTCATTCATAAAATTCAAATGCAGCTTTCGTAGGCTGTCGGAGATAGCAGCATTTATTGCCAGAACGACAACTCTTACAAGTTTAAAGCAAAATACAAGCTCCTTTACGTATTGTGCCGTTTGTGTGGATGCAGATTGAGAAATTAATATGCGAAATATGCGACTGTTCGTTGCACAAGCTGAATGAATACATTTTTCATGCTTATTACTTCGGACAAATGTCTAGTTGAAACAGATACTTTCCCAGTGAATTTAGTTTCTTCTGCACTGACGTTGGTGTCCCATGCCAGGGAGTGCGACAAACCTTTCTCAATGAGAAAGCAGTAGACCACGCCTCTAACCCCCTGTCCCTGCATTAGCCGAACATCTCTATAAACTACCTTCCCTAGGTTTTCAACATCTTTGCAAACCGAGAGGCTCGAAGGTTCCTGCAGACGTACAAAACAAGACGCCAGCTGCAGATAGTCATGAATGAAAATTGTAAAAAAAAAAATATATATATATTTTTTTAATAGTAACAAAGCCGGGAGATTAGGAACATTACTAGGGGGTGTACAAACCTGCAACCCCCTTGAGAAGCCGCCACTGCATCATAGGGATTACAATGCAAGTAACCGGGTCAACCTTTTCAGTCCATCTAAAGGGAAGACTTACAGCCGCAATTAGAAGCATAAGTGACATTAGACATCTACAACGAATGTCAATAAATACCGCTATGGAACTCTTTCGGGTTAAAGTACTACCCTCACTCACAAATGGGTTAGAAATCGTATGGGAATATCTATCACGCAGACAGCTACAAGAGCTCGAAAGTCTGAAACCAAGGTAACTGAAAAGGGTGCTAGGAGTTTCAAAATTCTCTCTATCAAGATATGCATATGTCTTAGCCAGGGAGACTTTTTTGGTCGAAGACATGAGACTGCGAACGCTACTGCCATCTACACCAGCATATGAGGAACTGCTACGAGAGCTGCGAATGAAGAGGAAAGCTTCTACAATACTGATGCCATGGTAAATAAGGAATGGATGCGAGCAGAATATGAACTGAGGCACGTAGTGACACGTTTTGCGATCCATGGTTTCCACCAGGCCTGTCACGAATGCATATGTGTTCTGTGTAGTGAACAGTGTGACACTTACCATGCCTTGTATTGTAACAAGAGATCAGTATCGCTGATTGAATTTTGTACAAACTAGAGTCAGTGTAGTGTACAGTGTGACAGTGTACATCTCAATAACCTTCTAGACTAGAGTCATATGGACTTTTGCCCATTGGGCGCTTTACATTTTATTATTAGATACATCATAGGACAACAGATAACCATTCAGTCTCGAAGACGGAAAATAAATTTCTTCCACTTCCTACGCCGGGAATCGAACCACTGAAGGATTGAATGGGCAGCACGTTTGCTACCTCAGAACCACAGCTAGAAATTAATTAGAGGTTGAAAGGAGTTATTTCATTAAAATACAACTTTATTGCAAATAATTTTGAATCATACATTGTCAAGGTGAAAATGAGTTTACTAGGCTCTAGTTGGTAATGCTTTCTGTTTGTTTTAGGCTATATACTTAATTTGATGGTTTATTAGAATTTTATATAAAAATTAAGCGAACGTCGATTACAGGTAGGCGTTCACTTATCGAAACGGATTCGTTCGCCGCGTTCGGATTTTTATTTGTTGCACTTGTTCGTATCTCCTCTCTCCGCATGACCGAATTCCGTCCAGAATTCTGGCCAAAGAGTTCTAAAAGGGCCATAATGAAAATACAGAAGGTCATGACTAAGGGTCGGATGTTGATGACCTAAAAATCTACGTAAAATGATCATTAAAATGCCCTTAAACTAATGGAAAAATGACCTAACATTAAAAGAAAATGGCATTTAAATATTATTTACCGTACTCGCACCACAACTTCTTAAAAATCAGTCACCTTGTTTCAATGACTGTCCTGCAAATCTCGGAGAGAGGAGACAACTTCCTGGAATTTGGCTAAGATAAAGGAAAATAACATGCAACAAAATGAAGGTTTTAAGGGAAAACTATAGATTTTAATGAGGGTTTACAATGTGTTTCAATCAGGGATGGTCCATGTCAGTACCTTCATTCTCAATCTCCTCCTTCCGCGCTTCACATTTGTTACCAGATCTTCCAGATGAGGGAGTGTGAATGACAAAATGAATTGTGGGCGCAGCGTGCATTCTTGCAATCTTTGTGTTAAAAATACTGTCTACTACTGCAGACATCCCTTCCGAACCATGTTGAGGACACAACGTCCTGTTCAGGACATGGTGAAAGTTCCCCACCCCTTTGGAAAACATAAATTCTAAAGGCATCCACGTACCGACAAAAGAACAGTAGCGGTCAAAGTCCTCACTTAAACTAAGCTGCTGTCAAGCATTTTATATTACTTCCGTTGTATGAAGTGAAGTCTTCAGTGGAATAAGGGATGGACTTTAGAGTTTGTTCCAAAATATAAAACTGTTTGTTTTAGGCTATATACAATAAAAAACACTTTTAAAACAGCTTAAAAGATAACCTTCTTAGCATTTCACTCCAATCATACTGACTTAAACTATCACTGTCTACATTGTTACTCCTTCCTTTAGACATGCATCCTGATAGTGCTGTATTTTCAAAATTGTCTCATAATAATCTCTTTCTATTATCTAACATTATTTGAAATATATTAATATTATATGTATTTTAGCTTAATTTCACTACATAGTTTGTACTTCAGTGTTTAATTAATAGTTCATAATATTTTGTTGTTTAATTCGTAAATAACTCTTGTATACATGTAGCTCTTATCTAAATCAAATTGTTGAATTCTTTGTAAGTTCATACATATGTATGTATACTTTTTGCTGGTTGAGTGGAAGAGAAGGCCTTACGGCCTTAACTCTGCCAGCTAAAATAAATCATTATTATTATTATTATTACTATTATTATTATTATTATTATTATTATTATTAAAACTAAAACTTCACTGTTATTCACTTATTCAGTACGTAATTACTACTGGCCTATTTGGTTAGAAAATAGTAATATGCGTTAAAAGAGCGGTATGTTGACGTTTTCATGTTCGAGGAATAGATTGAAAAAGCGAAACGTAGTTGAGCTTTTTTAATTTCCGAGAACATGAAAACAAACATACCACTCGTACATTATTTTGTGCGAAGATCGTTTATTACATACCTGAAAGAGGAATTTCCAATTAGTTGCAATGAAATCTCCATCTTGGTTTCTGTTCAATGACGGCAATTTTGGAAAACAAACATATCTATCTTCAACATTGTTGATATTTTCTGTGTTTACTATACTCCAGCAGGCCGTGATATACGCCTGTCTTTTTTTTACCTCAGTCTATAAATGCGAACTTAAAACAAACGGCTTCCTTAATGTTACATGCATCACGAAATGCAGTAACTTTAGTGGAGTTGTAGAGTTTACTTAATTTTTGCAAATATTTAAGAACAATTAACATTACAATTTAGGTGAAATTGCAGTGGTAAGTTTCCAATTTATAATTATTACTATATTGAACGTTTCTAAAAATAATATGTTAAAAGCCTAAAGCAGTAAAATCAATATGTCACTTAAGCGGTAAGAAGAGGGAAATTGTTATGTGTGTTCTGTTGGGAACAGGCCTACTGAATGTGGAAGTTTAGACTTACCGCGGGTTGGTTTTGTGCGGAAACCAAGCAAATACTCACGATCTCGCACAAAATGATTTAACAGATCTATCGGTAAAGATGAAAGTAAAATACATTCCAAATGATCTAAAATTTCTTCAAAGTATTAAAATTGACCAAAAAAATCTAAGAAATATAAAAGTGACCTATTAGTTCAAAAACGTCAAAAAATGCAATATAAGAAATTAGTTTTTTACGTTGATATTAACATAGGAAGGATTTCCAACTTAATTAATTTATTCTGAAATAAGGTATTTAATATTGAACAAATTTATAAGTATACGCTGTTAAAATTTTATCATAAAAATCGTAATAAGTTTGTATTACAGACACACAATTATGACACAAGACGAAATATTAATTCAACATTAGTAGAACCTAAATGTCTCACATCTGCTGGTCTAAAGCGTAGCGTTAATTTTGGCCCTCGGTTGTACAATGCTTTAACTAAATTACACCCAGAACTTCTAACATGTAACCCACTAACATATAACATGACAATTAGAAACGTGTTAATATCTTCAATTTGATTAAATAAATTTATAGCCTATGTTAATGAATTAATCAACCTATATTATATTTGTATTCTATAATTTTGAAATATATATTAATCCTACTTTTCACGTGCGATATTATTCTTCTCTAGTGTTAATATTATATTATATAATTGCATTGCCGCTGTAATTATATTTTAGTTCCTATTTTATTTTACTTATTTATTATTATTATTTTTTTTCATGTTAATATTATATTTATGTTATATTATATAATTTCACTAAGGTCCAGTGGTCTTAAATCTCCTCAATCTTCCTTTAGGCTCAAAATTCATCATTCAGATTGTTCTTCTCAAAATTGTGATTGTCCCATATTAACCGAATCCTCAGAAGTTAAGTATTTAGGCATTACGATCGACCAACACTTACGATGGAACAAATATATTACATATTTATGCAATAGATTACGTAAAACAATTTATATCTTTGTTATACTTCGGTCATATTTACCAGTTAATATTTTACGTCTCATTTGTTTAGCTTTATTTCAATCCATTCTCCAGTATGGAATTTTAGGGTGGGGAAATGCTTGTAATTCTAATCTCACTCCACTAATACTTATTCAGAAAAGAATCATTAAAATATGCCTTAATAAACCAATTGATTACTCATCCGAGCTTTTGTTTACTGATTTTAATGTTTTGAAAATTAAACAGATTTATTATATTGCCTTATTAATCTTCATACATAAAAACCGTAATAAATTCAAATTGTATCATCATAAATATGGAACTAAAAGTTCCGATTTTATACGACTAGAGGAACCAAAGTGTTTCACAAGCACAGCTCTGAGCCATGGTACCTACTTCGGTCCAGGTTTATACAATAGAATAATTCATAAATATCCAGATTTGCAAAATTTTAGTATCAGGAATTTCAAAAATAGCGTTAGGAATTTAATTTTTTAAAAATATATATTGATTTAATATGTATATTTATTTGTATGACTTAAATTGTTAAAATTTAAATTGTATTTTTAAATTTAATTTAATCCTGTAATTTTTTTTTTCTTGACCCAGTTTGTGTCAAAAAATTATCCTTGTGTTTATCTTTGTGTTTAGATATCTCCCTGAGCACGAGTTTTTTACTCCTTCAGGGAAGAACTAAGATTGTATTTCTGTCAAGTTATTTTATTAACAATAAACAACAACAATAAACAACAACAACAATATCTGAACTGCGACCGAGCACGAGCGCTGCTCATTCGGTCTCAAATTTTGTTAATACTACTGTATCTTCTTTTTATATTGCTTGTATTATTTTATTTTGTTTGTTTTGTAATTATATTCTTTATTCTGTATATTAAAATTTAAATAAAATAAAATAAATAGGCATCGTCCTAATGTGAATAATAAGATGATGACTTTTCATCAACATCCGTCCCCTAGTCATGACAATATCGACAGCATGTATTCAAGACAGGAGTGTTAAGTGGATTTTCTGTTAAAAATGTACAAAATATGAACCGTAGTTAGGGAGAAATTACGGCACTACAAGTATCAATGCAGTCAAGACAAAGTTAACGCAATTATAAGTGTGATGCTTTGAAAGACGGGGGTGTTCAATATTCCAGCAGACGAGAGTGGGTTCGAGCGACACGCTGCACGTTGCGATGTCTTAATTACGAGCCCATGGGTCGGACGGTGACGTAGAAGCTGACAGCGCCAATCTGAGTGAGTGTGAACCTGCCGTAATTGAGGTCGAGTCGCCCGCACTTCAATATAGGAAGACTGCCTAGTCCATTTTGTTCACGAGCACCCGAGTGGCTAGCTCGCTATCCATACAATAAATTCTAATATTGTAAATATTAAACATGCGAACACCATGCGCGTAAATCACTTTTTCGGTGTCGTTGCTGGAAATATTTAGTGGCTGCAAGGGGGGCCGCACGTGGGGTGGGGGATATTGTGTGCCGGTTGTTGTGCTGTTTTATTTGATGGATTTCAAAGTACTCGGCCGTCCCTGGAGCTCCTGTAAATCAAGCGACGAGAACATTTCAGTCGTGTAACTGCTCCTGTAGCGCACAGCAATCAAACAGCCGCCCGTGCCGTTCATCCAGTAAGTTAACAATTTACTGCGCGTGTAACGAAACAGGGGCAAGAAAGTTGACGTCAATAAAGTCCGCCCGACGGGCCAGACGCAAATATTTGTTAAAATTGCGCCCCGCGCTTTGGACGCGAACCGCCTCTTCTTTGAGCTCCCGCTCCCACAACTATTATGAAATCACTGTTCTTTGTGCTCCATCGGTTTTTGAAATATGAGTTAACGCCCAATTCCACACGCACGGGCTTCATTATAATGGAAGATTATGATTCAAGCCGGACGTTATTATTCCGTGGTGGAGGAGAAGAGGGTGTGTATTTATGCTTCATGTTGTGCTTTGTGGGTATTATATACGCTACTACTGAGAGATTTAAGGCTTTGTTGCTGGCTGAGTTGTGTTGTACTATTTTATGTTGCGGGGAAAATATCCACAGCCAGTCATAACTCCTTACTGATTCCATCTGTCGTTCTCTGTAAATAGGTACGAGAATGATCACATAGGTGAGTAGTTACGTATACAGCTATATAGTAAACAGATAGGTGTGCAGCAAATAGACAGACGGGTTCTTACACGGACAAATAGACGGACAGATAGATGTATGGATGAAAGATTTAGAATTAAATTTATATTTAGCAGACAGACAGGCAGGCTGAAATGCAGGTAGCCAGAAAGACAGACGACACACAGGCAGCGAGGCAGACAGATGGGTAGATAGACAGACAGACAGACAGACAGACAGGAGGCAGGGAAGCAGACAGATAGGTAGGAAGATAGGTAGACACACAGATAGATAGGAGACAGACAGATAGGTAGGTAGATAGGTAGACATACAGACAGATAGGAGACAGACAGGTAGGTAGGTAGATAGGTAGATATACATACAGATAGGAGACAGACAGATAGGTAGGTAGATAGGTAGACATACAGACAGATAGGAGACAGACAGGTAGGTAGGTAGATAGGTAGATATACATACAGATAGGAGACAGACAGATAGGTAGGTAGATAGGTAGACATACATACAGATAGGAGACAGACAGATAGGTAGGTAGATAGGTAGATATACATACAGATAGGAGACAGACAGATAGGTAGGTAGATAGGTAGACATACATACAGATAGGAGACAGACAGATAGGTAGGTAGATAGGTAGACATACAGACAGATAGGAGACAGACAGATAGGTAGGTAGATAGGTAGACATACAGACAGATAGGAGACAGACAGATAGGTAGGTAGATAGGTAGACACACAGATAGATAGGAGACAGACAGATAGGTAGGTAGATAGGTAGACATACAGACAGATAGGAGACAGACAGATAGGTAGGTAGATAGGTAGACATACAGACAGACAGACAGAAAGGAGGCAGGGAGGAACGAACGAATGAATGAATGAACGAATGATTGAACGAACGAACAAATGAACAAACGAACGAATGAATAAACGAATAAATGAACGAACAAACGAACGAACGAAATGACGAATGAACGAACGAACAAATGAACGAACGCATGAACGAAAGAATGAATGAAAGAACGAATGAATGAACAAAAGAACGAATGAACGAACGAATGATTGAACGAACGAACGAAGAAATGAACGAACAAACGAACGAAAGAACGAACAAATGAATGAACGAAAGAACGAACGAATGATTGAACGTACGAACAAATGAACAAACAAACGAATGAATGAACGAACGAATGAACGAAAGAACGAATGAATGAACGAATGATTAAACAAACAAATGAATGAAAAAACGAACGAACAAATGAACGAACGAACGAATGAATGAGCGAATGAATGAACGAAAGAACGAATGAACGAACGATTGAACAAAAGAACGAATGAACGAACGAACAAACGAAGAAATGAACGAACGAACGAAAGAACGAATGATTGAAAGAACGAACGAACGACTGAACGAACGAACAAATGAACGAATAAACGAATGAATGATCGAACGAATGAACAAATGAACGAACGAACGAATAAACGAACGAATGGAGTGAATTGACTTTAAAAAGGTGACCAGGGTAGCTAAATAAAATTGCATAATTTTAAGTTTGATTCTCTAACAGTTCACTTTGTTCGCATTACTTTGATCTTACAGAACCATTTTAAAATCCACCCCTATTCAGTGGTGAACCATTCTAATTCTAAATTAAGGGTGTACAGTATTACTATAGCAGGTAGTCACAAATCGTCCATTCTGCACACCATAAACCGAAAATCAACAAAGAAGATCGCAATGTGTTACCAGCTTAGAGATGCTACTGAGTTTAATTTCCTGAAGTTCCTCGGGAGAAAGCATGTGTTTCCCGAGATAACGATGCCTGATTTCGCGAGACTTGGACAAACCATCAAAATATGACATTTTCACGTGAGCTTATCACTAAGACCCAATATATTATATACTAAAGGTGTTTATTTAGTGTGCGGTGAAAATTTCGGTTACCCATCTTACATTTTCCCTTTCCAAAGCCAGGCGTTATCTAGTTGAGTAAGATTTTGGTTTTTCAATAAGGAGTTTAGTCTGTCGCATGGCTGGTTTACATCTCCAGACCCCTAGTAAACCTAGTGGCCAACCTTATACACCCTACATGAATTTTACAATATTAAATGTTTACATAAATTTGTTGACAGAAAATGAAAATAAACATAGATGAATTATAAAGTGAAGAAAAAGAAATGAAACAGAGTGAATATGATGACTCAGAATTTGGCAAGAGCGTTTCAAAACTGAAGTTATGATGACAGTAGTAAGTGTCTGTGGTAGTTCAAAAGTCTTCCTGAAGCTTTCAAAGAACTTGGAAATCACAACACGAGCTCCAATAAGAAGACCAACCACTTCAATGTTTTCAAGCTGGTATTTTGCTCTGAAGTACTCAATTGTTGGCAGATAAATGTTGATCTTTTCTTGATTGACATCCTCCGGCTGGCTACTCCCCGTTTCAGTCCTTATGGTAGGATCAATTATATAACCTTTCTTGGTAGTCTGGGAATACGCTATGATGTCAATACGTCTAGAGGAGTCATTAATAGCAAGGCAAAAAACTTCCTTTTCTATTGTCCAAGACTTTTTTTTTTTCAAAGCAGTTGCAATTGATGTCTTGCATTTCGGAGGAGTAAACCTCTGTTACATTGATCTTGGACGTGGGCAAGGGTTTCAGTCTCCGGGCATCCATGTCTGCACCAGGATCCGTCCAAAGAGCGACCAGGTACTCCTCTAACTGCTGCTAAATTTGCATTCACTACTATCAATCTTAAAGACATGGAACTTAAAAAAAAAAAGTAAATTATATGATATAATTAAATTTCAAAACGTATTTTGCTCAGTACGTAATTTTGACAGTTTATATCGTTTATACCCTGCATTAATAGGCAGGTAAATAGGCAGATATAGATAAAGGCAGGCAGACAGGTAAGTATATAGTTAAATAAAGACTGAAACACATACACTGATAAACATGAGTGATAGCTGGAAATTTTTATAAATTTTTGGAAATATTTATTTTTGTAGAGGATTTAAACAAGTTTTCTTTCATATCGATTACTGCCGGAATATGAAAGAAGCGACCCAAGACTGGCTCATCTTCGCTTCAGAGCTGGCCGCTCGTAAGTGAGCTGTCGCCGGCAGCTTAGTGCCCTATGATTAGCACCACATCGAATCCACTGCGATCAATGCTTGCAGTTCCTGCACCATGCTAATTCCCACTCGCTATTCGATGCCGTTAGTTCACACATCGTCGTCGTCATGTAGCGCCGGAGCGTGAACTTGTTTCACTGGACACAGCGGAGGCTGCTTCATGGTGTGAGGCATACAGATGCTGTGTGCTTTGCTCCTGCGTCAGATCTCTTGTTAAACTGACAAGACTCGACAACGTCTATTTATGAGGGAATATATAACGGCAGGTTCAAGACGAAAATTATATATAAGCCTGTACTAACTTTAAGAGGACACGGAATTATCTATCTTGACAATGTTAAACTATGTCTCATATAAGGAATTTTTTTTTCTGACTATACTATTGAAGATAGACACCTGATTTTTTACAGTTAATTTACTCATAAATTTACTTTATGCTGAAACAGTAGCTTTTCCTTAATTTATTTCTTAACTGAGAAATATGTTGTTGTTTTCTAATGCCAGGCGCTTGACAACAAAGTCATTTGAGCTCTTGCACTCCAATATTTTTCAAAGATATTATCATGGTCAGCCAGTGAAGCACAGATTTTGAGGTGTTCCGAATCCATTTCTTGGTTTGAGTTGTACAATGGGCAGTTAGGGGACTGATATATTCCAATTCTATGCAGGTGTTTGGGCAAACAATCATGGCCTGTTGCCAATCTAAATGCAGCTACAGACGATTTTCGTGGTAAATCTGGAATTAACTGTGGATTATGATGCAGAGAGTTCCATAATCCACAGTTAACTGAGAAATATATAAACGAACTTGTACACTTATACATACACACAATTTATTGTTGGTACTTTCATGCAGAATTGAAAGGAACTAACTACAATGGATTAATTCATTTTCACAACTCCAGTAAAATACAAAATTAAAATTTACATTCAATTTTTAACATCAATGACCCATTCTTTACCACTCTGAAAAATAACATAAACGTAAAAATTAAAATTCTAATTTTCCGACACTTTTCTTTTATTTTACCGAAAACCAAAGTGTAGTTAGTTCCTTTCACGACTCACCAATTCCTTTATGTTCATATACGCATATACCTATATACAGGGTGTCAGGAGGAAAGTACAGCAGTGGCAAAAAAAACCGGACCGACCCTTGTAGCTGATTTCAGAGCCTTGTTCACTCCAGAGCACGATAGATTGATAACTAAGACTTTCGTGGTTCGAATCCTGTCTGGAAAGGAAACTTTTTTTTTGTTCCTTATTCAAATTTATTCCCAATACTTTTCGATTGCTGGTAAAATTCATGTTCTGGGAATAATAAGTTAATTAAGTAGTAAAATATCGCTGCAATCGAACCACGAAAGTTCTTAGTTACCAGTCTATCGTGCTCTGGAGTGAACAAGGCTCTGAAATTAGCTACAAGAGTAGGTCCGGTTCTTTTGCCACTACTGTACAGAGTGTGAGGATGATAATATTGGTGATTCTGAACAAACAAAGTTTATATGAACATATGCCCTGATCTTAACATACAGCTGTTTGAAAATCACGGGCGTCAGTCTCATGTCCTTCATCAGCACTCACATGCGGACACAACCATTGATGACCAACTCATTGGGACGGTTGTTTTAGATAGCCGTCATAATGGAGTACGATATCTTGATTTCCTTCAAAACGTGTTAACAGAATACTTGGAGGATATTCCTTTGGCAAAACAACGTCGTAAGTACTTTCAGCACGATGGAGTTCCTGTACATTTCGTGCGGCCAGTGACGCAGTACCTAAATGGAACCTATCCTGGGCGTTGGATCGGTCGCAGTGGAATCATTTCTTGGCCACCGAGGTCACCAGACCTTACTACATTACTGTGTGTGGGGTTGGCTTAAGAGAGAATTCTACAAGCGCAAAGTGGAAACAAGGGAGGAACTTATCACTCGTATTTTTCATGCTTGTGCTAAAGTAAAGGAATGCCCGAATCAGCTCAGATCAGTAACACAGCAGCTGTGTACAAGAGTTGCAGAGTGCATTGAAGTTGACTGTGGACTTTTTGAACATGTTCTGTAAAGAAAAGTACACAATTAAACAGAACATAAGGTAACAATGTTTTTATTTACTATCACCTGCACTTCTCCCGTTCCTCACTGTTTCCATTAGTTTTCTCCGAAACCGTTTAGAACAGGACATATGTTCATATAAACTTTTGTGTTCAGAATCACCAATATTATCACCACTCAAACCATGTACCTATCCTCCCAACTCACCCTGTATATACAGACGTATTTAGGAAACATATACTTTCACACACGTACGAAATACATAAATTTAAACACACATATACCCATTTACACATACCTAGGGTACATATATACATACATTACATACATAAGTACATGCTACTGGAGTTAAATGACTGCTGTGAGCAGTATGGAATGAAAATAAAGCCAACAAGACGAAGATCATGGTTATAGGAAGAAACGTAAAGAAGGTAAACTTTCGAATTCTAAATGAGGAAGTAGGGCAAGTGGACAGCTTCAGATACTTGGGATGTACTATAAGCAATAACATGGGCTACAGCCAGGAAGTCAAAAGAAGGATAGCAATGGCCAAGGAAACTTTTAATAGAAGAAGGAGCATGTTCTGCGGACCTCTGGAAAAAATAACTGAAGAAGAGACTAGTAAAGTGCTTTGTGTGGAATGTGGCATTGTGTGTGGCAGAAACATGGGCATTACGACAAAATGAAGACAAACGAATAGAAGCATTTGAAATGTAGGTATGGAGAAGAATGGAGCGTGTGAAGTGCACAGACAGAATAAGAAATGAAATTGTGTTGGAAAGAGTAGGTGAAGAAAGAATGATGCTGAAACTGATCAGAAAGAGAAAAAGGAATTAGTTAGGTCACTGGCTGAGAAGAAACTGCCTACTGAAGGATGCCTGGAAGGAATGGTGAACGAGAGAAGAGTTAAGGGCAGTAGAAGATTCATTTATTCATTCATTATATTCCATAGATCTTACATGAGCAATGAAGCTTTAAGATGTGGAACAAGTCAAAATTTACAATAATACAATTACAATTTTTCAAATTTTTACAATATTTTACAATTTTTATAGTTTTACAATATAGTAATTTTCTACAATTTTTTTTACAATTTTCTGCAATTTTTTACAATACTTTGGTGAGATGAAGTGAGATGATAGACGAAATTAAGGTATGTGGATCATATGAGGAGACTAAGAGGAAGGCAGAAAATAGGAAAGACTAGAGAATGCTGGGTTTGCAGTGAAATACCTGCTCTTGGGCAGAACACTATCAATGAATGCACACATATACCTACATACATAGGCCTACATGTTGGAGGATTTTAATAATAGGGCTACCTCGCAAAACGTTTCAAGTTAAATATTTTATGCTCGACCATGCCGAAATGTAGTAATTATACACCTGCTAGCAGTCCTTTAAAGCATGTCATTAAAGTACACCTACTCATTAAAGGTCAGATCTTTCAGCCAATGACGACTCAGGTTACAACTGTTCAGCCAATGACAGGTCAGCTTTCTACCGTTATAAAACCACAAGTATCGATTATTCTCGGATATGCAATCGAAAGAGAATTAGCGAAAAGTCACGGAGGCTGGAAATCCAATACTGTCGCAGAAGGTTATGTTCTGTTACTATAATAATTAGCGTTAATTGTAAATAATATTCAAATAAATTCAATTTGTCATCTCGTTTTTCAATGTCGAATTCAATAATCAAGGTTATAGCAAGTTTAACGGGGTTACATCAAGGCCAATGACATTATTGTTCCTCGGAAAAAATCAATACTTTCGCGTCTGCGAACATCTCACAATTCACGACCTAGAACAAGGTCACTTCCGATCTTGTCAGATATAAATAAAATGTATACATCTGAATAATTTCAAGTTAGAAATATGGTCGAGCATAAAAAGTCGTATGAAACTCGCCTATAATGGTAATTAAGAAGCGAGTATGGATGTTTATGAAACTCGCTTGCGCTCGTTTCATAAACATCCATACTCGCTTCTTAATTACTATCATTATAGGCTCGTTGCATAATGTACTATTCAGAAATCGAATATTGTTCTCTAAAATACAACGTCGACCACTGAGTGAGATGCCTTCGCATTCAAAGAACGCCGTGAAGGAGATGACCGCGAAGATTCAGCCGTGGAGGCAGGCCACTAATAATTCAAGAAGAGACGTGTACCTCGCTTAGAGAGCAACTTAAAGACAGGGGAACACGCCACTTATCTCAGCAGCGGACTTGCTATCTGCAGTGCGATCTGCGAATGCTGCAAGTAGCGTGCAGCCAGTCGTGTTATAATAAGGTTTCATTATGGATGTCACTCCCAACACATTAGTGAAATTATACTTGGGACATTATTCCACCAAACGCTCCCGCAATCGTTTAGAGCTATTCGTGTTGGAGTTACATGGGCACTGCCCATTTCCCTCTTGCACATTTGCGGAAAGTTTCGAAGCCTTACTTATCTACGCTCCCCATCATCTGCCGAGCAAGTTTCGAAAGCGATCTAACTACCAGCCTGCCTGCCGAGCGTCGGCAGAGGGTTTCGTGCCGAGCATCCATCCAGCGACGCCCCCGGCGCTTGTACACCTGATCTCATGTTTTACACTAAACTTGTAATTACTTCAAAATTAATAAATGTTGTAGTCTCTCTCTTCTGCCCTCTTCTTTCACTCCTCATGCAGGTGTACGTAGCTCATTATGAATTATACTGGCCGTCAGTTATGAAGACACCCGATTCAGTGCGCACCTAATCATATAAAATCAATAGCCAATCAATTTAAGTCAGATGCTGAACGTTTAAATTACTGTAAGTCTATCGGTTATATCCTGTGTAGAAAACATTGCAGACATAAGGGATATCCTAAAAAAGTTTTGAGCCAGTAGCATGCAGGCTTTCAACTAAGAAGCAAAACAGATTCAATGTGACTTTATTTACTTATAAATGGCTTTTAAGGAACCCGCAGGTTCATTGTCGCCCTCATATAAGCCCGCCATTGGTCCCTATCCTGTGCAAGATTAATCCAGTCTCTATCATCATATCCCACCTCCCTCAAATTCATTTTAATAGTATCCTCCCATCTACGTCTCCGCCTCTCCAAAAGGTCTTTATCCCTCCGATCTCCCAACTAACACTCTATATGCATTTCTGGGTTCGTCCATAGTGCTATATGCCCTGCCTATCTCAGAGGTCTGGATTTAATGTTTCTAATTATGTCAGGTGAAGAATACAATGTGTGCAGTTCTGCGTTGTGTAACATTCTCTATTCTCCTGTAACTTCATCCCTCTTAGCCCCAAATATTTTCCTAAGAACCTTATGCATACATACATACATGCATATTTCCACAGGATATATAACTCGAGATTAGTTTGTACAGAGTTAAATTAACTTATGACATGTAACTAGGTTCAGTACAAAGTGCTATTTCCAGTAAAATATGTGAGAACATCTCGAAACCATAAATGATATTCCTATGTAGAGGCAGTTGGTTTCCAACAGAGCTGTAGAAAATAAAACTACAAAAACTATTGTTGAGTACAGATTATTTAAAGTATTATTATTATCATTATTATTATTATTATTATTATTATTATTGTGTATTATAAACTTCAGAGTTTGGATTTATGCTATTTACGCATGGTTTTGATACTGTGGCAATGCTACGAGGAGGAGTTCCTAAACAAGCTGTATTACTGTCTAGCTAACAATGAAGCACATTTTGAAATTTAATTTAGTAAATGTAATTAATGCAATTTAGGAAAAAACTCAAAATAAACTGTGTTTTCATTTAAGAACCAAGTAGCAATAACAATAATTCAGAATGCAAGGCAACGATAGATAAAAAAAGATATGGGAATAAATGAATGAGCTGCAGTTCCTTCACATTTAAGTAGGCCTATCATAACTGATTCATTCATCCATCATCTGATATCTTCTTCTGCCCTGAACTCTTCTGCCGTTCACCATTTCTTCCAGTGCACCCTTCCGAAGGCTGTTTCTTCTCAGCCAGTGACCCAACCAATTTCCTTTTCCTCTTCGTCATCACAGTTCCAGCATCATTCTTTCTTCACCTACTCCTTCCAATACAGCTTCATTTCTTATTCTGTCTGTCCACTTCACACATTCTATTCTTCTCCATATCCACATTTCAAATGCTTCTATTCGCTTTTCTTCACGTCGTCGTAATGACCATGTTTCTGCCCCATGCAATGCCACACTCCATACAAAGCACTTTACTTGTTTCTTCCTTAGTTATTTTTCCTGAGATCGCCAGAAGATGCTCCTTTTTCTATTGAAAGCTTCCTTGGCCGTTGCTATCCTTCTTTTGACTTCCTGGCAGTAGCTCATGTTACTGCTTATAGTAATACATCCTAAATATTTGAAGCTGTCCACTTGCTCTACTGCCTCATTTAGAATTCTCAAGTTTACCTTCTTTATTTTTCTTCCTAAGACTTAGTTACATTTATCTTCATCCCATACTGCTCACAGCTGTCATTAACTCGACTAGCATATCCCTTAGTATCATCTCCTCTTCAGCTAACAACGCCATATCATCAGCAACAAATCTTATGCACTTTGTTTTCCTTCTTCCTACTATCACTCCTCCCATGTTCTTCACTAAATCCTCCAAGTAGATGTTGAACAGTGTAGGTGATAACGGGCATCCTATTTCTCTCCCTTGTGATAGTTCTTCTCCTATCCTGACTTTGACTCGTTGTTTCATATAAAGATTACTGAACAGTCTTCTCTGTTTTCAATCCACAAAGAATTACAATAAGCAATTCTATTTTTGAATCGCAAAGAACGGCTTAGAGGTGAGAACTAAAACTCAATTAATACTGGTTTTAAACTTTCCCCTCAATATAGGTATAAATTTAAGTGTTTCTGTTCAAGTTAAATTTAATTGATCATCATCATCTTCACTTCATGGTTTAGGCTAAGTGCCTGTTCCGTCTTCACATTTTATTCAGTTCTACCTCTTCCTAGGACGTCCGACATCTCTTTTGCCTTTAGGTTGGTATTGTTGTATCAGTGCTGGAATTCTTTCATTATCCATTCGAGACAGGTGTTCTTTCCACTTTTCTTTATAATCTTCAACTTTATCGTTTATGTTGTATATATTTAATTCTTTACGGATATCCTCATTTCTTATCAGATCCCTTCTTGTACATCCCTTTACTCTGCGAAGAAACCTCATCTCTGCAGCTTGTAATTTACTTTTGTCTCGTTCTTTAATTATCCATGATTCGCTTCCATATGTCTACACGGGCACTACCATAGTTTTATAGAACTTCAATTTTGTTTCTTTTCTAGTTTTATTTTTTAGAGTTCTATTTATTGTTCCGCATATCCACTGAAATTTGCTTATTTTGTTGTCAATATCTCTATCTACATCATAAGTTATGTTACAACCTAAATAATCAAAATGAGATACTTGTTCTATGGGCTTATTATCAACTATTATTTTTGTACGAATTGGAAATTTACCACTGTGGGCCATTACTTTAGTTTTACGAGTTGATATGCTCAAATTATAGTCTTCTTTTCCTAGTAGGTGTAATTTGTGAATGGCATATTGCAATTTTTCTTCACTGTCTTGTATTAATGTTACATCATCGGCAAACATTAGAATATTTAAAAATGTATCTTTACTAATCTTTATACCTGGATTCACCTCCATTTTCCATTTTTCAATTAAGTCATCTAGATATATGTTGAAGAGACTAGGTGATAGGCTACAACCTTGTCTGAGTCCTTGATTTATTCTTATTTCTTCTGTTTTCGATGTTCCTGTGTTTATTATTATCTTTGTATCTGTGTAGAGGCATTTTATTATTTCTATCAAATGTGGAGGGTAACCTTCATTATACATTATTTTCCATAATTTGGATCGTTCTACACAATCAAAAGCTTTATCGAAGTCAACGAAAGCTATGTGCGTTTCTAGATTTAATTGATATAAATAGTTATTTACACTCAAAAGTTTTGAAATGAAAGTCCTGTATAATTAAGTGATAGATCTTTGTTATTTAATCGATTAAATATCTTCGAGGATGATGAATATAGTGCACATTATTTACTGAAGCTATGTAATTCAGTTCCTATTGAACAACACAAATTCTCTACAATTTGCAAATAACATAATTTCTTTCCTGACAACAGACTGCGTAGGTAAGCTGGTACACATGAGTTACAGTATCTCTTGTTGTATTTTATACTTGCTATTTAGCGATTTGTTTGCATTAGAAGTTCTCTTGTTTGCGCGAACTACGCCAACTCTTCGAGGCAGATTTTTAGCGGAATAAAAATGCAGGCCAGCATTTAAAGGCAGTCGAGAGCCCTGCCGACCACTACAAGTCTGATCCCTGGATAAACGTGCGGGGCTCGTCAACTGAACTGGGGATTAAGGGCAGCTTGTTTACGTATCGCTACAAATGCAAAATAACGAAACTGAGAAGTGACACATAGGCCGCCCGCGCAGCTCTCTCATCGCTTAATGGTAATGAAATATGTTTCGTTTCACAAAGCCAGTGTTCAGCCCGGTGTGATGCGGTGGTTTGCAACGTGCAGGTCACACCCACCACTGTTTTCAAGTGAGACAGACCCTCACTTTGTCCCATTTCATGAAACAAAAATACAAATCAATCATACTAGTCTCTGTTTGCGATGTACATTATTTTCGAGAGTTAAAAATCATATCAAAATTATTCTCCGTTACGTTATTTAATTCGAGACACGGATATCAGAATACAAGAAGCATTACTAACACAAGTTTCGTACAAACGAAGATTTAAAAAAAGGACTTAGATAAATTATTTATGAATCAAGTTCGTAAAGATTCTCTTTTTGGCACAAGCTTAAAGTCTGTGAAACGAGAATCCTCGTTTCACAAACACACAAGGGCGAAAAAGATAACTTTACGAATGTGTATCACACAATGTTTTTTTTTTACGATAGCACAAATTAACACTATATAATATGCTTTACAAGAGCGTTATGTTGAAGTTTTCATGTTCGAGGAAAAGTTTGAAAAAGCGAAACGTAGTTGAGCTTTTTTAATTTCCGAGAATTGAAAGGAAACATACCGCTCGTGTATCGTACACTATTTTGTGCGTAGATCGTTTATTACATACCTGAAAGACGAATTTCTAATTAGTTGCAATGAAATCTCCATCTTGGTTTCTGTTCAATGACGGCAAATTTGCAAAACAAAAATATCTATCTTCAACATTGTTGCTTTAAAATGTTTTCTGTGTTTACTATACTCCAGCAGGCCGTGATATACGTCTGTCTTTTTTTCCCCCATTCTGTGATGAGTCTGGAATCTTGTTGATTTTTTCACGGCTTCCTTAATGTTACTTGCATCACGAATGCAGTAACTTTAGTGGAGTTATAGAGTTTACTTAATTTTTGCAAATATCTAAAAACAATAATTTACAGTGCAATTTAGGTGAAATTGCAGTGGTAATTTTCCAATTTATAATTATTACTATATTGAACGTCTCTAAAAATAATATGTTAAAAGCCTAAAGCAGTAAAATCACTATGTCACTTACTGTAAGCGGTAAGAAGAGGGAAATTGTTACGTGTGTTAGGTTGGGAATACTGAATGTGGAATTTTAGACTTTCCGCGGTTTGGTTTTGTGCGGAAACCAAGCAAATACGCACGATCTCGCACAAAGATAACTTTACGAATGTGTATCATACAATGTTTTTGTACGATAGCACAAATTAACATTGTATAAATACTAGTGGCTTGTGCAGCAAATACTGCTGCAAGCTAAGTTCGTTAGACGTCCAAATAAAAATTTTTCAAATTTATTTTCAATGAAGAATACTTGTCTTTTTGATAGTTATTTGCTTCCATAATAATGAAACATACTCCCTCTGAATCGATTTTTTAGGTCAAATACTTTTTCTTGAACCTATCCAACTTCAGTTTTTGAGTTTCAACGCGAAAACGCAAGTATCAATGTCAGGACGATAGCAGTAGCTATTTCAGGTTATTGTGGGTTGTAGGCAAAGTTAAAAAAATGTCAGGTTTGCTAAGCTTTCGAACAATAGCATTTTCGTATGGCTGCTGCATGTAGAACTTGAAATGTAGAGCGTAAAATCATTTTATCCTACTAAGAGATCTTGCTGAAATGATCTGGAGACTACAAAATTTTCTAGGCCTCTTATTTTTATCAGTAAGTAATACCTTTTGATCTTTCCTTAGGAACTGTAATTTTTGCGCTCTCTCGAGCCAATACTGAAGACAATGACAAATATCAATATCTACACTACACCGCCATTAAGTATATGAAAAAAAACCAATCCCAATGGGTTAATAAGTATAAAAATATTTAATTTTTAATAACAATATTATTATCTTACTTAAGTTTTGTAGTTATATATAGCAGTCACTCAGTAAATTATAGAAATGAAGATCTAAATTAAAACATTCTCTACATTTAGGCCTACTTACATAACCTCAAAAGTTTCACTTTCATGTCATCAATATAGCATCAATATTATGTACAATTAATGAAAAATAGACGCATCATGATATTAACTATAATAATATTTAATTTCTAATGGTAATAATGTCATCAAACCACCTCAAGTTTCGTAGATTTGAATATCCAATATACAGCTGTACTCAGAAAATTATACACTGCAGAATCCGTTTTTAACAACAATATGTCGGGAATCCTGCAGGTCATGGCCTTCGTGTAATAGCCTATTGTTTATTGTAGCGTGTGTTTTTTTCTGAAATTCAATCAAGTCGGCCGTGATTGAATAAACTTAGTTCTCAAAACTGACAACAGATGGATTTTGGAAAATAGGAAAATTGACATTTCACTGAAAACTACTAATTTTCCGAAAAACTTTCGATGCCAGGCATGAAAATGAGGGGTCTCTCATTAAAATCCGTTCAGCCGTTTTCCCGTAATTTCCATTACCAGTTCAAATTATATATATAGATTTTAAGTTGACAGGTTATAAGGTCACGATGTCGCAGCCATATAAACTCAGAACCATTAAGAAATAATATTCATAATTAATTAAATTGGCAGTCTTACTCGTGTTAATTATGTAAGCATGTGCGGCACATGCTTACGTAATTAACACGAGTAAGATCGCCAATTTAATCAATTATTTATATTCAAGTGTTAAAAGTAGTGTACGAAAGATTCAGCATGGGAAATAGTATTCACTGAATTATAGCGTGTTTTACTCATGATCTCTAGGGTCCGGATGTTTATGACTTAAAATCATGGGATCGCGCACTCAAACGCAACGTACGGACGCGTCATCACATTTTTGTGATCCATATTTAAAGTTATTTTTTGAAATAAATTTATTTTTGTAACTTTTATGGTTAACTATTAATGATTATTTGCTAGCAGAGTTTAATTAAAATCATTTTTCTTTCAATATTTACAAACCATTTATTTGTAAAATTATATAATACGGTAATAAATGCTCTACAAACATAAAGTTAGAGACTGAGAAAGTTTGCGTGGAGCACAGTGGTGATCGAAGAACGCACCAACAGAATTACGCGTCAGGAAAACACTTGCTTAATATTTGGCAACTGCAACGACTAACGGAGGGGGTAGAGAAATATACGAACGAGAGATTCATTGACGTTCTAAGATACCTGACCCCTACTAATCGATAGTGTTGATGTGGCTTCTTTAGTTACTACCTCTATGAATAGATGGCGAAGATAACAGTCAGTGTCGCCAATAGTACATAAATATGCCCGCACTATAAAATTCAAAATTTCATCCCACTCTAATGATTGCAAAAAAAAAAAAAAACACACACAATAGATTTAGTGGGAAACCGCTGGTACTGACAATTATGAGAATAACTTATACGTAATCAACGTCAACATTTCTCCAAATACATTTTTACTTGTCCCAATAATAGGGTCACTTATTGAGAACTAGCGGAAATATTACAGAGTTTGTCAATTTGTTATGTCTTTGGTTCTGACTTAATACCTTGGTTAGAAAGTTCGCTTATACGATCAGAAAATTGGATAATATAGTATGGTATGGTACGGTATGGCATAGTACAGTATAGTATTGCATGGTATGGTATAGTATTGTATTGTATAATATGGTATGGTATTGCGTGATATAATATCTATACTAATAATAAATCTGTAGCCGAAATTTTTCTGGTAATTTTCGATTTTCCAAAAATAATTGGTCCTAACATATATAATTAACCACCGTGAAACAGAAAATCGCTTTTTTGAAATTTTTGTTTGTATGTCTGTCTGTCTGTCTGTATGTTTGTTATCTTTTCACGCGATAATGGCTGAACGGATTTCGATGAAAATTGGAATATAAATTAAGTTCGTTGTAACTTAGATTATAGGCTATATGGCATTCAAAATACATTATTTAAAAGGGGGGTTATAAGGGAACCTGAATTAAATAAATCGAAATATCTCGCTTATTATTGATTTTTATGAAAAATGTTACATAAAACATTTCTTTAAAAATCATTTCCGATAAGTTTTAGTCTTTGAAAAATTTTGATAGGACTGATATTTAATGAGATAAATGAGTTTTAAAATTAAAATAACTGCCATCTAAAGCCGTGTAATGAAATAAACAAATGACTTCGTCTATAAGGGGCCTTGGACAACAACAATCGAAAGCTATGAATCATAGCCTACAGAAAATTTTTCTGTGTTCGTATGAAGCAATGTCGGAAGCTAAATTAACCGATTTGTATAATTAATTATTATTTCACCATTGGAAAGTGTAGTTTCTCTGTATGGACATAATGCTAAAATGTTATTACAGTAACTTCTGAGTGAACTGAAGACAGGTAAGATTAAAATAGCTTCTTATGCAAGAAAACTTGATAGGCTATTCTGTGTATTCGTTTCCTGTATTTCTTAAAATAATGTTTATCTCAGAGAATTAACGACCAACGAGAGTGTATTGATTTAGTATGCAGTAATAATACGTTAGCTTAGCATTTCATTATTTTATAATCCAAATTTTAACTATGCTCAATTGAATCGAGCTAAAATACATAAAATACATATGCATTAAATGCAATGCACAAAATTTGGGTAATGAGCCAAGTAGATTATGTTGCCCTGTTTAAAATAAAATTTGTTCCTCCTGAGATTCAAGAGCCCCCATAAAAAATTGAAAACTTACTTATCGGGGTACATCCGTTATCAACACACTTTTTATATAATATAATATAATATAATATAATATAATATAATATAATATAATATAATATAATATAATATAATATAATATAATATAATACAATATAATATAATATAATATAATATAATATAATATAATATAATATAATATAATATAATATATTAAGTTATTTGAAGGGTTCAGAACCATAGTGGGCCAAGCGCCATTTACTGAATGCGTAGAAAACAAGAGTTAAAATTAAGTTATTACTATAATTCAATGGAAACATATAACAAGTAAAATAAAGTATACACATTAAATGTAAATGATGTCAATCTTCATTGAACTATGGATGCATGTAATAAAAATTAAGAAACATGTTAAAGGAATTGTCATTGCTCCAAATGAGTGTTCTGTGGACCAAAATGATTCCATTCTAATTATTTAAATATAATTTAAATTAAGTAACATATTAAACGATTTATCCTTCTATCAAACACGAATGTTCCCTGGATCAAATGTCCTATTTTAATTATGTAATTACTTTATATTTATTTCTAACGGGTGCAGCGGAGCGCACGGGTACGGCTAGTAATATAATATAATACAATATAATATAATATAATATAATATAATATAATATAATATAATATAATATAATATAATATAATATAATATAATATAATATAATATAATGTAATACAGTATAGTAATAGTATAGTATAGTATAGTATAGTATAATGTAGTATAGTAAAGTATAGTATAGTAATAGTATAATATAGTACAGTGTAGTATAGTATAGTATAGTAATAGTATAGTATAGTATATTTATAAAACAGTTATATTACCGGTTGTTCTGTATGGTTGTGAACCCTGAACTCTCACTTTGAGAGAGGAACAGAGACTACGGGTGTTTGAGAATAAGATTCTTAGGAAAATATTTGGGGCTAAGAGGGATGAAGTTACAGGAGAATGAAGAAAGTTACACAACATAGAACTGCACGCATTGTATTCTTCACCTGACATAATTAGGAACATTAAATGCAGACGTTTGAGATGGGCAGAGCATGTAGCACGTATGGGCGAATCCAGAAATGCACATAGAGTGTTAGTTGGGAGGCCGGAGGGAAAAAGACCTTTAGGGAGGCCTAGACGTAGGTGGGAAGATAATATTAAAATGGATTTGAGGGAGGTGGGATATGATGATAGAGAATGGATTCATTTTGCTCAGGATAGGGACCAATGGCGGGCTTATGTGAGGGCGGCAATGAACCTCCGGGTTCCTTAAAAGCCAGTAAGTAAGTAAGTATAGTATAGTATACCATACCATAGTATAGCATAGTATAGTATAGTATAGTATAGTATAGTATAGTATAGTATAGTATAGTATAGCATAGTATAGTATAGCCTTTTTATGTAACAGAATACGTAAAACAATTTACAAATTTGTAAACCTTCGCCATTACTTGCCTACTCACGTATTACGTTTGGTTTATTTGGCTCTAGTTGAATCTGTTATCCAATATGGTATAATTGGATGGGGAGGCATTACAAAAACTGCTCTTTTTCCTCTAATTATGTTGCAAAAACGTATAATCAAAATTTGTTTGAAAAGGCGACTGGATTATCCAACAAATTTGATCCATTCTGAATTGAATGTTTTTAGAATTGACCAAATTTATGAATACTCTTTAATGAAATTCTATCATAAAAATAGAATGAAATTTGTAGCTCAGCCACATGCTCATAATACAAGACGAAATGAAATTCTTAAATTAGTTGAACCTAAATGTTTCACATCTGCTGCTTTACCTCGCAGTACAAATTATGGTCCACGTCTATATAATTCCATAATAAAATTTCATCCAGAATTGACTACTTTAAGCAATGAAATTTTCAGATCCAGAATTAAAAAATTTATATGACAGACTTCCCTGTATATATATTATGTACCATGTATTGTAAAACAAGTTTATTTCTATCCTAAGTGTATTTTTCTATTTTATCTTGGTTACTATGTCAACATGACCTGCACTAATTATACTATTAATAATAATTTAATATTAATCCATCAATCTAAACATCGTCTCTTTTTCACTCAGTTATTACTAGTATTATTATTTACTAATTTTATTACAATCTTTATGTGAGCTTTTTTCTTAAGTATTTTGTCTACAAAGTATGTGTATCTATGTAACGGAACTGTCCCCGAACACGAGCTTTGCTCTTTCGGGGTATTTTAATGTAACGTTTTTATGTATATGTTATTATTAAATAAATAAATAAATAAATAAATAAAATAGTATAGTATAGTATAGTATAGTAGTAGTATAGTATAGTATAGTATTAGTATAGTATAGTATAGCATAGTATAATATAGTATAGTATAGTATAGCATAGTACAGTATAGTATAGTATAGTATAGTATAGTAGTATAGTATAGTATAGTATAGTATAGTAGTATAGTATAGTATAGTATAGTATAGTATTAGTATAGTATAGTATAGCATAGCATAATATAGTATAGTATAGTATAGTATAGTATAGTATAGTATAGTATAGTATAGTAGTAGTATAGTATAGTATAGTACAGTATAGTATAGTATAGTATAGTATAGTATTAGCATAGTATAGTATAGCATAGTATAATATAGTATAGTATAGTAGTAGTATAGTATAGTATAGTATAGTATTAGTATAGTATAGTATAACATAGTATGGTATAGTATAGTATAGTATAGTATAGTATAGCATAGCATAGTATAGTATAGTATAGTATAGTAGTAGTATAGTATAGTATATTATAGTATAGTATAGTATAGCATAGTATAGTATAGTAGTAGTATAGTATAGTATAGTATAGTATAGTATAGTATAGTATAGCATAGTATAGTATAGTATAGTATAGTATAGTAGTAGTATAGTATAGTATAGTATAGTATTAGTATAGTATAGCATAGTATAATATAGTATAGTATAGCATAGTATAGTATAGTATAGTATAGTATAGTATAGCATTAGTATAGTATAGTATAGTATAGTATAGTATAGTATAGCATAGCATAGTATAGTATAGTATAGTATAGTATTAGTATAGTATAGTATAGTATTAGTATAGTATAGTATAGCATAGTATAATATAGTATAGCATAGTATAGTATAGTATAGCATAGTATAGTATAGTATAGTATAGTATAGTATAGTATTAGTATAGTATTGTATAGCATAGTATAATGTGGTACACTATAGTAGCTGCGGTGTAATATAATACTGTCTCGTATATTATGTCAGACAAATAAACATACGTTGCTTCTCATCTCTTTCCCAGATACAAACGCGGCGATATCACAAGATTGCATTCTCATGTAGCAGTTCAAGAAGCCTGAAGAACACGAGTCATATCTCAATGCGGGATATTGGAGCAAGGAGACAGTTTGCTGTTTTTAACGGACTAGCGACTAGAGCTCGCTTATATGTTGTCGGAAGCATCGAGGGCACCTTCCAAGCGCCGTAAATCTTGGAATCCGAGTGTTCAGAATAAATCTGACGCAGGATTCGTAGGATGAAGGTGCGGCATATGAGAACCTATAACTCCGGCAACACGGCAACAAGAGCTCTCTTCCTATGCACGCCGCTATTTTTTCGGCAGTAGATGGGAAACTTTACTAGCGAAACAATAAAATTTAAATATCGCGGTCGTATTTTAGAGGCGAACATGAATCCAGGATCGCTATCCAAGAATGAAACATGAGTCCTACCAGCAAGGCGACTCAGCTGCAGTAAAGTCTACCGCTGTTAGTTACGGCGATTCCCGACTGGTCGTATTGTATTTTTAAGCTGGGGGGGGGGAGGGACGGTGCGAGGGGAGGCCGTTGTATTGGCAACTAATCGAAGTTGAACGCTAAAGTGGAAAACAATATTGAAAACCCCTGGTAAGGAGTAATGGGCAGTAAGTTGGAAATTGCGTCACTCTTCGAAGCTATTTAGCATTGTTGCTAAGGCATCAGATGCCACAGAGGACCAGACCAATAGAAATCAATTCTTTGGTACGTCATCCAATCAGAGAGGAAGGGATTCTTCTAGCAGCCACCAAGCGCAAGTCGACACAGGGTCGCAGTGAATCAATTCTCTCACACAACCCCAAAGTTTTAGAAGTTTCTCTGCTCTCTCTCCGACAACCAGATTCAACAACCAAATAAAGACATATTCAAGAACACGAAACGCTTAATTTGTCAAAGAGGTTATTTACATTACTCCTGTAATCGCTTGCATTTTTTAAATTCTGTGGCAAAATTGTATTACCGGTTCTTCTGTATGGTTGTGAAACTTGGACTCTCACTTTGAGAGAGGAACATAGGTTAAGGGTGTTTGAGAATAAGGTGCTTAGGAAAATATTTGGGGCTAAGCGGGATGAAGTTGCAGGATAATGGAGAAAGTTACACAACACAGAACTGCACGCATTGTATTCTTCACCTGACATAATTAGGAACATTAAATCCAGACGTTTGAGATGGGCAGGGCATGTAGCACGTATGGGCGAATCCAGAAATGCATATAGAGTGTTAGTTGGGAGACCGGAGGGAAAAAGACCTTTAGGGAGGCCGAGACGTAGATGGGAGGATAATATTAAAATGGATTTGAGGGAGGTGGGGTATGATGATAGAGACTGGATTAATCTTGCACAGGTTAGGGACCGATGGCGGGCTTATGTGAGGGCGGCAATGAACCTTCGGGGTTCCTTAAAAGCCATTTGTAAGTAAGTAAGTAAGTAAGGCAAACTTGAAAAGTATGATTTTCGACCAACTCTATCGAGTTTCGTCAAATCAGTACCTGTAATAATATATTAATGTTTGTGTGTGATGTCTTATTTAACGACGCTCGCAACTGCAGAGGTTAAATCAGCGTCGCCGGATGTGCCGGAATTTTGTCCCGCAGGAGTTCTTTGACATGCCAGTAAATCTACTGACATGAGCCTGTCGTATTTAAGCACACTTAAATGCCATCGACCTGGCCCGGGATCGAACCCGGAACCTTGGGCACAGAAGGCCAGCGCTATACCAACTCGCCAACCAGGTCGACTATTAACGTTTGTCTTTTAATGAAATTTAATACCTTTATTCTAAATAAATACACAAAAATCGGAAAAACTAATTATAATACATGAAATAGTTTTCATACCGAGGTTATACCAAATACCTTACTGTAATAATACCGGACAGCTGTATACTATAGTCCCGTCGCTCTAATTTCCGGCAGCCAATCGCGTTGCAGGTAGGCTACATTTAAACGTGTGCGTCTTGTGATTCGCTCATGAAGACGTTATTCATTTCTTAAGGCTCGATAAGTACTTAATATAATCGCCCGCCATTTTGGCTCTTTCGTTGGCGTTCGCAGACGTTATTTGTCGCCCAATAATTTTCTCAATTACAGTGCGTTTGATTAATTATCATAGGAGCTACGACATGATAATGTTTAACGGTGTGGCAAATAGATTCCTCGTATGGTAGCTCGGCAACGAAAGAACAGAAATGGCGAACGATATTACCTACCTAGACTTTATAGAGCCCTCACTTCCTAAGACGTAAGCAAAGAGGAGGAGTCACGCCGGGAATAACAGCGTCGCGACTATAACAGCATTGACGTGAGTGCGAAATATCGGGGATTTGACATCTAGCGGAGCGGCGTGGAATTACGTCCACAAATACAAATATTAGTTGCATAGTAACGTATTTAATGTAACATTATTTTATATCAAAGCTGCATATTATGAGAAATATTGCATGCTTCATATTATTTTCCGTAATTAATTGCTGCATATTTTTTCTTTGCTTTAGTGAGACAAAATTAATTCCGGCGTTAAGAATGAATTTACAATGACGCTTTATATACCCATTGCCGACAACTGCAAAGATAAAAATGGTAGTAATCTGATGCTTTTAAAACTTAGTAAAGACATATGGACAACAATAAAACTTAATTTGCTAAAACCTTAAAATTTCCGGCACAGTCTATTGTTCCTAGTACCCTCAACAACTCAAGCTTAATGACTGTATATACTAGACTGTGATAAAACTATATTATATTAATGTATACGTACTTAAGTACCCCTCTCTCTCTCTCTCTCTCTCTCTATATATATATATATATATATATAGACACACACACACACACACACACACTATCTTTCTTGAAAAACGAATAGTGTAAGAAATTTTATACGACATTGAATTAAAGAAAAACTAAATGGGTAATTAAAATCGGAATGACTGGCTTTCACATGTTGAAAGGATGGACAACGACTTAAGGACTGGAGACTACAGTGCAAGTCCTCTTACTGCTCCTCCCTGTTAAGGAAAAGGTAAGAGCCTTGATTTTAAGAAGATACTTCAAAATTGTTTTATTTTTTTTAATAAGAAATTGAGCCAATAATGCTGCAACTCGTCACTTCTGTCCCAACTGTCACTGAATCTAATTTAATCATAAAGGAGCATCTTCTGAGGACCTCTACAAAAAGAATTAAGAGACTAGTGAAGTGCTTTGTGTGGAGTGTGGTATTGTATGGTGCAGAAACATGGACATTACAACGAAGTGAAGAGAAGCGATTAGAAGCATTTGAAATGTGGATATGGAGAAGAATGGAGCTTGTGAAGTGGACAGACAGAATAAGAAATGAAGCTGTGTTGGAAAGAGTGGGTGAAGAAAGAATGATGCTGAAACTGATCAGAATGAGAAAAAGGAATTGGTTAGGTCACTGCCTGAGACGAAAACTGCCTACTGAAGGATGCACTGGAAGGTGTGGTAAACGGGAGAAGAGTTCGGGGTAGAAGAAGATATCAGATGATAGACGATATTAAGATATGGAGCTCATATGCGGATACTAAGAAGAAGACAGAAAAAAGAAAGATTGGAGAATGCTGGGTTTGCAGTGAAATACGTGCCCATGGGCAGAACACTTATGTACCTATGTATGTAATTTAATCACAGTCAGGCAAAGTATTACTTTGGCACGTAATACTAGACTGCAGAAAATTTTGCTTTCACTTCACAGGCAAAGTTTTACAAGTAAATTACCAGTATACAAAGTGAGAATAATAATTGAACTTGAAATTATTTGTAAAAGGTCTAGAACGATAAAAGAAATTAAATGTGTGGGAGTAGCGCCAGTTAGCAATTTTAACTGTGAGAAATATGAGGCCCCAAAGCTCGAATAATAAAACTGTAAAATAGAAGTGCTGGAATTGTTGACAAATATACCTAGCCCTTTCAAGAATCCAGTTCGGGTCTGTTGCATTTGTAGACATACCTAGTTGAACGACAAAGAAAAGTAAAACTAATTACATCGTCTCTATTTCGGTAGGAGAAGAAACAAAAAGCCAGTGACCTGTTGTTGGAGAATAGTTTGTGGATACGAAAGGCTACGAGAAGAACTGGAAATAGTTTCAGAGAACAGGGAAGAGAGAAAACCGACGAAGACGTTTGCTCGCTCTCCATTGGCTAGTTTATTTTGGGCTCTCAATTTAGTATTCTATTGCTACATCCGGTGAACTGATACAACTTGTCAGTTTCAGTGTTTCCAAAGTTGACCTATAATTCAATTTGTAAAAGTCAAACGCAACAAAAACGTAGTTCAGAAACTTCTTCCTCTTCCCCCCCGCCCCTCAATCCAGGGTTAACTACCACAGTCTTCACAGACATTGCATGCAGAGTCTGGAGTCGAGAGTACAGTACTGCAAAGAAAGTCTATTTCTATGAGTATTGACTGAACAAGGTTGTGTCGCGAGGCTTGGCTTCATTCCTTTCGTAATTGTGACCGAAATAAAAAAGACGACGTGTTGCGGGAACTGAAGTAAAGTAGCTGTATAGAGAAGCAGACGAAATCGGTCTGTACTTAGGTTATAAAATCTTTGCTACAAAAGTTTAGATCAATAAACCGCCTTCGTGTTAACATGCATCCCTGGAGAAAGGACAAAGAGGACTCTGGCAGCTCTTTAAGGGGCCGTACACTATGATATCGGGTCTCGCCAACTGGCGGTCCCCCGTACACCACACAAGTATCATCAGTCAAGAATCCTTGTTGACACCAAAAGTCCATGCATATACCAGGAATTTCCGCCACTAGAGCTCCCCAGTTTGATGACGCTATCTTTGCAGGGCCCTTAAAAAATACTCCGGCCTTTCAAAATTAATCAGTGGGCAGGTATCATATTTATATTCAAGAAGAGATGTTCCTAATAAAGATGCGAGAACAAATAGTAAATGTTTTATTAATACACGGTGGAAGTGACATAGCTGTACACATTTTAACATCTTATTCCTTGGATGGAATACAAGAAAAAATGCTATTACCATATTAGTCTCAAATGAACACTTCCACCATACAAATGATCTTCCCCTAAAGTTAACACTGTTTTACTCAGTAAATACTATCTGTAGGATTCTGATTTTTACAATGATACACTCAATGCAGCCCATTATGCACCCTCTATAGTGTGAACAATAAGTAATGTCATTAATTTCATGGAGTTATTTTTTGAGATATTTCAAACAAAAAAGTTTAATACAATTTTACCAGTTTCTGCTTCATTTTTGTATGAAACATTTCATAGCAAGTTTTGAGAAAGCCATTGATTTAATTCCCAATATGCTCAGCCAATTTAAGAGAGCAGTGTATTATGATAATAGATGATTGAAATAATTTCAGTTTTTTCCCTTAAATGTTCAGAAATTTTATCCGAAGAAATATACCTTTCCGTTCTGCAAAGGAATGTTGCAATGTTACATTTGTTCGGATCAAATTTATACACATTTAAAGAACAAAACAACAATTTATTCAATTATTTATTTTTATTAATAAAAAGTTCCTACAAATGAATGAAAAAATAGCTATAAGAAAGCTTATAAATAGTAATAATAGCATAAAGTTACAAAGGAAAAGAGGTCTATATCTTTTTTTTTTTGGTGAAAAAATTAGAATGGAAAGAATAAATGAAATAGCTAGGATATAAATGAAAAATAATTGGATAAGAAAAAAGATTTAGTTTTTTGAATAGTACCATCGGTAAATTCAATAAAAGATATACATTCAAAAGTTTTAAATATACTAGAATAATGGAAGATTTATAGATAGATGGATTTATTGAGTAATATTATACATACAAATTTTATATTATCATAATTTTGTCTAATCCAATGCACAGGTCTTCTGACCGTACGTGCTTTGTATCCGAAACAAGTTCTCCTTCGTAGGTTCTCCCCCCACCTACGATTACATCCAACTACTCTCTATAGGAACACACATATTAAAATGGAAATGGCACAATAAAACACATTATATAATATATGCTAACCTAAAAGGCATAAAAGTGTATAGTTGGGTAGATACTATTATCCCTTCCTCATTTCGTGTCACAAACTTCAACAGCTGCACCTCTAATCTTTCTCGCCTTCAAGAGGAACAATCCAGTCTTTTGTTCCCATTCTCTATTCCCCATGAGGTCAAGACATGCAAGCGAACTCCTACTCTGACTTAGCATCGAGGGTGGTAAATATATTCTCCGTACAAGTTCCAATTGAACACACAGTAATAAAATATGCATATAGGAATCCTTTTCTTTGCAAAGCGGACAAAGACGCCCTCCTTCTTCGTTGACGGAAGATTTATATATGACAGCTGCACATAGCAGATTGAACCGTGAAGTACATCTTAGGCAAGTGAGCAAAGACTAATTGTAACAACATACTAAAATGAGTTGAGTCTTGCACAAAACTAATCGAAGTGCAAGATAAAACATCTTATATTAAATGTGTAAGTTTAGAAATTATATTAAAAATTGTATATCTATATGTAAATTATAAAGTATGTAATGTAAGGCTTCAATGTTTATATGTATGTATATTTTTCTTTTTTGTCTGTGAACTATAATAAACAGATCATATCAATTATTTATTTATCATAATAGGCTACTCTCTTAAACTGACTAAGCATAATGGCAATTCAAACAAGACACGCTATGAAATGTTTCTTATAAAACAATTTTAACTCTCGAGAAGGAAGCTAAAACGAGGAAAATTGTATTAAACTTCTTAGTTTGAAAATCTCAAAGAATAACCCCCTAAAATTAATTACGTAATTCAATGATTCTCCAAGTCCTACAGGTAGCCTAGGTGGCATTCGTGAACCCGAAACTGACAGGCGGGCCATCTAGCCTCATCTCTTTGGCCCTTAGAACCTTTATCAGCATGGGAAATCCATACTACGTCCAAGACCACCACAACCAATTTTTAACTATTGTAAATAATAGGTGCAATAAGGTGAAGCTAGAGAATGTTAGTGGGATGGTAGAAACGGGAGTAACCAAAATAAAACTGTTGTGTAACGTCTACTACGTTCTCCATAAATTCCATAACGACCTGGCCGGGGATCGAACCCGAGCCACCCGGATGGAGGACCAGTGCACTGGCGCTGAGCCACAGACACGGCTAAATTCAGGCTACCTAAAATTAAATTATAACTGTACATCATACCTTTTCACGACCTAGTTTTGAAATATAACTACACTTGCATGCATTGTTTTTCCTATACAAAATGTTACGCGCTGTAGCGTTGTGGTCTTAACGACTGGATCGATTCTTAGTGGGGAAGGAATTAGCTCTCGAAATTTCGACCAGTGTATAGGACCGGTGGCTCGCCCAACATCGTACTTTTGAGAGCTACGAGAAGTAGCGAAATTCCATTTAGAAAACGAGCTATGAAAGTTAGGAGTGGATCATCGTGCGACCACATCACCTTCGTTCTGGTTGGATGATCGTTCACCTCTGTTGAGACATATGAATGTGAAGCCAACAGTCGTCTGATAGGCCTTGGACCTTCACGGGGTGTCGCGCCACATATAATTCATTATTAATTTGGCAAAATATTTATGAAAGCGGAAAACGTGGGCGTTATCGAGGTGGAATAGGTTACCAATGGAAACGTTATATTTGTTCGAAGGTATTGCATAGGATATAATCCATTAAATAAATTACCCTGGATTAGATAAAAGCAACGTAACTAATGTATACCTATTTCAGAAATGAACAGTTCAATTTAATGCTCGCCGTAGTGGTAAAACAATAACACAGTATCAAAACTTAGCTAATGAATATACAGTTGGAAATGTATGTATTAGTAGTAATGTGAGTTGAATAGATTGATCGCTATTAAGTTGATAGAGAATATTTAGAGTATAATCACTAACGAAATACGCATACAAAACTGCGCCAGTCAAAATAACAGCCAATAATCTATATTCGAAGGGAAAACTATTACGATTATACATGGTGAACAATAAATCCGGTATATTTCTAATAACGTCTTGAATCTTAATTTTTACAAACAAAAAAGTTTCATACAAAAGCTGTTGCAGGTAAGCCTTACAATACGATACCAGTGTTCGAGAAAAGTTATTCAGGCATAGAGGGTGTGAAAATAAATCTCAATTTTTTTAATGGCACCCTTTATTAAAATTACATATTCTGAAAAATTGGATTGGTGTCGGTTAGAGTTCCCGAGTAGCTCAGTGGTAGAGCGTTGGTACGTTAAACCAAAGGTCCCGAGTTCGATACCCGGCTCCGGAACAATTTTTCCCTCGAAATTATTCAAATCAACTTTACAGGGAGTTATACCTGAAATCTTGATTTGCATAATACACGTCACTGTTCGTTAACAGAAAACCACAATTTAAGTCACACGGAGTTAGTGTGCACTCGAAGTTGGTTGCTTGACGGTTGTCAGCCCACTTTGAGGTCTGTGGATATAGAGGGAAAAATTGGATCGGTGTCGGCTAGAGTTCCCGAGTAGCTCAGTGGTAGAGCGTTGGTACGTTAAACCAAAGGTCCCGGGTTCGATACCCGGCTCCGGAACAATTTTTCCCTCGAAATTATTACATATTCTGAATCCCCATTAAATGTTACCTATTCACCTGTTTCATGATTTCGAACTAAAAAAATATGGTCAATTAATAACGACGCTCGGAACTGCCGAGGTTATATCAGCGTCGCCAGTGTGACAGAATTTTGTCCCGCAGGAGTTCTTTTACATGCCGATAAATCTACTGGCATGAGCCTGTCGCATTTAAACACACTTAAATGACATCGATCTGGGCCGAGATCGAACCCGCAACCTCGAGCAAAGAAGGCCAGCGCTATACCGACTACGCTACCGAGGCCGACATTTTTTAACTATTTACTAAACTTGTTTCGTGGACTTCAAACTCGAGATAAATATGTATACAAAATCATGTTAAGTAAGTAGACCATAAAAGTAAACAAAACACTTTCACTAACCAAACTTGACAACAGATGCTCTAAATGAGAACCATTCACAGCCAAACAATGTTCCTGTCTATCACGGAAACAGTCCTTTGTATTTTTCACAGTTAGATGACTGATCTGTACCATCTCACATCTGCAATATGTATTACTTAATGTAGACTTACAGAAAATGTAAAAATATAAAATAATAATAATTATATTTATAAAAATACAGGGTGATTCGAAAGTCCTGTTTCATTTTGTTGAAAAAGTATACCGAAATTAGTGAACTTTAGATATGTTACTATGAGGTAACCCATACAGTGAATTTAAATTTGCCTCTCTCCCATTTCAACACAAACTCCTGAATGCTGTATAGTTTTGACATAGTAGAAAATATATTTTCAAGCAATTAAAGTCATAGTATTGTAATACAAATTGGAATTCATTTCAGTTAATTCTTGAAATTTGAATATTAAAATACCAAAAATAAACCCATGAGTATCTCAAAAATATGTATTTATAATAAAATAAAATATATATTTTTAATTCTAAAAATAAATAGATAAAAATATAAACTAATAAATCAAATTTTAGTTCTTTGTTGAAATTCAAATATTCGAACACTAGAGAGAGAGAAATAAATCGTCCGGCCTTATTTAAGGATGACCACGAGGATCCGGAAATTAATAGCAAATAAAAATATAATACAATGAGCATCTCAAAAAAAGGGCTCCACTAAAAATTATTTCTAAGAAAACCACTTTTAGAAAATCCATAAAACACAGAAATAAAAAGTTACAAACTGAAAAACAAAAAGGACATGATAATGTAGGTAACAATGTAAAAATGGTTATAAATAACACACAATAAAATAATTTGGAAGCAGACAAACTTAGAAATGAAGAAAATTAAGCTACAGATTGAATTTCATATGCTGGAATTTTCATGACACATACTACCATACCAAGGGGGATAACAAGATCGCCCCACTTAAATAACGTGAATTCATCTTAAGGTAGATTAATTATTTAATATTATTATTAATTCAAATTGTTAGTAGATATATAACGGACAAATACATCGAATTTCAAAAAGCAATACGGAGAAAAATGAAAACAATATTTTAAAATCGTCCTATTACCCGACTTTGCAGCAGGAGGATCAAGCAATTGAAAATAATATTGAAAATCATCCTAGTACCCCTCTTTTTAGCAGGAGAGTTAAGTAATTTTTACAATAGAAGGATACTTTGATTACAATTCTTTAAATTTTATACATTACAGAAGCTGAAATATATTACATTGCAAAGTAATTTTGGTAAATGTTCCTGGAATTTTAATTTGTGCAGTCAAATTTTCAAACATCCTACGAATGAAGTGGTCACAGACCAGATGGAATGGCTAACAAAGGATGCGGGTTTCATGTTTATAGGCAGGTCAAAATTGTTTACGTTTTTACTGAAGAATGCGATTGCATACAAAAAGCAAGCGGTAGGAGGCTTGAAGAAATATTCGTATTGCGTGCACCTACATGATCGTAGGTATGCATGCATTCAAAGTAATTATGTTGAATACAACAGAGCAACTTATAAAGGTGAATGAAAAGAAAAACGTCATTTTTTAATTTTATGTCCATATTTTGTTAAGGAGATACCTTAAAAAATCGACTGTTCAAAATAGGTAATTTTAAAAATATGCACCAACTATTCAACTTTATTTTGTTCAAACAATTATTTCAATATCTGTATTAGTTTTAAAGTTACGAAATTTTAAAGCAAGACGCTATACATGGCATTACATTCCATATCATAACGCTATTTCCCCTCGAATTACATTTTCAAAATTTATTTCTATCGTAAATCTAAAACTACATAACAAAATGTTGTGCAATTTTCTGCATGTTTACATTATAAAGGATGATTCACTAATAATGACCCGAGCTTTAAAAATAAATTCTATAGGCCATTTTGAGCATTTTGGGTCCGATTAGTTTGAAAGTTATTATTAAAAATCTAAACGTAATACTGTGAATCAGGCTTTGAAGTTGCTTGCATCGTAATACAAACATTAGAATGTAAATTCAAAGGAGGGTTGCGTTGTTACGTGAAGTATGTGGCAGAAGGGGAAGATAGGTTTGGTGATTATCAGCTGCGCTTATCAGGGACAACCGTGCCGAGGTACGCAACGCTAAGCGGCATTCACATCCGTGCGGTCAAGTGCACTGAAGTAGAAGAAGATATATATGAAAATGTGCTTCCAAACTGGGGTACGTTTTATTATATGATTAATAGAGTATTTTGAATTAATGTTTCTGTGTATTTCATTGAATAATTCTTAGTTCTGCTCGAAACCATTGCTGCTTTCGTTGGAATCAATCAGCTGCAACTCCTTAACGGTCGATAATCGGATCCATGTTCTTATATGATAGTTAATGCTCAAAATGGCCTGTAGAACTGATTCCTAAAGCGTGGGTCATAAGTAGTGAATCACCCTGTATATTATATACAGAAGTGGCCGAATCAAGCTTTTCTGTTAGATACGTTACTTACTTCTTTACTTACTGGCTTTTAAGGAACCCGGAGATTCATTGCCGCCCTCACATAAGCCCGCCATTGATCCCTATCCTGAGCAAGCTTAATCCAGTCTATACCAGCATATCCCACCTCCCTCAAATCCATTATAATATTATCTTCCCATCTACGTCTCGGCCTCCCCAAAGGTCTTTTTCCCTCCGGCCTCCCAACCAACACTCTACATACATTTCTGGATCCGCCCATATGTGCTACATGCCCTGCCCATCACAAACGTCTGGATTTAATGTTCCTAATTATATCAGGTGAAGAATACAATGCTTGCAGCTCTGCGTTGTGTAACTTTCTCCATACTCCTGTAACTTCATCCCTTTTAGCACCTAATATTTTCCTAAGCAACTTATTCTCAAATACCCTTAACCTATGTTCTTCTCTCAAAGTGCGAGTCCAAGTTTCACAACCATACAGAAGAACCGGTAATATAACTGTTTTATAAATTCTAACTTTCCGATTTTTTGACAGCAGACTGGATGATAAAAGCTTCTCAACCGAATAATAACAGGCATTACCCATATTTATTCTGTGTTTAATATCCTCCCGAGTATTTTTATATTTGTTACTGTTGCTCCCAGGTATTTGCATTTTTCCACCTCTTCAAAGGATACATTTCCAATTTTTATATTTCTATTTCGTACCATGTTGTGGTCACGAGACATAATCATATACTTTGTCTTTTCGGTATTTACTTTCAAACCTATCTGTTTACTTTAGATACTTTGCCTACAATAAATAATTTTGAAACAAAAAACTTGAAAACTTGTTACATAAACTAAATTAATAATATTTTTAATGGCTCAAAACTTTGATGTCAAATGTGAATGCATAAGTATTACGTCACAGAAGCCCGAGCAGTAGTCATTATTTCTGTAGGACACAAATTATCATATTTGACGAAATTTGGTACAGGAGCATTGCATATGCAATAAATTTCTTCGACCGCACTGTTTTATAAAGATACGAACTCTTATTTGATTCCAACGGTTGTGGTATACATACGAGAAACAAACTTCCACAGATATATCAATTTTCAAGTTTCTTCAACGTCTATGGACTTAATCGGAATGAAATAACACTGTTTATTGATGTGGATGCTTCTTAGTTTTTGCACTCCTTCCACCATACAATAGCTACATTTTTTTAATACAGTATTATATAGAAGTTAATTTCACACAAGAAATTAGATGAAAGATTGAAAGGTGAGAAATATAGATTTCCTTTTCAATTACGAAGTACATTAACCTGTGCTTCTCATAGCGGAAGGCGAGTGAATAAAGGCAAGAAGTATTCCAGGAATGTTGCTTTATAAACACTAACAAGAGCGAAAGATACGCTTTAGAATTCAGAGTTTCCAAGCAAGTAATATAACTCACAAAAATTCTGCAATTAGTTCGCCTTATTAACCATCAAGTCTTATACCTAAGATATTAAATATACTCAAAACAAAAATACGAGTTTGTTATTACCTTACGCGTTTACTAATTCAGAGTCTTTTTTTTTTAATCTAATATAACCAGCTGTGAAATATATGAAAAATACAAAATTATATTTATTTCAGCAAATGTAGTAGTAGTAGCAGTAGTAGTAGTAGTAGTACTAGTAGTAGTAGTATTTATTTATTTATTTAACCTGGTAGAGATAAGGCCGTCAGGCCTTCTCTGCCCCTCTACCAGGAGATTCCAACTATAATATGAAGAATAAATTTACAATTCGTATTAGATTTACAGTTACAATTAGAAATAAAATTGCAATATTAAATTTACAATTACAATTACAATAAAAATCAAAGTACGAAAAGATTACCTGACTAATGAAAGCTAGATAATTTATCATAGCAAAACAAAGAATATTTTATATTTACTGAATTACAATTTAAACCTAGAATAACAAAATTGTATAGTGATGAAATTATCGGATATTGAAATATTTTGTGATAGATTAAGGAAACTATTTACAAGAAATCAATTACTGACCAAGTGCCTAGTTAGTTTGCGTTTGAATTCAATTTTATTTCGATAGTCCCTGATGCTAGCAGGTAGCGAATTCCAGTCTTGGCATGGCAATTGTGAAAGAGGATGAGTATGAGGATGTGCGATGAGATGGTATTGTTAGTATTGTTTCATGACGAGAGCAAATGTAATGATATTATTAAAAAAAAAAGGCTACAGTTTATTCTTGACCGGGAAATTCCCTTACAATCCGTAAGGGTCAGACAAATATCACAAAAGTTTACTTTTAACGTCCTTAAGTTCTAATAGTCTAGAAAAATACTTCAGATTTCTAATACAGTTTTTTTAAAGATATGTACAATATATGCAAGTTTAAAAATACTTTCCCACCCATCATATAATACGAAGTAAAACTAAAATTAGACTATACACCTAAAAGCTATGTCCTGTAATATTCATATATGATCCATTATAAAGCTTCAAAAATTACATCAAATTATGGCATGAGGTTTTCGCGCATTTGTAATTAAAATATTAGCAAATATACAGGCTTTTATTTCAAAACTTTCCTATCTAAATAACTATTTCAATTAAATTTAATTAAAAAAAGAAGTCAATTTAGATATTGAGGGGGAAGTTTAAAACCAGTGTTAATTGAATTTTAGATTTCACCTCTTCTCTCCTCCTCATCCCCTGTGAAAATTTAAATGGCAATCCTGTATTATGATACTAAATATGAAAGAGTATTCAATTGTTTATACATCTCATTCATTTGTTTCACATCTTTTGTTTTCTATCGTCGCCTGACAACCTGGATTATTGTTACAGTCAATTGATTGTAGGCTGAAAACTCGGTTTATTTTGGTTAATTTCCTAAATTTACTGAATTGAATTTACGAAAATAAATGTTTCAAATATGCTCCCTTGTTGGCAAGACAGTAATACAGCCTATTTCGGAACTCTTCTACATACATTATCATAGTATCAAACCCCATATTATATAAATACAAATCCAAACTTCAGTTTTTATTACCCTCTATCCCGTTTTATATTTTTAAAGAATAGATTTATAATACATAACCAAAATATTCCTTAATATTAGTTTGTGTTGCTACCTGAAATAACCTGAAATTAATTACGGTCTTTGTAGTTTTATTCTGTTCAGCTCTATTCAACAGTAACAATAACATTTTACACAGTTTACTTTGTCTGAACTGAATGCAATTAAAAAGGCCTTTGAGAATGTACTGAATCATCCTGATGGAGATCGGTATTTGCTCTTTACTCATTCTCAATCTGCTATAAAAATCCTGCACAACTCATCCTCTAGATCTCCACTATTATTATTACACTGAGATCTACAATCAATCAAAGAAAATTATCGTAATCTGGATCTCTTTCCATCAATGTGTACATGTAAATGAACGGTCCGATATGGCAGCGAAAGAAGCACTTCGACTTCCTATACAGGATGAAGACATTGACACTAAACTTGGCATAATGATATAGCCATTCAGCAAAAAAAAATTAATTGATCTATGGTAGACCTACTCCAATTGACTTCAAACATCTACTAGCAAACTCAAGGGAATTAGAACTGCCTTCAGTTTACCCTATCCAACCAAACGTCTATCCCGAAGGAATCAGGTTCTCATCAACCGACTACGTACTGGACATACCAAGGTCACACATGGTTATTTACTGAAGAAGAAACTTCCTTCAGTTTGTAACACTTGCAGTGAAACTCTTTCTGTGAAACACATCATCCAGGACTTTTCTCAATATAATCAACTACGACAACAACTAAAAATCCCCATCGATATATCAAGATCTCTTCGTGAACCTTCTAATTGGGCTATTTGATCAAATTATGTAATGTCTACTGTAATTGATTAACTTGTTAAATGTTATATCATTGCAAAAATAAGTTTGTAATATAAAGAATATCGCGATATGACTTTCGTTATAAGCTAAAGCGACAATAAATAATTAAAAACAAAATAAAACAACAAATCATGTCGCCAGGCGACGACAGGAAACAAAAGATGTGAGAACAAATGAAAGATGCATAAACAATTGAATACTCTTTCAAATTTAAGTATTGGAGAATACAAGCGAGTGAAAACAAATCAGTTCATGTTACTTTCGGAACCAGAACTGAAAACTGTCCTCCTGTAACGCTGTACAAGCAAACGATGTTAAATATTTAGGTGTGCATTTAGATCGCCGCTTAACATGGCGTAAACATATTGAAACCAAACGTAAAGAATTAAATTTTAAAACATAAAAAATCTATTGGTTATTAGGACCTAAATCAAAACTGACATTAAAAAATAAACTTCTTGTTTATAAAGTCATACTAAAACCAATCTGGACATACGGCATCCAACTGTGGGAAACTGCTAGCAACTCAAACATTGAAATACTGCAGAGGTATTAGTCCAAAACGTTACGTTCCATTGTCACTGCACCATGTTATGTCCGTAATGATGTCATTCATCATGATCTAAACATTTCAACTGTAAAAGAAGAAATCTCTAAGTTCAGCAAAAAAATACCTGCACCGATTAAATCAACATCCCAATCATCATGCATTAAATTTGCTGGATAATAGTCAAACAATAAGAAGACTTAAAAGGACCAATGTTCTTGACCTTCCATTCATTTTTACTACAGCTATTTAAAACATTGTTATTTTTCTTTTGGAGTGCTGTCATGGGATAACATCTCCACTCATGTTATATTCTTTTATAATATTTACTTATTGTCTATTGTAGACAAATTGTAAATGTGGCATAAGTGCAAAAAAAAATTAAGTATCATAATATAGGGGTCATGCGAAGTGAACAGATAGAATAAGAAATGAAGCTGTGCTGCAAAGAGAAGGTGAAGAAAGAATGATGCTGAAACTATCGGGAAGAGAAAAAGGAATTGGTTGGGTCGCTGGCTGAGAAGAAACTGCCTACTCAAGGATGCACTGGAAGGAATGGTGAACCGGAGAACAGTTCGGGGCAGAAGAAGATATCACATGATAGACGACATTAAGATATATGGAGGCACTTGCCTCCGGTCTGAAGTTGCGCTCGGGTGCGGGTTCGATCCCCCCTTGGGCTGATTATGAGGATGGGTTTTTCCGAGGTTTTCCCCAACCGTAAGGTGAATGCCAGGTAATTTATGGCGAATCCTCAGCCTCATCTCGCCAAATACCATCTCGCTATCACCAATCTCATCGATACTAAATAACCTAGTAGTTGATACAGCGTCATTAAATAATCAACTAAAAAAATATACAGGGTGTATCACGAAGTTTTCCCCCGGTTTATGAAGGTGATTCCTGATGTTATTTGGAACAGAAAATGTAAATACAGTAATGGTCTAACATTCATAATTAAGGAGTTACAACAGATTTTCTAAACACGCCAGGGTGTATGAAGCGCTAGACATGTTTGCGCAGGACTGACTGTAGCGATCAAACAGTAAGCAGTAGATAAGCGAAGCGAGTGGTACGTTCCCATAACAATAAGCACGTTGTTGATACTGCAGTCGCTGTTTACATGAGAAGTTACGAAATGCTAGACGCGCGGTTCACACTCGTGCGAATCTTTGCCTGCAGATGCAGGGAGGAAATTTTCAAAATTTGCTTTAAATCCACTCTACATGCAAGAGACTGGTACAACATGAAACTCTTGTTTGTATTCTAACTATGATTTCCATTTTTGTCAGTGACATCCTCAAATAAGAAATTGTTTCTGCTTTTTTCAAATTGCCGTAACTCCTTAATTAAGAATGTCACCCCATTACTGTATTTACATTTTTTGTTCCAAATAACATCAGAAATCACGTCAATAAACCGGGGGAAAACCTCGTGATACACCCTGTATATGGATCATATGAGGTGACAGAGGAAGGCAGAAAATAGGAAGGATTGGATAAAGCTGGGTTTGTAATGAAAGATCTGCCGTTGGGTAGAACACTATGAATGAATGAATATGTCATTTGAGATTTGAAATGGGATAATACAGTGAAACCTAAAATGCAATTAACACTGATTTTAAACTTCTCCCTCAATATGTAAATTGACGTCTTTTTTGTTTAAATTAAATTAAATTGAAATAAATAGTTATTTTCCTGGGAAGACAGGTATATATTTTTCGGTATGGCATAGTTGCGCCCCGCGGTCAATTGGGAGACCTAGGCATGGCATAATTGCGCCCCGAAGAAATCAGGTAGCAGAAGGGACATGGCATAGTTGCGCCCCGAAGAAATCAGGTAGCAGAATGGATATGGCATAGTTGCGCCCCGATGGACATAGTACACACGAAAGTGATTGTCATAAAATAAATAAATTACTTAAAGATATTACAGTGATAGCTGCATTAAAATCAGGTAGGCCTAGCATATGATCAATTTTGCTATTTAAAATAACACTTTTTTATTGATCACACACAATAAATGAACTACATTTTTTGTTTCTACATCGATATCTTAACCCTACGGTACAGGGTTTCGAAAATTGAAACTTAGAACCATTGTGAATTATTAACTCTTTACCCTTTTCACTAAACTTAACATTCATTTTAAATTAACCTCACTATACGCCACAGACGGTGTGAAAATCACTAATAAAATGTCAACGACTGCTAAGCCCCATATTCCAACGGCTCACTTATTTGAATAATTATGTTAGTTAATAAAGTACTGCCAACTTCATGGTGTTCATTCTAACCGTAGATTATTGATAATCACTGCATAAACAGTAGAATGACAGTTAATAAAGTACTGCCAACTTTATGGTGTTCATTTTAACAGTAGGCTATTAATAATCACTGCATAAACAGTAGAAAAACAGTTAATGAAGTACTGCCAACTTCATGGTGTTCATTTTAATAAATATTAAATCGAATAAGAAATCAATAAGGTTGGTTGATTATGAGACTCGAGTTTCCGTAGTGTCTCTTTCTCTACCTATTTCATCGGGGCGCAACTATGCCATACCCTTTTCTCTACCTGATGGGAACGGGGCGCAACTATGCCCACAAAACAGGGACCCTTTTTTATCTGCTGCATCTTTTCTGACCGTGGGGCGCAACTATGCCCTGCCCATATTTTTTTTCTAAATGTTCATGTATAGTATACGGTATGGCATAGTTGCGCCCCGCGGTCAATTAAGAGGCCTAGGCATGGCATAATTGAGGGGCTGGGTGCAAGAAGGGCATTTTAGAGGATGTGTCCTTTTTGAGTAAAACGCTTTATTGTCTTCTCTGATCTGTTATGCATATGATCACCAAGTTGTAGTTGAATACTGTGATTATAGAGGTCAGGAGTACCCAAAATGTAAAGACGTGCATAGGTAACATCATTACGGTTTGGATTTTCAACATCAATTTTCTCAGAACTTGCATTTGAGAGAAGTGCCTTTCTTGTACCCAACCCCTCAATTGCGCCCCGAAGAAATCAGGTAGCAGAAGGGACATGGCATAGTTACGCCCCGAAGAAATCAGGTAGCAGAAGGGACATGGCATAGTTGCGCCCCGAAGAAATCAGGTAGCAGAATGGACATGGCATAGTTGCGCCCCGATGGGCATACTACACACGAAAGTGATTGTCATGATATAAACAAATTACTTAAAAATATTACAGTGATAAGTGCATTGAAATCAGGTAGGCCTAGTATATGATGAATTTTGCTATTTAAAATAACACTTTTTTTTTACCGATCACATAATAAATGAACTGCATTTTTTGTTTATACATCGATATCTTAACTTGCGGTACAGGGTTTCGAATATTGAAGCTTAGAACCATTGTGAATTATTAGCTCTTTACCCTTTTCAATAAACTTAAAATTCATTTTAAATTATTCTCACTATACGCCACACACGGTGTGAAAATCACTAATAAAATGCCAACGGCTCATTTATTTGAATAATTATGTCAGTTAATAAAACACTGCCAACTTTATGGTGTTCATTTTAACGGTAGGCTATTCATAATCGCTGAATAAACAGTAGAAAAACAGTTAAAGTACTGCCAACTTCATGGTGTTCATTTTTACGGTATTGATAATGATTAATAAATCGAATAAGAAATCAATAAGGTTGGTTGATTACGAGGCTCGAGTTTCCGTAATGTCATTTTCTCTACCTATTTCATCGGGGCGCAACTATGCCATGTCCCTTATGCTACCTGATTTCTTCGGGACGCAACTATGCCATGCCCTTTTCTCTACCTGATGGGAACGGGGCGCAACTATGCCCACAAAACAGGGACCCTTTTTTATCTGACCGTGGGGCGCAACTATGCCCTGCCCATAGTATATCCTTAAAGAGGGACAGCATGTTTGACTAACTCAAAAAAAAAAAATGTTATAGACTCGATTGTCTTAAAGTACATAAACCAATCATCTTGCACAGCGTGTTTTATACTTCAAAACATTCATATTAATAATCATTTCCAAGTTATAAACTGCGTTGTGATGGATGTAAATTACTTCAAACTGTAATGAAAAAGTTGTCTTTCTTGACGGTCTAAAATGGAAGCAGTAATGTCAGGTTTCTTAGACGCAAACAGACTACCATGGTAGCATAACGTCTTGCAGGATTAAGCTATTTAACTGCCCTTAAAAGTGTAAACAGATTGATAACAATCTCCAGAGGTGAGAACACAACCTCACAAATTGCCTGTCGGCTTCCTCGCCCTCGAATAATAAAGAACTGGTAAACAGGTTTTGTTGTAAGGACGTGATGAATGACATGGAAGAGGACGTGAATAAAATGTTAGGGGCGTGTAATTCATTGTGCGCCCATTCCGCAGATGTAGTGCTACAAAATTACACGCCAGGAGATTGTTCTCACCGATGCGCACACTTATCTTCAACAATAATCTTGTTTTAATTTCCTTCAACTGACGTTAATGATTTCTTTGCGAAAGAAATGGCACAATGGCAATTTCAAAAGGTTTTATGGAAATATGTAATTATATTCTGTCTCTTGATTATTTTTAACAACTGCACGAGATGTCTCTGACGTTTCGAAAGAATTACTGTTACGTTTGTATTTATCTGAATCTTAACCGACGTAAAGAAAGACATATCTCTGAAACATCTTATTCAGCATTCTTAGTGGCACCGCAATATATATTTCATTTTCTAACAAACATTTTGGATATTCTCAGAAGTCCTCCGCCAACTCAATTATAAATGTTATAGTTGTCATATTTTGTTTAACGGCGCTTTTATCTCCATGTTTTGTACGTCTGCGTAAGCCGGAAATTATAGCAAGTTTAAATTTCTCTAAACGAGAAGATGTAAACACAATGCAGAAGATATAGAAGAAAGTATTTTTCCTGTATTGTAAATGTTGAAAAATTTGTTACTTCCATGACAATGTTCTAATTTATTTTTAGTGCATCAAATTAACTTCTCTTTAATTTTTTTCTTGATTACATTTAACAACTGCTTTGACATACAATTCATGAGATGATGTCAGTGACATTTTAAGTCACACATCACAACAGAAATACTATCGAAATATCTGTTCCACCATTCACAGAGTCACCGAATTATACTTACTTACAAATGGCTTTTAAGTAACCCGAAGGTTTATTGCCGCTCTCACATAAGCCCGCCATTGGTCCCTATCCTGTGCAAGATTAATCCAGTCTCTATCATCCTATCCCACCTCCCTCAAATCCATATTAATATTATCCTCCCATCTACGTTTCGCCCTACCCAAAGGTCTTACTCCTTTCGGTCTCCCAACTAACACTCTACATGCATTTCTGGATTCGCCCATACGTGCTACATGCTCTGCCCATCTCAAACGTCTGGATTTAATGTTTCTAATTATGTCAGATGAAGAATACAAAGCGTGCAGTTCTGCGTTGTGTAACTTTCTCCATTCTCCTGTAACTTCATCCCTCTTAGTCCCAAATATTTTCCTAAGAATCTTATTCTGAAACACACTTAATCTCTGTTCCTCTCTCAAAGTGAGAGTTCAAGTTTCATAAACATACAGAACAACCGGTAATATAACTGTTTTATAAATTCTAACTTTCTGATTTTTTGACAGCAGACTAGATGTCAGAAGCTTCTCAACCTGATAATAACATGCATTTCCCATATTTATTCTGCGTTTAATTTCCTCCCGAGTGTGATTTATATTTGTTACTGTTGCTCCAAGATATTTGAAATTTTCCACCTCTTCGAACGATAAATTCGGCTTTTTTACTGCTGATTTTATTCTCTTATGAACAAAGAATCCTGTTCCTAATTGGTGATTATTGTTTCCTTTCCCATAATACAACAAGTAATTTTCTATTTATGATATGCCATTCCCATCTAACCTAACCTTTCGTGCTCCCACGAAGTCAATATATTTAATTCCATAACATACGTTTCGATTATTCTCACAATTTCCTCCGAGTTGTCTGAATACTGGGCGATCCGTTTATAATTTAAGAGCGTTTGCAGCGCACATCGATGCGAGAGGTTATCAGCATTTGCGTCACCTTCTCGCGCATAAGCTGAGCCAACCTTACGGCGAACAGCGCGTGACCGCTCAATAATGTCTGTCATTTTAAAGCAATGATTCGGTATATTATTACGCAGAGAATTTTTGTTAGTGAAATCTTACTTGACAAGAGATTTATGATACTTTTTGAATTACATGAAGCATCTTTATTCGTCGTATGTAATTAAGATTAAATGTTTTAGGTTTTGTGTGTCTGTCACACACATTATACAAAATAAATGCAAATATAACTATTATTAACAATGGTTAAATAAAATAACTAATACATTATTTTGCTATAACATTGACTCTCATTATCACAGATCACATAGTTTGCATAATTTTACAATTGATATAAATGTATTCTTATTTACAGATGCTTCATTTTGTAACATTTTTTTCATTCATTTTCGCGTTATCTACAATCCCTCTTACACTCTTGTCCATTCTTTGGGCATATTTTACTTTTACCGGTTCACCTTCATTACAATCTTTTCTTCTTCGCTTTCGATGATCAGTCATGTACTCTAGTTGCAACTTTATCTCTTCCATAAGAGAGTAATACTGACTTTTGTAAAAAGTATCAATTTCAACCTCCATTTCCAGATATAGGCTATAATGAATTTTTCTTGTTTAAATATATTTTAATTTTTTTTTTTTTTTATTTTGAGTATCCAACTTCCCTTATACACTGTTTCTCGGAAGTTATGGTGGAGTTTCAGAGGATTATATTTTGTGAATGAATACAGGGTTGTTTCCGATCTCTGATAACGAATTTGAATGACGTCATGTGCTTCAGGAATCACACCGACAGCTGAATTGCGAAGAAAGGTGATAGACCAGTAGTGAGTGATTTCATAATCAGAGTGCACAGTGCAATGCCCAAGAAAATCGAGCCTTTTTGAGAGGGGTACATAACAACTCTTTAGTTCTGAAAAGGAATTTTAAAATGTTATATTTGCACTGATGAAATTTCTGCACATCTGAAGGACAAAAATAAATTATTTCAATCATTTATTAGTATAATACAGTGCTCTCTTAAATTGACTGAGCATACTGGGTATGAAATCAAAGGCTTTACCAAAACACGCTATGAAATATTTCATATAAAACCATTTTTATCTCGAAAAGGAAGCAAAACCTAGCAAAATTGTTTTAAACATTTTAGTTTGAAGTAACTCAAAGAATAACCCTCTGAAATGAATAAAATTACTTATGGTTCGCTCTGTAAAACGTCGCTTTCAATTTTAAGGCCTAAATTTATACAAGACAGAGAAGATATGTGAAACATATGTAGACCCTAGAGTAGCAACAAGATGCAAAACATCATAATTTGCATAGATAGCAAAAGTAGTTTTTTGGTATTTGGAGTTGTTGAAAATTGTGTAAGAGTGTTCAAATTTGGTTGTTTGTAGCATTACACTTGTTTCTTTATACTTTGTACCATAACAAAGTTAAAGAGGGGATGTAGAAAAAGAAGCAAATTGGTACACTTCTTACAAAGTTTCCAGCAGTATTCACTGATGCTGAACAATTTGCACACGGCGTGGAACATGAATTGCATTTTGTTACTCAGACTGCTGTTCTAGTAGCTTTCGTTTATACGTCGGTTACAATTAGCAAATGAAATCTTTTTAAACAAGCACAACGACATAAAACTTCTTTTATGTGAAAAATTAAAAAGCTTGCGCCATAAAGATTTTAAGTGGAGAAAAGTTGACTAATCTCTGTTGCACATCGACTTTTCTTTCCCAGCTGTCGCTCCGTGAAATGACACTAATTAAGGTCTAATTATACACAGATACTTCCGTCCAAACGCTTCAACGGCGACACGGCATGTCTGTACCTGTTGCTGGCAAAGAAGTCATTTCCACGAATTTGAATTTTTATTGTTCTAAATAAATCTCTCCTCGAGGTAACGAATACTGCTTTATTGCAACAAAGTTACAAAACGGAGCAGATCTTATCACAAACAAGATGGCTGCCGAAGCTAGCTACAGGATATACACATTCAAATGTCTTTTACTAAAGTAATATTTTTGTCGTGGAAAGTTGACAGTTGAAGGAATATATTAAATATCTGGTATAAATTTTCTGGTCTAATTACTTAGACGTGTTGTCAATTACATGGCTTGTAAGATCATTCTTTGCCAACTTTCTGACTTAATTTTACTTTTCTTGTACCAACAAACAGTACTTCGAAGCGGGATTTTTAAAGTCGGTCCTTACCGTAAAAAATGCGGTGAACTGACTCTGTGCCAAAAATGATGTACAGCAGAGGTCTGCATCGGACGTTTTCGCTCGAGCGCCAAGTAGTTCATTGCATAATCCGATAGGTAGCGCACATGCATGATGGGTAAAATTGTCACGAGCGATAAATCCTCGAACGATAAAAGCCGAGCGTTAGACATTCGATCTAGTTAGAGTGATGAGCTGTGTAGAAACATCATAGATGTTTATCATTTCAAAACTTTGCAGTGTTTAACTAACCTTTCCATAGTACAACTACAAAACTTGCTTTAAAATGCAATAGTATAAATGTTGTAGGTATTTTTTTTTCGCCCCCACACAGGAGTGATTTTGTTTTTGCCACATCTGATAGATGTTATTGGATGTAAATGTAATTATTATAAACGGAGAACACAATCACGATAATGCAAGAACTGTATCAAGTTTTCTAGTAATAATAATAATAATAATAATAATAATAATAATAATAATGATAATAATAATAATAATCATCATCATCATCATCATCATCATCTCTAATAATTAGTGTATCAATCTTTGCGTCTGTAACAGTTGTGCAGCATGATTATTCGTTTTATTATATTTTCTGTGACGTTATCTCTGTACTAATCTACCGCTATATCAATAATATTTTGTAAAACGTTTCTACAATGTCGCATTGCATATAGGCGGAACACTATGTATGAACCTATCATATTATATATGTGGTAAATCAAATATTGAATAATTATTAATTAGGAATAATAACTGTATATCGAAGTTTTTCATACTATTTTATTTATAACTTCATGTTACTGTTTTGGTACGTTCCATTAGACGTTTGTCATAAACACAGAAAATAAAGCCTTATTTTTACCGTGTGAGCAAAACATATGTGTATCTTATCTGTCGCCTTCCATACAAGATAAGACATGTTGGTGAGATGACCTTGTACTGTGCTTCTATTTATTACGAGCGTATCACGACCGATCGTATCTCACTCGAGGGCGCGAAACTCGACCGAGTTCAAGCGAGCAATTTAACTACAATGCAGCACTCTGGTGTACAGGTAAATCGAGTCCCTGCTAAAATATACAGTATGTATAGTTAAACTCAGTATCCGCTAAATTTTGTCACCACAAAATCTTATCTCTCACTTTTTCCGGGCTTGAAACTTGCAACCAACTAGTACAACTAGTAGTTGGTCTGTGTGGTCAAAAGTTTTGTCACATTTTAATGTTAAAAGCACTGTGGTAAAAACATTTAGTCAGTTCACTTTAAAATCGTCTAGGAAACTGCCAAGCTCTTACATTATATTAAGATAGGGTAAACTGGGCTAATTTCGTGATATTTCTTTTAAATTTAGTACGAAATTATACAGAGAGGGTTTGGAATTGAACAGGTTACATCAGCTTCTTGTCTATGCGGATGATTTGAATATGTTAGGAGAAAATCCACAAACGATTAGGGAATACACGGAAATTTTATTTGAAGCAAGTAAAGCGATAGGTTTGGAAGTAAATCCCGAAAAGGGAAAGTATATGATTATGTCTCGTGACCAGAATATTGTACGAAATGAAAATACTAGTATAAAAATTGGAGATTTATCCTTTGAAGAGGTGGAAAAATTAAGTACAAGAAAAATTAGATAATTAAGCTAAATTCGCATTGTCGTTCACTAAAATACACACGTGAATTCAGGTCTAAATAGCTGCATTCCATCCTTTAGTCACTGCAGTAAGGTTGTTAGACTTGTTAAACGCAGAAAACAACGTTACATAACAGATGTATTTAATTTGCAAGAAAACAACCATTTTATTTAAAAACTACGAAGGAATAAACCATTCCTTATCAGTTTCTATAATGATAGAAGTAAAAGTCATAATAGAACGAATAAAACAGTGTTAAGATTTAGGGGAAAATATTTTCTTTCTCTCTGAGAAAAGTATTCATTTGGGACTAATATAGTATTTAGAATATTTGTTGTTTCCTCTCCGAGAAATAAATTGTTAACATCTGTACAGTTATATTAGTTCCACCCTGTATTATATACCTACATGGACCTAGTCATTTAGTAAAAAGATTTATAAGTCTTTATGTGAAATCGGAAATGAAAATGGAGATGAACTCGAAATATATTCTAATGATTTTATTTTAATTTTGATTACATTGCACAAGATGAACTGATAAATGAAATGAGTTAGTCAATATCTCCCCAGTTGACAATGATTCTGAGAAATTAATTATAGTAAAATGTCGATAATCAAAACGTGAATTACCCGAACGAGTTTTTCATTGTATCTTCACGATATCAAATGAAATACAATTAAGTACAATTTGAATCGTAGGCTAGCATTTACAGTCCTATTATAGAATGAGCAGCAATCTGTAATGTAGGGCCTATTCTACTTCAGTACGTATTCATTGTACTTCAGAATCATTTTACTGTATATCAATTTCCTGCCAATAATAATTAAATGTAATTATCTCTGATTATTTTAAACACAGTTGCACGTGTCTGAGTTCGGCAAAAAATTGTGCTACATAACTATAGCAATAAAGAAACAGACATGCAAATCCAATAGACTTAACCAAAAAGCCAGAAACTCAATCCACTAGAACACTAAGAAATTAATAGATAGACAAAAATACACGCACAACACATCCTCAAGACTCAACTGAATTTCATAAACCCTTTTCAATATAACATTACGGATCATAAACGTACCCCATCAGAACACCAACAGGAAACCGGAAAATAGCGCAGGATCTCACTAGAAGTTTATGTATTTACTTGTTTATTTACTTATCTATTTATTATTTACTTAATCTGACAAGACGTCATATAATACATTAAAATAAATAAAAAAAAACCTTTCATACGTTAACATTAGTGAAATAGAATTTATTTTAGCAAGTCAATTAATATTTTATTATACACCTGGTTGAGTGTTAGAGAAGGCCGTATGGCTTTAACTCTGCCAGGTTAAATAAATCATCATTATTATTATTATTATTATTATTATTATTATTATTATTATTATTATATTCAAATATATGAGGTCTCCGCATCCTCATTGAATAATCACGACTACTATTTTGTGTTAGTAGTCAACATGTATATATATAATAATTTGAGAAAAATTCGTTCCGGTAACGGGAATCGAACCCGAGACCTCTCAGCTCTGACCTCCGGGTTCGATTCCCGGTGCCGGAACTAATTTTTCTCAAATTATTAGGTATAATATTTTATTGTTTTAGATTACTTTATTTCTTCTAATCTTTATACTTTCTTCTAATCGTGTAATAGTAAATTAAATGCCACAATTTTTATAATGATCATTTAATGACTGGACATTACTGATCTTGATGATGTATTTATTTACACTGCAAGTTGGCAAGCACCCGGTGGCAGTGGTATACACAATATAAACAATACACAATAAAATTGCAATACAGAATACAATTATACAATACACAATACAATTATATACACAATACAATTTTAACACAATAATTACAATTAATAATAAAACATAAAATAACCTTATTTTACAATACAACCTACATATGTGTAGGCCTAGTACCCTACATAAGTTTCAACAGTCTTTCAATTTACTCTCATCTCACTCACTGTAGTGGCACTATGACGCATTTCACTGACACTATAGAACACATTTAATTGACGCTGTAAATTATCAGTGATCGGAATTATTCACTGCACTGTAAAACCACAACTTCACTGACTCACTTCGATTCACTGATACAACAGTTCAAATAAGACAAATAATTACACCCTTATGCACACTTATAAACAGAACTACATTTAAGCTAAACATTTCTAGTCTAAGGCCCTCTTACACGCTATTTTTAAATAATTTACAATCAAACCAAGGGAGTAACTCGTCAGGCTATATAAACTACATGCCACCTTAAAAAATTAAAAGTTAAATGTCACCTTAATTTTAATTTGCACTTTATACACAACCTTTTAAATTATTCTGGAATCTCCTTAAGGAAGGACAGCCCTCAAAGACCGCTGCAGGTAGGTCATTCCAATCATTGAGGGTGGTATTCATAGATATTTCGCAGCACGCGCTACGAGCGTACTAAGCTAGCCCCGGCTATCCACTGGTTACTACAGAGTGATTTATATAGAACTGACACATTTCTTTCTTTAATTATTCCGTTGGAAATTCATTCAAAGATCGAATTTTAGCACCAAATTAAGCAGAATGTTCTGGAGTTTCGATTCCTTGTCACTAGATGCGCAGATGTTTATGTTTTATTCCTACTGTTGGCAGCACTGACCCAATTTTAGCACCAAATTAAGCAGAATGTTCTGGAGTTTCGATTCCTTGTCACTAGATGCGCAGATGTTTATGTTTTATTCCTATTGTTGCCAGCACAAGATGCGCAGATGTTTATGTTTTATTCCTATTTTTGGCAGCTGTTTTCGACATTTTGTGTCAACGTGAAAATGCAGTACACATTAAATCAACGACTCTTCCTTGCGACTCTTCCTTGTGCAGCAATACTGGATTACGAATTCAATTACAGCTACTCAAAGGGCATACCAGAGAGAATTTGGTGTTCGCAATCCTCCCAAAAGAAACACAATACTGGGACTGGTAAAAAAAATTGGAAACAACTGGATCTCTGGTGAGTGAAAAGGGCCAATTTTTTTTAACCAGACTGTGAACACTGCACAGTACCGACTGATTTTCATGGAGTTTATTGAGCAACTGGACGATGTAGAGCTGAGTCAAGGATATTTTCAGCAAGATGGCGCTACATGCCATACATCAAATGAATCCATGGAACTAATTGCAAGTTTCTTTGACGACCGAATAATTTCCAGGAACCTGTGGCCACCGAGATCTCCGGATTTGACAACGCCGGACTTCTTTCTATGGGGTTACTTAAAAGACAGGGTTTACGCCACACGTCCCCAGACATTGGACGATCTGAAGCACAATATCACACAGGAGATTCAAGCTATTGACAACAGAGTCCTCCAACGAGTGGCCAGTAACATGGAACGACGTGTTGAGTTGTGCCTTATGAAGGATGGAGGACATTTTCAACATTTGCTATAGAGGTAAATAATCTCCCAAAATTCCTCTACATTTTAGGTATAATAAGTTGTCGCTAGCACAATTCATTTTGAAACAATTAATGAAAGAAATGTGTCAGTTCTATATAAATCACTCTGTAGTACAGAATTCAAATCATATCCTATTGCTAACACTGGTTTATGAGTACGAAAAACGCTGATAATCCACCGAAAGCTCGCGATAGAAATGTCTATGAATACGGCCCTTATAGTTCTATTTAAAAATGAGAATTTACCTACATCCGTTTCATGATTAATACTGAACGTTTAATTACAGCGGATATTTAATGGCTATGGACTTACTTCATATTGGGCATTTGATTACTTGGGACATTTTTGATACTGGAGATTAATAATAATGGACATTTCGCAGTGGACTAATTGAATGATAATCAATTTGACAGGTCATCTATGACACGCGGACCATAATTTTATCTCCCTTCTGGAAGAAGCCGTGCTAGGGACTTTGGGCCGGGTTTGAACTTGCGAACCTGAGATTCAGCAAGGCAACTGGAAGACAACCGAGGATGCCTTGTTAAAACTCAAATTTTAACGTCCAAGATTGTGCTCATAAATGTTAAAAAGGAACAAAAATCGCCTACACAGGCAAGAACGTGGACAAAGTAGGAAAGAATATCAAACACTCTCATTTACGTGAAAAGTGTCCAAGTCGCTTATTTTCTGTAGCATCGTAATATCGCACCGTACTTAATAACACGGAAAGTTAAAGCTAAACGAAGTTGCTTCGTGATATTTAGTCCGACGTCCACACAGAGAGACGGGCTTGCAGGAAATGATTTTCAGATTTCCTCTTTCATCGTACCTGGGGACGACTACATTCATAAAAGCGTAACCCTGCACTTTGAAGCAGTCCACCAGTTTGGCAGAAGGATTAAGGCTGGTCAATAGCGAGAGACTTGAAGTGCGAAAATGTTTCCCGGGTCGCGTATCCAGACAGGCTCAGCTGAAATTAAGCACTGCTTTGAAGTATTTTGTTAGCAGTGTTGCCGGTATCACTCCCATCCATTACCTTGAAGCTCTTCAGCGCTGCAGAATAGTTCCCGACTCTCTAATAGTTTGTTCCCTTTGATGGGAGTGTACGCTGCTCATTTAAATATACAGACGTTCTAAGAAGATAGCATGGGTTCAGACGTTGCGCCTGTGTTTTCTGGCCTTTGTACGTCATTTGATTAACAACATGCTGTGATGAATGATTAATGGACAAGGATAATCACTTAATATTAATTTTTAACGAGTTGAACACAAGCTGCAAAGCGTCAGAACTTTCTCCCAGTGTTTAATTAAGTCTCGTTCTGGAAATTCCTTCTCTGGCGAGAGATGTTTCGTGGGGATTGTTTAACATACAGTATATTAGTGCTGTATTTTCCTACTCGTTCCTTGATTTATGTTCCTATTTTGTTCTGTAATTTTATATTTCTCTCTATCTAACGCTTCCAATATTTTTTTCGAAGTGTAATGATTCGTACAAAATTTTGTCCAATATTCTTTTGAGAAGATTAACTCCGTACGTAGATGAAATTATTGGGGATCATCAGTGCGGTTTTCGGCGTAATAGATCGACTATTGATCAGATTTTTTGTATTCGACAGATAATGGAGAAACAATGGGAGTATAAGGGTACAGTACATCAGTTATTCATAGATTTCAAAAAGGCATATGACTCTGTTAACAGGGAAGTATTATATGATATTCTTATTGAATTTGGTATTCCAAAGAAACTAGTTCGATTAATTAAAATGTGTCTCAGTGTAACATACAGCAGAGTCCGTATAGGTCAGTTTCTATCTGATGCTTTTCCAATTCACTGCGGGCTAAAGCAGGGAGATGCACTATCACCTTTACTTTTTAACTTCGCTTTAGAATATGCCATTAGGAAAGTTCAGGATAACAGGCAGGGTTTGGAATTGAACGGGTTACATCAGCTTCTTGTCTACGCAGATGACGTGAATATGTTAGGAGAAAATACACAAACGATTAGGGAAAACACGGAAATTTTACTTGAAGCAAGTAAAGCGATCGGTTTGGAAGTAAATCCCGAAAAGACAAAGTATATGATTATGTCTTGTGACCAGAATATTGTAAGAAATGGAAATATAAAAATTGGAGATTTATCCTTCGAAGAGGTGGAAAAATTCAAATATCTTGGAACAACAGTAACAAATATAAATGACACTGGGGAGGAAATTAAACGCAGAATAAATATGGGAAATGCGTGTTATTATTCGGTTGAGAAGCTCTTATCATCCAGTCTGCTGTCCAAAAATCTAAAAGTTAGAATTTATAAAACAGTTATATTACCGGTTGTTCTGTATGGTTGTGAAACTTGGACTCTCACTCTGAGAGAGGAAAATAGGTTAAGAGTGTTTGAGAATAAGGTGCTCAGGAAAATATTTGGGGCTAAGCGGGATGAAGTTACAGGAGAATGGAGAAAGTTACACAACACAGAACTGCACGCATTGTATTCTTCACCTAACATAATTAGGAACTTAAAATCCAGACGTTTGAGAAGGGCAGGGCATGTAGCACGTATGGGCGAATCCAGAAATGCATATAGAGTGTTAGTTGAGAGACCGGAGGGGAAAATGACCTTTACGGAGGCCGAGACGTAGATGGGAGGATAATATTAAAATGGATTTGAGGGAGGTGGGGTGTGATAATAGAGACTGGATTAATCATGCACAGGATAGGGACCGATGGCGGGCTTATGTGAGGGCGGCAATGAACCTTCGGGTTCCTTAAAATCCATTTGTAAGTAAGTAAGTAAGTAATGATTCAGACAGTAGACTACTGTGATGGCGCAAACATAAATTTTGATATTTTTAGGGAAGTATGCATTTGCAGCATTCCTGATATTTGAGATTCATTTCTGACATTTTCTCTATGCGTCTCTCTCTGCAATAAATTTTCTTACAGTAAGATGCAAAGAAAAATACTGGGCACCACGCTACGAGACAGAATGACAAACGAAACAGTACAAAGACTGACGAACACTACTGACGCAGCAGAACGAGCCACGGCAACGAAGTGGACCTGGGGGGGGGGGGACATGTGGCGAGACTACATCAGACAAGATGGACCCATGCAGTCACGATGTGGGACCCCTACGTCGGAAAGAGAGGACAGGGAAGACCACGGCTCAGATGGTCTGACATGTTTACCAGAGAGGCGGGGGAAACAATGGTCGAGGACAGCAAAGAACAGAGTTTTGTGGAAAGAACTAGGGAAGATCATTGTAAATAGATAACGTAATCAGGGTTAAGATATTGTAAATAGTAAAGTCAGTATTAGTGAAAGTGTAAGATAAGTTTTGTAAATAGTAAAGTCAGTGTTGAGAAAGTGTCAGTTAAATAGTGTAAATAGCAATCAGTGTTTGTCAAAGTGCCGGTGTCAGTATAATATGTGTAGTGCAAGAAAAAAAAATGAACAAAGAACAGTGCTGAGACTAATAACTAAAGTTGAACAGTAGTATACACGACAAGCTCGCCTGGATTGGCTCACCAAGCGAGTACACTTGAGCCATCCCTGTCGAGGGAGTTCTAACCCCATCACAGGAGGCCTGTGCCCAACATGGGACATCATGGCTAAAATTCATTCATTCAATAGATTTTGTTTTTATTAAATATTTACACGTCGATTTCTTAAAACCTGTTGTCAAGATGTGCATGAAATATAAATGAAATAAGTTATAGCTGTTTATTTGAAATCAAAATCACACAATGGCAATGCACTACGAAGTCGCGCGCATCTCCTCCCATCTCAAGGAGGACGCCTGGAACTATCGGGATGGTGACTGAGCAAGTAGAAATGGATGAAGGTAGAATATTCCAATTAAATTTGTACTTACATTTAAAACAACCAAAGGGAACATCAGCATCCCTGGCTATTTACGACATTATACTCGCGTCATTTTAAAACAATAAATTTTAAATATATGCTCATACTGAAAACGATCAAATTTATTGGATTCGTGTGAAAGAAATATCTTGTATAAAATAATTAATGAGAACTGCGGTTGGACATACTAATAACATTATTCTAACAACAGACGCAGGAGTGTTGTTTGCTGAAGGAACCAAAGTGGTACTAATTTGTGTAAATGAGCTGCTAGAGTAGTCTCTTCGGCCTCGACACTGTTTTGTGACTTGTGACACGTATTGTCAATCTCACTGTTGCACGTCACACATCCTGAATTATTTCGAGCCTCTCAATGCTCTACAAGCGCACCGCTCACAGCTTCTGGATGGGCACGTTCATAACCTCGCAGGTTAGGTGCGTTCGTGCTAATTGTTACATCACCTATTGTTCGCCTGCCTCTCCCTTAGGCATCCTGTCAACGGGTTTTGATTAAACTTCAATATGAAAATTCGTCCATCAAAGGCGTGCTTTGTTAAAACTGGATGTATATTCGAATCACGTCAAATAAAAAAAAATATATAGTAATATTTTTTTATTTGTTCTCTTTTGAGTAGAAATGGGCTTCAGGATCAGAAATGTCGAAAAAGCGAGTGTAATTAGTCAACCAAAAAATGGAGAAATAGTACAAAAATAATTGGTTACAACATGTAGCCAGAATGAACAAAAGCAGATGCATGAATGTGATCGTGCTGTAAACCTTACAGACGAAAGGAAGAACTTTGAAAAGACGGCTGGGAAGTTGAAAGAGATTTGTACAAAGAAATCTTCCATAAAACAGATTGAAATTCTTTTGATATGTGTCAGGGAATATGTGGAGAGGGAATGAGATAGGCCTATAGAAAAACATTGGTTTGCAATGTAGCTAACTGTTGGATTGTATAATTTCTTAAAATTTCGTATGAATTGTGTTGCGAAATTTTGGGTATTTAATCCGTGTCATAGACATAACTGCCTATCATTTCATCTCCAGAGAAGAGAGGGAAAAAATAATTTATCTGTTTGATCTGTTGCTAAGAGCTGCTCTTTAAGGACTCGTAAAGAGCCTAACAGACGATTCGCTCTTTTCCTGTCTCTCAAAAAGTTCTGGTAACACATTCAAGATATAAATTCCTCAATTTTCTATCTTGCTGCCTTCCCTGCCCACTCCTAACAATACATCCAACAAATAGATTCCCTATCTTGCTGCCTTCCCTGCCCTCTCCTAGCAATACTTCCAACAAATAGATTTCCTATCTTGCTGCCTTCCCTGCCCACTCCTAGCAATACATCCAACAGATAGATTTCCTATCTTGCTGCCTTCCCTGTCCACTCCTAGCAATACATCCAACAAATACATTTCCTATCTTGCTGCCATCCCTGCCCACTCCTAGCAATACATCCAAAAAATAGATTTCCTATCTTGCTGCCATCCCTGCCCACTCCTAGCAATACATCCAACAAATAGATTTCCTATATTGTTGCCTTCCCTGCCCACTCCTAGTAATACATCCAACAAATGGATTTCCTACCTTGCTACCTTCCCTGCCCACTCCTAGCAATACATCCAGCAAATAGATTTCCTATCTTGCTGCCTTCCCTGCCCACTCCTAGCAATACATCCAACAAATAGATTTCCTATCTTGCTACCTTCCCTGCCCACTCCTAGCAATACATCCAGCAAATAGATTTCCTACCTTGCTACCTTCCCTGCCCACTCCTAGCAATACATCCAGCAAATAGATTTCCTATCTTGCTGCCTTCCCTGCCCACTCCTAGCAATACATCCAACAAATAGATTTCCTATCTTGCTACCTTCCCTGCCCACTCCTAGCAATACATCCAACAAATAGATTTCCTATCTTGCTACCTTCCCTGGCCACTCCTAGTAATACATCCAACAAACAGATTTCCTATCTTGCTGCCTTCCCTGCCCACTCCTAGCAATACATCCAACAAATATATTTCCTATCTTGCTGCCTTCCCTGCCTACTCCTAGCAATACATCCAACAAATAGATTTCCTATCTTGCTGCCTTTAGTGTACATTTTCAATTATATATACATCTTAAAGATCAAGTTCATTTCATATGAAATGTTTTACAGCACAACAATTGTCATGAAATTAAAAGGGTTCCTGAAGAAAATGCACTTGGAGTTATTCATGAATTGAATGAAAGTGATATGAGATTTTAGGCTAAGGTGATGATTTTGTTTAGAAGCCAATTTCTCAGTGGAACTTAACATCAGCATACTGCATAGTTCCTATTTCCATGTACAAAGCGAATTATTGCTACAAAGAGTCACATCTTCAGATGGGCTTGCTATGTCTGGTTCCAATAATGTAGATGACCCTTCAGGTCATACTAATTTGCACTGAATACAGAACTTACATGGAGAGACAGAAGTCTACAAAGGCTTGGAGCACACAAGATTATCTTCTGACAGTCCCAAACCTGCAAAGATGAGCGATAGAGTACATTTTGGTATTGTTTCTCTTTAATTGTCACTGTTTCTGATTGTGGTTGAAATTTCTAGTAAATGTTATTAACGGGTGTAACTACCATTGAAGAATGCGGAATATTTGTTTATCAATTGTTTTTCGTCTGCTGTTATGTGCACAGGCGAATCAACAGTTTTGAAAAATACTAGCTTTTTGGGCACTCATTCTGGATTTTCACGTACCGGTATAGGAATACTTTAAGGTTCAATACTGAAGTAAAAATTAAATTTATGTCCATGCCCCATAAATTGTTTCAGCACAGCAGTTGTGTTGAAACTTAAATGGTTTCATAAAGAAGAGAAGAAGTAGCAGGAGTTATTCATGAATTACATGGAAGTGCTCGTAAATTTTATTAAGGAATGTAGCTACCGCTGAAGAAGTTGGGAGACTTTCAGTTTGTCAACTCTTTTGCATCTGCTGTCGTGCACAGGTGGGACCGGCTGCGATCCGGTGTCGTTAATTGTGTTTAAAATAGAGTATTAATTTATGCGTCCGCGTCCGAGTGGCGTTTTGTGTCGGCCATCTTCCCCACGGCTGCCGTGAAATATGTAACAGCCACTCTACCGGCGACCATTCAGCAAAACAAGGCTCTCATAACCGAACATCATGTCTAACATCCACTGATAGCCCCCACGGTCAATCAGTGCTTCCCGCAGGCTTATTCCGCTAGTTACGGTTCGATCCCTGTAGCTGAATTGGACGATACAAGAGGTAGTTACCATTAAACTGTGCCTACTTAACCATATTCAGAGGAGAATTATTGATCCCAGAAGAACTTCATACAAGGAAGGTCAAAATCAGTGGTTAGAGATCTCCACGGGCCGAAATGTTTAGACCCAGCCCTGACCGGCCCGAAATGAACCAGCCCTGAACTCGACCCGAAACCCGAGATTACTTACTTACATACTTACTGGCTTTTAAGGAACCCATAGGTTCATTGCCGCCCTCACATAAGCCCGCTATTGGTCCCTATCCTGAGCAAGATTAATCCAGTCTCTATCATCATATCTCACCTCCCTCAAATCCATTTTAATATTATCTTCCCATCTACGTCTCGGCCTCCCTAAAGATCTTTTCCCCTCCGGTCCCCCAACTAACACTCTATATGCATTTCTGGATTCGCCCATACGTGCTACATGCCCTGCCCATCTGAAACGTCTGGATTTAATGTTCCTAATTATGTCAGGTGAAGAATACAATGCGTGCAGTTCTGCGTTGTGTAACTTTCTCCATTCTCCTGTAACTTCATCCCTCTTAGCCCCAAATATTTTCCTAAGCACCTTATTCTCAAACACCCTTAACCTATGTTCCTCTCTCAAAGTGAGAGTCCAAGTTTCATAACCATAAAGAACAACCGGTAATATAACTGTTTTATAAATTCTAACTTTCAGATTTTTTGACAGCAGACTGGATGATAAAAGATTCTCAACCGAATAATAACAGGCATTTCCCATATTTATTCTGTGTTTAATTTCTTCCCGAGTATCATTTATATTTGTTACTGTTGCTCCCAGATATTTGAATTTCTCCACTTCTTCAAAAGATAAATTTCCAATTTTTATATTTCCATTTCGTACAATATTCTCGTCACGAGACATAATCATATACTTTGTCTTTTCGGAATTTACTTCCAAACCTATCGCTTTACTTGTTTCAAGTAAAATGTCCGTGTTGTCCCTAATCGTTTGTGGATTTTCTCCTAACATATTCACGTCATCCGCATAGACAAGCAGCTGATGTAACCCGAGATTAGCTTATAATTATTAGGTAAAGGAAGTTCATGCATTTGCATGTTTGTTCACTATCGTTGTGTGAATATGCTGAAAGATTATCTACACGAATCAAAAATTTCTGAATACAATGATATTACTTTTATTGTGCATAAAAGTGCATATTTTGCCTTTATTTATAAAAGCATCATATTTTAACATTTATGCAGGGAAACTGCATATTATGTATGTTTATTTGTCTTTCCCTCATTTTAAAAGTGTGTAATCTCGTAAACACGACTAATTTATGTTCATGAATTTTGAACGTAACGATGACGCCCTCATAAGGAGCCTCTCAAGTTAGCAATTGGAATTCCTTTACTGCAGTCTCTAGCAGATTTCGATAGAACAATATCCAGTTTAACATCAGTTCCAGGAAATGTAGGAGATAAAGTGAACGAGACAACAGCAAATATTCTTTCCAAAAACCCTGACTATTATCAACTTAAAGGAATTTAAGATATTCTCGAAGGAAAAACACCCCCAAACGACGAAAACTGACCGATGAGGAGGAGCTCGAGACTGACGCAGCGCCCTCTGCCATCGTAGTGAGTTCGTGGAGGCAATTAGTGGCGAAGCAAATACGCGCAACCAAGGCTGTAGCAGTGATAGTGATATTGATATGTTATTTTATTTACTGCTCGTTTTATTTATAATAAAATAAGATGTGGTGGATATTTAGAAAAGACGATATTTACCAATGCTGTAAAACCTTGTGGGAATATATTAACAAGTGCAATAAAAACTGCAAAAGTTAAATATTATTCTAATCAATTTGTAACATATAAAAATAATCCTAAAATGTTTTTGAAATCCATTAAAGAAGCAGCAAATATTGAATTGAATAAAAAAACTTCATCAGAGAAATTTAGGCTACACACAAAATGGTTTATTATTAAATCTTATAATGAAAATCACATATATTTGAGATAAAAGACACGGATGCAATAAGTTTATTTCAATCCAAGTGTTTAACGAGCACTGCTTTCAACCACAGTACTAATACCGGTCATAAAATTTATAACACATTAATAAAGAAAAATCCATATTTTTTAATAGCCAACAGTTTGAAATTTAAGAATGTATGTAAGCAATTTTTATGAGTAATTATTAATTTTTAGATGTTATTATACTCAAATTTTACAGAGAACCCTATTTTACCTGAGATAGGTATGTTTGGGTTATAAATACATAATAATAATAATAATAATAATAATAATAATAATAATAATAATAGTAATAATATACCTAATAATAATAATAATAATAATAATAATAATAATAATAATAATATGATATTGATTAATGAAGTCTCCGAGAGCGAGCATATGCTCATTTTGGGTATCTATTCATATGTATTCATTTCAAGTGTAAATTGTAAATAAATTTGAATTTGGATTTGAATCATCTTACGTTTCAATTATGAAATTAATAAAATTTTACAAATCTATAAATTCAGCAAATCTCTACAACGTTTTAATATTATACACATGAATTTTTATATGTTATTTTATTGTAATTTATGCATGTAAATTTATTATGTAATCGAACTCTCTCCTCAGTACGAGGACACTTTCTTTCAGTGGAGTGCTAGAATTTTGTAACTGTGCAATTTCTTTGTATTGTATTTGTGTGGTAATAAACATTATTATTATTATTATTATTATTATTATTATTATTATTATTATTATTATAATCATTTACACAAAAACTCGCCTCACACTCCAGCAATGGATACAAGGAGACAAAATTGTGACCGACCATAAAATATGTCAAGAAAAATTAGTTAAGTTAGATTTAGATTAGATAAAAAATATTTCTAATTTCAGTGGAGTTTGCAGCAAAGACAATATGACACTCGCCGCAGTAATGCTGAATCACTCGTGAGAAATACGACAATGATTATGGATTTATTGCTTGAGCTTGAGGAAGGAAATGGGATGGTCGCGGTTTCAGCTTGACAGGCCATAAAATATCGAGTTCCACAGCCATGTGAAAGTGTTGTCTCGTACTCCAGACCTTGCAAGGGCAAGCCCCACGGATAACTGCATGGGACAGGCTAAAGATACATCCACTATTTCCAATCTTTTATTTGATACGTTTTATCAACTGTAAAATTATTCAGCGTCAATGTAATTGATCATAACGACGTGGATGAATTCGAAAATTCACCATGCAATTACCTGATATTTACCTTATAGTTCGAGAAAAAACGCCAGAAAAGTTGAATCAGGTAATTAGGCCAAGCGGGATTTGAACCCACGTCTGAATGCATACTCAAATCAGTAGACAAACGCGCTAAGGCTTAAAATACGCCAGGAGCTTTTTTTAACTTCCAGTCACCATAATACTGAAAAATAAAGGAATGTTAGAGTGGCTATACTTACTTACTTACTGGCTTTTAAGGTACCCGAAGGTTCATTGCCGCCCTCACATAAGCCCGCCATAGGTCCCTATCCTGAGAAGATCACTCCAGTCTCTATCATCATATCCCACCTCCCTCAAATCCATTTTAATATTATCTTCCCATCTATGTCTCAGCCTTCCCAAAGGTCTTTTTCCTTCCGGCCTCACAACTAACACTCTATATGCATTTCTGGATTCTCCCATACGTGCTACATGTCCTGCCCATCTCAAACGTCTGGATTTAATGTTCCTAATTATGTCAGGTGAAGAATACAATGCGTGCAGTTCTGTGTTGTGGAACTTTCTCCATTCTCCTGTAACTTCATCCCTTTTAGCCCCAAATATTTTCCTAAGCATCTTATTCTCAAACACCCTTAACCTATGTTTCTCTCTCAAAGTGAGAGTCCAAGTTTCAAAACCATACAGAACAACCGGTAATATAACTGATTTATAAATTCTAACTTTCAGATTTTTTGACAGAAGACTGGATGATAAAAGCTTCTCAGCCGAATAATAACAGACATTTCCCATATTTATTCTGTGTTTAATTTCCTCCCGAGTATCATTTATATTTGTTACTGTTGCTCCAAGATATTTGAATTTTTCCACCTCTTCAAAGGATAAATTTCCAATTGTTATATTTCCATTTCGTACAATATTCTCGTCACGAGACAGAATGGCTATAACATGTTCATTTTATCCTGTTTGAAATGACCTTATTTTTTTTGTTCTACATAAATTATGGGTCAATTATTACATTCAATTTTTTATTCTGCTGTTAGATTATATTTGTTTGTTTGTTTGTTTTACTTCAATGTCTAGACATTTCTGTGATGTATTTTTGTACTACACGCTATATTGCATTTCAATTTTCTGATTAAATTCATGATTTTGAGGACGTTATTCTGAAACATCAGTATAATGCATTTTTGTTTGCTTCTTTTGTGTTTGTGTTTGTCTGTAGGTACCGTTATTTAGCGTTTATGTATAATACTCGCACTTAGCTTATATTTACTGATGTGCACTTTTTAAGTTTGTTATTTAACGACGGTGTATAAACTAGTAGGTTATTTAGCGTCGATTATGGCCGAGGATTCGCCATAGACTACCTGACATTCGCCTTACAGTTGGGAAAACCTCGGAAAAATCCTAACCAGGTATTCAGCCCAAACGGGAATTGAACTCGCGCCCCACCTACACCAGTGGCTGTATTTTTTGTTAACAATGGAATAGTTTTAAGTGAAAACTCAGATGTTACATCACACAAAAATAAAATATAATATTTTCATTTTGTGTGATTCTCCGATAAGCAAGTTGTAATATAATAATAATAAATTGGGCTAACCGTCTATACTTATCTAGTTTGTATTTGGATTAAACATTAACGTTTTCGGCACTTATGTTCCATTTTCAAATGTATGAAAATTGCCTGTTGCATGATCAAATAGATACACCTTGTGTGTGATATACGTGGTATGTTCCCTTGATGATCTGCCATCGTTTACAACATATATAAAAATTATTAAAATTAAAACACTTATTAAATTTGAAATCTATTCTAATCTACATCTACAATAAAAGTCCCTTGTTTTATGTAATAATGTGGTTATCTTGAGGTTGTTATCACATGTTTTTTTTTTAATTTAAACTCAAACTACAGATAACCAAGCGGGCTAGCGGCGTGGTAGAGGGCTGGCCTCGCATTCGGGAGGTCCGGGGTTCGATCCCAGGGGCTGGCAATCCTAACTGAGGTTTTTCATGGTTTCCTCAGTTATTTTCAGGAAAATGCCGGGATTGTACCTCTTGAAAGTCCGGCCATGGACGGCGATCCTTCCCTTAGTCCTTTCATATGTGTGAATGAATGATGTGTAATGTCTTAAATGATTGTGTTGTATCGGAGGTGGCCCTGGCATTGAGCTGATCCCTCATCCGGGGAGGCCCTCCATGTTCTTGTGTGGTCAAAAATGTATGTGATCCATAGCTTAATTCCTCTCCCGACAGGTTGCGGCCCTGTAGGGTCTAAGGCCCGGGTGGCGTGGGTCGTGTAAATGCACCTAAAAGGGAGAGGTTAAACTAAGGGAAAGAAGAAGAAGAACTACAGATATAAAAATTGTTCAACTCTTCACCTTCGTATCATTAAGTGAAAATGTAGTTGAATGATTTTTTATTAGGTTAGATTACGTGTAAGACAATCAAATTTGTGACGAACCCAAAATTTGTAATTTTATGGCGAATAAATCCATTCATCTATCCCAACAATCCATCCTTGCATTACATAACGTACAGAGCAAATTAAGCTTTCAGGAATAACTCCCTGTAAAGTTAATTTGAATAATTTCGAGGGAAAAATTGTTCCGGGGCCGGGTATCGAACCCGGGACCTTTGGTTAAACGTACCAACGCTCTCCCACTGAGCTACCCGTGAACTCTACCCGACACCGATCCAATTTTTTTTTTTTGCATAATACACGTCACTGTACGTAACAGAAAACCACAATTTAAAGTCACACAGAGTTAGTGTGCACTCAAATGTTGGTTGCTTGACGGTTGTCAGCCCACTTTGAGGTCTGTGGATATAGAGGGAAAAATTGGATCGGTGTCGGGTAGAGTTCCCGGGTAGCTCAGTAGGAGAGCGTTGGTACGTTTAACCAAAAGTCCCGGGTTCGATACCCGGCCCCGGAACAATTTTTCCCTCGAAATTATTCATAACGTACAGAGTTGTTTAATCAACTGTCCGAAGACAGGTCTGAACCTCACAAGTGATACCAACAAGACATCACTTATGAGGCAACTAGGTCAGGAGATAATGAGGTAGGGTGGACAGTTCCTTCCCCCCTCCATTGCATACATCGCCGATTAGCTACATATTACACTAATCAGACTTCAAATGCATACAAACAATTATTCTCCCTCTGGCACATATCACGTGAAGTGCAGATTAAACATTTAAAATGAATCATTTATTCCAAGAAGTTGTTCTCTATTACACTTTTGATATTATACTGCGTTTGCTGTAACATGCTATCACTTTAATTTTGTGTAGGAATTTTTTATAAGTATTAAAATCACTGAATACATAGTAGTTTATTAATTTCTTATAACATCCTTTATAAATCATCTTTGTAATGATTTTAACGCGACTTACATCATCTTGGCGGATACAGTATTTTGCCTAGAATGTATATAATATTTATCTAACAGCGACTGAGTCTTAATATTACAACTCGGCAACGTTGCTTAAGCGCCAATAGCTCGTGTCGTTCTAGATGGCTATAAAGCCGCAATTTCATGAACTAAGTCGCTTGGAAAGGGGTACAGCAGTATTAGATGTATTACGGCAGGCCATAGGACCAAGCGCGCGCTTTAGAGCTCAGGAGAGCCTGAGCGCTTTACAGCGGAAAGGAAAGAGACAGACGAAACAGGTATTATATGCCGCTTGGTCGAGCTATATTCAGGGATGGCCAGCACTGATTCAATGGATAAAGGGAAGTGAACTTATTAAAAACTGTATCCATGTTAATTTTTAGATTTGCCTGAGAAGTATAAATGCATTATAAGAATGTAAGTTTTAATTTTAATGCTCATTTTTCACAACTTTCATTTTTTTATTCAAAAGAAATATTTTCTCAACTTTTCGTATAGAAAAGTGAAATTTTCAGGTATAGGCCTATTTATTTAGTAGCCTTACAGAATGTTTTCGTAAATATAATATACCGTATATATGTATTACTGAAGACAGTGTACTGAAAATTTTGAAAATATGGAAATTGTTTGTAAGGAAATGAATTAACAAAGCAACTACTGTTACATCACAAGCAAAAGATACGTGTCCATGTGTTATAAAAATGTCAGCTCTATAGCTTCAGCAGATTTCGAGAAAATAATTTAATATTCTGATAATAGGAAGTTGCTCACAAATATCACCTTAAAAGCATAATGAAATAAGAGTTTTGTTATGTAATATTAGTTATACTTAAAACAGCTACAGTACCTAGGTAACTTTGCTTTGTACTGTAATATTGTTTTGATTAGTTTATTGATTACTTTTGTAGGACTAACGATACCATCAATATCAATTCCAACTTATCATGTCATACTCAATCTCTTTCTTTGTAATATCACTTTCTTTATGAATGATGTGTTTCATTCCCTTAATACAGTATAATTATACTACTATTGAATTTAAGTGAATATTCCTTCTTAACTCTCTATTATGTTATTAAGATTTAAAACACAAGTGCAATATTAAGAAATCAGTGTTAGTACTTTTATTTTACAGACAATATAGATAATATTAAACAGAAAGAAGCCATATAAAAATATAACGACATAAAATTTCACGTTCCGTTTGAAGTTTGTGCACCACTGTTTTCTTAATCTAACAGGCTGCTTATTCATATACACAACCCTTCCTCTTTCCATACTTAGCGCTTGCTGCCCGCGCATGACGTCAAAGTCAGAAAAATGCGCTTGCTTTGACATCACTGTATTATGGCGTGGTCATTGACAAGTAAAAGGGTCATTATACAGATGTGTTGATTAAAATCGTAAGTATAACATGTTAATTGTGGGCTTGCGGTATGGAAACTGTTAAGATCTAGACGTGAGAATGCTTCCAATAATAATAAAGCCGAACTGTTCTTCAGAATGAACACCGTGCTGTCTTTTGTATGACCAGTAAGGGGAGCAGAAACGTGTTTGGCTAAGATATATTAAACAGGTGAGCTCGATTGCGGAGTAAAAAAAAGGAACACACGAGAATTCACGGACATTGCCGAACACTGACGGAGTCGTTATCGATAGCGGTTCACATCCAGTTGAAATAACATTAGCCATTTCCTACGCTTCGCCTCGGGGGTGTAAAGACATTGAACCTGGGTGCAAGATTCCAGAACCGGAAGCTTCTGTGTGTTCCATGAAGCGTCTCAGTTTTATGCCATGCTCATCTCTATCCGCACCTAATGACGGAATCAGGTGACTGTGGAGGGGCTTGCAGAGGACTCTTTGAGTCGGAGCACGGAGAGTTCAACCGTGTCAACAACTCGACACTCCGTTAGCGAACAGGTTCAAAAGACACAAGCAATTAATGTTTTAACTGGTTTTCATTAAATACGTAACTTGGGAATAATTAAAAGAATGTGCTCCGGTTATATCACATGCTTTTTCATTACGCGTTTCGTAAAAATTTAGTTCTTCATCATGTTGGGAATTAATGGCCTATATTAGGAAAACAGTTTATATTACTCAAAACACATGCCTAAATAGTAATACTATATTATAAAACAAGGTTGGGAAGTGCTTTTTACAAAATAGAGGAAAAGTTTCAAAAATGAGCAGAGCGGATTATTCGATTTTCTCGATTTTGTAATGCACTTCACAAACGTGTATTGTACAACATATTTTGCGCGATCATATTTTTACAATTGCAAATACTATACATTTTTCACTGAAAATTTAGAGCAATATAATTCCAAAGCCTTCGCAAAACTGCACTGCAATGAGTCTATTTCAGAACAGTTATATGTTATGAAGAATGGTTTTCCTAGAAACACGTTTCTGTGTGGGAATTCTAATTTCCAAGGCCTAACAACAACAGCTCTAAATACAACAAAAAACACAGTCGTGCAAAAAATAATTTAATATATAGCCATAACATGATCTTTCCTGTTCTGGACTGTAAATGAAAGACGATGTTTATAATATTGACTATTACACTCTTACTACGTCATACTACTTTTGACCAATAAAACGGTACGAAAGGGCGTATTTCAACCAATCATGGCTGCTTATCGCACAATTTTATCGCGTCCCTAGCATTTGTTTAATTTTATCGCGTCCCTAGCATTTGTTTCTTTGTTTGCCAACATTTGAAACTGCGCTGGTCTGGACGTCAAAAAAAAATATATACAGGCCTATATATATAATTACAAACCACTCCAGTCGATGCACAGCAGTTTCAAATATGACTCGCATTAGCATTCAAGAACAAGAATTAATCAAAATCACTGATCATACATATGCATCTTCTCAAATCCGATTTACAAATAAATGAAGAGCACCATTCGGAAATCCTGAATAAGTTGAATACACCATGTAGGCCTAAATCAACGAGTTCCACTTCTATTACGCACACGTCCAATATAACATCAATTGAACCACCAACCACATTCAAATTTGAAAATTGTACATTCAATAATTATCCCTTTTAAAATTATTCACTCGGAAATCCTGAATAAGTTGAATACACCATGTAGGCCTAAATCAACGAGTTCCACTTCTATTACGCACACGTCCAATATAACATCAATTGAACCACCAACCACATTCAAATTTGAAAATTGTACATTCAATAATTATCCCTTTTAAAATTATTCACTCGGAAATCCTGAATAAGTTGAATACACCATGTAGGCCTAAATCAACGAGTTCCACTTCTATTACGCACACGTCCAATATAACATCAATTGAACCACCAACCACATTCAAATTTGAAAATTGTACATTCAATAATTATCCCTTTTAAAATTATTCACTCGGAAATCCTGAATAAGTTGAATACACCATGTAGGCCTAAATCAACGAGTTCCACTTCTATTACGCACACGTCCAATATAGCATCAATTGAACCACCAACCACATTCAAATTTGAAAATTGTACATTCAATAATTATTCCTTTTAAAATTATTCATGTTTATTTTTTATGTCATCGTCGTTAAATAAAACTTTTCTAACACTTGTGTATATTAGTAAGGTTATGTTATAGCTTCTGCTATATGATATTATGGATAGTCACGTATCAGAGATTGTTTAATATTAAGATTTATTGAAAATCATCTATCAAGTGACGTTGATTACTGGGATTCGGATAATTGAAGTGGAATGCAACTGTCTTAATAAAAATGAAACTGAATCAACAAAGCCTTCTTGACTAGTAACAGGCCACAGAGTTCAATGATGATTCCATAGTTGGCACAACTGATACCGGTAACAAGAAAACATAATCATAAAACACTACTGCCATCTAGCGTAATGTTGAGATGGTACAATAATACATTTGAAGACAGTTGTATTTTCGTAAGCCAATTAATATTTTATTGTACACTTTGTTAATTCTAATCTTTATATAGCCTACTTTCTTCTAATCGTGTAATAGTCAATTAAATCCCACTCGAGTTTTGATTTTCTCTAGATAAATCAAAACCTCTAGTGAGATTACTGTTGATAAAACTTGAGGGTCTTAACTCTACTACAAAATTTAATAATAATAATAATAATAATAATAATAATAATAATAATAATAATAATAATAATAATAATAATAATAATACCGAGCGAGGTGACTGAATGATAACGCACAGGACTAGTATTCGGGAGGTCCCAGGTTCAAACCCCGTTGCCAGTCAATCTGACTGGGATTTTCACATTTTTATAAATCTCAAAGGCAAGTGATGGATTGGAAATTTGCATACCACGATTCATCACCGCCTTATTTACTCTTATCGTAATCATTAGTAAAACTGATATTCGTAAAAATTCAGTTCCTTCAATTTGTTGAGAATCATATTAGGAAAATATTTCATTTTACTCAAAACACATGCGTAAATAAAATAATTAAATATATAGCCATAACATGACCTTTTCTCTTCTGGACTATAAATGAAAGACGATGTTTATAATATCGAGAAGACCTGAAGGCCTTAACTCTACCGGACGATTAAATAATAATAATAATAATAATAATAATAATAATAATAATAATAATAATAATAATAATAATAATCTTCTTCTTCTTCTTCTTCACTTCATGGTATGGGCAATTGCCCGTTCCGGCTTCAAAGGTCGCTCCATCTTTTCATCAGTCGTCCCTGATTTCTTCGTCCTTATGGTTTATTATTAATTGCTTTCTTAGGAAGTCTATAGTCGTCCATTCTCTCTACATGTAATTTCCAATCTTGTCCGTAATTGCCTATTTTATCAATAAGTGGGTATACTCCTAGTTCCTGCCTAATATTTTCATTTCTAATTCTATCTAATCTCGTGCATCCTTTTACTTTCCGCAAGAATCTCATCTTTCCCGCTTGCATTTTACTAACTTCAGGTTTTGTTGTAACCCAACTTTCACTTCCATAATAATAATAATAATAATAATAATAATAATAATAATAATAATATTAATGAGCGAGGTGACTGAGTGATAACGCACTAGACTAGTATTTCAGAAGTTCAAACCTCGTGGTCGGTTAATCTGACTGGGATTTTCATGTTTTTAAGTCACAAAGGCAAATGTCGAATTGAATGATATGGAGTGATGACGGAATGGAGAAATGTTAATGGACTAATGAAGATGTCTATTATAGGGAAATGGGAGAACTCCAAGAAAAACTCGAACTGCGACCTCTTCCACCACAAGTACCACTATGGACCAACCTTAAAAATTATCGTATTTTTCTTGTTTTTTATGAAAACCCCCTCCCTAGTTAAAAACCACTGCATTATCGTTATCTTGTTGTATTATTAACCCTTAAATTGGCAAAACTTCATTTCTCACACTAATTTATTAAACCGTATCCGACTGTAAAGAAAACAACTATCGCAATGTCCATATTTTATACGTTGTGCAATATTATAGTATTGTGAAATTTTAATTTTCGTACCAATTTCTTTTCTAATGTTCTATTAAAATTATAGCATATAGCCTATTAACTTGTTGTATCCTATATGATACTTCCATTGCCAATTTAAGGATTAAGACTCCGTCGCTGTTAGTAGTGGGAATATAAGTATTACATGCACCCAGACAAAATAATAGTAGCCACAAAGAAGCTGAGACGTATGAACCAAGTCTCTTGGAAAACATTATACTGTAGATTATATGAGTGTGCCGGGGGATTTTATATTAGAACTTTAATGTGCCACATTTTGAAAAAGGTTGAAAAACGGTGCTCCAGAAAGAACAAAAATTAACTTAATTACGGTTGCTTGAATGACGTTATATGGAATAACAGATTCCTTGAGAAAGAAGTGAAGTGTTGCAAATGCCAATATTTATTTAATACCACACAGAAACCAGAAGTATTACTGCAAAAACAAAGCAGTTAATGGAAACATATGAGATCAAAACATCGCGTAAAATCATACGCAAAAAGACGAGATAGGATCAGAAATAAACACATACGAAATCAATGTCAGGTGGAAGCGATAAGTGAATGGATATTGAAACTCAGATGGAAATAGAATAACTATGTATCGCAGATAGGAGGCGAGAAAGAATACTGCATATAGCTTTGAATAAATCACCTGGTGTGGAAAGAGATGTAAGACCTGTCAAACGATGGAAGGATTCCTTATAATTGGGAAGAATAAAGCATTAGCCTAACGTAATGAAGAAGAAGAAGAAGAAGAAGACGTCTACTATCGTTCTTTAAAGTTTGTAACGAACTCAGTCGAACGCTTTGTATAGGCAGCTCGTCCCTTAACATCGTCCGTAGTTTAATAAAGGCTTGCAAGGAAAAAAAAAATGAAGGAAGCTCTTCTTCCATTATAATATTCTGCTCGTGCATTAGAATGAGACTTTCGTCTTCAACTCAGAAACAAGGCCCGGCTCTCGGGCATGAATAGCCTGTCATCGAGTACTCCACGACGCGTGTCCGCGTGTTCATTCATTACCTGGTCCATGATTATCACGCACAATCGGAGGGGAGGCGGGGGTGGGGGTGGGGGGGCAGCACAGGTCAGAGTGCGTGGGCGGCTGTTGCACCAAATTCATATCGATCGCGGCCGCGCCGAGTCGCTCCGGTGGACTCGGCTAAGTCGCGGGTTCTGTCCCAGAATTTCGAGGCACTTCATCGGAATGAGGACGCGCAAGGAACTGCGCGGAGCTAACACTCTTCACCCCAGATGAGGCTCACGAGTTATGAGGTGCATTCTCTTAGGGAGGGTGCAGAAAGTGTAGTAGTAGTAGTAGTAGTAGTAGTAGTAGTAATAGTAGGAGTAGTAGTAGTAGTAGTAGTAGGAGTAATAGTAGTAGTAGTAGTAGTAGTAGTAGTAGTAGGAGTAGTAGGAGTAGTAGTAGTAGTAGTAGTAGGAGTAATAGTAGTAGTAGTAGTAGTAGTAGTAGTAGGAGTAGTAGGAGTAGTAGTAGTAGTAGTAGTAGGAGTAGTAGTAGTAGTAGTAGGAGTAGTAGTAGTAGTAGTAGTAGTAATAGTAGGAGTAGTAGTAGTAGTAATAGTAGGAGTAGTAGTAGTAGTAGTAGGAGTAATAGTAGTAGTAGTAGTAGTAGTAGGAGTAGTAGGAGTAGTAGTAGTAGTAGTAGTAGGAGTAGTAGTAGTAGTAGGAGTAGTAGTAGTAGTAGGAGTAGTAGTAGTAGGAGTAGTAGTAGTAGTAGTAGTAGTAGTAGGAGTAGTAGTAGTAGGAGTAGCAGTAGTAGTAGTAGGAGTAGGAGTAGTAGTAGTAGTAGTAGGAGTAGTAGTAGTAGTAGTAGTAGTAATAGGAGTAGTAGTAGTAGTAGTAGTAGGAGTAGGAGTAGTAGTAGTAGTAGTAGTAGTAGGAGTAGTAGTAATAGTAGTAGTAGTAGTAGTAGTAAGCCTAGTAGTAGTAGTAGTAGTTGTAGTAGTCGGCCTAGTAGTAGTAGTAGTAGTAGGCGTAGTAGTAGTAGTAGTAGTAATAGGCCTAGTAGTAGTAGTAGTAGTTCTAGTAGTCAGCCCAGTAGTAGTAGTAGTAGGCCTAGTAGTAGTAGTAGTAGTATAGGCCTAGTAGTAGTAGGCCTAGTAGTAGTAGTAGGCCTAGTAGTAGTAGCAGTAGTGGTAGTAGTAGTAGGCCTAGTAGTAGTAGCAGTAGTGGTAGTAGTAGTAGCAGTAGTGGTAGTAGTAGTAGGCCTAGTAGTAGTAGTAGTTGTAGTAGTAGTAGGCCTAGTAGTACTACTACTACTAGGCCTAGTAGTAGTAGTATGCCTAGTAGTAGTAGGCCTAGTAGTAGTAGTAATAGGCCTAGTAGTAGTAGCAGTAGTGGTAGTAGTAGTAGCAGTAGTGGTAGTAGTAGTAGGCCTAGTAGTAGTAGCAGTAGTAGTAGTAGCAGGCCTAGTAGTAATAGGCCTAGTAGTAGTAGTAGTAGTAGGCCTAGTAGTAGTAGCAGTAGTGGTAGTAGTAGTAGGCCTAGTAGTAGTAGCAGTAGTGGTAGTAGTAGTAGGCCTAGTAGTAGTAGCAGTAGTGGTAGTAGTAGTAGGCCTAGTAGTAGTATTAGCAGTAGTGGTAGTAGTAGTAGTAGTAGGCCTAGTAGTAGTAGTAGTAGTATTAGCAGTAGTGGTAGTAGTAGGCCTAGTAGTAGTAGTAGTAGCAGAGGGACATCATTTTATGTTTACTAACATTTTTAATATTAACTTGCTATACCTCTGGAACAACGCCGTTTGCTACCCCCTTCCACGACTGGAGTTCAATGACACTGACGTAATATACAAACAAATCACTTTACTAGGTATAGGAGGGAAGAAAAGTAGTTCATCCATTTACGTAAACTAGGAAATATTGCGCTTTTGAGTTTGATCATTTTCATTAGGTTTTTGTTTAATCAAAATACAGTACAATATTAACAATAAGTGTTTTTACTCACGAACTGAGCTGTCCATGTGGACGTATTCATTATGCAGTGTATAGCTATTATAGACTACTGTCTACAGCACATTAGCGTACAATATAGATAATGAAGTTAAATTGAAAAATAATCATAATATGGATATTTAAACACATTTTTGAAAATGCTTGCCGTTCATTTCGATACAGGCTTCAGTTCTAATGTGCATATTATCACACTATAGACTATTGTACGTAATTCCAATTACCAGGTTCGTATTTCGTATCAGTAACTCATGTTGAAATAATTCTGTACGTATTCTATAAAAGAGATCTTACGTACTGTAAATTCAATCTTCACTTCTGCCCGATCCGGAAAGATAAAATTACTCAGACATACTATCTACTGTCCGTCCAAGTGGTTATGTCGCAGGGTCGTAAGAAAGGGAGGAAATCACGTGACAGTTAATTACTTAACGAGGCCGTTTTATTTAAGTTATTTTATACAGTTGTATAGTATTACTTAGACGTCCAATTCCTAACAGAAATTAATGTTCTCATAAAAGAGCTAAGACCGCCCCAGCCACTAGCCTTTACAGAGAGGCGAATAGAAGCAGGTGGGGGAAACCGGGATGCGACGTAGGCAAATGGACGACTGTACCTGTGCGAAAATGATTCAATGTTGAAAGCTCTTTCGTCACTGGAAAACGCGAACATATGTTTGGAACGTACTGTTTACTATGACCGCAAGGCTACTATGACTGTATATGCGGTCTTGCATCTGTGTGGACGACGGTTGAACTTCATTAGTAGAAGGGGTGGGAGTGAAGTACATTCAAAAACTCAGGTACAATAAAAATTGAAGTAAAAATAAAATGATGTCCCTGTAGTAGTAGTAGTAGTAGTAGTAGTAGTAGTAGTAGTAGTAGTAGTAGTAGTAGTAGTAGTAGTAGTAGTATAGTAGTGGTGATGTTGATAATAGAAAACCTGGATGTGGTGGTAATTAGAGTCCTGCATAACCGGTTGCGAAAGATAGAACAGACAGATTACTAACGAACGCCTGGCGCTATAAACAGTATGCGACGCTCTTTCGTCTCACGGAGTAGTCCAATGTTCGGTTTGACGTATGTCCGAGTTGGACGGCTCTGGATCATGAACGACAGATAATACTGAGCCATCCAGGAGTTCCAAGAATCGTTGCAAGGACGCGACTATCATAGTGTACCTTTCAAATGATATTTCCTCCTCTCTCCTCATTGATTGAAGCACGCATCACGAAGCTACAATCATTAGAATTGAGAGTGCTTTTATTTTTGTTAATAACTTATCTCCCTAAAAACGATTTATTAGACAAATAATAATACATCCACTTAGAATAATTACAGAGGTAGCCTATGTATTTTGAGTTTAAAGTATGAGCGTTACAATAGTAAATGTGTACATAATTGCTCGTATCTTTTGTAAGTAATTGTAATTTATTTTATTTTTGTATTTGTTTACACGTCAGATTTCATCTATGCATTACGCTTATTTCCTTTGTTGTTACCGGTGTCCATCAGTTGATTTATATATTAGTTATGAAGATAAATGTACCAAAGTGTCCAATCAATTATAACCCTATTTCAAACTAACTTACTTATGGCTTTTAAGGAACCCGCCCTCACATAAGCCCGCCATCGGTCCCTATCCTATGTAATATTAATTCAATCTGTATCATATCCCACCTCCCTCAAATCCATTTTAATATTATCCATCTACGTTTCGGCCTCCCGAAAGGTATTTTTCCCTCCGGCCTCCCAACTAACACTCTATATGCATTTCTGGATTCGCCCATACGTGCTACATGCCCTGCCCATCTCAAACGTCTGGATTTAATGTTCCTAATTATGTCAGGTGAAAAATAAAATGCATGCAGTTCTGCGTTATTTAACTTTCTCCATTCTCCTGTAACTTCATCCCTTTTAGCCCCAAATATTTTCCGAAGAACCTTATTCTCAAATACTCTTAATCTCTGTTCCTCTCTCAAAGTGAGAGTCCAAGTTTCACAACCATACAGAACAACCGGTAATAAAACTGTTTTATAAATTTTAACTTTCAGATTTTTTCGCAGCAGACTAGATGACAAAAGCTTCTTAACCGAATAATAACATGCATTTCCCATATTTATTCTGCGTTTAATTCCTCCCGAGTGTCATTTATATTTGTTACTGTTACTCCAAGATATTTGAATTTTTCCACCTCTTCGAAAGATAAATCTCCAAGTTTTATATTTTCGTTTCGTACAATATTCTGGTCACGAGACATAATCATATACTTCGCCTTTTCGGGGTTTACTTCCAAACCTATCGCTTTACTTGCTTCAAGTAAAATTTCCTTGATTTTCGTAATCGTTTGTGGATTTTCTCCTAACATATTCACGTCATCCGCATAGACAAGGAGCTGATGTAACCCTTTCAATTCCAAACCCTCTGTGTTATCCTGAACGTTCCTAATGGCATATTCTAGAGCGAAGTTAAAAAGTAAAGGTGATAGTGCATCTTCTTGCTTTAGCCCGCAGTGAATTGGAAAAGCATCAGTCAGAAGCTGGCCTATATACGGACTCTGCTGTAAGTTTCATTGAGACACATTTTAATAATAATAATAATAATAATAATAATAATAATAATAATAATAATAATAATAATAATAATAATAATAACGATTTAAGATATATTGTTTCTAGTAAGTTAAAATATAAAAATTCTGATATGCGGTAAAATCACTTTAAAGTTTAGAATATGCATTCTGAGCCACCGGCGTAGGTCAGCCGGTAGAGGCGCTTGCCTGCCGATCTGCAGTTATGCTCGGGCGCGGATTCGATCGCCGCTTGGGCTGATTACCTGGTTGGGTTTTTCCGAGGTTTTCCCGAAACGTAAGGCGAATATCAGGTAATGTATGGCGAATCCTCGGCCTCATCGCTAAATACCATTTCGCTATTACCACTCCCATTGACGCTAAATGACCTAGTAGTTGATACAGCGTCGTTAAATAACCAAGTAAAAGAAATATTCATTATGAAGATACTAACCACTTACTGTATATGGAACAAATTGTATTTCTAACATAACATAAACATATCGCGATGAAACCTTCACTACAGTATTCCTCAAGAAACTGTAGACTTTTGGCACCATATTTGAAATTGAAAAAAAAATGACCCAATTGATAAAAAATCAGTAGCGTGTCTTCGTAACAATTATGTAAAAGAAATGTAGTAAACAATAATAAAAAAAAACTGTAGCGCTTCATATGTGTTTACAAATAAGACTCGAAACTATTAAAACGCAAGAACTTTGGAAGCAACTGAAATGTAAGTTTCACAATTAGGCCTAGAAATCAGAGAAATGTGTGATATTTAAGAGATAAATAATTGGGTAACTAAATGAAGAAAAGAATGGAACGCACGTACATATCGAATGGCTGAGAACAGCACCATTATAACAGTCACAGACCAGTCAACATAAAGAAAAGTAGTGTTGGCCATGTTATAAAAAGATGGAAAGATAATTGAATGAACAGGTTTCTAACCCAAAGCTGAGCAAGAAGACTTTAACAATACATTTATATCTGAAAGAATGTTGATTCATTGAGACGTTTTGTACAACTGAAATAAAGAACTTTAATACACTTCTTTCACAAAAAAGTAGTTTAAGTCCTTAATTAGCTTCTAATTCATATCCTGCTGCGTTGAAGCTGGTTAGAGTGCAAGGAAAATGCTATATTGATTGCCCCGAGGAACGTAGGATCTTTCTTTTGTAAGGTAAGGGAACAAACCAAGAATTATAATGAACAAAATGTCAATGGAACATTTTTATGTTGTAGTACTGTTGTGTTTAGATAGCTTGGCCGATCATAACATTGTGCGCAGTAAACCAGGAAAGTTCATTTGTAGAGGTTGAGAATAAAACCGGCCATTTCCACCGAAAACAAAAAATGATTTTTTTTACGGTTTCGGTGTGTTTAGAGAGGCATCTTTCTGAATGTATTTGTTTAAATGTAAATTGCAGGCTTTCGTGTAATTTATTAAACGAGTGTACAATTGTATTATCTATTGATTTATTATCATAAATTATAAGTGTGTCATCTACAAATCTATGAAAGTCTTTTATGTTATATTTATTTAGGATGTCACTTCTATGTTTTGTAGGAAGATATCGATTTGAATTCCAGATAATGGATTACCCATTGCTAGGCCAACATTCTGTTTATATATTCTTTGATTGAAGTGAAGTAATTTTGTGAAGTAACAGTATTTATTAGTCTTATTTTTTGTAGGATTTTATTCATTGGTATTTGAAGGTTAATTAATTTTATTTCGATAATATGTATAGTTTCTTGAAGTGTGATTTTTGTATATAAGTTTTTCTATGTCTAGTTTTGAATTTAGGTTAATGTTCAGTTTGTTTAGATTATCTATTAGAAGTTTCGTGTGATTTATTGTATACTGATTTGTAATTGTAAGGTTTGTTTTAACCATTTGTTAAGAGAAAAAAAAATTAACAGAAGCCAACGAAAAAAAAAATAAATAAAAAATATAAAAAAATAACAACCGCAATCAAAATATAGATTACTATAAAGATAATTAAAAATAAAAAAATCATATATATATATATATATATATATATATATATACAGTGAAACCTGCCTTTGCGGCCACTTTATTTAAACGGCCACCTGGCCAAAAGGCCAATTTTCTCTGGAGCCAATTGGATTTTCCATAAGTTCAATACAAATTCTCTCTTTATTTAGCGGCCACCTCATGCGCCGGCCAGCGGCCGAGGTCTATTTGGATTGGAACCTGACTATAACGGTCACTGTCCAACAAAAAATCTTTTCACGGATACTGTCTGACCTATTTTTTCGACGGTTAGAGGACAGGAAGCAATTGCTAAGTGTACAACAGTACACCCTCCATATCTTAGGGTTAGTTGGTTACTGTTTATGACTCTTTTGTCACTTTCCGCTTCGACCCTGCACAGCTATAAATTCTTACTCGTTTTCTAAGGATTCAAACACGGACTTTTTCTATCGAAAATGTCACAGTATGTTTTAAGTAGTTAACCATTCGATTTTTTTGTTCTCCCCTTTCTGTCTTCCTCTATATGGACCAGCTTTTACGAATTTTTCTTCTTTTCATTCACTTGATTCAGAGGAACTGTGAAGTTAGTTTGAGAGAGAAATCATGTTTAACAATAAATTTAGAATGGTGTTGAGTTTAGAGGTGAGACGAAAAATGATTGAAGAAAGTGAGAAGGAAACATCTGCGAGAAAAATCGCAGAAATATTCAAATGTGGAAGGACACAAATAAACTGTATAATTAAGAATAAAATTGAAATATTAAAAGAATGGGAGGAAGACAGAATCTGTGTTTAGTAATGTGAATGAGTTCGTTTACGAATGGTTCAAGTTGCGAGGGCGAAGAAATTGCCTGTAAGTGGGCCTATGATTCAAGAGAAAGCTCTTGAAATTGCCAAAGAACTCAATGTAAGAAATTTTGTTGCCAGTAATGCGTGGTTAGAGTGCTGTAGAAAAAGCATAACATTACATTTCGTTCTGTGTCTGGTGAAGGAGGTGACATGCAACCAATGTTATTGAAGAATGAAAAAAATAGACTGCCTTCAATTCTTGCGGAATATGAACTCAGAGACATTTACAATGTTGACGAAACAGGTTTATTTTCAGGGCCCTCCCTAACAAAACTTAAGTTTCAAGAAAAAAGATTGTAAAGGGAGGAAGTTGGCTTTTGTATTAATGCTTCAGGAGAAAAAGAACCACTCTTAATGATAGGGAAATCATTGAAACCGAGATGATTGAAAAATGTTGACATGGCCTTATTGGAGGTGAAGTGGACTGCCAACAATAAAACTTGGATGACACCATCATTGTTTGAGAATTAACTATGCGATTTCAATTCCAAGATTAAACGACAAAATCGCAATGTGATCCGTGAAATTGGCGTTTCTTCCCCCAAATACATCACATCTCCAGCCCCTTGATCAAGGTATTATCCAAAAATTTAAACTGAGGTACCGCAAGCGAGTTTTGAAAAGGCTAATTGCAAAAATGGAAGAGGTTGACATTGATATGTATGATTGTTGTACGCGCACAGTCCAAAAAAGTCAGTGAAATTCAGTATTTTCATGCTGATTCGTAAAAGAACCGCAACCTTAATCAAGCGGCCACCTGATAAAACGACCATTTTACAAGGTAACTTCAGATGGCCGCTTTAGACAGGTTTCACTGTATATAAAACTCTGCAGAAATATTGTGCGGGCATTTCCCTGAGAAATATGTGAGTTTCAATGCAGACCTAAATTATACATTTAAACTCTTTCATGACACAATGTTTGAAATATAATTCTTATAATTCCTGTTTTCTTGTTGCTTCCATTTTTCATCTCTGTTGAATTAGTTAGTGTATGAAACGCTGAAAATTAATTATTTAAGTATAACATATACTCGGTAATATTGCCTTCATACATAACATTATCTGACAGACAGTCGCAAGAATTCATCTCTTAGTAGAATGTTGTCTCTACTTAAAATATGAAATTATTTTAAATAATATTGTTTATTTTCAGAAATAGATGATGCATTTCAAAAACAAACTTATTGAAACGCGAATATTTAAGTAGCTACTTTTCTCCGATATTAAATAATGATTTCTGATTTTAAATAATAAAAATTCTGCTGAAAGTATTCATTTGTGTATGTATTACTGTATTATTAATTTTGTAGTTAAGTTATTTGTGTGGAGAAGGTAGTTTTATGGACACGTGTGTGTACTTTTAGATAAGATTGAATAAATAAATGAAAAAAAAAAGTTACTGTTTTTACTCAAACTCTGTCATTTCCATGAGAAACAGTACGGTAAAGACCAGTATTTTCAATCAAAACCGTATAATTCCATATCATATTAATGTCAATATTTCCATCGTCTTTTTTGTGTCAAAAAACGGACTTTTCCAACATGCTGTGTGTATCGCAATTCCCAATCCATTCAAAATCGGTCATTTCCACTTTTATGTGCAAGAGTGATAATATCTTACTGCTAATTGAAATTACTGTAAAAGTACTACAATGCACTAATTTTTCCATGACACAGTAGAATGGGAGTGAAACACCCCGAGTCTCTTTCAAACCGCCCACATTTTAATTAATCACTGCTAAGAAAGTGTGCGGAATTATGAAATGAGACTGGTATTAAAAGAAAGAGAAACTCAAAGAATTATTTCACTTGTTTGAAGTTAACTCAGCTGCCACATGTTGTGCAGCAATGGCATAAAACAAAATGGCGACTCCGCAGAAACTAAAACAATTGGTATTCCATTTGCTTGTTTCCAATTTTTATGTTTCCATTTCGTACAATATTCTGGCCACGAGACATAATCATATATTTTGTCTTTTCGGGATTTACTTCCAAACGTATCTCTTTACTTGCCTGAAGTAAAATTCTCGTGTTTTCCCTAATAGTTTGTGGGTTTTCTCCTAAGATATTCACGTCATCCCACAGACAAGCAGCTGATGCTGGACTTTTCTAATGACATTTTCTCGCTGTAGTTTGAAAAGTTTCAAAAATAGAAATTTTACCTCGGTGTATCCTTAAGTTGTTTATAATGATTTTCACTGCTGAACAGGTTCCATAAATTGAAGGTACTGCCAGCGTATAGATAATCATACAGTATGGAAACTTCGCATCGGTACCTTTGATGTAGCAGGACTGATTTCAATGACCTTGAAACCAATTTGAGCGTGAGATTCTGCTTTCTCCCTGAAGTTGGCACTGACATCACATCAGCTAGCAGTCGACACAGCGGAAATATAACATATACAATTAATACATCTAGGTACATTATGTACTCAAAATAAATTGGACCGATGAAATAATAAATCCGTCATTAACTGTAATGTCTAGACTCTAGAGTTCCTTTATAATGAGAGTTGAGACGTTGACTCCAGCAACAATTAAAATATGTAATGATTTGATAGCGCTGAAAATGGAAAAACAAAACTCCTATGAGAAGTAAAAACCACATAGGCTACCTATATTATATTGTATAGAAATATTAAAGGAATTTGATACATAATTTTATAATGTATTATATTATTTTATGCTCGACCATGCCGAAATGTAGTAATTATACACCTGGTAGCAGTCCTTTAATGCATGTCATTAAAGTACACCTACTCATTAAAGTACAGGTGTTCAGACAATGACAAGTCAGCTTTGTACCGTTATAAAACCTCAGCCAATGACAAGTCAGCTTTGTATCGTTATAAAACCGCAAGTATCGATTATTCTCGGATATGCAATCGAAAGAGAATTAGCGAAAAGTCACGGAGGCTGGAAATCCAATACTGTCACAGAAGGTTATGTTCTGTTACTATAATAATTAGCGTTAATTGTAAATAATATTCAAATAAATTCAATTTGTCATCTCGTTTTTCAATGTCTAATTTAATTTCAATGTTATATCAAAGTAAATATTTAGTTTACTCTGTAGGTTCTTATAGGCTATCAAGGTCAATGTGGACATCTGTTTCTCGGAAGAAATCAATACTTTGGCGTCTGCGCACATCTCACAATTTACGAGGTACTGCTCAAGGTCAGTTAGATAATAAAATGAATAATTTCAAGTTAGAAATATGGTCGAGCATAGAAAGTAGTATGAAACTCGCCTATAATGGTAATTAAGTAGCTCGTATGAAAATTATGAAACGAGCGCAAGCGAGTTTCATAAACATCCATACTCGCTTCTTAATTACTATCATTATAGGCTCGTTGCATAATGTACTATTATAATATAATTTATTATATATAAAACATAAAAAATATTATTACATCTAGTTTGTCACTGAGAAATAAGGAAAAGATGTTGACTTGAATTTATTTGAAGCAAAGGGCTACTGGATTATGCAATAAGGTAGACGATGTTTGAATTCTGTGTCTCAACTCTTACACTCAATTATTATCTTAGCGTGTGCTCGATTACACTAACCTCTAGCGCTTGAAAGTGGAACTAAACGCCGGCGCACAGAGAAACAAAACAGGAAAATTCGCTCAGTGTCCATTCTATATAATCCCTATTCGTTGGTACTACCGTAAAAAAAGAGGCCTGCTGATTTCGCGCCAACAGTGCGAGGCTATAAAAGAAAATGTCTCTGATCTTACGGTGTGAGGGAAGCGCCAATATGATGAAATCTGTAGGGGAGACTTTTGTACCTTTAGCATAGTGTACCTTTGAACATTTTTTGTTTTTTAATTTTTGCTGCTACCTAGAAAACAAAATGAAGTAGATTGTAGAGAAAGCCGCTAAGTAGCTCTGGTCGTAGTTTCAGTTTGATTTATTGCAAAGTGTGAGTTCCGTAGACAAAAGAAGTTTTTTTTAGTACCAAAAGTAAACATTTCGTTCATTGATATATGTTTTCTAACACAAAACCAGATTGCATTTGTTAATATCTTTCAAGTACGGTGTGTTCCGTATCATCTGGTGAGTAATAACATATTTTAATTTCCATGATTTATTTGACTCTCTTAGTTTTCGGAGCCATATTTGTTTAAACGTGCACTCTCTTGTACCTTTGAACACAAAACATCTTGTACCATGGAACATGTTACAAATTACACGATACTATCGGTTTTTGTCTTTCTTTTATTTTAAGGTCATGTCACGAAGTATGTCTGGAATTAAAGAGGTCCCCAATTGATCCGGATGTCTTGAAGAAAGCTGTTGAAGCAGTTATTGCTCGTCCAGGAAATAAAATCTAAATCAGAGAAGCCTGCTCTGGTTTATGATGGCAAATACATTTTAAATATGATTGTCAGTTTTTACAGCTATATTCCCTCATATATTCCATGTGTTCCAACTCACAAGAGAGTATGTTCCAAGGTACATGAACCTGTTGTACCTTTGAACATATTACATATCCCTTCATTTTATTTTTTCCATCCTTAATAGATCTGTAAAACAGGAAAATACATACAGGAAGTTGTAAAGGAATCTTCTATAATTATTTCAAGCATTTTTTCATTTTAAAAATTTTATGTCCCAAAATTAAAAAAAAAAAAAGAAAATGTGAAAAGTGTTTAAAGGTACAACTGTCTCCCCTACACCGTCCTACTGCAGGTTTGAACCCGCGAACTACGGGTCCAATGGTTACAACAGTGACCGTTTCATCACCGAGCAAGACATAAAATAAGAAGTATAAATCTGTACAAGATCAATACCGTTCTGGCTTCCTTCATGGGGGTTGACTTACATTTTCAGCGCGAATGATCGAGTATTTTTATTTCAGAGATTGTCTAGCGGAAAATATTAAAATCCAGCAATAAATTTCCTCCCCTGCTCGGCCACTGTATGCAGCCGTAGGAGGAATAATTCGCTACTGGGAATGGAAGCTGTTAAATCCAGTTATAATTTCTGCAGATCCACACAAGATAAAACAATGCTTTGTTATTTGTGCCGGGAGAAGTTGCTACCGTTAGCTTTCTGCATAGCAACCTGAGGGACCTACAGACAGCTGGAGTTCCATCCAAGTAGCTGTAATATCCCTGAGGGAAGATAGAGGAGCAGACGGAGCTGCAATGCTTCGCAATCTGGTGGGGCCGGGAGAAAAATAATATATGCTCCCGTATCAACTTGTTTACTTTGGGATATACTACCACTCCAAGAGGCAGACAGCGTTTACTTCTTCCATTTTGGGCACTGCTACGTGCAAACATCATAGATACAGTGTGTTCAGTATGAATTTATCGACATCCTGTAAAAAAAAGTCTTCAATATTCATGGGAGCTTTTAATATGAAAATACAGCAACGCAAACTAAGTTGATGTTATAACCTGCTACTTAATATATTATAGGTAGAAGTAAGTAAATAAAAAGCAATACATTGCTAGTGCCACTGCCTTATGAAATTTGTATATGATACTTACAACTGCATGTGTAGCATATATCACAACTTCCATGAAAATTGAAATTATTTTTGGCAAGAATAATATAAAGAATTTCAGTAATTTTCATTTTACTCATGGTCCATCTTCACAATAATCAATTAAATTTTGTACAATCTTAATTTATATATAAAGTGAACCGTAAGTAATGTCATTAATTTCAGAGGGTTAGTCTCTGAGATATTTTAAAATTCCGTTTAGAATGAAATATTACATTTATTCGCATAACATTTTTGTACATTTGAAGGACAAAAATAAAATTCTTTCAATCACTAACTATCATAATACACTGCTCTTTTAAATTGACTGAGAATATTGGGAATTAAATCAATGGCTCTCCCAAAGCACGCTATGAAATGTTTCATATAAGACAATTTTTATCTCGAAAAGGTAGCAAAAACGAACAAAATTGTATTCAACTTTTTTTTAAATATCTCAAAGAATAGCCCCTAAATTAAAAAAAAAAATCATGCTTTATTTAACGACGCTCGCAACTGCCGAGGTTATATCAGCGTCATCGGTGTGCCGGAATTTTGTCCCGAAGAAGTTCTTTTACATGCCAGTAAATCTAATCACATAAGCCTGTCGCATTTAAGCACACTTAAATGCCATCGAATTTTTTTACGACTTTTGTACTTGGTTATTTAAAGGCGCTGTAGAAAGAGTGGGTGAAAAAGGAATGATGCTGAAACTGATCAGAAAGAGAAAAAAGGAATTGGTTGCCTCACTGACTGAGAAGAAACTGACTGCTAAAGGATGCACTGGAAGAAATGGTGAACGGGAGAAGAGTTAGGAGCAGAAGAAGATATGAGATGATAGACGACATTAAGATATATGGATCATATGTGAGACTAAGAGGAAGGCAGAAAATAGGAAAGACTGGAGAATGCTGGGTTTACAGTGAAATACCTCCCCATGGGATGAACACTTATGTATGTATGTATGTATGTATGTAAGTATGTATGTATGTAGGTATGTATGTATGTATGTATGTACGTATGTATGTATTTTTATTAGGTTATTTTACGACGCTTTATCAACATCTTAGGTTATTTAGCGTCTAAATGAGATAAAGGTGATAATGCAGGTGAAATGAGTCCGGGGCCCAGCACCGTAAGTTACCCAGCATTTGCTCATATTGGGTTGAGGGTAAACCCCGGAAAAAACCTCAACAGACCGGGAATCGAACCCGGACCACCTGGTTTCGCGGCCAGACGCGCTGACCGTTACTCCACAGGTGTGGACTGTCCGTCTGTCTGTCTGTTGTATGTATGTATGTATGTATGTATGTATGTATGTATGTATGTATGTATGTATGTATGTATGTATGTATGTATTTTATTTTTTATTTTAGTAGGTTATTTTACAACGCTTTATCAACATCTTAGGTTATTTAGCGTCTGAATGAGATGAAGGTGACAATGCCGGTGAAATGAGTCCGGGGTCCAGCACCGAAAGTTACCCAGCATTTGCTCATATTGGGTTGAGGAAAACCCCGGAAAAAACTTCAACCGACCGGGAGTCGAACCCGGGCCACCTGGTTTCGCGACCACACGCGCTGACCGTTACTTCACAGGTGTGGACTGTCCGTATGTATGTATGTATGTATGTATGTATGTATGTATGTATGTACGTACGTACGTACGTACGTACGTACGTATTAACTACGAAGTTATTTAGGGTCGATGGGATTAGTGATAGCAAGATGAGGCCAAGGATTCGCCTCAGGTTACCTGATATTTGTCTTAAGGTTGAGGAAAACCTCGGAAAAACCCAACCAGATAATCAGCCCAAGTGGAAATCGAACCCGCGCCCTCTATGATTTTATAGACGAGCCAGGGTAACATTTCGAAAGATGGTGTTACATGATCATCCCGGAGAATATTACAGACGATATGAACTAACGTATTATGAACGCACTGCAGTCTGCGCTAAATGGAAATGAAAGAATCCCGATAAAACCCTGAAAAGCTTAGTTTCGTCCAATATTAATGTCATCTGTGCCGCTGCGCGATCGTTTACATGCGACAGTTTGAACCACCAAGGAGGAACTACTGCGTAAACTTCGTGAAACGCACTGAAGACTATTTTCTGCAAAATTATGATGAAGGCAATGTGTACAGATTGTAACTCTTGATATAAATTGATAATATAGCGGATCTCGGAGTTGTGCATCTTGAATCGCGGTCTTGTATGTAATACACAACACGTGCTCGCACCGGGTTTCCTCACACCTTACGCGTACTTCGGAATATTTGAGAGCTCAAAACCTACTTGTAAGCATGGCATAAACCACCTCTATTATTGATGAAAGAGCGATGCTTAGGTGCAACCAGCAAGCGCTATATATAGCCGGCTGGAAGAAGGGCTCTGAAAAGCTGCACAAGAGAACGTTCCACAACTGGAACTTCATATACTATATCATATAGGAAGACAAAATAAATAAAAGAAAAAACGCTTTCGCCAATATTCGATAGGAAGGAGAGATATTTAGCAAAGAGAATGAAGTGTCAATTTTAATTTGAAGAATACTGAAAGATAGGACAGAACAATAAACCCAATGTACTACCCACAACTTACCACAAGAGGGTTTTATACAGATCAAAAAAATTTGTTAATGAAATTAAAAGTACATTAATTTGCAATATTGCTTCAAAAAGCCTGTGAAAATTCGTTAAGTATAGGGGTTAGGTATATCTTACAGCAGTAAAATATTTCGAAATATTCAACTTTTTTTTTTTTCCTCCGTTACTGTATCTTGTACAATAATGAAAATTGGTATGTGTAAAACACTGTCGTCCTCCTATATGAAAAAAATATATATATATTTTTACGATTAGAAAAAATCGTTTATATTTTTTTTTTTTTTTCAAAAGTCAGAATGGTGGCAGTTCACTGTGCAGTGAAGAAGCGTTTCCCTCATAACTCATAAACTTGGTAACTTTTTCATGTTCTCTCTCTTTTATTTTATTCCTGAAACTCATTTTTACATAATCAGACAATCTATCAAAGATAGAGAAGTGATCTTGCATCATATTGTAGATATGACATGCATAAATATACGCAAAAAATTTCATCACAGAATGTTGGATAGTTTTTGAGTTATGTGGGAAACGCTTCACCACTGCCCAGTGAACTGAATTTTGAAAAAAAAAAAAAAAAAAAAAAAAAAAGTAAATAATTTTTTAAATCGTAAAAATATTTTTTTTTTTCATATAGCAGAAGGACAATGTTTTACACATATTAATTTTCATTTTTGTACAAGATACAGTAATGGAGGAAAAAAAAAGTTGAATATTTCCAAAATTTTACTGCTGTAAGCTATACCTAAACCCCTTAAATGGAAAAGTAAAATCTTACAAAATGGTTGCTGTTGAAGGCAACATACGCTCCTGTAAGAGAATTATTTGAATGGTGACGTTCACTTATGTACCTAAAACTACAGGAAATTGCTAAAATACCTTGAGGATGCCTTGAATCTATAATATGGAGTACAGGAAATTGGATGTGATCTCGGGAGACCTGTCACATAATACTACATACCTGCAGTAACATTCCCCACGTTTAGTAACATTTCGTTTGCATATATTGCCATCCCTGCTATGCGCCGTGTCTGGTGCCACCTGATGGAAGTGGATGGCGAGAATCAAATATGGCGACTTTCATAATTACATTGAGTTCGTTCAGTATATGCGTGGCGCTACAGCTCTTGAAGAGCAAAACCGACCAGGCGGCTGCTGGCCTCACGTTCACTGCCGAAGCAGAGGTGAACGATCATCCAACCAAAATGGAGGTATCGTGTGATTAGTACGACACGATGATCCCCCCAGCTGTTATAGCTGGCTTCCGCAACCGGATTTCGCTACATATCGCAGCTCCCAAAGTGCATCACGATCCTGGGTGGACACCGGTTCCATACACTGGCCGAAATTCCATGAGAAAATTTCTTCTCCCATGAGGACTCGAACCAGCGCGCATTCCGTAACGCGAGTCCTAGGCAGGATGCCTTAGACCACACGCCACGGCGAGGGACTCGTTCAGTGTATGTTTTGTGAAATAATAAATAATAATAAATGTGTTAATGTAGTGATAAGTGTATATATAGTGCAATATGAATTGAAATGTGTTGTGGCTGTGAAAACAGCGTTGAAAATCGCTTTAACCACCACATTGGCAATGATAAATGTGTGCAATATTCGTTACAATGGCGGGTGGATGCTCTACCTTGTCCGAGTAAATAAATTGGAGGTAGACTAATTTTTATTACCGGCATTTCAAATAATATTATATTTTCGAAAATGTAATAAGAAAAGAAGGATGCACTTCCAAAATATCAGATTTACAAACGTTATAGATTAGAGTTGAACAACGATTGAGAAAGCAAAACTAACAGCGCCCGAAAAGCCGAAAACCCGCAAGACAGTGCTGCCTACGTCGTTGACTGCTTGTGAGTGAACGCCAAGACATCAGGAATGGTCAAGTTTCGAACGTCAAGCAGCCTTGAATCGTCACAGTTGTTTATACCAGACTGAACTTTTATTTGTTTTGGCAACTGCTCTATATTTATAAAGAAACAAGTAGCCTATTTGAAACATCATCTCTACATTTCAGTGTAATAATCCGTTCTCCAATCTTTATTTAGTTACTAGGCCCTTAATAAAAGGTTAGATTTTTTTTTTCGTATGTTTGCGATCAAGTGTACAATTCCAAGTAAAAGAAAAAATTAACGCTTTATTTAACATTATGTTGTATGTTTCTTTTGTTATTTATGGACTCTCACTTTGAGAGAGGAACAGAGATTAAGGGTGTTTGAGAATAAGGTGCTTAGGAAAATATTTGGGGCTAAGAAGGATGAAGTTACAGGAGAATGGAGAAAGTTACACAACACAGAACTGCACGCATTGTATTCTTCACCTGACGTAATTAGGAACATTAAATCCAGACGTTGAGATGGGCAGGGCATGTAGCACGTATGGGCGAATCCAGAAATGCATATAGAGTGTTAGTTGGGAGGCCGGAGGGAAAAAGACCTTTAGGGAGGCCAAGACGTAGATGGGAAGATAATATTAAAATGGATTTGAGGGAGGTGGGATATGATGATAGAGAATGGATTAATATTGCTCAGGATAGGGACCAATGGCGGTCTTATGTGAGGGCGGCAATGAACCTCCGGGTTCCTTAAAAGCCAGTAAGTAGGTAAGTAAGTTGTATGTTTCTTAGAAATTTAAATTTATTTGAGAATTTTTTTTCTATTTATATAACCACAGGTAATATCTGATAATAATACAATCAGAACATTTTGATAACTATGATACTGTTTCGTTTTGCATTTTTGTATCAATTAAATTTTTATAATGTTGTTTATGTCAATGATCTAGGTTATTCAAAATTACGAAATCTTTTCACGCCAACCAAATGTTATTTCGAGAATGATGAGCGAGACTCGAAGCGCACGACAGTTACGAGACGAGTCTCGAAAAACAAGTGCAACTAACATAGCGAGCGTGAGCGGCAATTATTTGTTCATCTCCACTATAGATGTAACACGTACTGAATGTGATTACTCGTATTCGAAAGTGACTGGACTGTACAATCGGCTCGAAACCACAACAGAAACATATGCTCAAAGAGCGCATGTTGTCACCCGATGACTTTCTAATAGGTAAACTCGCATCCAAGCTCTGCGTAGAACAATTCTGCACGTCGAAAACATAGATGTCAGCTATGTACACGGACTTGTAACTGTTAGCTGCTAACCACCGACTGAATGAAACGTTCATTGTAGCCTCGAATAATCAACTGAGAAGTGACAGACAATATTTGCAGACTGATTAATACCAGCTCTGATACACACGCGTGTGGCTTTCGCCCACGTCCAACGCCTACTATTTCCTAGTATTACCTCCTCCTACCCACTCTAATGCCCCGTCAACCTCTATGATGTTTTCTCGGGAATGACGATGAGATAAAGTTCCCGGTAGTTGCAGGTAGCGCTGGTTTGTGTCTTAGCAAAATTTCGTAAGCATAAATGTCACCGCCGTTCCCATGATCATCCTACTATAATGCGCCTTAGATATACAATAAAATTTATACAGAGTGTCCCATTTATCTTGTGCACCTATAACGTTTTTGTTTGCATAGGTAGGCTATTGGAATTTTTGTTTTTCAGCGTTATGTTCAAGTAGATAGAGGGATTTATTGAGTAATATTACACATACAGATTTTTATATTATCATAATTTTCTCTGAAATCCAATGCACGGGTCCTCTTACCGTACGTGCTTTGTACCTAAAACAAGTCCTACTTTCTAGGTTTCACCTTCCCCCCCACCTATGATTATATCCACCACTCACTAAAAGAACACACATGTTAAAAATTAAATGGCACACAAAACACATTATATAATATATCCTAACCTAAAACATACATAAAAGTGTACAGTTGGGTGGATACTATTATCCCTTCCTCAGTTCGCATCACAAACTTCAACAGCTGAAGTTCTAATCTTTCTCGCCTTCAAGAGGAACAATCCAGTCTTTTGTTCCCATTCTCTATTCCCCATGAGGTCAAGGCATGCAAGCGAACTCCTATTCTGACTTAGCATCGAGGGTGGTAGATATTTTCTCCGTACATGTTCCAATTCGATACACTGTAATAAAATATGTTTATAGGAGTCCTTTTCTTTACAAATCGGACAAAGGCGCTCCTTCTTCGTTGACAATTTTATTACCATTCCATGCCCCCAATCTTAGCCACGCTAAACCTGCTCGGCTGTCTTTGTTACAAGAATTTATGTAGTCACACTTCCCCCATTTAAGCATGAGATCTGATTGTAAATGTAGTGAGGACTTTTCCGAACATTGGAGTTCAATCTCTTGCCTCTCGATATCAATTAATCGCATCTTCGGGCTGACATGAGTGTGGAGATACACATTACATCAGTATTTTTTTTTTTCAAATAGCACTATATACTTTAATCATGTTACATTGATTACACACATTAAGACGAGTTCAAAAATATATCACAATGTCACTTTCCTAATCAATAACAACAAAACGAAACAAAAACGTACTTCCAATGTGATAATGTTATGCTTTGAGAGTCACAGAAGATGTTCCAAATGGTGACCATTCACATTAATGCACATTCGAAGGTGTTCCCCGAAAGACCGTATGACTGTCCGACATGTTGCTAGATGAATGGACACACAAGCCTGTCGAATGCGTTGCTGCATGTCGTCTGGTGTTGTCAGAATATTCTGGTACACACTGTCCTTTACAGTTACCCACAGTGGCGACAGGTCCGGAGAACGTGCAGGCCAATGTACGTGGATTGTGGCGTCGACAGTTGTTGTGGTTTGTTTACATGTTAAGACAGCAAACACACAACATACGACGTGTACGGACGTCAGTCGTCTTTCGTTTTGTGTAAGTTAATGCGCAAGATTAATGGGGCATCAGAACAAACGGCGCATTCTGATGGCATTCATTTCGCATTTTGTTGTTGTTATTGATTGGGAAGGTGACATTGTAATATATTTTTGAACTCGTCTTAATGTGTGTAATCAATGTAACATGATTAAAGTATGTATTTAAAAAATTAATGACGTCACGTGTATCTTGTACTATAATGTAGTTACATGCACCAAATCTCTACACTCATGTTAGCCCCTCGTTCTAACATAACTCTCAAAAACAAAACTTCCAATATCTAACCAAACAAAAAATCTTATATGTGCACAAGATAAATGGGACATTCTGTATATGTACTGGGCTGCAAAATAAATACCGAGTCGAAGTCGCTATCGATTTGAAATATTGTCGTGTTATGAGGACTTCTCTTAGGAAAGAATAGAAATACAAATACTGGCCGTATATATTGATTGTAACAATGACAGCATCCATGGATAATAAGGTAGGCTGTGGAATACCAAATAAACTGCAGTTTCATTATTTTCGTATAGTATCCTTATTAATGTTGTAAAATAAAAGTACATGCATTAGTTATCAATTGAAAAATATATACAGGTTGCAATCACACAAACTTTAGATGAGTGATTAAGTATCTTAATTAATTATATCCTAACTATTTAACTAACATAAACAAGAAACTTACAATTTTAACTAGAGTAAAAAACATAAACCAACAGTTCTAGAAATACCTAAAAAGCATAAAATAAGACACAATTTTCCAATTTAATTTTGAGTTGTAGTAAAGTTTAAATCAATTGAAAATAGGTATCCGGGAAAATATCACCTCCATTTGTTAAGAACAACGCAACAATTGATACGACATTCTTTAAAAGTTGCGGCAAGTGTTTGAAAAAATAAGGCAGACGGTTTCAGCTTGTCCTTTAAGTTTGGTGTGTAAATGATTATTGTTGTTGCTTATATTTAGTAATAATTTTACGTTAATAATTTGTGATTTCTCGAATTATCGAGTCTACGTTGAATATCACCAATATAAATCTCGATACAAAATTGGAGTCTGCGAGTGGCTTGATCGAGAGTCGGGTAGCCGCGTTGCGATTTTTATACTACTCGTATTTATTTAACCTGGAGATTCGAACTTCGAAGCATAGCGAATTTCTTATGTGCTTCGGTATCAATGGTAAACTTTAAGATAAACATAATCTCAAAATCCTTGCTTATAAGTACATTATCAAGAATATGTTATTATAAAATTCACATCAAATATTTTTCTGAAAGATATCAGCAAAGCTCGGAACTTGGGGACTTGTGTCTTTGCATGTGGCTAAGCAACCGGACTTCAATGTCAACAAACTCCCTCTTCCAGCACGGAGGTACTGTCTGGTCTGCTAGGAAAGTGGTTTCTGTCTGGAAAAACATATTGATAGTAGATTATGGTAGGTTTAAACACGTAAATTTATAGCATATATATATATATATATATATATATATATATAATAAACATGATAAATATATCAAATTTACTGTTTTGCTCTGTACATTTTATTACAGTGTATCACTACTTACATTCGAATATTTTAAAACCCATAACTTCTTCGCCTGTTAGTTAAACATGATTTGAAACGAGAAAAACCTAGTTCCACGTCGCATGAAGTGACGGGAGCAAACTTAAAATACTGAATGTTTTCACTGTCACTGTTTTCAGTTCGATTTTCAGCAGTTGCTAGCTGATCTCGTATCTGAGAAAGATAAGTATATCCTAAATTTTTGTCGAAAATATTTTTCAATTTGTGTGTCACTTTTAGGGTAGGTTCCTCTGCTACTTGATCCATGGTTATGGGCAAATTTTCCACCAATTTAAGAGTCTGCAATGTCTTTCAATGAATGCCGGTTTCCAGCCTCTAGTTTGTGTGGCACAACTTACAAAATATAAACTCTCCATTCGAAGAAAATAATGTATTTCCTCCGAATTTCTCCACGAAATTCTGTACCTAAAGTTTAAAAAATGTATTTTCAGACGTATACAATACTTGTTCGAATAACACGTATTTCTAATTCCTCAAACAGTCCGTTTACCTGTAATTCTCTGAATGTCATTGGCTTCGACACGACAGAGTTCCCTCGTTTGTCATCCTGTCATTCGATGTGATCACTTTCTTAGTACACACGACTGTCCCTGAGCACTTGCAGGGTGAGCTTTGTGTACGTTTTTGTACCTGCAACCGTACTCGTGCACACGACACACAAGTCCCGAAGTTCCGAGCTTTGGATATCAGACGAAAATAAGAACAAAACGTGAACTCGTGTGGAGAAGCCGAAAAGAATGTACTGTACTCGGAATAAGCACTACTTCAAATATCATCATGTAACTCGTTGTATGGTTCAACAATTAATAAATTAAAATCTGATTGAGTTTATTACCGGTTAGAGCACTGGTCTGGGTTCCCACGCGCTACAGCATGTGCACATCCCATTACTCACCTGCAATCAAATAAAGAAAAACATTAATCAGTGGGAGTTACAAAGAAAAGTATGATTAGATTTAAATATAAATCCAGGAAAAGTACAAATATGGGTCAACACTGTGCAGGATGTATCACAATCATTGTAACCAAATTTTGTAGATTCTAGGAAACAGAAGAAAAGACAAAATAACAATTACCTTCCTATCTCAGAAAATAAGAGAAAAGCAGAAAATAGGAAGGACTGGAGAATGTTGGGCTTATAGTGAAAGACCAGCTATTTGGCAGTACTATGTATGTATCTCAGAAAACAAATATAGTACAGGTAATAGTAGTATTACACTCGGGAGGAATTAAACGCAGAATAAATATGGAAAATGTCTGTTATTATTCGGTTAAGAAGCTTTTGTCATCTACTCTGCAGTCAAAAAATCTGAAAGTTAGAATTTATAAAACAGTTATATTACCTGTGTTGTTGTGAGACTTGGACTCTCACTTTGAAAGAGGAACAGAGATTAAGGGTGTATGAGAATAAGGTTCTTAGGAAAATATTTGGGGCTAAGAGGGATGAAGTTACAGGAGAATGGAGAAAGTTACACAACACAGAACTGAACGCATTGTATTCTTCACCTGACATAATTACGAACATTAAATCCAGACGTTTGAGATGGGCAGGGCATGTAGCACGTATGGGCGAATCCAGAAATGCATATAGTGTTAGTTGGGAGGCCGGAGGGGAAAAAGACCTTTGGAGAGACCGAGACGTAGATGGGAAGATAATATTAAAATGGATTTGAGGGAGGGGGGATATGATGGTAGAGACTGGATTAATTTTGCACAGGATGGGGACCAATGGCGGGCTTATGTGAGGGCGGCAATGAACCTCCAGGTTTCTTAAAAGCCAGTAAGTAAGTAAGTAAGTATTCCTAAATTTCTTGGAACAAATCTAATGATTTTCTTTGTGTAACCTTTCTGGTTCTTCTGTTACAAGATGTTGCTTCTATTTTTTTTGTATTCCTGCGTGTAATATGTGATAGCATGTGTGTCAATTTTTTTTTCACTGATTGCTGCGGTTTTCTAGCGGTGTAAATTGATCACTAGGCCTCTACTCATAAACTTCACCGATGCTTCTATTAGTCCCGCCTCATTTACTTTTCTTACTGTCCCGACTTCACTTCCATTAACGAAAACTGGTCTCGCCAAACATTATTTTATATAATCTGTGCACCAAAGATAGATAGATCGAGAAAGTTATTAGTGACACCTGTTAAATTTTAAAAATTTGCATTTTTATTATCACTGTTTTTAATATGCAATACATTTATTTTATTTACACAGACTACAAGATTATTCACGGTCATTCTGTCTACAAAAATAATATTTTGTCTGGTCTAATACCAAAATGTGAAAAAGGAAATGTCTATGCAAACACGTTTTACGCTCTAGTTCGACTACAAAAATGTGTGTTCATATCGTAAGGTCCACATATTTGCAGTTTATTATATTTTAATGAACAATGGCCAGTAATTTTGTACCAGATATATTCTTCAATATTTATCTTTTCCGTCATTTTCAGAAAACAGCATCAGTAGGTATGATAACCCACTCAGGTAAATTCGTACATATTTGGGATTTGGCTTACTGGTTACAGTCCTTCAAAGCGTCATTTTAAAAAGATGGGAAAGACCTAGGATGGTAATTCTTGACTGTACATAACTGGAGCAGGTATAGCAGAATACATTTTTTGTGATTGTGAGACTATACCTTTGAAAAGGCTTCAGTATCTAGGAAAGATATTTTTAATGCCTAAGGTTATTAAAGACGCAGATCGTAGGATGGCAGTGGGATTTTATGAAAGCTTAAATCTTACCTAGTAAACTCAAAGTGAAGTATGTCACAAAAGATGCATTGGCTAGAAGGAAATCAAAGTCTGATCCATCCTTTTATATTCGTCTATTCCATGTCCTTCATAAATACGTAAATCTGCTTCCCTTTGGTAAGTTTGTTATTGTAAATCAGATCTTATATACGATTTCTCCCTTCAGAAATCAGCGTTTTTCTATCTTACAAATGCGCATTTTAGAGGTTTCTCACGTGTTCTTTTTATACTGAAATCAATATGGCTTCTTCTACTATTTCTGAAGTTTTACTGTATCTACGCTTCTCATCATGATATTTTCTCCAAAAATCTGTATTATGTTCTCCCTGAAGTTTTCAGAAATCACATAATATATATTTGTAAACAATCCTCGATAAGGTCTTATCTATATTTCGATGTTCATCTGCAAACCAAAGGCAATTCATCTCAGTTCTTTTTAGATGTTTTTGTTTTTGTTTATGTGAAATCTCATAAATCCATCAAATCAAATCAATATCCATCACATTTATAATAATGTCTTATTGAATTTCGTACATAAAAACCGAAAATATATTTAATTTACATTCATATAAAGTATAAAACTAAAAGATCAGACAAAATAAGCTTGACAGAACTTAAATATACCACAACTGTAGCTTATAATCACAGTAGCAACTCCGGTCCTAGGCTCTATAATAAGATAATAGCTAAATTACCAATCATTCCATTTGCTAATGCTCCTTATTTTAAAAGATCAACTAAATATTATTGTTTAGAGAGACAATATGAAGTTTCGATTACTGTAATATCTGTGTTTTTCTTTTTTTGTTAATTAATTAAATACTTGTTTTAAAATTTTGTGAAATGCTCCCTGGTGATTCTAGAGTGATTTTTATATATAAAAAACAAATACCGGTATATATCTTTATTCTAGCAATAAATTATTATTATTATTATTATTATTATTATTATTATTATTATTATTATTTCCAGATGAGAGTTACTTTGCCTCAGAAACAAGTAAATCGGTAATTGGGAGAAGGTCAATATATTTACTAACAAAGGAGAAGGTTGGTACAGATGTGAGAAGTATTCATGACGTCATCACGTCTAAATAGATAAAATACATGCGAGACACTTTTATAAAGACAAATAACGAAGGTCGGACACATTGCCATTGAAATTCCTGAGCCAATTAACGTTGGGGAAGATTGGTAGATTAACGTTGTGCGTCTGGCTGGCTTTTCTTTTTAGACAGCGATTTCTTCTGACTATTGGGTGGTATTGTTCGTTTGTTAGAGATTAATACATATGCAATATCGTTTCCGGCCATTTTTCCAAATCAGTTTTCCGAAAGAATTCTTTCTACCGTCTGTTTTCCGAATTACTCTCTTTCCGGATTCCTTTTTTCGAAACAACATTTAAAAAAACAATTATTCCTAATGTACTGTACATTTTCCCGAAAGAAACTTTTCGTTAACTATTCCTATTTCCGCATGAGAAATCATGAAGATATAGTACTACGAAATATTAGAAAGCCATATAACAGAATCGTAGTTGAAAATATATTTAAAAAAAACTAATTTTTCATGCAAGACAATGTGAGCTCCTATTTACAAATAATATAATCATATGGTTGTATTATTAACCTCATCTTCTCTGCAGAACATTTTGGATAGCGTCACAGTCTAGTATATACAGTCGCGAAGCTCAATACGTAGTAAATACGCAAACATAGATAGTTGCTCACCACTAGGATCGCTAACATCGCCTCATTACAGACAATGCAAAATAGTACCGTCACAGTCTGTTGTTTCTGGCACCCGCAAAACTCAAGCTTCGTGATTGTATATAGTAGACTGTGATAGCGTTTTCACCTCAGAACGCAGTAATCGTTAGTTTTGTTTAATTATGCGATGAAAATTTATTTTCAGACAAATCGTTAATCTCTGATCTTCCTTTTATGAAGTATAAACGGCTTCCATGGTTCCTCCACTCCATCCACTGTAATGTTTAGACAGATCCTCTTTCGCCCACTCGCTCCCCAGACCAGCAAACCCACTTATAACTAATTCCTTAACTTCGCCACATCCTAAAAGGGAAAGTGCCCTTAAAACGGAACGATCTATCTTGGTCTAGTTCAGAGCGTACATAACGCTCTAGTGTGAAGAGAAACTCGTTTTCAAGAGTAACACTAATGTTCTAACATTTTCTTGGCGTCAATTGTTATGTTATTCTTCATTAAATAAAGCATACAGACTGTTTTATATTTATTCGTTATGAAATTCAGTAGCAAATATTTAACACACTGAGTTTCCACTCTACAGTCCAGGGTTAAAGATGTGGAAGACTATATCACAATTAATGCAGCTGTCTTGAAAACACTTTCCTTTGATATGCGTCAATCACGAAGTGATTTAAGACGGCGCTTATTCAGTCGGATCCCGGCCAACTAGTCACTCATAACGAGTGCACCTCAGCACATGTGTGGACTTTGGTCCTATATTCATAGACATCTATGACGTAGTGCAGAGGGCGGCCACTAGAGGGAACCCAAGAGTTGGAACTCAATCAGATACAATTCTGTCCGATGCCGGGGTTGTATCCGGTGTGGCTTAGTGGATAAAGCATCAGCACGTAAAGCTGAAAACCCGGGTTCAAATCCCGGCGCCGGAGAGAATTTTTCTCCGTTCCATTACTCTTTCATCGTATGGTGACGCATGGAAATATATGTACTTCGGTACATTGAAATAATATATGATATGCGTAAATCACGAAGTGATTTAAGACGGCGCTTATTCCGTCGGATCCCGGACAAATAGTCACTCATAACGAGTGCACCTCAGCACATGTGTGGACTTCGGTCTATGTTCATAGACATCTATGACGTAGTGCAGAGGGCGGCCACTAGAGGGAACCCAAGAGTTGGAACTCAATCAGAGACAATTCTGTCCGATGCCGGGGTTGTATCCGGTGTGGCTTAGTGGATAAAGCATCAGCACGTAGAGCTGAAAACCCGGGTTCAAATCCCGGCGCCGGAGAGAATTTTTCTGCGTTCCATTACTCTTTCATCGTACATTCCTTTAGATTACACTGGTCTCCGTTTCAAAACTTTTTTTTTCTGAGGTCAAGGATTTTATAACTGACCCTTTATGTCCCTTGCACGCTGAATCCAAAAATATAACTCATTTTGCTCAATAAGATCAGGTTTTTTTACTACCTAAGTTTTAACTTAGTAGGCACAGAAATAAAGCTCATAACAGGTAAGAAAATTTTATGTTTACTATCACAAAACAGACTTCAATTCATATCAGATGAACATTAAATATATTATATAGTACATAAATACAGTTAATATGGAAGAAGTGGCCTTTTCAAGAAATTACAGTTGTTTCTGATGGCGGATGATGGAGACTGCCACAACCTCAGCAAGCTGATGGAACCGGTGCGACACGGTGAAGCATCACTGACGTCATCGTTGACATTCGGAACACGGTGATGCCATTAGATTGCTCAGCGCTGAGATTCGGAATACGCTCATATCAACAAATGATAAATATTTTGTATGACGCACGATTTTGTAAATGTATAACATAACATTTTCTTACTATTTTAAGAACTTCTGAGTATCTTATTGTATTAAAGTTGATGAAATGTGTTATTTCCCACCTTGTACTTTTAGCAGCTTATAAAACCATTCAAGGCCACTGGTGTAGTTCAGACGATAGCGAGCTACGCGCTCGGCAGTAGGTTCAAACCCGACTTAGGGTGATTACTTGGTTGGGTTTCCCTAGTTTTGCCCCACCTGTAAGGCGAATGTCAGGTAACCTCTACCTCTCCGGTAGATATTCGTGCAGTTGACACAATGTCGTTAAGATAATGGTATTAAGAAAGATCCTTATTACTTTTAGGAATAAAAGTCGAGTAAAATGGGATTTTTCATCCGTTTAAATATATGAGTTGTTTACTTTGTCATACGTTAAAAGTGTTAAAATTGTTAAAAAAAGGCATATACCTTCGACAGACGGCCCGTTTCGACGCTATGTGTCGTCGTCTTCAGTGTCTCTTGAACCACTGTTGATCTTGACTCTGCGATGTGCAGTTGTCGATGGTAGGGGTGAGGGTGTGTTGCTCCTATGGTGGGGGTTGGCTGTTTGTATGTTATGATTTATTATGACGTCAAATAATGTGTGCGTGTCGAACTATAGTTGTGTGTTAAGTATATATTGTGGGTATGCTATTGCATTCTTATATGTTTCGTACTGTTCTAGGATGTTTAACTGTGAACTTTTTGGTGTGATGTGTAAAATTTCCATATCTGTTTCTATATTATTGTAGTCATGATTATTGTTGATAATGTGATCTGCATAATTTGATGTGATATAAGGTTTGGTTATAGCTTTAATATGTTCATTATATCTTGTATGAAAGGATCTTCCTGTCTGTCCTATGTAAAATATATATATGTGTATGTATATATATATATATATATATATATATATATATATATATATATATACTTAACGCACAACTACAGTTCGACACGCACACATTATTTGACGTCATAATACATCATAACATACAAACAGCCAACCCCCACCATAGGAGCAACACACCCTCACCCCTACCATCGACAACTGCACATCGCAGAGTCAAGATCACCAGTGGTTCAAGAGACACTGAAGACGACGACACATAGCGTCGAAACGGGTCGTCTGTCGAAGTTATATGGCTTTTTTTTTAACAATTTTAACACTTTTAACGTATGACAAAGTAAATTTTATGTTTTTAACAAAGTGTTAACGAGAAATTTAATCAATGATATGAGTTGTACCTAATTACCTCAAAAAGTTCATACAAATAAATATAGAGTCTCTGGAATATTACTATCTACAAATTATCGTAGCTAATAATTAATTCAGATTTATTTAACATGGCGTCGAAGGCATGGGATGAAGCCTCGCTTGCTTGCGTAGACTTTGCAGTTGACTATGAGAGCTTTCGCACAAATATACCAGAAATAGCCTCGCCTAGCCAGTCATAATTCCGCATATTCTTCATTATAATGTCATTATCGTTACTCCACGAAGAAGTGTCCAGTAAAACAATATAACCCCCGGCAATACACGGACATGTGTGACCAACTCTTTTTGCTCAACAAAGATTAAGAGGAAATAAATACCGTGTCCTGCTGCGAGACACCGAGCACGCATGAACGCAACGAATTTTTCTTGTCACCAAACCGGACAGAGGACAGCTGGTTAAATGCTCTCTTTTCTCGCGTTCATATCTCTCATGGAAAATTATATATATATTGGATGCAGAAGGAATTATTTTCGTTAGTTTTCTGGAAAATTGTTTCACTTTCCATGCTGAAAATTATTTTTATATTCTAAGAAAACTTCAAAAACAGTTTTCGGTTCATTTTTTTTTTTTTTTTTTTTTGTATAATTAGAGCGAAATGTCTGAAGAATCCATATGTCCTATTTGAGATTTTGAAAAGAAGAAGGTTCTGATGAAGCCAAATCTGGTGAATATTGTGGACGGCATAGCAGTTCAAGCCCATAGTCTTTCAATGTCCCTGGAGCTGCAGACAATATGTTACAGGATTACTCCTTTGGTCAGCTCCAAAGCCTTCAACTACTTTTGAAGTTATCTTAGAATATCAAAAAAATTTTCAGCATGGCACCATTTTCCAGAAAACTAACGAAAATAATTCCTTTCTCATCCAAAAATAAGGAAGCCACATCTTTACCAGCTGCTCCAAACATTTTTGGTTATGAGAAAATAGGTGCTTCCACTTTTTTTGCCACTCAATGCACATAAAATACACAACGTTTATTAATTACGACAGCAGCAACTAGGTACCGAAACGAATTAATCAAAAATGCGGTAGCACTAGGGGAACTATTATCTTGTGAGTAGAGTTGCCTTACGGCAATCAGTTGGGTTACCTCATAGACTTGCTAAATGTCCACGGGTTAAGTATATATATATATCGGATAATAGGAAATACAGACTAATTTTGTTTAAGTTATGTTCTAGGCTAATATATCTCAAATCAGGATTTTTATCAATCCCGACTCGCTTTAACGGGATTCAACCAGGAAATTGGGAAATCCCGCCTAAATTGGGATACCGTCAACTTTGGCTGTCAGGCTTGCATCATTTTCATAGGAACTCTAAATGTGAATATTCATAACCACGGTCAATAAAAGAATTAATGTCTAATTTTTAATTTAATCTGTAGGTTAAACTGCTGCATAAAATCAAAAAACATTATTATTATTATTATTATTATTATTATTATTATTATTAGTAGTAGTAGTAGTAGTAGTAGAAGCAGTAGAAAGTAGCCTACTCGTAGTAGCAGTAGGTAGCCTACTCGTAGTAGCAGTACGTAGCCTACTCGTAGTAGCAGTACGTAGCCTACTCGTAGTAGCAGTACGTAGCCTACTCGTAGTAGCAGTAGGTAGCCTACTCGTAGTAGCAGTAGGTAGCCTACTCGTAGTAGCAGTACGTAGCCTACTCGTAGTAGCAGTAGGTAGCCTACTCGTAGTAGCAGTAGGTAGCCTACTCGTAGTAGCAGTAGGTAGCCTACTCGTAGTAGCAGTAGGTAGCCTAGTTGTAGTAGCAGTAGGTAGCCTACTCGTAGTAGCAGTACGTAGCCTACTCGTAGTAGCAGTAGGTAGCCTAGTTGTAGTAGCAGTAGGTAGCCTACTCGTAGTAGCAGTAGGTAGCCTACTCGTAGTAGCAGTAGGTAGCCTACTCGTAGTAGCAGTAGGTAGCCTACTCGTAGTAGCAGTACGTAGCCTACTCGTAGTAGCAGTAGGTAGCCTAGTTGTAGTAGCAGTAGGTAGCCTACTCGTAGTAGCAGTACGTAGCCTACTCGTAGTAGCAGTAGGTAGCCTAGTTGTAGTAGCAGTAGGTAGCCTACTCGTAGTAGCAGTAGGTAGCCTACTCGTAGTAGCAGTAGGTAGCCTACTCGTAGTAGCAGTACGTAGCCTACTCGTAGTAGCAGTAGGTAGCCTACTCGTAGTAGCAGTAGGTAGCCTACTCGTAGTAGCAGTACGTAGCCTACTCGTAGTAGCAGTAGGTAGCCTAGTTGTAGTAGCAGTAGGTAGCCTACTCGTAGTAGCAGTAGGTAGCCTACTCGTAGTAGCAGTAGGTAGCCTACTCGTAGTAGCAGTACGTAGCCTACTCGTAGTAGCAGTAGGTAGCCTACTCGTAGTAGCAGTAGGTAGCCTACTCGTAGTAGCAGTAGGTAGCCTAGTTGTAGTAGCAGTAGGTAGCCTACTCGTAGTAGCAGTAGGTAGCCTAGTTGTAGTAGCAGTAGGTAGCCTACTCGTAGTAGCAGTAGGTAGCCTACTCGTAGTAGCAGTAGGTAGCCTACTCGTAGTAGCAGTAGGTAGCCTACTCGTAGTAGCAGTAGGTAGCCTACTCGTAGTAGCAGTACGTAGCCTACTCGTAGTAGCAGTAGGTAGCCTACTCGTAGTAGCAGTAGGTAGCCTACTCGTAGTAGCAGTACGTAGCCTACTCGTAGTAGCAGTAGGTAGCCTAGTTGTAGTAGCAGTAGGTAGCCTACTCGTAGTAGCAGTAGGTAGCCTACTCGTAGTAGCAGTACGTAGCCTACTCGTAGTAGCAGTACGTAGCCTACTCGTAGTAGCAGTAGGTAGCCTACTCGTAGTAGCAGTAGGTAGCCTACTCGTAGTAGCAGTAGGTAGCCTACTCGTAGTAGCAGTAAGTAGCCTACTCGTAGTAGCAGTAGGTAGCCTACTCGTAGTAGCAGTACGTAGCCTACTCGTAGTAGCAGTAGGTAGCCTACTCGTAGTAGCAGTAGGTAGCCTACTCGTAGTAGCAGTACGTAGCCTACTCGTAGTAGCAGTAGGTAGCCTACTCGTAGTAGCAGTAGGTAGCCTACTCGTAGTAGCAGTAGGTAGCCTACTCGTAGTAGCAGTACGTAGCCTACTCGTAGTAGCAGTAGGTAGCCTACTCGTAGTAGCAGTACGTAGCCTACTCGTAGTAGCAGTAGGTAGCCTACTCGTAGTAGCAGTAGGTAGCCTACTCGTAGTAGCAGTACGTAGCCTACTCGTAGTAGCAGTAGGTAGCCTAGTTGTAGTAGCAGTAGGTAGCCTACTCGTAGTAGCAGTAGGTAGCCTACTCGTAGTAGCAGTAGGTAGCCTACTCGTAGTAGCAGTAGGTAGCCTAGTTGTAGTAGCAGTAGGTAGCCTACTCGTAGTAGCAGTAGGTAGCCTACTCGTAGTAGCAGTAGGTAGCCTACTCGTAGTAGCAGTAGGTAGCCTAGTTGTAGTAGCAGTAGGTAGCCTACTCGTAGTAGCAGTAGGTAGCCTACTCGTAGTAGCAGTAGGTAGCCTAGTCGTAGTAGCAGTATTAGCAGTAATAGTCTAAATGAACATTTCGTCACTGCTCCACCTGAACCATTACATAAACAAGAGACTCTTGAATTTCTCAGATCTTACCCCCAACCTGTGTGGGATAAATTCTTCTCTAAATACATTAACCCGACTGACGTAATGAAGACGCTGCGACGTATGAAATCTAAAGCCCAAGGTAAAGACAATATAAATATCACTCTCCTGTATAAAATAATAGATGTGATCCTGTCGACCGTCACCCATATATTCAATGCATCTATTATGACTGGGTCCTACCCCTCACTCTGGAAAATGGAATTAGTGGAACCTTTACCTAAATATAACACGCCTTCTACAGTAAACCAATACAGACCGATATCAAAATCTTCCCACTCTTTCAAAAGCATTAGAACATATTGTACACGGACAACTTACGAACTATCTCGACGAACACAAACTCCTTGTCGACTATCAATCGGATTTTAGGCATGGACACAGCATTCCTACAGCCCTACTTAAAGTGACTGAGGACATCCGTGAAGCTATGGATAGGGGTGAAATAACGGCACTAACTCTTCTCGATTTCAGCAATGCCTTTGGTTCTGTTGATATAGACTTGCTTCTTGCAAAGATGAAGGCTTTGCACCTGTCAGACAATACCTTGAGCTGGATGGACTCCTACCTACGGGACCGCCAACAGTGTGTTTCACTTGATAATCAATTCTTCCAATGGCGATGCACAAAGGTGGGAGTGCTACTACTACTTTACCCTTGTAGTTTCTAGAAACACAGACTTGTAAAACAAACTATTATTACTACTGTACAGACTAATATTACTAGTCCGTGAGTTTTGAGGAACAGGTCCCAGTCCGTCATGTCATCTAGCGCCCATGTCTTCAAACATGTCCACAAGCAGTAGGCATGAGATACAGTATTATATGCCCCTTTTTTGTTTTGTACCGAAAATGGGAATCAATCCGGCATTTGTATTTTTAGTAACTGAATTCCTAGTTATTTTATGACCGATGAAACCACGTCCAGTGTTTTACCGCTCAGTTACTCATATTTTAATCTCTACAATAAATTCACATTCTTCGTGTAGGAATTACATTTCTCCTCTAAATTCTGCATTTATTTACTAGCTGAATTTAAATCACGGTCCGGTTTCTATATCTTCAAATATGCTTCTTCCTTGTTTTAATACTGTTTTCCATATTTCAATTTTAAATATGCCTACCATTTATTTACTTTATTGGTATCAGGTTTGTTTCAATCGCATATTTCAGAATAGGATTCAACAACTGTTTGTGTATTCTAGTGTTTGCTTCATATCTACTATTCAATATGTTAGTTATCAAAATTCCTGCATTCTGAATGTTTTATTGCTTATACAGAATGCAAACAACATAAACTGACAAATGTGTATGTGTAATGCAGCACATCACAGTTCACTCGAAGTAGTTGAAAAATGCTTACTTCCAATTCGTGCTTTCATTTAACGTGTCATAATTTTTCTCGAATCAAGGCCTGTGGAGCAACGGTCAGCGCGTCTGGCCGCGAAACCAGGTGGCCCGGGTTCGAATCCCGTTCGGGGCAAGTTACCTGGTTGAGGATTTTTCCGGGGTTTTCCCTCAACCCAGTACGAGCAAATGCTGGGTAACTTTCGGTGCTGGACCCCGGACTCATTTCACCGGCATTATCACCTTTATTTCATTCAGACGCTAAATAACCTAAATGTTGATACAGCGTCGTAAAATAACCCAATAAAATAGAAAAAATAAAGCGACCAAAAGCCAGACTTAGCGCATTGTTTAAGGTACAAATGGGACACAAAGCACGGACCGACATCAATACTAGCTTAGCAACACCATCATACTTAGGCAGGGCTGATCATATTATCAAGTTTAAATGCAGAAAACAAAGAACAGACGTGGCAGAATTTTCCTTTGTTAAACGTACAATAGTATGGTGGAACAGCTTACCTGAGGCAATCTTTCAGAGTGGTCCTATCAAAATCAATACATTTAAGGAAAAGTACAATAGATTAGGCTGAGATTTAATAGTAATGTAGGCACAGTGTAATAATCTAAGTTGTGGCATTTAATTAATTAAGTTGATATGTAATTAATTAAGGTGACTTGTAATTATTTAAGTTGACAATAGTTCGGTTTAATAGAAATAGATTTACTTGTAAGTTAGGTTTACTTTTGCTTAGGTATGCTTTACAGTAGGCGTTATTTATAACAGAGTCTCTAGTCGTAGGTTTATTCCATTTATTTATTTATTTAGCTATTTATTTATTTATGTAGCTATTTCTTTATTTATATGGCTATTTATTTACTTAATTATTTAGCTATTTATTTATTTACTTAGCTATTTATTTATTTAGCCATTTATTTATTTACTTAGCTATTTATTTATTTATTTATTTAGCTATTTCTTTATTTATTTAGCTATTTATTTATTTATTTATTTTAATTTATAGTTAGACTGAATTTTACGTCTGTTTTATCTATGGATTTTTTCCTATAATTGTAATTTGTTTAAAAACGGAAATAAAAAATAACAAATTTCCCGGACAATAGGGCACATTGATTTTAGGATAATATTGTATTGAACAAATTTTTTTTCCAGTCTTAGTAACTCGATTTCTTACTTCCCCCCCCCCATTCTTCATGTCCCGTATTGCCATCCCGTACTATCCATATGGAAATGCACGGCAATTTCGACATGGGGACGATATGTGATTCTAACATGTAAGATGTGCTGCAAATGCACAATAATCTAATCCTTGAGTTACTCCTACGTTTTTATATTTTTGAGTAACAATTCACATTGTTTTGAATGATATCTTATGATCAAAACATAGGTAAACAAGCGAGTCAAACGACAGAGCTATACCAGTACCTTATGAGTCTCTTACAAATTCCATGCTATCAAAAAAGCGGCAATCTTTCAGGGTGGTCCTCTTAAAATCAAAATCAATAAAATCAATACATGTAAGGAAAGGTTGAGAAGATTAGACTAAAAATGTAATTGGAGTTGCAGTGTAATTATTTAAGTTGTGTCATGTAATTAATTGAGTTGATATATAATTAATTAAGTTGATATGTAATTAATTAAGATGATATGTAATTTAGTTTATATGTAAATAAATTAAGGTGATATGTAATTAATTAAGATGATATGTAATTAAGTTGATATGTAATTAATTAAGATGATATGTAATTACTTAAATTGGTAATAGTTGGGTGAAATAGAAGTACTTATAAGTTAGATTTACTTTTGCTTATTGCAGGCGTTATTATAAAACAGTTTTTATTTATAGTCCTAGGTTTATTGCATCTACTTATTTATATTTAGAAATAAATTTACGTTTATTTTATTTCATTTTTTTATTATTGTTGTACTTATTGTATTATTGTAATTGTAATTATTTTATATTATATATCACTGCCACCGGGTGTATACCCAATTGTAGTGTTAATAAATACATACATACATAACAAATTGTAATAAAAAATGTTACAACTTAAGGTTTCTTCCTAAGTGAAATTTAAAATTGGAAAATATGTATACATAACTACGATTGGTTTCGGAAAACGTATTTTAAAAAATCACCACAACATAATATGAAAATAAGTAGTTCTTTCTCGTAAGCGAAAACACGATAATTTGGAGAGCACTGTAGCAATATCCTTTCAAACGCAATGGTTGGCAACCCTGTATCACGAAATCATTCTTTCAGCTACCCTATTACCATATTGCTTTGCATATTCCACAACTTTTAATTTAAACGCTGTACTGTATGGGAACCTTTCCTGTACAGACGACATTATGTAGCTATAGATTTTCTGTACCATACCACTGCGTGTCGGGAGTTATAATGAACAACCCACTACTGAACATTAAAATATGTGCAAAAAGGGGTGAAAGTAAAAGGTATCCCCTTTACGCATGAGGGCATGGAGGTAGAGCTCAATGCATACATAACCTCGGTACTAGAATGAGATGGCGTGGTTGGCAGAACCGCCTTTGACAAGAAACTGAGTTAACTCCAGAACATTTCGGAAGTTTTGACAACGAGAAAAACATCCGCCATCACTTGGGATTGAACTCGAGCCTTCCATCCTTGGCCAGCTGCTACCATTCTTCCCAATCTGATAGTCCCAGTTATGCATTATCCAAATGACCATTTCTTCTAAACATTTGTACCAAGGACAATTTTCCCAATCTAATATTCTCACTGTTAAATTATCCCAATCCACTCTTTCCAAGCATATATTGTAGTGAGTATCCACGGTAATGCGTCATCCTGGGTGGCGCAGGCGGTATAGCGCTGGCCTTCTGTGCCCGAGGTTGCAGGTTCGATCCCTGCCTAGGTCGATGACATTTGAATGTGCTTGAATGCGACAGGCTCATGTCACTAGATTTAGTGGCATGTAAAAGAACTCCTGCGGGACAAAATTACGTCACACCGGCGACGCTGATATTTGCGAACGTCGTTAAATAAAACATAATTTAAATTTAAATTTTCCATGGTAAAATGCCATTAGTATTAGTATTAATTTATTTAACCTGTTAGAGATAAGGCCTTCAGGCCTTCTGTGCCTCTCTACCGGGGAATTACAACTATAATATGAAGAACAAAATTACCATTAATATTACATTTACAATTACAATTATTACAATAAAAATCAAAATACGAAAAGATTACCTGATTATAATAGAAGTTAAGAACAAAGAATATTTTTGTATTTACTGAATTACAAAATTAAACCTAGAATAACAAAATTGTACGGGAACATCATTTTATTTTTACTTCAATTTTTATTGTACCTGAGTTTTTTAATGTACTTCACTCCCACCCCTTCTACTAAGGAAGTTCCAACTCCACACAGAACCAAGACCGCAGATAGTAAGCAGTACTAAGTTACTGAGTATAGTACGTTCCAGAAATATTTTCGCGTTTTCCAGTGACGAAAGAGCTTTCAATATTGAATCATATTTTCGCACAGGTACTGTCCGTTTTCCTACGTCGCATCCCGATTTCCCCCACCTGCTTCTGCTCGCCCCTCTGTAATAGCTGGGCTGTCTTAGTCTTTTCTGAAAACATTAATTTCTCTTAGGAATTGGAAGTTTACGTAATATTATACAGATGTTTAATTTAACTTAAATAAAAGGGCCTCGTTAAGTAATTAACTGTCACGTGATTTCCTCCCTTTCTACAATCCTGCGGCATAACCACTTGGACGGACAGTAGATAGCATGTCTGAGTAATTTTATATTTTCGGGTCGGGCAGAAGTGAAGATTGAATTTACAGTACGTAAAGTAGGTACAGAATTATTTCAACATGAGTTACTAGTACGAAGGACGAAACTGGCAATTGGAATTAGATGCAATAATCTATAGTGCGATAATATGCACAAAAGAACTGAAGCCTGTATCGAAATGAACGGCCACCATTTTCAAAATTGTGTTTAAATATTCATATTATGATTATTTTTCAATTTAACTTCTTTCTCTATATTGTACGCTAATGTGCTGTAGATAGTATAATATACGCTGCATAATGAATACGTTCGCATGGATAACTCACTTCGTGAGTAAAAACACTTATTCCTAATACAGTACTGTACTTTGATTAAAGAAAAACCTAATGAAAATTATCAAACTCAAAATCGCGATATTTCCTAGTTTACGTAAATGGATGAACTACTTTTCTTCCTCCCTATACCTAGTAGAGTGATTTGTGTTTTACGCCAGCATCATCGAACTCCAGTCTTGGAGGGGGGGAGCAAGCGGTGTTTCCGGTTCTCTAAAGGTATAGACAGGTTAATATTAAAAATGTTAGTAAAAATAAAATGATGTCCCTGTATATAGGTATAACATAATACAAAATTCCAGTATAATTATGGCAGAAATTATAATTTCAGCTGCAGGAGGAAAGAAATTATTACTTAGTCGACACAATACTATAGAATATACACAAAAAATGACAAAGATAACTGGTATCAAAATAATTTTCAGCATGGAAAGTGATACCATTTTCCAGAAAACTAACGAAGATTATTCCTTCCGCATCTAAAAATAATGAAGCCATATCTTTACCAGCTGCTTCCTACACTCCAAACATTTTTGGTGTATGAGAAAATTGGTGATTCCACCACTGCGAACGTTCTATCGCTTCGAATTCTCGAGTTACAATGCCTCGGCTGCCACGCGACCCGCCAATTCGTACCTCGACTTCCCCCTCCACAGTTTCGCTAAATGATATCACCCCTCGAAATCAAGGCCACGTCGGATGCATTGTCGAACGCTGTTTGCTTCACTGGAATATGCCATGTGCTTTAGAAGTTATAGATGCGACAAAACTGGCCTGAAAATGTGTCACTCGACTTTCTGGATTGCACCCTAGTGCTGGACCGAATTTGTAGAGGTGTTCAGGTTAAAAAATGATTTATTTCGAAATGTATTAAACGTAGCTTATAATGCGAATGTAAGTTATGTATTATCTTCATTACATTCATATTTTCTTTTCGCTCTCAAATTTCAGAGAACAACACAAAATATAAAATCAGAGTCTGTTGATCAAGTTTCTGCAACCAGATACTGAAAAGTCGTACACTTGACTGATGCCTGCAAACAAGAGGACGAAACACTGTCGCTTTCTACACGCCTTACGACTGTAATCTCTTATGACAGACTTAATGTATACAAATTGTCCAATTACTGCTTTGGAGGATCGTCTCAGCAGATGATAGGCCATGTGTTTGACAGGCCTACCAACCTCGCGCCAAGCTGATAAATTCAGATACGACTTACGGAAAACTTTTTAATACGAACAGTACTCTTTATAGCAGGCGTATTAAAATTAGTACCTTTGTGCAGGTTTTGTTGAAATGAAATATTAAAAGTTTTCACATTAAAATCATCCAAAAGCTGAGACTTTTTTGTACCAGCGAGACAACCTAAGGCCATATTCTGAAACTATGGGGTTAAAAAGAGATGACAGAAATGTGGAGTGAAAAAAATTCTGGAAGGATTGAGAGTAGCAGCTAGACACGTTATGAAACCACCTGTTATTCCACAACAGCAGCAGAGAGCAAATCTAGGAGAGAAGCAAATAAAAAAGAACTTCTCTTATTCAATAGCGACATTGCCACAACGAGGTGAAGTAAAATATCAAACAAAACAAAGAGTGAGGTGTGAACGAAGCGTTGTAGGTATGAATAAGCAAGTTTATGAATGAATGAATGAATTGAAACCAGGGATAATGAATGCAGTTAGGATAGGATACATGGAGGAATGAATAAATAAAAAATGAACGAGTGAATAAGGTAATATATAAATAAATTCATGATAGAATGAATTTACTAATATATTCATGAATTAATGGTATTATATGATATTCTTAATGAATTTGGTATTCCCAAGAAACTAGTTCGATTAATTAAAATGTGTCTCAGTGAGACGTACAGCAGAGTCCGTATAGGTCAGTTTCTGTCAAATACGTTTCCAATTCACTGTGGGCTAAAGCAAGGAGATGCACTATCACCCTTACTTTTTAACTTTGCTCTAGAGTATGCCATTAGGAAAGTCCAGGATAACAGAGAGGGTTTGGAATTGAACGGGTTATATCAGCTGCTTGTCTATGCGGATGACGTGAATATGTTAGGAGAAAATCCACAAACGATTAGGGAAAACACGGGAATTTTACTGGAAGCAAGTAAAGAGATAGGTTTGGAAGTAAATCCCGAAAAGACAAAGTATATGATTATGTCTCGTGACCAGAATATTGTACGAAATGGGAACATAAAAATTGGAGATTTATCCTTCGAAGAGGTTGAAAAATTCAAATAACTTGGAGCAACAGTAACAAATATAAATGACACTGGGGAGGAGTATCATCCAGTCTGCTGTCCAAAAATCTGAAAGTTAGAATTTATAAAACAGTTATATTACCGGTTGTTCTGTATGGTTGTGAAACTTGACTCTCACTTTGAGAGAGGAACAGAGATTAAGGGTGTTTGAGTATAAGGTGCTTAGGAAAATATTTGGGGCTAAGAGGGATGAAGTTACAGGAGAATGGAGAAAGTTACACAACACAGAACTGCACGCATTGTATTCTTCACCTGACATAATTAGAAACATTAAATCCAGACGTTTGAGATGGGCAGGGCATATAGCACTATGGGAGAATCCAGAAATGCATAGAGAGTGTTAGTTGGAAGGGAAAAAGACCTTTGGGGAGGCCGAGACGTAGATGTGAAGATAATATTAAAATGGATTTGAGGGAGGTGGAATATGATGATAGAGACTGGATTAATCTTGCTGAGAATAGGGACCAATGGCGGGCTTATGTGAGGGCGGCAATGAACCTCCGGGTTCCTCAAAAGCCAGTAAGTAAGGAAGTATGTAAGTAAGTAAGTAAGTATTCATGAATTAATGGCTGCATTAAGAAATGTATACATAAAAGAATGAATGCATTACTAACGAATACATCAAGAAATAATCGCACGAAGGAATGAACGAATGAACAAAGGAATATGCGAGTGTGAGTGAATTCATAAAATAATGAATTCATTAAACAATTAATGAAGGAATCAACACAGGAATAAATGTACGATTGAGTGAAATAAGGAAGCAATGATTTCATTAAGAATAAACATACTGAAGAAAGGAATAAACCAATAAGAAATAAGCAGCTAAATTAATGAAATATCCAGTTCATTAATAAACTCATGAATTACTGGATGCATGGAGGAATGGACGCACGAAGAAAAGTACGAATGAATGAATGAATGAATGAATGAAGAAAAGTTATTGAATTCATGAAACCAATGAATTAATTAATAAACTCATGACTTACTGGATGCACTAAGGAATTAACTCGTGAAGAAAGAACACATAAATGAAAGAATAAATTAATATATTCCTGATAAATTAAATTCATTAATGAATTCACCAATTACTGGAGGAATGAACGCATGAAAAAAGTCACAAATGTGTGAATTCATTAGAGAACTATTTATTAAGGAAAACAAAAAGGAATGGCTGCACAAAGAGTGAATACGTGAAGAAATGAACGCAGTAAGAAATCAACATATGAAGAATAGAACGCATTAACAAAGGAATAAATGAGTAGGTTCATGAAATACTGAGTTCATTAAAACGCTTATCAACTACTGTATGCGTGAAGTAATTAGCACATGAAGAAAATGACGCATTAATAAAGAAACGAATGAGTGACTTCATTAAAAACTAATTATTTTAGAAACGCATAGATTAATGGATGCAGGAGAGAATGGACGAATGAAGAAATTCTTAATGCTTGCAAATATAAGAAGTTCAGTGCGACTACTGCATCCTTCTGTGAAAGGTCAATGTTACTTAATAAAGCATTGAACGACTGAATTCATTCAAGAAATAATTCATTAATAAACGCATGGATTAGTCTAATTAGGTATGAGGAATGAGTTCATGAATTAATTTTTTGAGGAAGGAATGAATGCATCAATAAAGAAATGAATGAGTAAATTCATTAAAGAATTGATTCATTAATAAACTCTTTCTTTCTTTCTTTCTTTCTTTCTTTCCTTCCCTTAGTTTAACTTCTCCCTTTTAGGTTCATTTATACGATCCACGCCACACGGTCCCATTAATAAACTCATGAAGAAATAAACGCATAATGATATGGACACAAGAAGAAATGATAGCACGAATAAAGGAATGAATGACTGAATTGATGAAGTAATGAAATTCATTCCTGAACGCATAAAGGAACAATCGCATGAATAAGGGCATGGAAAATAGGCGAGACCACACTCCAGGGTGAATGGATTATGTATGTATGTATGTATGTATGTATTTTTTATTTCAGTAGGCTATTTTACGACGCTTTATCAACATCTTAGGTTATTTAGCGTCTGAATGAGATGAAGGTGATAATGCCGGTGAAATGAGTCCGGGTCCAGCACTGAAACTTAACCAGCATTTGTTCATATTGGGTTGAGGGAAAACCCCGGAAAAAAACCTCAACCTGGTAACTTGCCCTGAACGGGAATCGAACCCGGGCCCACCTGGTTTCGCGGCCAGACGAGTTAACCGTTACTCCACAGGTGTGGACTGTATGCATGTATGTATGTATGTATGTATGTATGTATGTATGTATGTATGTATGTATGTATGTATATAGTCGGCCTCGGTAGTGCAGTTAGTATAGCGCTGGCTTCTGTGCTCGAGGTTGTGCTTAAATGCGACAGGCTCATGTCAGTAGATTTATTGGCATGTAAATGAACTCCTGCGGGACAAAATTCCGGCACAGCGGCGACGCTCATATAACCTCGGCAGTTGCGAGCGTCGTTGAATAAACCATAATTTATTTTGTATGTATGTATGTATGTATGTATGTATGTATGTATGTATGTATGTATGTATGTATGTATATGTGTGTGTGTATGTATGTATGTATGTATGTATGTATGTATGTATGTATGTATTTGCGTGAATATGGTGAACGGGAGAAGAGTTCGGTGTAGAAGAAGATATTAGATCACAGACGACATTAAGATATATGGATCATAGAATATCAGGAAACGAAGAGGAAGGCAGAAAATAGGAAAAAATTGGAGAAAGCTTGGTTTGCAGTGAAAGACCTGCCCTTGGGCAGAACACTAAATGAATGAATGAATGAATGAATGAATGAATGAATGAATGAAGTACGGTATGTGCTTATTATGAGTTATGGACGTTTATATGCTGTCATAGAAGTCTAACCTTATTTTGTAAGCCACCGAATTATAGGCGCAGAATTCTTAATGTCTGTAAAGATAAAAAGTTGAGCGCGACTACTGCATCGTTCTGTGAAAGGTCAGCGTTAATATAGGTTCTTATATTTACAATGATAAATTATGGGAGCAAAAGAGTAAAGGAACGAGCGAATAGACAACGATGAAAGGAAAGCAGCAAACAAACAAATAAACAAACAAACCCAGAGCTCGCTTCCCATGCAGCAGTAAAGCATGCAAATCCACACGACAGCATGATGGAGTAACGAGCCAGAATGACCTCAATGACTGGCTGCACTATCGACTGCTGCAATTAGATTTATATGGAGCATTTGCCGGGAAGAAAAGTCCTTTGTTTTCTTACTGCATTGAGCTCACACTAGCTTCGTAGGTGGTCGCTATAATACTACTGTCTCTGCACAAAATATATCCCACATTCACTTCCTGTGCCGCAGTCCCTAGACGATATTCCGCCAAGTTAACTCTAACGACATAGCTTCCGGAAGAAACGCTGAGTTATATCAGGTTCTGAGATGGTCTTTTCAGTTAGCGGATTTGGCTCGTATGCGGGATCGGTTTGTTTCTGGTGACCGTTAGAAAAGCATTCTCTCCGGCAGTAGTGCCCAGAGAGTGAGTCATAGTAAAAAATAAATCATAAATGTAATCTCATGTGCTAAAGTAAAAAGGTGATTGCGTTTGGATACATTATAAATTATTTGGTAACCTGGTACACCACAAAGACCTTCATGGTGAGCCTGGACAATAGAAACTTCCCACAAGCTTAGACCTCCGCGTAACTAGGGAGACGTTCGTAAAGAAAAAAATCGCCTGGAAGTATTAACTTAAAAATAATGGTATTTCTTCATGTCGAAAAATAACTTTTAATATTGAGAAATTTGTTACATAATATGGTTCAGTATACTAGCCCCGATTATTTATAAAAACACTTCTCCCACCATATATAACAAATTAAATATAACAGTGTTCCAAATAAGTAATAGCCTATTGTGAATTTATTATTATTATTATTATTATTATTATTATTATTATTTTAATTACTATTATTATTATTATTATTATTATTATTATTTCAATTTTATTTATAAGACTACATATATCTATTTCTTTTTTCAGGAGACATTCGCTTATCAACAGTAATTTCACTAGAGGTTTTGATTTATCTAGAGAAAATCAAAACTCGTGTGGAATTTAATTGACTATTACACGATTAGAAGAAAATATATAAAGATTAGAAGAAATAAAGTACTCTAATACAATAACATATTAATTGACTTACTAAAATTCTATTTCACTAATGTTAGCTTCACCAAAACGTTTGAACAGAGCCGTCATTTTCAGTTGACTGTCTGTGCGGTAAACAAATGACGATCGCAACGCAGGTGTTACACTACCGTAAAGAATTTGCAGTTTGAAATGTTGGCAAACAAAGAAACAAATGGTAGGGAGGTGATAAAAGCAGAAGAAAGTATATAAAGATTAGAAGAAATGAATTATTCTAATACAATAAAATAGGTATTAATAAATTGATTTACTAAAATTTTATTTCATTAATGTTAGCTGCACCAAAACGTTTTAATGGAGCCGTCATTTTCAGTCTACTATCTATGCGGAAAACAAATGGCGGTCGCAAGACATGTTTTATAGTAGGCCTACCGTAAAGAATTTGCTGTTTGAAATGTTGGCAAACAAAGAAATAAACGCTAGAGAAGTGATAAAAATAAAAAAATGTTAGGGAAATGATAAAATTGTAGCGATAAACAGCTATGATTCATTGAAACACGTCCTTTCGTACCGTTTAATTGGTCAAAAGAAGTATGACGTAGTAAAAGTGTAAGAGTCATGTTTATCACATCACTTCTTTAGTCACTTACATGATGCTACAACAGTTTCCACTGTATTTTGGAAGTAACTTTACTATAATGACTTTCATAAAATTATTATGAAATATAACACTGCAGTATTCGAAGATTAAAAACTGTAACATAATTTTCGAACAGAAGAGAAGGGCTATAAACTACGAAGTTGGAAGCTCCTGTAACATGCGTCTTTGGGTTACATCATAAAAGCGAAAATGTTTAACTTTGAGTAACTTTATCCCGGGATTCGAGAACAGGTGAAGGTACTTAGGGCGGCGTTGCTCTGCGACGAGGGCCATGATGGTGATTTGTAACATGTGATTAGAGGAAGGTGATCACATTGTGGTTTCCCGTTGCTTTCCACGTGATGGGACAATAATTAGGTTACTGTAACGTGATGAAGCCGCTCTCCGATGTCTTCTTGCGAGGAGTTCCAACATGACGTCACACACAACTTGAACAATGGCCTTCCTCCCATTTAACCTTGTCTTTCGAAATTCCAGCGTAATTGATTTAGGTCACGCGTTCATTTCTGAAACGCCTTTAATGGATTTGATTTAGATTACATACAGAACAGCTGTTGTCTTTCTTGACGGTTTTACAAGCCTTGGAATGTATTTACTTTTTATTATAGGAGATGAATGTATTTTATTTTATGATTATACGTTGAATATATATGTGGGCTATTCCATATGAAATCGATCAGTATGTTTTCCCTACTTATACAAGGTGCTGAGGGGAGTGCATTTTCAAAAAATATACTATCGAAAGACAAACGGTTTTCATATTATTGAGCGACAAATTTAGCGTATTTTATAAAAACAAGCCTCTTTCAGCGCTCAGAACTCTGGAACCATTTACTGCAGAACATTGAACGAGAGCTTATTTTGAAGCTGACATTTGGTAGGTTATGTTAAGAAGTAATCCTTATTTTTATTGTACACAGAGAGACAGATAATCTGATTTTAATTGCTTTTAGGCTTTTTGGCCATTTGTAAAAATTTTAAAAAATATTGAGAAACAACCTTGGATTATTAAGAGGAATTCGGTATTGTTTGCTTAGTGGTATGGCAATAAGTTTCGAGGGCATTAAATAAATTATTTTCACACGCCTAGACTTGAACGGCGCAGTACCGCATGCATTGGCCGAGAGCTGAAGATAAACGAGCGTTGGGCGTCATTTTATTCCTGTGTTTATGAAAACCTGTGATAAAGCTAGCACAGCCATGGCTGCTAGACGACACATCACGTGTTTGTCTCCTGGCCTTGCTTATCTCGGCTAGCTCCCGCCTCACAGTCAGCTGGTTACGTCACGCGCGTACTATTTATTTTTTTATTTGACATTTTCAATACTTTGTTATCAACATACCATCACTAAAAATATGTGTTTATTTGTACTTTCAATGCGGAATCTAACTATATATTTTTAAAATATTTTTTTCCTAGCCAAAGGCGCCTTAATGAGGAAAAATCTAAATTTCTCCATTTCCATAAAAAGTAAGAAAAATCTGTCAATATAAACTTTAATTTCTCAGCATCAAAATAAACCATGATTTTGATCATTGGGTGAAAGGGTTTCGGAGCTACAACAGTTTAAAGTTGCTAATTTTATGAAAGTACGATAAATTTAAATATTTTTAATTTGAACACTATGAAGTTCTGATGCCTCAAACTTTGCACAAAGCATTATATCACAGTTCTCTACGTACAAAAAAAGTTTCATTGTATTGTAAGGTCAATTTCCTCTATATTTCGGTCGATTTGAGATGGAATAGCTCATGTCTATATAAATTAGCAGATCGCTTGAGAAACACAGCCTATCATGAGTTTGAAACTGAAAAATATGTTTACTTCACACTACGTCGTCGAACTTCATACCTTTTTAAAGTACGGTAATGCTGAAAACGGAACTTTCCGCTATTGTAGTTACTTGCTCGACTCAGCTTCTACCAACATAAGAACATACCATCAGAAATCGTTTCAATGCCTGTAAAACAGGTACCTACTCAGATACCGGGTGGTTACACTGCGTCGTGTCAGCAAGTTTATTATTACTAGGGACCTTATTCAGTAGCAGGGCGTACGGATATAAGGTTAACTGTTCATAGACTATATTGGCGTGACGTCATGTTTGGCACGTGGCATAGGTACGATCAGAGAACACTTGAATATGGTTTGTGATGGCAGTTGATTTGTTCATGATTCATAAACAGATCTCGAAGACTACTGAAAATGCATATAAGTGATAAAGATTGATACTACAATGATCGTTCTTACAATTTAAATAATTTGTCCATTTATTTTATTTATTTTTACTGGTAATGGCACAATTAAAGCCTTAAGGGCTTCTTTTCCACTCAACCAGTAAAAAAATACATAGCAAATATAAATAAGATCAATGCAGTAAATAATAATAATAATAATAATAATAATAATAATAATAATAATAATAATAATAACAATAATAATAATGGCGAACGGGAGAGGAGTTTGGTGCAGAAGAAGATATTAGATGATAGACGACATTGAGATATGTAGATCATATGAGAAGACCAAGAGGAAGACAGAAAAAAGGAAAGATTGGAGATATCTGGGTTTGCAGTGAAAGACCTGCTGGTAAAATTCATGTTCTGGGAATAATAAGTTAATTAAGTAGTAAAATATCGCTGCAATCGAAAAGTATTGGGAATAAATTTGAATAAGGAACAAAAAAAGTTTCCTTCCCAGTCAGGATTCGAACCACGAAAGTCTTAGTTACCAATCTATCGTGCTCTGAGTGAACAAGGCTCTGAAATCAGCTACAAGGGTCGGTCCGGTTTTTTTTTTGCCACTTCTGTACACTAAAATACTTTCTTTTCTTGTTTTTTTTTTTTTTTCATTATTTACACTATTTTACAATTTAGTAATTTTCTACAATTTCCACAAAATTGTAAAAATTGTAGAAAATTACTGAATTGCAAAACTATAAAAATTTGTAAAAATTGTAATTGTAATATTGCAAAATTTTGACTTGTTGCACATCTTAAAGCTTCATTGCTCATGTAAGATCTATGGAATAAAATGAATTAATGAATGAATGAATGAATGAAGGCTTACATTGATCAAACATTATTTACTATTGTACACAATTTACAAAATAAGTAGGCTTTAGTATTACGAAATAAAATATATTACACAAACCATATAATTATAAGCTTATGAGTGTAAATAATATTTATCAATGTCGGTTTATATTCTTTATTATAGTAGAAACAGTAAAAATAGTTTATATATTCTACAGTACACACTGTAAATAATTTAAATTGTCAATATTAGTGTAATTCTTAAGGCGGTCTATGTTTTGTTCCGTTCACTTTACGAAACAAGAGTCGCGTGAGCCGTCGGTTAAGCACTTCGCGTCGTCCAGTTAAGAACTCCAGTAATACTTAATCTTGTAGGCTTCTGGACAAAGTACGATACCCTAATTATAATATTATCTATTTGTGTTGAGGGGTGTGTTAATGATCTGGTTGTTGACGGAGTACTATAACTTTGATGTAGAGGTTACAAAAAAAACCTATATTAATGTGAAACAAACTAACCTCACTCTAATTAATTAGCTAGTGTAAATACCACTTTGTAATAACTGTAATGCATAACTGTAAACAGACGTAAATTTCAACACTTGCCAAATCCAACATGCAGGGTAAAATCATATTTTCGCTCATGGTTATTAGCGTTGTTCGTTGTTTTCCATGTACAAATCCTTCATATTTGTTTTTATATCTTAATTATGATGTAGTAGAGATCAGTTCCTCAATTGCTTCCTTGGATTTATCTAAAATAATTTGTGGAACAACTTCAAAATCTGAATCTCCCTCCATGATTACTTAATCTATCGACGTTTGAAGTGATTCTATCAGGAACGAGGCAGATCTATTGCGGAAGATGTGTACGAGAAATATATTTTGTGACTTTGACGAAAATATATGAGTGAAATTCTTCTTCTAAGAAACTCGTCACAAATAAAACGAAACATCATTACAATTTTTTAGTAGACTGTATTGTACCAACTGTATAAATTAGAAAGGATATATCGTCGGTTTACAAGCAAAACGTAATATTAAGTCAAAATATTACTTCCGGGAAAAAAGGCTTATAAAGAGTGACTGAAAAGGTAAGGTCATCCGGCGAGGTGATGATTAAGGGCGACATTTAGAGCAGGAAAGTTCTTTGTCGGTTTTATTTATTTGCAACCGTTTCAGAGTTACAACACGTCAAACATTTTCCGTTCAAAATATTTTACTGTATCAACTGTGTAAGTAAAGTAACATGTATGTTTATAAATAGAAATCTGTACTCGCTTTCTTTCGCACATCGAATTATGCACACTTCATTCCCCGCTTATATATTCGCTAGTTTCCATACTCTCTTTCGCTATCATAATATTAATACTCGATCACAACGCGAGAACACGCTAGAAATTCCACTTCACACATCATCTCTGTATTCCTCATCCCTCACTCTTGCAACTTCTCGTCACTGGAACTCTCTGCCGCCTGAAGCCAAGGACTGCCGAACCTTGAAATCTTTCAAATCCAAGTTAGAAAATTATTTTATGACGAGTTCCCAAACTAACTTACTGTTATGACGAGTGTTGCATTGCAAGTTTCCACGTATTCATTACACTTTTTTTAATATTGTAGTGATATTTATTTTATTTTATATGTTTTTGTTTCATAATATTTCCCGATAATGTATGTCTACTTATAATCATAATTTTCCTCTGTGTGTACCTAATAAATACTTTGTTCATTGTATGCTTTGTACTTTACTATTTTGTTATTGTTATTATTATTATCATTATTATTATCATTATTATTATTATTATTATTATTGTCTCATAATTTTAAACTCTGTATGTCTCATTTATTTCGACTTACCGTTTACATTTTATTATGCCTTTTCCTTCCTTTCTACTTGTTATATTAACTATTATGTTTCATTTCTACTGACTTGTTGTTTACATTGTATTACGATTATCTAGTTCAGTTTTTTTCTGCTGTAGGCTATTTTGTAAATTTGTAGTGTTTTTGGTACCTATGTTTTACTCCTGCTTGAGTGTTAGAGAAGGCCGCATGGCCTTAACTCTGTCAGGTTTAAATAAACTATTATTATTATTATTATTATTATTATTATTATTATTATTATTATATTATTATTAAATTTAGACCCAAAAACCTTGGAAGCCGCTAGATTTTAAAATAAATATGATACATTTTAGTTCCTTGGAATGTATACTTTACAGCCTGTATAAGTAAAGTTAGAGAGTTTATATCGGTTACATTTCGCATACAAGGTGATTCACGAATTTATTTTAATACCTACGGGACTCCATTTCGAGTTCATTCTCGTTTAAAAACTTCGTAAGAGTTTAGGTTCACTTCAGGATAGTTAATCAGCTACTTCTCATGTTGAGGTGAACTTCGTTGTGAATCAGGCTGTAGCTTGGCTGCATCTATATCCAGCCTTATCAGGCGTACTCAAGACCAGACGTGGGCGTACTCTACGATCAGCTGATCGGCCCCAACGTATCTTTGACAGTCGCGAGCGATTCGTTGCCCTGATGCCAGATACATTGAAGCGAGAAGTGATTCATTTCAACCTGCTGTAAACATCCCTTCGTACAGAGAGGAAAATTCTACCATAAACGAACCTTCACGTAATTTAAAAACAAAGGTTATTTTTCACCTTTGTTTTTTAATTCATATAGGCCTATAAATCCAATATTTTTTTAGAAGATTAACTCAATATGTAGATGAAATTATTGGGGATCACCAGTGTGGTTTTAGGCGTAATAGATCAACTACTGATCAGGTATTTTGTATTCGACAGATACTGGAGAAAAATGGGAGTATAAGGGTACGCTGCATCAGTTATTCATAGATTTAAAAAAGGCATTTGAGGTGATACTATTACGAAAATGGATCGCGGATACATCACACAGCGCTTAGAAACACAAAGTAACCAAGAATTCTTAAAAAAATATAACGTACTTCTGAATGATATAATTGATTTAGTTTTAATAGTACATTATGCAACGAGCCTATAATTGTAGTAATTAAGACGCGAGTATGTAAGCGAGTTTCATAATTTTCATACGAGCGTCTTAATTACCATTATAGGCAAGTTTCATACGACTTTTTATGCTCGACCATATTTCTAACTTGAAATTATTCTTAAGTATTCATGTTCTGGTTATGTAAGTGAGGAGCGGAACTGACCTGAATTTTGAGATGTGCGCAGACGCGAAAGTAGGCCTATTGATTTTTTCCGAGGCACGAATGTCATTGACCTTGATATAATCTAGAGAATAACATGAAGACTAGTCTTGATATATCCTGGAAATTGATTTAAAATTGAAAAACGAGATGACAAATTGAATTTAGTTGAATATTATTTACAATTAACGCTAATTATTACAGTAACAGAACATAACCTTCTGCGACAGTATTGGATTTCCAGCCTCCGTGACGTTTCACTAATTGTCTTTCGATTGCATATCCGAGAATAATCGATACTTGCGATTTTATAATGGTACAATGGTGAATTGTCATTGGCTGAACAACTGAATTATAATGAATAGGTGTACTTTAATGAGGTGCATTAAAGGGCTGCTACCAGGTGTATAATTACTACATTTCGGCATGGTCGAGCATAAAATATTTACAAGTTCTTGTAAAAAATTATTTAAGTAGAAAAACTCCAACATTTATGTGTTTATAATAGATTTCCTGAAAATATGTATTTACATAGTTTTTTTTGTGAAAATATGTTTTTATGTGAAATAAAATTCGGGTTTTAAACTTGAAACTTCATGTTCGGAATTTTTGCCTTCGTTAATTGTGTTTTATCACACGTAAAAAGAATATTTAATTACATAGGAATCCCCTCCTTAATCATGGCAAATACTAGCAGGTTTCACACCAAATTGTTTGGATGAAGATCGCGTAAAATGGTGGTTTAATAATTACCGCACAAATATATGATGAGGCTGCATGTGTGATTTACGTCCCACTGTTTGGTTATGTCGTGTCTCTGTGACGATGATGGATGCGAAGGTGACGAAAAGGCTCAACGAAGCCAATGTAACTGCACTGCTATTGACGCACAGATTTCTGTTCTGAAATAGTAATTCAAACCTCTTACAATTCATCTTTTAATGCATGCTAAAGAAAAAAATGAGCGTTGAGCGACATTCATTTCAATCCAAATATTTTTCTGTAATATTTTCAATATATGCTTTTCAAATTTTTATTTCGGAAGTTGTTCTTGTTCTTCTATCTAATGCATAAACTTTTGGTGATAAAGCCATTAGTTTTCTTTCGCCTCGATATGTTTGAGGGATGGTATCCTTGCATGAATAGGGCAGAGCATCTGTTGAGATGGTTCACATTCATTATTTTATTTGAATTACACAGAATACAATTCGATGTGTTGTAAATTCCTATCCTATAAAGACGACCTGCGTTACTGTTCGTTAACAGAAAACCACAAATTTAAGTCACACAGAAAGTGTGCACTCAATGTTGTGTCTCTGACGTCTTATCAACGTCTTGAAGTATCTTGATATAAAATGGAATAATTGAACTCGAGGTGTGGTAGAATTCCTGCGTAGCTCAGTCGGTAGAGCGTTGGCGTGCTCAGCCAAAAGTCCTGGGTTCGATGGACGGCATCGGAACAATTTTTCCCTTCAAATTATTCAATATACTGTTAATGTTTATTAAAATAAACGTTGGAATTGGTAATGGATGGAAAAAATTAAAGATATCCATGTTGTAATTGAAATGAAAAATGTAAATAGGCTTAGATATGCCTCTGTTTGTATGGAACGTTCCTCCTCCGCTTACAAACTGATATTAACTGACGAAAGACACAACCTGACAGTGAAAAATTAGGAAAATATGATTACTATTAGGCTATGTATCGCAAAGCAAATTATGAATGAAAGTGCTATATATATAATAAAAAGAATAAAATTCTGAGGGCCTATAATACAATTTCATTATTTCACAAGCTTAATTTAATTACCCAAACACACATTTGTCCATGTATTGTGGGTCCCTATCACCACGGCATGGCGCGTCCTCAGGTTGCGGATCGAGGAGACGGCCTCCAGTTATGGAGGGTAGCTGGTATTCTTATTGAATTTGGTATTCCCAAGAAACTAGTTCGATTAATTAAAATGTATCTCAGTGAAACGTACAGCAGAGTTCGTATAGATCAGTTTCTGTCAGATGCGTTTCCAATTCACTGTGGGCTAAAGCAAGGAGATGCACTATCACCTTTACTTTTTAACTTTGCTCTAGAGTATGCCATTAGGAAAGTCCAGGATAACAGAGAGGGTTTGGAATTGAACGGGTTACATCAGCTGCTTGTCTATGAAGATGACATGAATATGTTAGAAGAAAATCCACAAACGATTAGGGAAAACGCGGAAATTCTAGTTGAAACGAGTAAAGCGATAGTGTTGGAAGTAAATCCCGAAAACACTAAGTATATGATTATGTCTCGTGACGAGAATATTGTACGAAATGGAAATATAAAAACTGGAAATTTATCTTTTGAAGAGGTGGAGAAGTTCAAATATCTGGGAGCAACAGTAACAAATATAAATGATACTCGGGAGGAAATTAAACACAGAATAAATATGGGAAATGCCTGTTATTATTCGGTTGAGAAACTTTTATCATCCAGTCTGCTGTCGAAAAATCTCAAAGTTAGAATTTATAAAACAATTATATTACCGGTTGTTCTGTATGGTTGTGAAACTTGGACTCTCACTTTGAGAGAGGAAATGAGACTACGGGTGTTTGAGAATAAGATTCTTAGGAAAATATTTGGGGCTAAGAGGAATGAAGTTACAGGAGAATGGAGAAAGTTACACAACACAACTGCACGCATTGTATTCTTCACCTCACATAATTAGGAACATTAAATCCAGACGTTTGAGATGGGCAGGGCATGTAGCACGTATGGGCGAATCCAGAAATGCATATAGAGTGTTAGTTGGGAGGCCGGAGGGAAAAAGACCTTTAGGGAGGCCGAGACTTAGATGGGAAGATAATATTAAAATGGATTTGAGGGAGGTGGGATATGATGATAGAGAATGGATAAATTTTGCACAGCATAGGGACCAATGGCGGGCTTATGTGAGGGCGGCAATGAACCTCCGGGTTCCTTAAAAGCCAGTAATTAAGTAAACACACATTTGTAGCGCTCTAAAATCCAGATCTAGTCACTGTACAAGCAGAGAACCTCTAAGACCACAATGTTATTCTTTCGTTACTCTGTTTTATGAGATATATTCAAAATATAATGACCCATGGACATTTATCGATGATCAAAGACCATTAAAGATGTGAGCGTGCGGAATCTGATAAAATGAAAATTCAAGACGCTATGTGCCACTGTGAGCCCACGCGGTTTTTTGTTATGATATAACGATTTGAACTGAGCAATACAATAAATTATCCCACAATTTGTGAAGTCCATACGGCTTTTCGTGGCCGATGAAAAGCAAAATATATAATCTATTAATTCATTCATTGTCCACAATGCACGCCCTCACACCGCACAACGAATTCTTGACTGCTTCGTCGTTTTTAAGTGGAAACTGTTCGACTAACTAACATCGGCCTAGTTCCGAGAGATTTTAGCAGTTGAGTACTTTCTGTGAGTTTAGTCACAGGATTACGTGAACTAGGACTTTAAAGCAGTTATGAAGAGTTACCTAGCTATCTTAAATGGAAGCAAATTTCTTTGATGAAGACATTCAAGAGCTTGTACCAGGCTCCTACAAATGTCTCAATTGTCATCGCAATTATAATGCCAGCACTAAAACTGTGCTGATGAAGACGTTTACAGTCAGAAAGAGATGGAAAATAAAGGAAAGAGAAAGACATATACTGAGTGTACGCATTACTGAAATCTGCTTACGCGTGGAAAAACATCGCCTTTCACCTTCGTACAGATGGGAATACTTACAACGTATGTATGTCTGAATAGTTTGCAAAAAATTAGTAGTATCTTTCTTTACTGTGTGCAGATTTTCGCCTTCGTTCGTACAGTTGGGTACAGTTCGTGTCATCAGATACTGCTGAGAGTGTCACAGTCCATAAATCGTGATAGAGTCTGGCAGAAGCGCAACAGTATTGTTATGAATTGCAGTTCATTTTTACACTGCAGTGTACGATAGTTGCGCTAATGCACACTCATTTTACTATTGGCTTTCAGCTCTTATTTACTTCCAATATTATACCAATCGACGGGACGTGGGATGGACTTTAACGCATATAAATGCTGTTGCAGTTAACTCAGATAATGGAATGGTTTTACAATGAACCGATTTTCAAATTCACTGTAATGACCCCATAACTAGGACGCCGATGGGGATGGATGCGAGGGAATGTCGTGATACGAAAGTTGTTTATGTGGACGCTTGGAAGTTAATGTGCGTGCCCCGTCGCTATTATGAAAGCTACTGACTGCAACTTTGCGAACTGATCTCTTCATGTCCAACTTCTCATTGGACACTGGCCTCGATACTATCTTGCTGTCTATCATCCATGTGCAAAGCTTCAAACAGCCACTAATAATAATTAAAAAGAATGTTAAATTAACCTCTTGCGATGAAAAAACATTATTTATTTAAGACACTTATCTACCCTTCGGAAACAAATTGGCAGTTTTATCCAAATTTTAAAAACTCTTTTTTCCCTGATTACTTGACATAATTAAAGATTTTCACACAAAATAAAACTCCAAAATATTTTTGGGAGTGCCGGGGTGGGGGGGGGGCAATTTTTAAAGCGAAAACTGAAATTTGTTTTAGTCCTTGGCCCACAGTTTTTTTGTTAGAGCAAAATTTCTTTCACTGTCTTATTCCTACCAGATCACTTATCTGTGACGCGTTAAGTATGCCTTTTCATAGAACATCTCGTTATTCATCATCTTTTACAGTATCCACCTCGCGACAATGGAATTCCCTGTCACAAAGTATTAGGGGCTCCAAGACAATAAACACTTTTAAAAACAGCTTAAAAGATAATCTTCTTAGCATTTCACTCCAATCATACTGACTTAAACTATCACTGACTACATTGTTACTCCTTCCTTTAGACATGCATCCTGATAGTGCTGTATTTTCAAAATTGTCTCATAATAATCTCTTTCTATTATTTAACATTATTTGAAATATATTAACATTCTATGTATTTTAGCTTAATTCTGCTACATAGTTTGTATTTCAGTATTTAATTAATAGTTCATAGTATTTTGTTGTTTAATTCGTAAATAACTCTTGTATACATGTAGCTCTTATCAAAATCAAATTGTTGAATTCTTTGTAAGTTCATACATATGTATGTATACTTTTTGCTGGTTGAGTGGAAGAGAAGGCCTTACGGCCTTAACTCTGCGAGCTAAAATAAATTATTATTATTATTATTATTATTATTATTATTATTATTATTATAACTCCTAAAAGAACACAGAATAAGTTCTGGAAACAGTTCTTCCCTATTTTATCCCACTAAGGAAAAAAGTTATTTTATTATTTGGAAAATTCAAACACAAAAATAAAAATTTAAGATCTTGGAGTTTTAAATTAACTTTCTTACGCAGTAAGACACTGTCTATAGCTGGAAACTTAGCTACGTTAATTAGCTTCATTTTGGTGTAAGAATGATGAAAATTTCTCGATTTTAAGAGCACATTGTGTTAACATTGGTGTTGTAAAATGCTGTAAAACTGAACATGCAGATAAATCATCTACATCTTGAGGGTATTAAATATTGTAAAACCCAACACACAGCTTCCTGACTGTATGAAAAGTAATACAGTGAAACTCTAGCGTCAAATTCGAATTATTACAGGAAAAATATATAAAATTGACAAAATATGACGGATTGACACTTGCACAACTGCACTTCCGGTTTGAAGAAAGCGTGCTTCCGGTCAATAAGAGCTTAGCTAATTAATTAACCTAACATCATAGATATTATTATTATTATTATTATTATTATTATTACTATAACGAATAAATACAAGAAATGTATAAAATACCGTGAACACTAAGCTAGTTACACCAAATATGCAGATTAGTAAGTAGCGCAGCTATTTTCTCCATCAAAGACGTACAAGTTACCTACTAAATAAATTGAATTCAGATCGCAGTACGAAACTTAATATATCCTTCACTCACACGGTGGTAATATCATGAATATTTACTCAGTATTAGTGAAAATATATTTTGTGGACTCAGTGAATTATGCTTACTCTCCAAGGAAAACTCATTCCCAACACACATCGGCTAACTACACTACGAGTGAAACAGCCCACCAGACGCAGCGATCGGTTACACAATCCGTCGTACAATTGTACTTAGTTCGATGGTTTGAACGATAATTGCAACGTGTATGGTTTTGCGGTAGAATCTGCAGTACGTCGCGGTCGAATTGAATGGCAGAACGGAGCTTCCTTAAAATCTGTCGTACTACCAGCATATCGAATGGCAGGTTGGACCGATAATATGTGTAGTACAATTTCACATCTTTTATGTCAGGTGCCGTGATTTTTTATAGTACATTATCCAACGAGCCTATAATGGTAGTAATTAAGACGCGAGTATGTTTGTTTATGAAACGAGCGCAAGCGAGTTTCATAATTTTCATACGAGCGTCTTAATTACCATTGTAGGCAAGTTTCATACGACTTTTTATGCTCGACCATATTTCTAACTTGAAATTATTCATAAGTATTCATGTTATGGTTATGTAAGTGAGGAGCGGAACTGACCTAAATTGTGAGATGTGCGCAGACACGAAAGTATTGATTTTTTCCGAGGCACGAATGTCATTGACCTTGATATAATCTAGAGAATAAAATGAACATTAGTCTTGATATAACCTGGAAATTGATTTAGAATTGAAAAACGAGATGACAAATTGAATTTATTTGAATATTATTTACAATTAACACTAATTATTATAGTAACAGAACATAACCTTCTGCGACAGTATTGGATTTCCAGCCTCCGTGACGTTTCGCTAATTGTCTTTCGATTGCATATCCGAGAATAATCGATACTTGCGCTTTTATAAAGGTACAATGGTGATTTCTCATTGGCTGAACAACTGAATTATAATGAATAGGTGTACTTTAATGAAGTGCATGAAAGGGCTACTACCAGGTGTATAATTACTACAATTCGGCATGGTCGAGCATAAAAATATAATTAGGCCTACATATTCGTCATGAACTCAAGTTTTTGGAAGAATTTGTAGAATTATATAGACAAACTAGTTGCTAGTGGGGTGAAAAGTCAAATTATATTCATATGAGTTTCCTGTTGCCAAATAGCTTATGGTGACAGATAATCTTTTTAAGTAGGTTATTTTACGACGCTGTATCAACATCTTAGGTCATTTAGCGTCTGAATGAGATGAAGGTGATAATGCCGGTGAAATGAGTCCGGGGTCCAGCACAGAAAGTTACCCAGCATTTGCTCATATTGAGTTGAGGGAAACCCCCGGAAAAAACCTCAACTAGATAACTTTCCCCAACCGGGATTCGAACCCGGGCCACCTGGTTTTGCGGCCAGACGCGCTAGTCCCTGATTATCATATTTTGCTTCGTAATTTTGCTTCGTAATTTTCTCGAATTCGCCTTTACAAGACCTTGGCGAGACCTGTACTTTGTTACGGCAGTGAGGCATGGATATTGAGGAAGAAAGACGAAAGCAGAATAACAGCTAATGAAATGAAATTTATGAGATATACAGCGGGATACACGAAATGGGACCACAAATGCAATGTAGATGTAATGGAAGAATTACAACTAGAACCTGTAATTAATCACGTAAAACATTATCAGAACAACAGGATACATCATCTGCATCGCATGCGTAGAGATAGAATCCCAAAAGTCATGCTCCACTATCGTCCAAACGGGAAGAGATCTCTCGGTCGTCCTAAGAAGCGCTGGATTGAAAATTCAACTGTGAGATCGTAACAGGCCATTTGGCCTAATACTTGAAGGGAAGAAGAAGAAGAAGAAGAAGAAGAAGCTTCGTAATTTTGTCTGTTACTAAGTTTAATAAAGCGTTGAATGTTTCACTATCCATTTTTCAATAATATTTCTAATCAACACGTTCATTTTTACGTAACTCTCATAGTAAATTCATATGCGAGTGCATATTTCATTTTAACAAGTAGTCCTTGCAACACTTTCTTTCCTTTTTCTTCCTTTCAATACCATCTAACAAAGCACTACCGCAAGAATCGTAGCTTTAGCCTATTCTTCTTTGACGTCATGGTAGTACACTGATACTACTTTTTCCCGCCCCCGACTATACCGCGAATACCACCAACATAAAAACATTCACAATTTATCGATAAGTAGAGATGGTAGATTTTCGCAATAACGATGTGCCGAAATGCTGTCAAAATAAATAATTTTATGTTTAAAAGCATTTTAAGTATATTAGTATGATGGTTTTCTAATCTGCCATAAAATGTGAAGTGAATACAAAATGCAAAGTATATGTGTTTCTGAGAAATAAGAGCGGAATTGTATTTTATGAGACATTTCGTGTTTTTTTTTTAAATAGAATTTATCTAAAGGCCCCGCCACATATAGGTTCTTATTTTTTTTAACAGTTAGGTAAATCTAGCATCTCTATCAATCAGTAAAATCATACTACCTGTCGAACTACAGTCATTTATGTTTGTGGAGAAAAACAGCGAACAACATATCTAAGCGAATTTATGTCCAACTTATAGTACGTACAACATATCCTACAACATGTGTCGTCTGTGGGCCGTAGAAACATTAGGATATATGGGTATTGGATGCAAAAGATTGCAACAGGGATATTGTGGAAAACATAATTTTTAAACTCGAATCAGAAGATAATTCTAACAATTCCAACAGCCCTTTTCATTTTTACGGGTAAACTGTTGCCTCGTAGAAGACCTTTTTCATACAATTGTTTTTTTTTCCATTACAGAACGGATAACGTGTCTTTAATTCTAATGTCACTCAATGTAGGTGTTTCTTTATACGTCCAAAGATATCAGACAAGAGTTCATAATATATTTCTAGAAAGTGATTGAGGGTGGGAAATGAATGGAATTCTCGATTAATAACTCAGCGATAATATTTGTTTATCGTTGCTTCAGTTTTATTGTGAACGGTGAACAATTAAAGTAGGACATTGGAGACTAGAATTTAAAAAGATAAAAATATAGGATAGGTACGCAATACTTACAACGGAAGAGAAGATCCTTAGGAGAATTTATTCCTGTTAAATTCTGTCTTAAAGGTCTGCGATAAAAACGTATGCCAAAAAGCTGATAAAATCAGACAATGTGATAAAATTAAGCTCAATTATTTAAATATCGTTTGAAAACATATCTTGGTTGCGCGGACGCCCAAATAACTCGCGGATCCCTCGCTGTCCTAGACTAACTCCCCTCAAAGGGTCACCGAGGAATTGTATGGAAATACGATTGGACGGACTTACGTTCATTCTACCGTCGGGAAACGGGAGAATCTCGAGAAGAACCCTAATTGTGACCTTGTTCGCCAAACGTTTCACTATTGATTTTTCAAGGGAAAATCTTAGACCTCATATAGACTCGAATTTGGACCGCCCGCGTGACAGACAGAAGGTCTAGACCACTCAGCCGCCACACTAAGTGCAATGTACTCATACTCACCGCATTAATGGTTCAATAACGGTTTGAAGGGCATGAAGATGAAGTTAAGCATCTCTCATGTTCAGCACATTCGCCACACTTGAGCATAATTGATCTGTTGTGGTCAGTTTTAGAGAGCACAGTGGGAGAAACTGATTCCCAGTATTACTATCTCTGAAACAGCTTTAATGATGTTATTAATGTAAACTGGTAGCCCTACAACATTAACCTTGATGAACTTGAAATGTACACGTTATTTTTTTTTAAACCTTCATCTGAATGCAGATAGACACGCGATTAAAAAGTCAGGTGCCTGTTTTTGTAATGCAAGAAGCAATCAATAAGTTTCCGGACTGACCTGAATGTAGGGAAGACACAGGACATAGGAAAAAGAAAAGTTATCTACATCCAGGAAAACGCCTGGAATCTATACTAAATGCATCACTTGAAAGGTAGAGAAGAAGATTAGTCGAAAGGCGTATATCGAGGAATTCCAGGAAAAAACCGCAATACGTCCTTAACATGTTCGCACAAATCACGTGTAGAAGCTCAGTTCTTAAAGACAATCTGACGCTGTTTGAGAGAGTGAATCAAGAGGCATGGAAGTAACGATCTTCAATTACATGCGCATGTATGTTTAACGGGACAATAAATACAAGTGTAATTCGGAAATATATTGATTGCACCTTCTATAATTTGGTTTTTCATTAATACTACTATACATCTTGTTTTTTAGCCTGAGAGGTCGTAACAGATTGTGCGCTACTTGTTTTTAAACCTATAAAAAGTTTCGCCAAAAACTACGTTGTGGATTTACATATTTTTTTATATATTTGCGACCCAGAAGAAGTAATCAAATGACGTTATAAATGCTATTCATCCTTATGTTCATTTAAATATTAATATATTTGGTAAACAGTTCGCTATATGCTATTGTAATCCATGGAAACAAGTAAGTGCTTTAGATACCTTCAAATTTCTTGATAACTCATAGAGCATTAATATTCGAAGAAATTTATTGATTCTGTTCTACTTGTTGACTTTAATATGAACAGATCTGGCAGAAACCACTTGTGTTTTTATAATCTATCAAAAGTTTCACTAAAACTACTAAGTGGATTTAGAAACCTTCAAAACTTTTAGCTCACTATCTAGAAGCAGTAATGGAAACGCGTTTTCGATGCTATTCAACTATCTTTTGATTTAAACGCGAACATATTATGTAGACAGTGTGCTAGTGTTTTCATAACACATCACCGATTTCACGAAAACAATTCAGAAGGCTTTAGATATAGCTTCAATTCTCTCTCAGTGAACTAGCTAGCATTTATAATCGACTTGGTTATGGATAATTTTCGGCGTTTAGTGAAAATGTGAACAGGTATTTCACAGTTTATTCTGAGACCTTTATAAATCATGGAAGGTTTCACGAAAAGAATTGAGAGAGTTTAGATATATACAACTTTCTGAGTATAATATTTAGAATTAGTATTCAAGGGACAGTATCTAAAAGTTCGGAATGATTGTTCTTTTAATGTGAGTCGGTCTGGGTGACCCAGTCGGTAGAGTGCTGGCCTTCTGTGTCCGAAGTTGCGGGTTCGATCCCGGCCCAGGTCGATGGCATTTAAGTGTCATGTCAGTAGCATGTAAAGGAACTCCTGAGAGACAAGATTCTGGCAGACCGGCGATGCTGATATAATCTCGACAGTTGCGAGCGTCGTTAACTAAAACATGATTTCTTAAAAATATGAGCAGTACAATGACGATGAGAATTGTGCTCTGAATTTTGTCACATACAAGTTCGTCCTTCTTACTTCCGAATTTATATGTACATGTGCCAGAGAGTATGCAGATTTCGAGTCAACTACTTCAACTGAAACTATTGTTAATAAATATATTTACGATGTTCCTTCACAAGGAGAAATTGCGTTCAGAATTACACAAAGTAAACTTTAGTCGTGATGTACAGGTTGTAGTAGAAGATAATGAAAGGGGGACAAACATGGATATTTTCTGAATGCACTATTCTTGTCTATAACTGACGGAAAATTTTGTTTAACGACGCTCGCAACTGCCCAGATTATATCAGCGTCGCCGGTGTGCCGAAATGTTGTCCCGCAGGAGTTCTTTTACATGCTAGTAAATCTACTGACAAAAGCCGGTCGCATTTAAGCAAACTTAAGATGCCATCGACCTGGGCCGGGATCGAACCCGCAACCTCAAGCACAGAAGTCCAGCGCTATACCGACTGCGCTACCCAGGCCGACCAACTGATGGATGAATCTTCTATTTACTCGAGATAATTTAAACTGTTCATGTTGTAATACTGTTTAACACTTATCGAAGTATGTATTCCTCATACATACAATTTGGTGTCAATGTAACAATACTTGGTTCAATAAAATTTAAGTAGGTCTAAGCACTTTAAAGAAATAAATACTATGAAAATAATAACATCTTGTTGAACGGCCACACATCTGCTTGTAGAATTTTAAGTTAGTCATTTCCGGAATTAATCCTTGTGTTAATAACCCACTGAACATCAGTAAACCTAACGAGATACGAGGATTGTAGAATATAATAGAATGTTTAATTTTTGCTGGCAGAGTTAAGGCCATAAGGCCTTCTCTTCCACTCAACCAGCCCAGGACTATTCGTCAGCTAAGTTTTAACAACTAGTACATGTTTATTTCAGTATGGCATAGTTGCGCCCCGAAGAAATCAGGTAGCATAATGGACATGGCATAGTTGCGCCCCGATGGGCAAGGTACACACCAAAGTGATTGTCATAAAATAAATAAATAACTTAAAAATATTATAGTGGTAACTCATTGAAATCAGGTAGGCCTAACATATGATCAATTTTGCTGTTTAAAATAACACTTTTTTATCGATCACACACAATAAATGAACTGCATTTTTTGTTTGTACACCGATATCTTAACCCTATGGTATAGGGTTTCGAAAATTGAAACTTAGAACCATTGTGAATTATTAACACTTTACCCTTTTCACTAAACTTAACATTCATTTTAAATTAACCTCACTATACGCCACAGACGGTTGAAGATCACTAATAAAATGTCAACACAGCCCCATGTTCCAACGGCTGACTCATTTGGATGTCAGTTAATAAAGTACTTCCAAATTCATGGTGTTCATTTTAACATAGGCTATCGATAATCAATGCATAAACAGTAGAAAAACAGTTAATAAAGTACTGCCAACTTCATGGTGTTCATTTTAACGGTATCATAATGAATATTAAATCGATAAGAAATCAATAAGTTTGGTTGATTACGAGGCTCGAGTTTCCGTAGTGTCTTTTTCTCTCCCTATTTCATCGGGGCGCAACTATGCCATGCCCCTTTCTCTACCTGATGGGAACGGAGCGCAACTATGCCCACAAAACAGGGACCCTTTTTTATCTGCTGCATCTTACCCGACCGTGGGGCGCAACTGTGCCCTGCCCGTTTATTTGAATTGAGAAAAGTAATAACTTAATTTATGAGCTAATAGCTAATATAATTCAATTCAGACCATATTCAATATGTAAAGAATTATAATTAAGTTGAGATAGCTAGTTGGTTAAAATGATGAGAAATAATACAATAGAAGTTTACTAGAACTATGTTATAGGAAACAAAATATAAATCTAAAATATATTGATATAATGAGAATATTAATATAATGAGATTTTGCCATTACAGGTTTTGTATTCTATTTAGAGAAATTAATGATGATAATAAGAATGTACAGATGTTAGTTTCATTATAAGTAACAAATATTAATCAGATTGTACACTGAAAACATAGGTTAATGCAATGAAATAGTCATTATCATGTGACAGTTCTTCAGAAAATTGTCTGTAAGATCACAGTCCGCCACTGAGCACGGCACTGCGTGCTTACTTCTTCCGGAACGCAATTCCCCTTCTGCGTGATTGCACAATCGAGATTTTTGCCGACCCATTTCATACGAATGTCCAGAGGTTTTCTACAAAACGATCGACAATAAAACTTCGCGTCACAAATTATATTGCTCTTCCATTTCTATTTTATATTTCTTTTGGTCACGTAACTAAATCATCATCATCGATTGCAATTCTTCGCTCTGGTGTATCGTCACTGTTATGAGGACTATCGCAGAGGCGGCTCTGAAATTCGCGTTCAGTGAGTTCTGCTTGGGTCTGAGTCGATAAAGCCCGTGCATGCCTGGCGAGCAGCTTATACAGCAGAAATTTTAATCTGTATCCTTCCGCATAGTTCAACACGTAAGTATTATTAATAACAAAATGCACACAATCATATTTATATTTCGTAATGAGTACTAACATGTAAGGTTGCAGCCTTAAGGGGACGATCCACTAAAAATGACAACTTTTACGCCCAATCATTCTTTTCAACCAAACTTTGAGAGCATGTTTACTATGTAAAGGACTAACAAAATGCAAATTTTGAACTCGCAAATGTTTTTAGCTTTTGATTTTTATTTTTTTATTGTTTTTAGAAATATTTTCAAATCCAACTTTTTGAGCTTCCTATTTTTTGGTTATATTCACAAGACATAGACAAACATTTCTATACATTCATTTTATGAAATATCTTATTTATTCACTTTCAATTTTTTTTGAAATGTCGAAAGTGTTATTTTTTTTCTATAATTCATGAAAAAACATTAACAAAATAAACTAGCAGCATTTCTTACGGGGCCGGAGGGTAAAAGACTTTTGGAGAGGCCGAGACGTAGATGGGAGCATAATATTAAAATGAATTTGAGGGAGATGGGATATAATGGTGGAGACTGGATTACTCTTACTGAGGATAGGGACCGATGGCGGGCTTATGTGAGGGCGGCAATGAACCTCCTGCTTCCATAAAAGCCGTAAGTAAGTATGTAAGTAATCACTATGCAGTTCTTAATAATGAACTTACCGAAAGTTTGTCTATTCCATAATTCTTAATATGGGCTTTGTTGAAATGTCGTTTAATACTGAAATGACGAGTATAAATAAATTGGATGGGACACAGTAAACAAACAATATTATTTCGTCTTCAACAACAACAAAATAAACATATTTCCATTTCCTTTGGAAGTTTACAAATAAATAATTATTTAATACAAAATTGCAATAAAATAATTAAATATTAATAAATCAGCCCAGTTCCTTTTAAAATTCCAACACAAATTTAATAAAACAAATATAAAAATTACTAATTTAATCATAATTACAAATAAATAATTATTTAATAAAAATTCCAATAAAATAATTAAACATCAATAAATCAAAACAGTGAGATGTTATTCGGCTTCAATGGTTTTTGCTTTTTCAAGAAATGAATTTAATTCATATGTTATTATTTATATTTCTATCTTTTTAGTATTTCTTCACGGGTTTAGACTTTGCTATGTTCCAGTTCTGTTCAAATTGCAGTACGCGTATTGTGTACCTGCCGCCGCGAGAATGAATACTGATATAGCCAAGCGTAACTAGAACGCTATGACCACACTGGTAGAAAAAGTGGGTGGGGTAGACGGGATAAGAATGCAGTCGCTCTGAGGAGCTACAGTTCTGCAGGTCTGTACTAGACTATTCACTTTGGACAAAGAATATCTATTTTTTTTATCAGAGTAGGATAAATTTATTCTATAAAATTATTCTCTATGTTGAAGCAATAAATAAAATTATGTCTGCAATTTGTGTGTGGAGTGCATAATTTACAGTCGTGTATTTTCAGTGGTAGCCTACGATTTGTGCTGAGAATTCTTCCATTCGTCCAAAAAAAAAGTTCCAATTTTAACACTTCTTATTCTTTTGCTATAGGAGTTCCTACTGTTTTTGTCCCCTGTCAAGTTTCTTCTTCTGAAGATCTACATCCACTCTCCGCCCACCTTTTAGGTAGCCTTCCTCTTCTTCTCTTTCAATCTAAGTTTCTGTATTCTTTGGCTCTTCTCACCATCCGATCTGCCTCCAGTCTATCAAAATGTTCCTTTCAATAATATATCCTGCATTAATAAATTTTGTGATGTCTTGAATTTTACTATTTGCTCCAATTTCAGTACCGGGTACTTTGCCAAACAATGTCCCCCCCCAATACTCCTCAAAATTTGTATTTCATAGGTGCTGAGTTTTTGTTTAGTTTCCACTGTGACAACTGCAGTTTCTTCTGCGTATGACAAATTTGGTGTAAGTACTCTTTTTTAAATTCTTACTTTACTTTCGACTGTCAAATATTTGTTGCGCCAACAACGATATCTTTCACACAGTCCACACTTGTGGAGTCAGCGCGTCTGGCCGCGAAATCAGGTGGACTGAGTTCGAATCCCGGTCGGGGCAAGTTACCTGGTTGAGGTTTTTTCCGGGGTTTTCCCTCAACCCAATACGAGAAAATGCTGGGTAACTTTCGGTGCTGGACCCCGGACTCATTTCACCGGCATTATCACCTTCATGTCATTCAGACGCTAAATAACCTAGGTGCTGATACAACATCGTAAAATAACCCAATCAAATAAAACATCTTTCCCACATCCTGTTATTTGTGCTGTCTTGTCAAGTTGATTCTTTACTTCGTTGTATAGATTCTTCCTGTTCGTTAAACAAACCCCCAATAGTACATTATGCAACGAGCTTATAATGATAGTAATTAAGAAGCGAGTATGGATGTTTATGAAACTCGCTTACGCTCGTTTCATAATTTTCATACGAGCTTCTTAATTACCATTATAGGCGAGTTTCATACGACTTTTTATGCTAGACCATATTTCTAACTTGAAATTATTCACATGTGTATATTTATTTGTATCTGACAAGATCGGAAGTGACCTTGTTCTAGGTCGTGAATTGTGAGATGTGCGCAGACGCGAAAGTATTGATTTTTTCCGAGGAACAATGATGTCATTAACCTTGTGTAATCCCGTTAAACTTCGTAGAACCTTGATTATTGAATTCGACATTGAAAAACGAGATGACAAATTGAATTTATTTGAATATTATTTACAATTAACGCTAATTATTATAGTAACAGAACATAACCTTCTGCGATAGTATTGGATTTCCAGCCTCCGTGACTTTTCGCTAATTCTCTTTCGATTGCATATCCGAGAATAATCGATACTTGCGGTTTTATAACGGTACAAAGCTGACTTGTTATTGGCTGAACACCTGTAAGCTGAGTTGTCATTGGCTGAAAACACCTGTACCTTAATGAGTATGTGTACTTTAATGACATGCATTAAAGGACTGCTACCAGGTGTATAATTACTACATTTCGGCATGGTCGAGCATAAAATTAAATTATGATACATATTTTATAATTTTTCCTCCCACTTCTAATTTGTATGTTATTGAATATCTCGAAAAGTCATACATTTGGTTTTGTTCGTATTAATTTTCACACAGTGTCATAAATAACTACCGGTACAAGAAAATAGTAAGTTAAACTTCCGGTGTTGTATTATTTAGCTGGTTGTGGTGTTTCATTGTTTAAATTGGCAATAAATTCAAGTGAAATGGAGAGTATAAACGAGGGAGACTTCGGGAATTCCCTTAAACCAGAATTAATCAAGGTAATGGACTTTTTTTTTTACACAGGCCTTACTGAAATTTACGCATTTTTCATTTTGGTCACTGTCGACTTGCGGCCGACTTCGAATCAACGGACGAGTTTAAGATGCAATAGTGACCTCACGCGATGTGCAACTCCCTCATCCTTCAGGATTCAGCACTAAGTTGCCGACCTTGTAACGTAATGTTTTCCTCCCAGGAAACAGAGAGGTAAACAGGATGTGGTTTTCATTACAATGTTGAAGAAAGTTCTTCTCTTCTTTGGCCTTTCCCTTATGCCATTTAAGGCGTTAGGTTCCCTTAGCAAGTCATATACATTTCCTGTATTTCTCCCTATCCTCTGTTAGTCTTTTTGTCTCTTGGGGCCTATTCCACTAAAATATGGTGTTGTAGCTACATTACAAGTAAATTCTCTAGTACGAGAGTAAGTAGTACAAATAATAGAGTTTCTGTTCCACGAAAGAGTTTTCCACAGTTGTACTGAGCGTTCGAGTCAAGATGTCTCCCACTACCATGAAAACTGGTTGGCTATCGGGAATGATGCGAATCCCTGCGTTATTCTTCTTGCTAGTTACGGCAGATTTCCACGGCCCTCAAGTCAGTATTCAGTGCGTCTGTATTGTGCGCGTTTGTGTTGTGATGTACAGCATACGTGGTACAGTCATTAAGTTCTGACACTGACGCCTGAAGGGTAGGCACCCACAAGAATCTGGATGTCTCAGAAGATGCCGCGTGATACGGCGTACACTTAAACAGATCGACATCCTCCCTCAATATAGTCGCCGTTGGCCGCTATGCACGTCTGCCAACGTTGGTGTAGCTGCTGGAAGCACCGCTGAAAGATGTTGGCAGGAAGATGCCGCACGGCTTCTCTTGTGGCAGTCATGACCTTTTCGGCCGCATAAAAATTACGCCCTCCTAGGATTGATTTCATGAGGGGAAAGAGAAAAGAAATCGCATGGTGCGAGATCAGGTGAGTACGGAGGGTGTGGCAAAACAGCGACCTGTTGCCTTGCAAGTTCCTCTTGGACAAGGATGGAGCGATGTGCAGGGGCGTTGTCGTGTAACAACAGCCAATTCTTCCTATGCCAAAGCTCAGGACGCTTACGACGAATTGAATTGCTTAAACGGCCAAGAATCTCTTTGTACAGGATCTTGTCTACAGTTGCACCTTGTGGGATGAATTCTATGTGAACAATTCCATTTGAATAAAAAAACTGTTAAAGCATCACCTTGCCTTTTGACCTGTCTTGTTGCGGACTTTTCTGTCGTGGAAATAATGGCGTTTTCCAGGTGGCGGATTGTCGCTTCAGTTGCGGATCGTAAAGGAAACACCATGTTTCGTCTCCAGTTATGATCGGTTATAGCAGTTTCGCCTAATTTCTGACAGAACGTGACGTTTGCCCGTTGCTCAAACTGCAACATACTCGAGTTCCGACGCGCGCATTCAAATCACCGTCACAACAAAGACCGTAGTTCTGCTTACAGTGCATGCACTCAACTGTCTCTTGTTGGGTCGAGAGACTAACTGACAAGGTATCATACCATGGCGCCACCTATGCGCTATAGTGCACTACAACGCCACTATGCGCTCAATATTAGAACTTAATGACTGTACCACGTAGAACAGGACTGGACACATTACGTGATTCTGAGAAATGAGCGCTGTTTACTTTAAAGAGCATTTCTCCAGAGCGGTGTGACGTTTGCATACTGTACGTCACTTGCTGTCATTGCAGTGGTTGACTCTGCAGTAGGATGGCGAATTTTGAAGATGCCCCCGCCTGAGAAGCTTTACGTCAGACGAAAACCTAAATTATATTTTGAACATGGCTAATTCATTTGTTCCAAACATTAAACGACTTCTGCAAATGAAACGAGCTCATAAGTCTCGGAAAACAACCACATAGTTATTTTGGTTATTGAGTTTGAAAAGTTTTGTTTCAATAGCAAATATTTATTGATTTCAGATTGATAGAAGTACGATTTTGTTACAATAGTTTATTCATACAAAAAAGGTGTAAGAGAATGTTTATTATTAATTTTGTTATTGTGTTTATTTTATTCATTTAACTAGCTAGCTAGTGAGTACAATTTAAATTTATAAAACACAAGTGTTTCTAGCCACTACCGTACGATCCAGGCTCATGTACGGTATGGTCTTAGCCAATAATATAACGTTAAATTTACAAGGACAGTAAATTTCTGATTTAAATCCTTTATTATATATGTTTATATTATTAATACCATTATGTAATTGTTAAAGTATTGTGCATATAGCCTAATGATTTGTGTGTGTGTGTGTATATGTGTGTAGAGCGAAGTTTATTTCATTAAATTAATAAGATTGTTAAAAATTCTGTACTGTACAATGGACTGATATAATATCCTTATAAACTATTATGTACTGACAGACTGAATGACTAGAACAACCGTGGCTCTTGTTATATTAATGCAGCGAAGGTGGCTGCAATGTAAGTCCGCCACCGCGTGAGCGTTCTGCCCAGTCTTGGAATTGAAGTGTCTTTCGGAGCGAGAGCAGCTCTGGCCGACTAAATGGAGCCGCTCTCACGCCCGCCGCTGGCATAGAACAACGCATTTTTATATGCAAGACTTTCGTGAAACATACGTGGAAAACGTGTTTCTGTAAATTCAGACGTCGTTTCCCCGATGTTCTGTGCCAAATAAGAAAACAATATACAGACTCGTAAAGAAATTTAACGCGAGACACTCTCGGTTCAAAATAAGAAGCGTCGAGTGAATAAACGGGTCTTAACTGAGGAAACATTATATGAAATAGGTTTTCAATTAGGGCGAAGCCCTCAGAAATCTTTGCGCAGATTAATCCTGGAAGCAGGGTGTCAAAAACCTCAGTTCAACACACCACTAAATTGTTGAAGTTAAAACCGTACAAAACCCGTGTACTGAATCACATAAGTGAAAATGAACTACAGAAAGCGTCCGTGAATGTGCTGAAGCAACGTAAAGCAATTACTACAATAACGTATGCCTTTTATTTCAATATTAGGAGCTTTATTTTGTCGAAAATTAGCTCTAACGCTCTGTGCTTTACCACTCCAATACTTTGAAATTACCAGTGAAGTTCCATGATTGTGTTCGATAAAAGTATTAGTATCTGTAACTTACTATTCATATGTAAGTATTTTCTACCAATGAAAGGAGATTAAGACATACTTGTACTAATGCTATTTAAATAAAATTTTTTCGTAATGTTAAGATATATTTTGATAAATATATGGTCCAGAATATTTTCTTTCTTCAATTTCCTTCAAAAGAAGCTATTTTCTCTTCTTAGACGCCATAAATAGTAATAAGCGTTACAAGAGCGGTATGTTGAAGTTTTCATGTTCGAGGAAAAGTTTGAAAAAGCGAAACATAGTTGAACTTTTTTAATTTCCGAGAATTGAAAGAAAACATACCGCTCGTGTATCGTACATTATTTTGTGCGAAGATCGTTTATTACATACCTGAAAGACGAATTTCTAATTAGTTGCAATGAAATCTCCATCTTGGTGTCTGTTCAATGACGGCAAATTTGTAAAACAAAAATATCTATCTTCAACATTGTTGCTTTAAAATGTTTTCTGTGTTTACTATACTCCAGCAGGCCGTGATATACGTCTCTTTTTTTCCCCCCCAGTCTATAAATGCGAACTTAAAACAAACGGTAAGGTTATGTAATGATTTTTGCAAATATTTAAAAACAATAATTAACAGTGAAATTGCAGTGGTAAGTTTCCAATTTATAATTATTACTATATTGAACGTCTCTAAAAATAATATGTTAAAAGCCTAAAGCAGTAAAATGAATATGTCACTTAAGCGGTAAGAAGAGGGAAATTGTTATGTGTGTTAGGTTGGGAATATTGAATGTGGAATTTCACACTTTCCGCAGAGTGGTTTTGTGCGGAAACCAAGCAAATTCGCACGATCTCGCACAAAATTTTTCAGTGTTTGCAATTTCGTAACAATTATGTTTCAAGGGTGAAGATCGTTATTAGCGGCATCTGTTGGCTAATATGGGAAACTATCGCGGAGCATTACGCAGGGATTGCGGAAGAACATGGTAATAATAAAGAAGTAAATTTTTATTATCAAAAAAGTGAACCAAAAATGAATAACATTGCAGAGTTACGAATTTCATAGAAATATTACAGTACTACAAATCTTTGCTCTATAACCTACATTAAAACACGACATTACGATTAAGGAGACAAACATAACCTAATTCGACGAATGAAATACGAAGATAAACAGCTGTTTCATGTTATGACGTATTATGTTTATTGATATGATGTCACTAGTAGCAATTCATTGGTAATGTACAACAGATTTTAATAAAATTCTTTTTTGGAACAGAAAGATACAACTCCATACTTTACATCTTTCATCAGTAATTTGTAATGTACAACATCACACGTTTGCGGTATAGGCTCCTGTAGGGTATTCACTATTTTGTTTACTAATTGTTCAATGTTTCCATTCCATTCTATTCTAGGTTCTTCCTTTTACATTTCCTTCCGCTCTACTTTCCTAAGTTTGTTTTCCTCTTATATTACAAGATCTCTCCATCCTATTTACACGGATAAATCATGTTGATAACTTCAACTAGTAAAATTACCCTGCATTTCAGAACTCACCTTCCGCTACAGCGACGCTGGTGTCTCCCCCCTCCTCCAACTCTGGGCTCTAAGCCATGGTCTAGGTTGGCATAGTGACTATACCTTGACCAAAACTACTTCCGACTTGACAGTTTACAGAGAAGGGGAGCAGTGTTGTCATGTTGCCCATCTTTCGTGTAAGCGAGCGCGCTGCCGGTAGAGTGCAGTAATGAACGGCTGACATCATACATTTCTAACCAATTTGTTGAACAGTAGGCATTAAAATTTGTGAATATTATTATTATTATTATTATTATTTTATTAGTATATTATAATTTATTATTATTATTATTATTATTATCATCATCATCATTAGTAATAGTAGTACCGGTATTCTTCAATGTAATACCGTTAGAAAAGCGTCGAAAGGGCTGTAAACTGTAAAAACAGGTTTAAATTTAATACGAAGCCTTTACTTTTATGAGCGCCGGTATTCTTCAATATAATATTGTTAGAAAGACGTTGAAAAAATTATAAACTGTAAAAACATTTATGATTAAAAATCTGCACGGCCTTTTTCTTTTCCAATATCGATAACAGTGCTCTTATTAATTTTAACACAAGCATCAGTTCTCATTAAAACTTGCGCCAAAGGTAAAAGAGGCCCGCCATTATCTTTTTCTCTCTCAAAATACTGTCTTACATAACACATCATTTCTCGCGCTTGACTCTTTAACGGGACACCTTGTACAATATTCTTTGTTCTCGGCCTGCCTTTCCTTCCTTCCGACATTGCACAAGTCACCTGTTTAGAAACTCTCGCAGAAACTATAAAACGCAAACTAGTCACAAACTCTACCAATAACAACGAAAATAATACGTCTAATATAATTTAAACACAATAATTATCGATACATTAAAACAATAATACAACTAAATAATATTTTTAATTCACACAAAGCACGCGGTAACCAGCAAACTCAAAGTCATTCCGGGCACTGTATTCACCACTAGGCTGTGGTATTCACGTGTAACTTGTAAACATAAGCACGGCAACACCGTCCCGTTACCATGGTTACGCGTCTCTCGTGATTAGTTGATTTGAATGGTTGCCATGGTAACATACTAAAGGCGCCATTTGTCAGGTCGGAAGTAGTTTTAGACAGACCATAATCCACCACCTCAGCGTACTATCTGACATTCATCTGTTCGGAAAATCACGATAACACCTATCACTATAGCCTGATCTCCAGGTCACAAACATTCGTCTTCTAGCTGGACAGTCGCCATGTGTCGACAAGAACTGCTGTTAAGTAATTCCACTCACACTTCTTTGGAGAAAGAAAAGTGAATTATGCTTAGGTTTCCAGTATACCTGTTGTGAATGCTTACTACTGCATAATGCAACAGGACATGTAACACATAATTAACACGGCAGGTGGCTTCATTAGCTTTAACAGTTTAATTTTTTTTTATTCCAGTGCTGTTTCAAATTAGTCAATTTGAACGCTATTAATATTGCAATGCGAAGCATTATGTAGAAATCTGTTTACTTTATTTGCGCTGTGCCACGCAGTACATCATTTATGAACTGCGATTACAGTAATATGAACAAGCAAATGTATGTCGCATGCATCTTCTGTTCGTAGGTGTTATACAATTACAGTTCGTTTACACGCATTCGACCAAAAGATAGCATGTATTAGATATCAGACCATTTAATGCAGTCAGTGCCAAATTCTAGGACTTAGATATCGCAGTCAATCATGTACTTACATAAAGCTATAGTTATTCCTATTCCACGCCGTGAAGGCCCACAGGTTAGCAGGAGGTTAAAACTCCACCTTCACAGACAATAAATATTAATAGCAGTAGTGTCGTCAGTCATTATATTTTTGTTTCGTCCTGCAGGTTAATGTGTACTCAACTCATCCTGTCCGAAGCATGCCAATCCTTAGGCTGGCAGCATATTGCATTGTACATTCTTTCTCCGATGTAGTATGCTGCAGCTCACAACAATGCGTGTGTAATCACCATCAAATCTGACGGTCTGAGACAAAACCGTCCTGTCCGAGACAGAATGTCCGATGCAGTACGTTGCAGTCTCACAACAATGCGTGTGTAATCACCATCAAATCTGACGGTCTGAGACAAAACCGTCCTGTCCGAGACAGAATGTCCGATGCAGTGTGCTGCAGCCTTATAACAATGCGTGTAATCACCATCAAATCTGACCGTCTGAGACAAAACCGTCCTGTTCGAGACAGAATGTCCGATGCAGTACGTTGCAGTCTCACAACAATGCGTGTAATCACCATCAAATCTGACCGTCTGAGACAAAACCGTCCTGTTCGAGACAGAATGTCCGATGCAGTACGTTGCAGTCTCACAACAATGCGTGTGTAATCACCATCAAATCTGACGGTCTGAGACAAAACCGTCCTGTCCGAGACAGAATGTCCGATGCAGTGTGCTGCAGCCTTATAACAATGCGTGTAATCACCATCAAATCTGACGGTCTGAGACAAAACCGTCCTGTTCGAGACAGAATGTCCGATGCAGTACGTTGCAGTCTCACAACAATGCGTGTAATCACCGTCACATCTGACGGACTGAGACAAAACAGTCCTGTCCGAGAGAGAATGTCCGATGCAGTATGATGCAGCCTCATAAGTAGGCTTCGTATTCCAGCTACCTAAAGACTGAAGTTAAAGAAACATTGGGTATATAGTACGCCGAATACAGATAATGCAACGGATAAGGATATAAACAAACAAGTATACAAGTAAATACATGCTTGAGCCGTGATGATCATTTTTGTCGTGATTTTTGCAGTTAATAATAACGTGCATTCGTAAGTTACGGAACTTGAATTTATGAGGATGTCACATGAAATTATTTTATATTGCAACAAATTATTTTTTCAATAGCTCATGATGTTATTGGTGTATGATGTAGTACAAGATATTCCTATTGTCTGATATTTTTTCGTGTTTCATTAGGATATTGCATATGTCGCTCATCACTGAAAACCGACTAAATTTTCATGCACTTTTCTAGAAATTCCCTAAAATGTAGATTATTTAATTTATTAATTGGGATGTTGGCACTGAACATCATGGTAGACCACACAAATCCATGCTAACGTCGAGTTAATATCTTCATAATTTTCACATTTTGATGGTACTGGTTCTTTTGGATTACGCTCAACACACTTTCTGTGCCTTTTGGTATTGCAGTGTCTTTCAGTGCACTGTTTTTGTCACTTTTACGTTCATTTTACACAATTTATATGTAATGTTGTCCATATTTACAGTGAAAATATTAGTTCAAAAATATCCTCAACTATGCCCTGCAATATTACAAGCTTGAGCGTCTTAACTAAGGCATTTTACCTCTGCATTGAACCGTCAATCAGCCACAAAGATGTAGTTATTTAAACAACACGACTAGTGAAAGCAGTGATCGATAAGACTACTCACTATGACTGCGTCCGGTTTTGATTTTCTAGACTAGAAGAAGAGGGCAGAGGATGCGTAACTATTTTGCATACCAACGTACCTGTACCAGCGCTGTGACGTCATATATACTTCGAATCAGACAACCTCATTCCAGTTTATAGATAGCTGGAATACGAAACTTACCCATAACAATGCGTGTGATCATCTTCACATCTGAAGGTCCGAGACAAAACCGTCCTGTCCGAGACAGAATGTCCGATGTAGTATGCTGCTCTCTCTAGGCTTTTCCCTTTCTTACAGATATCCAAAGACTACCTAAACTTATGGATCTTGATTGCACACTTTTAACACTTTGTATCACTTAAGAATTTTCTTATACTAACAATTTTTCTACTGCTAAAGGAAAATACGTATTAAATGACATAGTTGACTAGCTTCGACTTCATGTCATCCTCAGAACTAGTGAGGTCTTTGCTTACGCCCACCACAGAAAAAACAACTGAAGAAACCGGAAGAAGATGAAGATATTCCACAAAGCTTCCTTCTGAATGCTGTTCAGCCCCTAACAGAGAGGCTACTAATGGTAGAGCAAAAATGGCGACCATACCTAGCTTTGAAATTGTTTTATATCTTAATAAACCCTATTATACTATGCACAGAAGTAAATAATTTTTTTTCCAAGAACTTATTTTTTAACATAGTTACAAGCCATTAACATTTTTCGTGAATTTCGTGTAGCCCTATAAATTAGGGTTTCAAATTTTATCCGGGAAATTTTATTTGTGAATATTATGTAACACTAAAATTCAAAACATTTACGCAGATTATCGGTACACTTTTGCCCGCAACTCGAAAGTTCATTAATCCTTCTTAAAAGAACGCCTTTGTTAGTTTTGCAGCCACTTTTCATCTCATTTTATCACAAAGAATGACTTTGGTAATATTTTGTTTCCGAGGTGTTCTGCGGCTGTCCAAACAGGTGAAAACTAAACAGTGTCCAAGTTCAGATGTTAACAGCTTATTTCTTACAATAAAAATTCTAATTACATTTTAATTCCAAATGAATACTTTCCCCTAAATGTTAGCACTGTTTTAATCGGTAAGTACTGTCAGTACGATTCAGATTTTTATTCTTATCATTACAGAAACTGATAAGTAATGATTTATCTCTTTGCAGTTTTTAAATAAAATCGATGGTTTTATTTTTTAAATCAAAAAGTTTAACACGTATCGTTATTTCCTGCCATTAGAAAATCTGGCAACCTTACTGAGGTGACTAAGGGACTGAATGCTGATATTCAGACTTGGGTTCACGTGTGCATTCGTAGATGAGCCGGCGAAAAGCTTTTGCCAAACTATACAGATTTCCAGCTTAATTTTCTAATTAAACATGCACTTAATTAAAAAAATGGATACTAACTCTTTATTTATTGTAATGTGTTTGTTTGCCCCCTTCAATCTGCACAGTTACATCACTTTCACCCTGTATAGGCATGTATGTGTTGATTACGTAAGGTCTACTATTTGACGCCGTTCAAATACAAATGGGGCTCCAAGTACGTGGGCGTAATTAATTTCTGCACTATGTCTGAACATCGAACTCAGTAAAGCGTAGGTAAACTACGCCCACTTCGTTCAGAAGCGAGTGGGAAAATTGTATCGTTAGAGAATTAAATGCCATGGGGAAATGCGTCATATGCCATTAAGTTATTAGGTTTTGAATCAATTAAAAAATATAAAATGCAGAGGCAATATAATAATCACTGTGCTAAATGTAATGAAAAATAGAGAAATCTGCATTGCTTGCAGAAATATAGAGACTCGAAAGGCAAATGGAATCGTAGAATATGTAGCTTACTTACTTACTTACTTACTTACTTACTTACTTACTTACTTACTTACTTACTTACTTACTTACTTACTTACTTACTTACTTACTGGCTTTCAAGAAATCCGCAGATTCATTGCCGCCCTCACATAAGCCCGCCATTGGTCCCTATTCTGAGCAAGATTAATCCATTCTCTATCATCATATCCCACCTCCCTCAAATCCATTTTAATATTATCTTCCCATCTAAGTCTCGGCCTCCCTAAAGGTTTTTTTCCCTCCGGCCAACCAACTAACACTCTATATGCATTTCTGGATTCGCCCATACGTGCTACATGCCCTGCCCATCTCAAACGTCTGGATTTAATGTTCCTAATTATGTTAGGTGAAGATGCGTGATGTTAAGAGCTTCTCAACCGAATAATAACAGGCATTTCCCATATTTCTTCTGTTTTTAATTTCCTTCCGAGTATCATTTATATTTGTTACTGTTGCTCTAAGATATTTGAACTTATCCACCTCTTCAAAAGACAAATTTCCAATTTTTTTTTTTTTGCTATATAATTTTATTACTCAAGAAAGTGGCGGGTGACAAAATCGGGAACCGCTGTATTGAGGTACGGGGTTATTATTATTATTATTATTATTATTATTATTATTATTATTATTATTATATATTAACTTGAGAACAAAATGGATTTCGGCGGGGCAGATCTTGTGCCGACAGCTATTTCACACTGAAATTATTTATTCAAAAGAATAGAGAATTCTAAATAGAAACTCATCTAGCATTTGTTGATTTCCATAAAGCCTTTGATACCACAAATAGAATTAAATTAATAGAAATTTTGACAAAAGATAATGTCCCCAATCAATTAATAACAGCAATATTTAATATTTATAAAGAAAACTACGTTACAATACAAGTAAGAGTTAAACTTTCCAATTGGAATGTCATAAATCAAAAAGTACGTCAAGGATGTTGCTTATCTCCCTTAATATTTTATATTAATGCTTTAGTAAGAGAATGGAAACAAAAAGCCCATGGTAGCATTTATATCAATAGACATTTACATTGAAATATATTATTATTTGCAGATGACATAATACTTCTGGAAAATTCAGAAAATGGACTACAGCATTCAATATATCAACTTCAACTCCTTGTTGAAAAATATAATATGACAATTTCAAACATCAAAAACCAGAGTTATGACGTTTAAGGGACGAATTCCTGTTTGTACCAAGATTTGTGTTTATAATAAACCTAATGAACAAGTTTCCTCATTTAAATATTTAGGATATCATGTCAGTTATGAAAATGAAATAGACACATCTGCTAAAATTTTAAATTTTAACCGAGCAATGGCAGTCATCAATAGAGTGTTTAAACCCTTACTATTGCAGAAAATACTAGGATTAAAGCTAAAAAAACATTGGCAAGACCAGTACTAACTTATGGTTGTGATAGTGAAGCCTGAGGGAAAGGGATAAAACCCGAATAGTAGCCAACGAGATGAAATTCCTGCGAAGAACAGCTGGCTATACTAGATTAGATCGCAAGAGGAACGAAGATGTTCAAGAGCTTGAAATATCCTCTATTTTGGATTACATCTATAGTTAGTAGTTACATAACTAACTGGTAATAATATGTTCACCGCTTAGAAAGGACTCGCATTCATCGTCACATTTGTACCCACTGTCCAAGAGGGAAGTGAACACTAGGAAGAATATTAAAAGATGGCTTCAAACCAAAACGGACATGATTATTATTATTATTATTATTATTATTATTATTATTATTATTATTATTATTATTATTATTATTACGGTCAATAACTTATTCTTTTTCCACGCCCGATTCTCTTTTAATGATATACTATACATTGGTGCGATCGAAACTCGAATATGCATCTGTAGTTTGGAATTCGATTACAACTACGGACTCGGCTAAATTAGAAAACATACAAAGACAATTTATATATGTTTATGTTCATTCAGATTTCTGTCCATTAATTCCGGGTACAGTTATGAGAGAAAATGTAAATATTTTAATTGTCAAAATCTATATGCTAGACGCCATGAGCTTGATTATCTGTTCTTTTGTAAAGTCCTCAAAGGTGATATATCCTGTGACTCTTTCTTAAACAATATTACCTTACGTATTCCAACAAAAGATATGAGAGCCCACAAACTTTTCTACATTATAAATTCGAAATTTCTTTCACCAGTCTCCAGCTGCACTAAAAATGCCAACATGCATGGTTGCGAATTCGATCCCTTCAATGTATAGACTTAGTTTGCTCTTGGCAACGATTTATCATTTATGTATTCTTTTAGTCATTATACCCAATTATCTTTGTCTTATAGTATTCTTAGTTATGTATTTGAAAGTCATCCATTCATCGTCATTATTGTAATTAATTGTAATTATATTTATGTGTAATAATTATTTTTGTGTTATGTTTTGTTATATTATTTGTGCTGAACTGTAATTGGTCACTGGCTGTTGTACAGCACATTAAATATAAATAAATAAATAAATAAATAAATAAATAAATAAATGAATAAATAACATTATTATTATTACTTAATTACTGGCTTTTAAGGAACCCGGAGGTTCATTGCCGCCATCACATAAACCCGCCGTTGGTCCCTATCCTGAGCAAGATTAATCCAGTCTCTATCATCATATCCCACCTCCCTCAAATCCATTTTAATATTATCTTCCCACCTACATCTCGGCCTCCCCTCCGGCTCCCAACTAACACTCTATATGCATTTCTGGATTCGCCCATACGTGCTACATGTCCTGCCCATCTCAAACGTCTGAAGCTTCTCAACCGAATAATAACACGCTTTTCCCATATTTATTCTGCGTTTAATTTCCTCCCGAATGTCGTTTATATTTGAAAGGTACACGGGAATAACGATCAAGGTCCATTTTAGAAAGTTTCGAGAAAAACGAATTTTAAAGTTTAAGCACTTAATACTTTCTTATGTGTGTATTTAAAAGAAATTGACGTAGTGGAATGTCAAGAACGATTATTTCTTATTACTAGCTAGACCACATGATAGTACTTCCTTTCCACTACAAGATAGCATTATTAACTCAATTTCGATTTTTGGTGGACCTTGATCGTTTTTCCCGTGTACCCTTCATTTGTTACTGTCGCTCCAAGATATTTGAATTTTTCCACCTCTTCGAAAGATAAATCTCCAATTTTTATAGTTCCATTTCGTACAATATTCTCGTCACGAGACATAATCATATACTTAGTCTTTTCGGGATGTACTTCTAACCCTATCTCTTTACTTGCTTCAACTAGAATTATTATTATTATTATTATTATTATTATTATTATTATTATTATTATTATTATTATTATTATTATTAACACTACAACTGTTGTAACATCTGTACTTCCGATTTATAGTACCCCTGGGTGTATAACTAATACTGTGAAACTCTAATGAGAGTGTCTTAGCTCCATGGAGCTGTGTGGCAAATGGCTGACGAGGAAATGAATGAATCTTTCCTTCATCTGCGCGTGGTTTATTACGGCCATTTAGATGCGTTCGCGTTGTACCGCGTCCTGTGTGCGAGAACAACGGTGCCGATGAGCAGGGCTAAATCGGACTAAGTACGACTTTATATATAATTACTGCAGATTTGTAAAACTATACTTTTAATGTAAAACACGAATGCCACGTTTTGCAGTAATTGCATTTTAATTATTGCTATTTAACTCTGGAAAATGTGGCAGTGTGTGCTCTAAGCGCGTAACACCGAGTTTTAACCCGATGGTTCGGGGTCTCCGGCGGGAATAAAATGAAATGAGGCGATGATTGTCAACTCCCAACTTGGACGGCCGGTGGTTACTCATGCAGACGGCGTCAACTCAAAGGCATACGGATAGGGAAAGAGAGGGAGATGGTAACGATTCGTCCTTTACTCGAGTTCCTGTACCTGAATGACAAAATATTACTGCACCTACAACACAAACTTCATCAAAAGCTATCAAGGTATTCCGAATCTCACCGGACCAGTGGACAACAATGACGTCACGCTGCGGCGAAATAGGAAAAAACTGCTGGAAGGATCGATGGCTGTCATGGCGACTGTATAAGTTGTTGTCTGTGCTACGCTAGCAAAATTCGCGGGTGCTCGCGTAAAGGGGGTTAAGTTAATTTGACTAAACTGGAATAAGTACAGATTTGAACTAGCCACAATTACTTTTCTCTTGTGTTAAAGGGGTTAAGTCATTCTTCCATCTATGATGCAGTTACAGTGCTCCATATTTTGTGACAAAGGGGTTTTGTTCAGTACCAAAGGAGAGAAGTTTACAAACCTTGCAATTTGATTCAACCCTTCTTTACACGAGCACCCGCGAATTTTGCGAAATTTCCGTACTGCCATCTCGTTCAAAGAAAAGAGAGCATAAACAATCTATTTCTTGAACAGGTAGTAATAACTGGTCCGTTGACATGTTCGCTCATAAGCCATTAACATATTGTTTTTACGTTGTGCTCATTACAAACAATACAGCAGAACTAAAGCAGAACACACCGCCATGACACAACAGTGCACGATGTCATTCGTCTGCTAATTCCCGCCCTACACAAGAACCAATCAGATTCACTGATGGCGGCTGATGGAGACTGCCAACATCTCAGCAAGCTGATGGCACCGGTGCGACACCGGTGGAGCATCAGTCACGCCAACGGTGAAATTCGGAACACCGTGATGCCATCAGATTGCTCAGCGCTGAGATTCGGAATACGCTCTATCTTCATCGAAAACACTTCTTCCTGCTTTGTGTTCCTAAGGATTAAACAATGTTTAATATTTAATTCAATTACCATCATATTTTGTCTCGTGATTGAAGAGCTGCATGACAGACAACAATAAGAAGATCCGAGACCGACATTTTCTACTTCTTCATTAGAGAGAGTATTGTAGTGTTTAAGAAAGAGTGACAGGATATAGGGGTTGCAAGACGTTCTGAATTTTCCAGGATTGCTCTGGATTTTAATGGTGAGTCCAGTGTCCTAGACTTAGTTATATTTGCTCTGAAATATCAAGACAATTGGAAAAAAATATATACCATTTTTTCTCATTTCCATAAAGTTATTTTTAAAATTAATTATTAATTTTTTGAAGACCCTGTCCTCCACATGTTTAACGTCGTCAACGGCGCCTCCTATCATACGTAACTATCTGTTATCTATATACAGGATGTTTCAAAACCTCTGCGAGAAACTCTGAGGGGTGATAGATCTAACAATAAGGAGCACTTTTTGTTAAACAACCTATGTCTTTTGACGCGTTCGAAGTTACCGTTGAAAATGTTTTTTACACGGGCGTACGTCAATGTATGCGAATGTGTTCACCCCTGTCTGTTTGTTTGCCGAGATGTTTGTAAGAGACGAGAAGGGTTGTTGTTGTTTGTTTACGTTTAATGCTCAATACCTTTTCCTTTCAGTTCAGTGTAATCATTAATAAAATTGAGAATGGATGTCTACGCGGTCTTCCACCAATGCACCGGGGACGAAGAGACCCATCGTCTCGAAGGCGCTGATAAAGTCCAGCAAACATTGTGTGGTGAGGGTGATTTCTGTTTTGAAACTGTTGTTGGTACATGTGGAGAGCTCTTCTTCCGTTTCCGCGAGCCTCCCCATAACACATTACCATGTCGGCTAACTCGGGGAAAGTGTGGATATCCATTCTCAATTGATGATTAGACTGAACTGAAAGGAAAAGGTATTGAGCAGTAAACGTAAACAAACAACAACAATCCTTCTCTTCCCTTACAAACATCTCAACAAACAAACAGGGTGCACACATTCGCATACATTGACATACGCCCGCGCAAAAACATTTGAACGGTAACTTCGAAACGACGTGTCAAAAGACAAGATCGTTTAACAAAAAGGGTTCCTTATTGTTAGATCCATCATCCCCCAGAGTTTGTCGCAGAGGTTTTGAATCACCCTTTATAACCGGATACTTTGTCCGAAGTTATAAGTGATATGTCACAGAACTGGTCCATTTAATATAGATAATTGAATTGAAAATTAAAGATTTTATTATATATGTGCAAAGGGATAGACTAAAAATATATTAATTAATATTCTTTTGCCATAAACACAAGACAGCCAAAAATAACAATCCCGTCACATTTTTAGATCTTGTTTCAACCACAAATTGTTGTACGCCTGTGGCAATTTCTGGCATATATTACAAATATTTTATTATCACAGGACTACATTAGCGCAACAATATTATTTAGGGATAATTTCTGAAAATTAATTAATTATTCAATTCTTTTAAAAGCGATTTATGTACGTTTAATAATTCTATAATTACAGTTGCTTTACTAATGTAAGTGAACAAATGGATATGAGTAATAATTTACGACGTGCTTTATTAAATAAACTATTTAAACTCAACTTTCTTTCAAACGTTTCAGCAAAATAATACTAACTTCACTCTATAATTACTTTCCCCATGTACAACTTAACATTCCTCCCAACGTTACAGGAAAACAACATCAACTTCACTGTACGATTACTTTCCTATTTAAAAAATTAACTTTCCTTTAAACATTACAGGTAAACAACGCCAACTTCACTGTATATTGCATTTTCCTATTACAAAACTAACTTTCCTTCAATAATTATAAGGAAACAACATGAATTTCATTCTGTAATTACATTCCTTCAAACGTTACAGGAAAATATTATCAAATTCTCTCTGGTTTAAAAAGTGCGCGTCAGCTACTATAGCTATTTGCGTCCTTATCTAAAATTCTTCATAAAACAAAGACACAAATAATACAACAATTAGAGTGCTAAAAGAACTAAAAAGCGTTGTCATGGTAAAATGAGGTACAAAAATGATTGATTTTTAATATTGCACAGTATGTATACATGTTTGTCAACATTTCTTTTCCCCCCAGAATGGTAGCCTAAACATCAGTCTTGGACTGAAGACCTTTCTGCACTCAACGGGAATAGATTTTCACATATTAGAGATGCTGGACTCAGTATACCTTCTGTGATCAAAGATGGGTCTATCTTCACGGGCTATGAAACTATTACCTGGTAAGGTTTATCTTGTCTCAGTAGCAATAAAACCAAGTCCCTTCAAATGAGGGTGGAGATTATAGGAGGGTTGTAAATTTTCAGGATTCCTTTCAAAATCTTGCTATTGTACAGGCTGCCGGAACTCAATTTCTTGAAAGACAATCTCAGTGACGGAACTACATAGTACGAAGAGAGATATTTTGTTATTTTATTTTGCGCTACAGAATGTATCAACCAGTCCCTTCCGCCACTGGATGGATGGACGGCATCACTCCACTCCCCCATCGCCATAACAATACAGGCGAAGTAAGACATATCTCCTTTCTCTCTCTTTTCACAGTGAGACAAGATACATCATACAGACTTTAGTCTTGACTCGTTTTCATAAAAAGTGTACTTAAGCCCTTTCTGCAATCATCGATTGAATTATTGTCGTATTTGTAATTGAATATTTTAACGTTTTTATTTATTTCAGTGGGTTATTTTACGACGCTTTATCAACATCTTAGGTTATTTAGCGTCTGAATGAGATGGTGATAATGCCGGTGAAATGAATCCGGGGTCCAACACCGAAAGTTACCTAACGTTTTTAGACTTTTATTATACCGGTATTTAAATATTGTGTTATAAAGTTAATCAATAATAAAATAATTACCTTTCCTTCAAACATTACATGAAAACAACATTAAATTCATTCTATAAAACTACTTTTCTATTTAAAGCTTACCGTAACAGTAACAAATATAAATGACACTCGGGAGGAAATTAAACGCAGAATAAATATGGGAAATGCGTGTTATTATTCGGTTGAGAAACTCTTATCATCCAGTCTGCTGTCCAAAAATCTGAAAGTTAGAATTTATAAAACAGTTATATTACCGGTTCTTCTGTATGGTTGTGAAACTTGGACTCTCACTTTGAGAGAGGAACATAGGTTCAGGGTGTTTGAGAATAAGGTGCTTAGGAAAATATTTGGAGCTAAGCGGGATGAAGTTACAGGAGAATGGAGAAAGTTACACAACACAGAACTGCACGCATTGTATTCTCCACCTGACATAATTAGGAACATTAAATCCAGACGTTTGAGATGGGCAGGGCATGTAGCACGTATGGGCGAATCCAGAAATGCATATAGAGTGTTAGTTGGGAGACCGGAGGGAAAAATACCTTTAGGGAGGCCGAGACGTAGATGGGAGGATAATATTAAAATGGATTTGAGGGACGTGGGGTATGATGATAGAGACTGGATTAATCTTGCACAGGATAGGGACCGCTGGCGGGCTTATGTGAGGGCGGCAATGAACCTTCGGGTTCCTTAAAAGCCATTTGTAAGTAAGTAAGTAAGTAAGTAAGTTTAAAGCTTACCGGTAACTTTCTTTTAAAAACTAGGACTATAGAAAACACGAGCTTCACTCCACAATAAATTATCGTCCTATTTAAAAATTAACTTTCCTTCAAACCTTGCAAGGAAAACAACCTCAACTTCACTCTATAATTAATTTCCTATTTAAAACTTAACTCTCTTTTCAAACATTGTAGAAAAATAGCACCGTTCCCGCCTCTATTATTACTCTGCTGTTTCAAACTTAACTTCCTGTTGCGACACACCGCAAGGTTTCCTCTGTGTTATTGAACACGGCGTTCTATTTTTGAACTAGTGTATGCCACAAAGAGGTGAAATCCACGAGTAGCCGGCGCAGTAAGATTTCAGTGCATTACGCTTGTATTTCCGTCGCTAAATGTGAAAGTGGTGGCTGTGATCTCGTGATCAAAGTGCTCTGCAGTCCCTTTCCTGCTTTTTAGCCGGCAGTGCACGGTTCATCCCAGACTCGCATTTGCGTTAAGCACCAGAACATCGCTGATGCATGAGAGCTTTTTGTGCAGCGGCATCGCGAGCCTCTAGTGGAGTGTGAAAACAATACACACATTCTCTGTAATATTCACTGCAGATTCGACATGATCACCTCAAAAGGACGCGCCACACATACAGTTCTAAATGACCCAGGAGCGAAACACCAGAACTTCTTTACCACTTCTAATCATGAAGAGGATTCGGCGAACAGAACTGACATCAAGAGAGATTCTCTATTTATTATGACTGCCAGACTAGAGTATTTCTAAGTCTAATAATTAAGCATTCCGCACGTCTATAATAATAATAATAATAATAATAATAATAATAATAATAATAATGATTTATTTAACCTGGCAGAGTTAAGGCCATACGGCCTTCTCTAACACTCAACCAGGAGTAAAGACTGCGTTACAAAAACACTACAAATTTACAAATTACACTACAATTTTACACACAAAACTGAATAAGATAATAATAATAAAATATAAACAACAAATAAGAAGAAATCAGACATAATATATAACATACAGAAAGAAAGAAAAAAGCATAATACAGACGTGGACAGATTATTAGCAAAATTGAAGATTTTTATTATATATTTTTACAAAATATGATTCTTCAATTCAGACTGCAGTTGACATTTTTGCGTACTTCCAAATTATTAGCAAAATTGAAGATTTGTATTGTATATTTTTAGAAAATTTGACTCTTCAATTTGGACTACATTTGATATTTTTGCATATTTACAAATTATTAGTAAAATTGAAGATTTTTACTGCATATTTTTACCAAATTCGACTCTTCAATTTGGACTACAGTTCACATTTTGGATATTTCCAAATAATTAGCAAAACTGAAGATTTTTATTTTATATTTTGACAAAATTTGACTCTTCAATTTAGACTTCAGTTGACATTTTTGCATATTTACAAATTTTTAGCAAAATTAAAGAGTTTTATTATATATTCTTACAAAAATTGGCTCTTCAATTTAAACTACAGTTGATATTTTTGCATTTTTCTGTCTTCTATAATGATAGAAATATGAAAAATTGTCAACTGTAGTGTAAATTGAAAAGTCAAATTTTGTAAAGAGAATTATCATAAAAATCGTCAATTTTGTTAATAATTTGTCCACGTCTGTAATATGTGAACAGCAGGTCAAAATAAATGAGGCATACAAAAAAAAGACAATTATTCATAATAATAATAATAATAATAATAATCATAATAATCATAATAAAAATAAGAATAGTAATAATGATGATAATAATAATAATAATAATAATAATAATAATAATAATAATAATAATAATAATAATAATAATAATAGTAGTAGTAATAAAATAGTGCAGTACAAAGTATACAGTGAATACAACATTTCTAAGTACACACAATAAGGAAAATTAAGATTATATATAGCTCCACTTATCACATTAGAGATATAACATTATCGGAAAATATGAAAACAAAAATATAAAATAAGTTGAATATCATTAGAACATAAAAAAAAATGTGAATACGTGGAAACATGCAATACAACACTTGTCATAATAGTATTATGTACAGTGTTGTGAAATGCAAATGTTTTACAGCCTACTTATTATGTAAATAGCAGCGCCGGATTTTTAGGGGAGGCAAGGGAGGCCGTGCCTCCCCTAATATTTTACTACAACACAATATGGCAGCAATAATTTCAGCTGAATTAAGATCACTGACAAGTTATAGCAAATGACGAACATTTGTCCTTTTATATTAATTTTACTATTCACTACGACTAAGATATAAGTTACGTAAAGTCGACCACATCCAGTTGATGCCCGCTCGCTATACTGTAGATAGTACAAATAATTCGTACTGAAAAATAACAGATAGCGCTGTAACCTGTATAATCGACATCTTGCCAGGGTTTCCATACGTACGACTATTTTGACTCAATGTACGAGGTACGACCGCACTCTATGTCGTACGCAATTGTGTACGACTATTTCACTGAAGGGAAAAAAATAATTGGGAACTTATGTTGGTCTATAATTAAAATGAAATTTATGGTTAATTCGTCCCTTTTAGATAAGTTGTCTTCATTTAATATGTCCTGGACTAATATGAAAGAAACATACTGCTTTGAAAATCGATCTGTAACTATGCTTGCCATGTAAGTCATAATTTGTCTCATCTTGAGCTCCAGGTTTCACGTAGACGGCGCACTTATATCAAAATAATACGAGTTTAATTTGATTAACTTTCTTGTTTGTTCGATAAAGGAAAACTTTTATCAATTAAATAGTACCGCAGTTGCATTAAGAAGTCTAAACGCGCCGACATAGAGGTGTCGGGTATGAGTCGACTGTAGATGAATTAATTTGATATAATTTTCAGCCGCCGTATTTATTGGCCTATCTGCCGCCGCCGCGCCGGCCAAAGATCAAATTTCTGCTGACTTTAAATATAAGAAAGTTGTTTCTAACCAAGCGTCATCGTGCACGCCTTACTGCGATGACAGTGTTGATGATGAAGAAATGGGTGGTGATTTGTTTCAATGCTGAATGGGATTGTGGACGTGAACTATAATTAGTAGTATTTTTATTTCGAACTAAAATTTACTGGTAGATATATTTATTTTGCGATTCTTTACGTAAAGGTGATAATGCCAGTGAAATGACTCCAGTGCCGAAAGTTAACCAGCATTTGCTCTTAATGGGTAGACGGAAAATCTGGAAACAACGTCGATCAGATAACTCTTCTCATCCGGGATTTCAACTCTGGCCCGCTCATATCACAGTCAGACGTCCTAACCATTACTACACAGCGGAGGACTAGAAGTATATTAGGAAGTTGAGAAATGTACGACAATTTTGTGCTGAAGTACGATAACTTTTATAACTTAGTACGACAGTTTCGATTCATTTATCTGGCAACCCCGCATCTAGCAGCATGCAGTGTCTATGCGAGAGCGGGAGAGTGGAGTTGGCTACATGACGCTACTCTCCGGTAACCATGACAACAGCAGTTCAACCAATAAGATAGGTGATAGAAGAGTGTTTAAACTTGACTAGAACGCGCGAGGGGAGCCGATTTGGAGACGTCCTACCACAGCTGACAACTGTACTGCTTATAGTCACAGCTGGTTTCGGCTGTATTGGGAAGCTCTCTCTCTTTCTCTCTTCTTGGTTTTAGAAAATTGAATCACGTGTTGTTAGCTTTCTCTCCCTGCGTAAAAGTTTTCATTTATGTTGTTAGATTTTCTCTTGTTTGCGGGTGTTCTTGTTATTTTATTATTTTGTGTTACGAGATGTATTTACTTATATAGTATTTTAAATACATCGAGAGTTTAGAAACAAATGCAGATTTGTCTCTAGCGTTTCCAGTAGCAGTTATTCAGCATGTTGTGACCTATTTGATCGGTTTGCGAAGAAAGAGGATCGTCCAGTTAATTTGCTGTAAAATTAGACTGTGTAAAGTAATGAGCAAGCCTGGGATTCTTACGTTCGAATCAATTTTGTTGCTATCTCGTTACTGTCGAAATATTGCTTTTCTTGTTCGTTTTGTGTAGCAAAGAGTGACATTCTTAAATTCAATATGATCTAAAAAGACCTAATTCGCAGGTTATGACTTATAGTGTCCCAAAGAGAGGCAATCTTTACCAAGCCGTTGTTATAATATTAACAGTATGTTGTTTATTTTTATTTTTTTCACCGTAAAATCATATAAATTCCTGAACATAAGATTTAAAATCCTAAAACATAAATTTGAAAACCTAATTTTAATTTCTTAAAACCTATAAATTCTGCGCTTAGTAATGAGGTACGTCACGGGCCTTATATTTTTATATTCTCATCATTCACGTCTTGGCCTCCTCAACTTTCAAACCCACCGTCCGCCACTGGTAAATAGTGTATAATAGTTCGAATTTGCAGTGAATATTACGGAGTAGTAAAGTTCAAGAGTACACATATACTATATTTATTTATTTTAACTATTATCTGTATATAATTTTGTTTCTTCTGGCAATAGAGATGTATTCAAACGTTTATGTTTCATTAAATCAGTTAGCTGATGACAGATTTTAGCAACAAGAACATAAGTAAACAAACAGAGACACAAAGATCACAACTAACTTTAACAAATAAAATTTATTCATAGTCATCACAAACAAATAATCCACGTCTACTGTAACTTGTGCAGTGCTCACGCCACCAATTATTGTTACATTGGTCACATTTTATCCAGTCGCAATCAGAAGGTTCCGTATAATCTTCAGAACACAGATAACAAGCAATGGTGTTCGCCTCGTTTATATTAAGAACCTGCGCAATGGATCTTTTGCTCTCACCTCTAGCTAGTCTTTCCTTTATCTGATTCATCATTACTTCCGTAAAAACTAGCTTTCTATCGGATTTCCTTTTATATTTCCCCATTATCTTCTAATTCTTGCAATTCCACTGAAATTAAAAAAAAAAAAAAACATCTAGGATTCGAATAAATAGGACATAATTAAATACAATATTAAAATACGATAATAATTTTAACTAATATAAGATAAACAAATGTAATTAAAATATTATTTCTATAAAACTGAGTCGTCCTGTAACTGTTTTCGAGTCTAAGAGGACGCATGCGAACTCTTGGGCGCATACTCTTAGCCACTAGCGTAATACTTTACAGTTGGCAGTATGATTCGTGGCTGCTCACATCTTGGAGTGCAGTTCATACTTTATTAACAACACTACCCAGCCGTATTTTAATCTATCATGGAACTGATAACTATTCACGTATTACCATAGTAACATGAACATTAATAACATTCAGATAAAATATGTCAGAGGGCAATGGGCAGGGCATGTAGCACGTATGGGCGAATCCAGACATGCATATAGAGTGTTCGTTGGGAAGCCGGAGGGAAGAAGACTTTTGGGAGGCCGAGACGTAGATGGGAGGATAATATTAAAATGGATTTGAGGAAGGTGGAATATGATGACAGAGACTGGATTAATCTTGCTCAGGATAGGGACCGATGGCGGGCTTATGTGAGGGCGGTAATGAACCTGCGGGTTCCTTAGAAGCCAATAGTAAGTAAGTAAATACGAAACTCGGAGAGATTTACACCACATCATTTATCATTTTATTTGCTTATCATTTTATTGTGTATTGTTTATATTGTATATACCACTGCCACCGGGTGCTTGCCCACTTGCAGTGTAAATAAATACATACATACATCCAACTTGTCTTTCTTCACTCATACAACATATGAACGTCAGTTTTTCCAACATCGAAACTATCATAAGATATTATTTGGAAGGTGCGTACTCTTACCCTACTTTCCCCATCTGATGATGATGATGATTAGGGCTAAGATTTTTATGAATTTGCATCTTTTTTCTAGTAAGCCAAAAACATTACTGCTTTAGTATTTATGTTATGTGATAAACGGAGTGTTTAAAAACATATTTGTTAGGGCATTTTTTTGCATTTTTTACCTCTTACAGCTCATAAGAGCATCTTTTGTTTTATTCGGTCATTTTTGGGGTATTTTCATTTAATTTTGGCCATAAATCCCCATTATTAATGTAAAATATTACTTATTTCCTTTGATATTTTCTCTACATATTTTTTCAATTAATACCCATTATTTTGTATATTATTTTAATCGTTTTTCTACACAACTATTGCCATTTTAACGTAGTACACCCCACATAATGGATCAGTCCAACCACCCCTTCAATATAGACTCCTCCATACATGCTAGTTCCGGATAAGAGTGGCCTTGCAGTGGACTATGGAACTACACGAGGTAAAATAATTAATTAAAGTGTACTACTTAGAAAAAATTTGTAAAATTAAATAAACTTGAATGTTGGTACTAGAATTTAATTTAATTACTAGCCTAAATATTAAGTAGTACAAAACCTCTTTCCCTACTAAGCCAATTATGTAAGATCAGTTTTTAGGGCATTTTTAAGGGCATTTTTGAAAGATTTTTAGGTCATAAATGCATTGTTTTAGGACATTTTTTTTCATGATTTATAGGTCATCAAAATCCTAGCCCTAATGATGATGATGATGATGATATACTGGAAATAAGATACTGGTTAGAACAAGTCAAACAGCTTAATCCTTAGAGAGCACATTAGAAGCCCCTGGAAACTGCCAGCTGGAGAAAGAGAAAGGGCTGGCTTGTCTCCCCGATCGGCAGATCGCGGTTGACCACAGCCTCGCGGTGTCATTCCAAGCATAGAGTTCAGTGACGTGCGACGATGGCAGCAGGGTCCATTGCTCTTGAAACTCAACACCTCGGGTGAGGGCGTGTCTGGCTCTGGTGGTTCATGAGAGATGACAGATCACTACTCCACGCAGGGATCAAATTAACGCTTCAGCGTTACGTCCATTAGTCCGGCACTTTGCAGCGCCTTCCTTCCTTCCTTCCTTCCATGTGCAAATCGACGAAGAAGACAGGGGGGAGGGGAACAAGCTGTGTGCGGGATGAGGCAGTTTATCATTGAGTTGGCGGAGACCTGAGGTGCCTCGGAGATGCCTCGGGGCTCATTCCTTATTAAATTATTAAGCTTTGCTCTCGTCGTGATGCGAGCCGCCCCCTTACATTAGGCAGCACAACGACATATGCCGCTACATTTGCCTGTGTGCGACGGAGACGGAGCACGCTGTACGCATGGCCCCCGTGGAAATGAAATGTTGTACTCTGCATCTCTGAAGGTTCAAGAACAATGTAGGTCACCGCTACTCTAACCATTAGACTCTGCTCGCGCAGAAACAGGCGCTATTCCTTTGCTTTTCCGACACTTGGTCTAATCAGAAGATTCAGAACGTAGGCTTACGGTATTTTGTAGCACACTGCCACCACAATTTTTTTGTGCGAGATCGTACGTATATGCTTGTTTTCCGCACAGAACCAATACGCGGTAAGTGTGAAATAGCACATTCAGTATTCCCAACGTAACACACATAACAATTTCCCTCTTCTTACCGCTTAAGCGCGACATTCATTTTACTGCTTTAGGCTTTTAACATATTATTTTTAGAGACGTTAACATAGTAATAATTATAAATTGGAAACTTACCACTGCAATTTCACCTAGATTGCAATGTTAATTATTGTTTTTAAATATTTGCAAAAATTAAGTAAAGTCTACTACTCCACGAAACTTATTGCATTCCTGATACAAGTAACATTAAGGAAGCCGTGAAAAAATCAACAAGATTCCAGATGCCGATGTTATTACTGCAATATGTTATATAAATAATATTGTTAAAATATTAAAATGAAAAATAAATCATCACATAACCTTACCGTTTGTTTTAAGTTCGCATTTATAGACTGGGGGGGGGGGAAGACAGGCGTATATCACGGCCTGCTGGAATATAGTAAACACAGAAAACATTTTATAGCAACAATGTTGAAGATAGATATTTTAGTTTTTAAAAGTTGCCGTCATTGAACAGAAACCAAGATGGAGATTTCATTGCAACTAATTAGAAATTCCTCTTTCAGGTATATAATAAACGATCTTCGCACAAAATAATGTACGATACACGAGAGGTATGTTTGTTTTCATGTTCGAGGAAAAGATTGAAAAAGTGAAACGTCGTAATGAAAGTCTTGAGCAATCCATTATTATAAACCTTAATTTTTATTTTTTTTAGACAAACCAGGTCTATTACCTTAATCTACAGACTATTCTGTCACTTTTCAACATAGCCTTCATTTCTTTGCACACATTTTTCCCACTGTTCTCTAAGTTCGAACATTTTCTTGCGGTAGAAGTCCGTTCCAACTTCCTGAAGACACTGACGTAAAGTTGGCCTCGCAGCTGTTCCTTTAGAGAACCGAAAAGATGGTAGTCGGAGGGTGCCAAGTCGGGACTGTAGGGAGGATGCGGAAGAGTTTCCCACCCAACTATCCTGATTTTCTCCATGGTGACAAGAGCAATGTGAGGCCGCGCGTTATCATGTTGCAGGATGATCTTCTTTTCAGGTCGTTTCTCGCGCAATGCACGACGGAGCTTCAAAAGTGTCTGGATATAGCGGAAGCATTTATGGTCTCTCTAGGTTCAGGGAATTCAACCAGAATGCATCCCAGAACTCATCAACTCTTCCCTTGTTGCAATTCGAGGGCGACAGCTACGAGGCTCATCTTGGATGCTCTTGTTCCCGTGTTTGAAATGTTTCACCCTTTCCTAACACTGCTGGCGCCCATGCACACATCTCCGTATGCATGCTGAAGCCTGAGGTGAATTTCAGCAGACTATTTCGTTTATATGAAGTCATTCCATTTTCGACCAATGAAGTGTAATGAAATTTTGAATTCCAACCAATCACAGTCAGACTTAGCGACAATTTCTGCAGCTAGATTTATCGCTATCAATTTATCGCATGGTCGTTCTTTTGTTTAGTCGTTGTCGCCAACTGTTTCCCTGTAAATTGATGATCATGAATACATTAAGATGCAACTACACGGTTAAACTTTTCTTTCAACTTTAAAGCAATGAATGCAAGATTGATATTTAATATTAATTAATATATTTACGCAGTGAAGACCACGTTCAAAACGGCGCACCATGTAGACACAAAATCCTTATGCATCTTAATTGAACGTACCTTTTAAACTTTATTCTATTCTTCCCAGATTGCACGCATACGCGATTGGAATATTGAACTGTGTAGATGCAGCTTTAGTTCCGTTACACACTACAGCGAGAATGCGTTTGTCGAGCTATAAAAATGCTTTCGTGTAGCACTCATTGTAACGGTCGAAACAAGGCACAGCTGACATTGGTCCTGCTTCCACAGGTAGGCCTAACGTAACCTATAAAATTGTAGCCTATAACATTTGTATTGAAATTAAACAATTAATAGACGTTAAAATTTATGTAACATCATCGCATATCAAACTCAAAGACCTTGCATAGTAATAATGTCTTTGATCAAACTGCCTTTCGTATGGCGTAATAGAATTCGTGTTTTAATTAGGCCTATCTATACAGAGATGGCTTCACTGTGTAGCAACATGTCTCGCTGTGAATACATAAGCATTGGTATATAGCTGTCCCCACTGTTACTGTTAAATTAAATTATGATTTCAGCAGATAATGAAAATATATTTGTTATAATAATAAGAGAAAATGCAGTACATGTAATTCACAATGTTAAGCCTGTATTTCGATTTTCGCAATTGGCATTACTGAATAATAACATCGAATTTGTTTATTGCAATAATCGATATTCATCTACGAGTATTTCAACTTCACAATGTCTGAATAGGTTAAGTATTCGTTAATATACAATTATTAACATTTTGTGATCGAATTTTAGGGACATATTACTTAAATTTTTATTTTATTCACGAAATAGTCCTAATAAATGTCACTCGAGGTCTGAGATTTCCCAGATAAATCCACGAGCGAGCGAGTGGATTTATCGGCAGATCTCAGACCTCTCGTGACATTACTACAGAACATTTTTTTTTTCTTTAATAAGGAATTCAATGACAGCACGCTGTCGAAACGAATCATCGTTGTCGACCATTTTGCAAACATTGCTTGTGATCACGTGTTAGAAGCTAATGGTATCGCAATAAGTCAATACATAATGTAAAGCCTGTAGATTATGATCATATAGTTGTTTTTGTTGAAATTGGAATTACTGTACCAAAAGAAAGCATTGCAATGCTGAAAAAGTCGAATTAGCGATTACTATGAGCAGAAGTAATAGGGAGATCGTCGAAAATATTCAGAGATAAAACAAACAGTTCACATTCAACACCAACCTACTTAAATTGTGAATCACTATCAACCTGCTTCTACTGCAGTATAAGATGCGACTATCTGGCTTTCTTCCCTAGCCACAAAGTAGTAAGGTTGTGCAACATGTTTTTACAATGTCATAGACAGATTCGGAGTCACGTAACGGTTCCATCGCTAAAGATAGCGCAGAGATTTCCGCAATAAATATTGTAGACATGGATACGTACTGAAGGATGCACTGGAAGAAATGGTGAATGGGAGAAAATTTCGGGGCAGAAGACGATATCAGGTAATAGACGGCATTGAGGTATATGGATCATATGCGAAGACTTGGAGGAAAGCAGAAAATAGAAAAGATTGGAGAATGCTGGGTTTGCAGTGAAATACATGCTCTTGAGCAGAAAACTATGAATGAGTCGATAACTGCTGGCACTTCCATTTAACCACAGTCTAGTATATACAGTCACGAAGCTCAATACGTAGTAAATATGCATCCATAGATACTTGCTAACCACTAGGATCGCTAATATCGCGTCATTACAGACAATGCGAAATAGTATCGGCACAGTCTATTGTTCCTAGCACCTTCACAACTGAAGCTTCGTGACTGTATATACGAGACTGTAGTTGAACTGAAAATACGTCTCGCTCGTACATAAATTGTTATATAGCTGCTTCGTGTTCACTTAGACTTTTTCTATTATCTAACCGTGGACATCTCTTGATAATGAATTCTCTTACCCTTGCCTTGATATCTTCTTGTATGACACGGTGTGAAATAACGTCACTTGACAATGGATATCGACTAGGAGCACATAGCAAAATATATCCGCCGAGTTAGCTCTGTGGCAGCGCGTATGCCGGCCCGGGTTCGATTCCCGGCGAGGTCAGAAATTTTCATCTAAAATTTCTACCTCGGGACTAGGAGAGATGGCGGTGCACAACTTCTAATCACTACATCTGCCTGGGTTAAATCCCAAATCTCTCCGCAGTGCATATGAAGAGAAGGCATATGTCACTGAAAATGATTCGTCCGTCGGTGGGGACGTTAAGCCTGGCGGCCCCCTTGGTGCTATTCGACGGTAGTAGGTTATGTGCCGGCACCGAGTTTCCCCTTCTCCCTTCCTCGCCTTTATCATCATCCTCACCCATTCCCTACACTATACTTACACGAACACTTACACATACACTCATCCTAGTACACGACATAACTCTTCACAAATACACATCATGCATAACGTGGCCCGCCGAAGTGATGTGCAACTTGAAAATGGGTCACAGTCCTGCCATCTATCCGCAGTATACGAAACCCGAATTACGCAAAGTGAAGTGGGTAGGCATTAGACACACACACACACACACACACACACACACATGTTCAAACATTAGCCAGATGCATCGAAGTAATTTCTCAAAAACTAATGAAAAACATGGATTCAGAAAGAGCCGAACAACGATAGATTGTATCTTCCTTCTCCAACAACTGATGAAAAATAGAACAGAATGTAATTAAGAAACCAGAAACCCACATCTTATTCATTGACTACCAAAAGGCATTTGACAAGATCATGCGTCCCGAATTATGAAAAATATTAGGGGAAAGAGGATATCCATTACATTTAATCAAGGTAAATCAAAGTTTATATCATAAAAAAAATGCATAGTAGAGAGTCGGGTAGAATCGGACATCGGGTAATATCGGACAGTGAGTTTCTTTCATCTATCACACGATGATAGTACCTGATTGACATGGTTACGTTTCTGTGATGTCGCATAGAGAAACGTAACCATGTCATTCAGGTACTACCATAGGGTGGTAGATGAAAGAAACGCACTGTCCGATATTACCCGATGTCCGATACTACCCGACTCTCCCCTACACTACTGACGAAGATAATGTCCCGGGAAAAGTAAGTACAGAAATAGATTCTGGTCTTACACAAGGATAACGTAGAACAATACGATGTGTTGTGCGTTTGTTTTTGAATGTCTATAAATTTCGCATTGTTCTAGTACGGAACAATACAAAATTTGTAGGCATATAAAATACACACACACAACCATCCTCAATAGTCAGCTGAATTTCAGAACACAAAACGTTTTCGACGCAGTATTACGAATCATGAACACACCCTATCAAGACACCAAAAAGAAACCGGACAGCACTAGAATTCAGAAAATGACGAATACTATGTCCAAACTAGTCAATTAAGGTAAAATACCGTCATATTTTAATATTATTAACATACTGTAGTTTTACAGTTGTTTATTTGAATAATAATTTAACAGATCATTGGTAGTTATTATCCATCTATATGTGAGTAATGCCAAGTTTGTATTAATTTTCTATACTTACGCATGTATTGTGCACCCGTCTGTTTCGCGCCTATGTCAAAGCATAACTGAATAACATTATTTTTTTTAATATCCTGCAACCTCTCATGTAATGAACTCTTCCAAGTACATTACTTATATATGCGGAAACACTTTGTGTGTAGAAAAGGAATCTTCACATTATTCACTTTATCGGATATGACGACGTATTTCCATGACAACCAAAGTTGGATTTTCGTTCCACAAAATCCTTTGTATTTTTATCGTAATGGTGTGAGTGGAATATAGACGTTAACATCAAAATTTTCGGAGTGAAATTTTCCCCTATACCTACTAAGAGTTATCTATACTAATAATAAATCTGTAGCCGAAACTTTTCTGGTAATTTTCGATTTTCCAAAAATAACTGGTCCTAACATATATAATTAACCGCCCTGAAACCGAATATCGCTTTTTTGAAATTTTTGTTTGTATGTCTGTCTGTCTGTCTGTCTGTCTGTCTGGATGTTTGTTATCTTTTCACGCGATAATGGCTGAACCGATTTATATGAAAATTGGAATATAAATTAAGTTCGTTGTAACTTAGAATTTAGGCTATATGGCATTCAAAATATTTTATTTAAAAGGGGGGTTATAAGTGGGCTTCAATTAAACAAATCGAAATATCTCCCTTATTATTAATTTTCGTGAAAAATATTATATAACAAAAGTTTCTTTAAAAATAATTTCCGATAAGTTATATTCTATGCAAAATTTTGGTAGGACTGATATTTAATGACATAAATGAGTTTCAATTTAACAACGCCATCTAAGGCGGTATAATGAAATAAAAAACAAATGACTCCGTCTATAAGGGGCCTTGAACAACAACAATCGAAAGCTTTGAAACATAGCCTACAGAGAATGTTTCTGTGTTTGTATGAAGTAATATCGGAAGCTAAATTAACCGATTTGTATAATTAATTATTAATTCACCATTGGAAAGTGTAGTTTCTCTAGATGGACATAATGCTATAATGTTATTACAGTAACTTCTGAGTGAATCGAGGACAGGTAAGATTAAAATAGCTTCTTATGCACAAAACACTTGATGGGCTATTCTGTACATTCGTTTCCTGTATTTCCTAAAATATTTTTTATGACCAAATGAGTGGTCTCTGGATCAAAATGATCGCATTTTAATTTTTTTAATACAATTTAAATTAAGTAACATAATAAACGATTTATCCTTCTATCAAACACGAATGTTCCCTGGATCAAATGTCCTATTCTAATTATGTAATTACTATATATTTATTTCTAACGGATGCAGCGGAGCGCACGGGTACGGCTAGTTTTATATAAAAAGATCAATCCATAATTTTCTTAAACAATTATTTTGGCCTCTGAAAATTGTGAAATTCTGTCTACCAGTGATTATTAAAATTGTGTAGGTTAATTGAAAATGACCTCACTTTCTGGACCGAAATCAAGATATAGCTATATCTATTTCACGCAACAAGAATTGTATGGACGCTCCTGCTTGCGGCTTGCAAATCCACTCGCCACTTCAAAGAATTCAAATATGAATAAAACAACAGTAAGTTTGACAATTTCTAGAGTTGTATTAGTTCCTAGAAATGCTCGTGGGTTGTACTCAACCGCATATTCCACGTTCTGGTTCTTCATCTCTAAAACAGTAACTCCTAATGCGAGCTTTAATTATTTAGTTTGATATACGGTATTATTCCATAGTTAGGAAACTTTTTAAATCATTGAAAGTGTAGTTAAGAAAAAGTTTAACTTGGAAAATAATGGAAACATCATTGCACTGAGAAAAGAGTAGAGTTTATTTACCTATAAGATATTAATATACTGGGTGTTCATTTCAAAGTGTGTCATGACGTCACTGTTGTGAGTAAGCGATTTGAAGCGAGTTTCAGCTTTTATGTCAGAGAAGTTGCCTATTAATCAAGGCGTTCAATCTGAACCTGAGAACGTGTACGGTATGACTTGAACGTCGTAGCAACAGATGGCGTTCTGTACTGTCTTTGTACTACCATAACCTCTTTCGAACTGTCTTTTGAGCGGGCAAGTCGTAAGCAGGGTATTTGTTATCATCGGTTGCGTACGGCAACATTCCACAATACAAATCAAATGCTCCGTGTCCATGTTGACCGTCGAAGTTAATGTCAACAAATACGTAAGTAATCGTCTTAACCCTCTCCACATATCCCGACAGTAAGAAAAAAGCTCACCTCAGTACGTGTTTCCAAACAGTTCACATTCCTGCCACTATAGGTGTTAAATAGTCTTCAGAATGAACGCCGTACTTGCTAGGCAACTTCTCTGGCACATAAGTAATACGCCTCTGCGGAAGTGTAGGATGATTGAATTTTCTAGGCTCAACGACTAACCACATGACGGCATATAGCGAGCCATGACACACTTTGAACTGAACACCCAGTATAACTACAACGGTGGCTCAAAATTGACCCGGATTCTTTTTGATTGAAATGATATTTACTAGCAACAATTCTAAATTACCTTAAGTCTACTGACTTTCCATTTTTCCATTACTCGTCTATTGCTTTCATCAACAATAAGCTAACATAGGTTCAGTGTGTGAACCGTAAGTAATGCCATTAATTTCAAGGAGTTATTCTTTGAAATATTTCAAACAAAAAAACTTTAATACAATTTTGCTCGTTTTTGTTTCCTTTCAGAATACTAACCAATTAAAGAAATGATACTCCTCAACAGTTCATTCTTTATCTGTAATATTCTTTTACCCTTTAAATAACTAAAGAAAAACGACGTTTTACTAACAATTTCAAATTAGTGTAACTCACAAAATATTGAGAATAGAACCCATGTTTACATGACATTTTTGCTCAAAATGACTTCGGAAATATGCATTTGTAATGTACAAATTGAAGATGAATCTCATTGTGTAGGTACTGTAATTCTATGAGACAGTACAATTTATACTTGTGAGTACTGCATATTGTTTATAATAATCCGTTGCGCTACAGCCCGTGAAGGGCCTAGACCGACCAGCCGGCTGCTGTCCTCATGCCCACATGCCGAAGCAGAGGTGGACGCTCATCCAACCAGAATGGAGGTATCGTGTGGTTAGCACGATGATCCCCCCGGCCGTTATAGCTGGCATTCGCAACCGGATTTCGCTACCTATCGTAGCTCCCCAAGTGCATCACGATGCTGGGTGGGCACCGGTCCCATACACTGGCCGAAATTTCATGAGAAAATTTCTTCCCCCATGAGGACTCGAACCAGCGTGCATTCCGTAGCGCGAGCCTTAGGCAGGATGCCTTAGACCGCGACGCCACGGCATATTGTTTATATTCACATAAAATAATTGAAACATATTTAAATATTTTTTTTTCCTTTTTTGTCGCATATCTTCCCGATTTTTATCAACAGAAATCTCAGTAGAGGTTTTGATTTTATCGATAAATCTGTGAGTGAAAGACGGGCAGATTTAGTCGGCCTGATTGGCGCAGTTGGTATAGCGCTGGCCTTCTACGCCCGAGGTTGCGGATTCGATCCCGGGCCAGGTCGATGGTATTTAAGTGTGCTTAAATGTGACAGGCTCATGTCAGTAGATTTACTGGCATGTAAAAGAACTCCTGCGGGACAAAATTCCGGCACACAGGGAACGTTGATATCTGCAGTGCTCGGGAAATGTGACACAAGTCAGTTTCCACAAACCTTTTTTGATAATTTATTGACAACTTACGGAACATGTGCTCGCTTGGAAAAAATACCTAAGTATTTCTCCCATTACAATAATTCAGAAAAAAATCAAATCGATATAAACCAGTGTAAGTCGTCAATAAATTATCAAAAAGGTTTGTGGAAACTGACTTATGTCACTTTTCTCAAGCACTGCAGATATAACCTCTGCAGTTGCGAGCGTCATTAAATAAAACATAACTTTAACTTTAACGAGCAGATTTATCTAAAGAAAGTTAAAACTCGAGTGGAATTTAATTAGCTGTTACACGATTAGAAGAAAGTATATAAAGATTGGAAGAAATAAAGTACTCTAATACAATAAAATATTAACTGACTTACTGAAATTTTATTTCACTAATGTTAGCTTCACGAAAACGTTTGAACGGAGCCGCCATTTTCAGTTGACTGTCTATGCTGTAAACAAATGATGATCGCAAAGCATGTTTCATAGTACCGTAAAGAATTTTCAGTTTGAAACATTGGCAAACAAAGAAACAAATGCTAGGGTAGTGATAAAAAAAAACAAACAAATGCTAGGGAAGCGATAACATTAAACAAATGCTAGGGAAGCGATAAAATTAAACAAATGCTAGGGAAGCGATAAATTGTCCGATTAGCAGCCGTGATTGGTTGAAAGATGTCCTTTAGTACCGTTTTATTGGTATGACGTAGCAAAAGTGTAATAGTCACTTAAAAAATAAATATTTTTTCGATTTTTATCACCTAAAAATCCAAGCCCTACTGATAATATTACAACTGTGATCAGCAATATTGCTAGCACCTAATATCTCCCTAATATTTATGTCTGTCTGTATAATCTTGTTAAACACAATAAAGGTATCAAGAATATCAAAAGAGGAGCTTCTAACTTATCGGTTTTATTTGAGACCCAACTCCCAGAGTCATATACTGGGTGTTCATTTCAAAGTGTGTCATGACGTCACTGTTGTTGGGTCACCGATTTGAAGCGAGTTTCAGCTTATATGTTAGAGAAGTTGCCTATTATTTAAGGCGTTCTTCAATGTGAACTTGAGAACGTGTACGGTATAACTTGAACGTCGTAGCAACAGATGGCGGTCTGTATGGTCTGTGTGCTACCATAACGTCTTTCGAACTGTGTTTTGCGCCGGCAAGTCGTACGCAGGGTATTTGTTATCATCGGTTGCGTACGGTAACATTCCACAACACAAATCAAATGCTCCGTGTCCATGTTGACCGTCGAAGTTAATGTCAACAAATACGTAAGTAATCGTCTTAACCCTCTCCCCATATCCCGACAGTACGTATTTCTAAACAGTTCACATTCCTGCCACTACCGGCGTTACCGTATGTATCGGTACTTACTCTTCAGAATGAACGCCGTACTTGCTAGGCAACTTCTCTGCCTCTTAGGTTATACACCTCTGCGGAAGTGTAGGAAGATTGAATTCTCTAGGCTCATCGGCTAGCCACATGACGGCATACAGCGAGCCATGACACATTTTGAACTGAACACCTAGCATAAGGACACGTTTCTATACTACACTATGTAATCTCAATTTTGTAGTCACTGACATTTGTTAACAAAATTTCTCTCAATAACACAACTGGTCGTATATCAAATGTTTCAAAACTAGTACTCGCATTTCTGCATCCACTTGTTTGATCATCATGAAGTAGGGGGTTTTCGAAGTTCTCAGAAACATCGGAGGACAGGATATCTCTGGGAGAGGACTCGCTCATAACTCAAAATAATGTGACTGGGTGACCTGAATGTTTGCTAATTGCCCGAGACGAGGAGCGGCGCGCCATAAATCACGGCCTGACTGTGCTACAGTCGAAGTCAACAATTACTGGTGTTCACTGTATCTAATTCGAGCTTACGAGCCATGAACAATAGCTTAAAGGGTTCGAATTTAGCAGTAATCTAGTTAGCGGGAGAAAGGATATTTCTGTAACAAGATGTTAGCTTGAGTTAGAAGCATCTAATGTCATTTGTTATAGTGGCGGGAGTTGCCGCAAAGGACGAACTGAAGAGAGGATGGAGCAAATAACGGCAGTTCCTTGAGGTAGGCTGCATTGTGAAAGAAACGCACGCCCAGCTTCAGGCGAGGCTCATCGCGAAGGACCAGCCAGCAATATCATTACACAGCAATTTGATAATCCAATCCAACTCCGTTACTCACAGATGTGCCGCAGTTTATTGAACACGACAGAAGTAAAATTATGGAGGTATACAGAATGATTTATGGATTAACACCAGACACTTCTCAATCACATTCTTACGGCAAGTTTGGGCAGAGCAAAGCGATTATAATGTTCAGATATAAATTAAGAATTGCAGATATTATGGGCGAATCGAAAAAATAAAAGCCTCGAAAATCAGCAGTTAAAAATTGTGATTCAAAAATAGAATAAAAAGTCTATCTCTATCCATTTTACCCCTAATCTCCGCAAAGCCTCGTGTGTCAACCAACTTTGCTTTTCATATGTTAAGTATTTACAGTTGAATCATCATATAGCTACCTAAAAAATAAGGTCGGATACAATGTACACATGATATAAATGGTATAACATTAGAGCTGTCGTCACCATAACTACCAACATAATTAGTTGAAAAGGTTTTTGAGTCGTTACAACAAAACAAGCAAGATAAGGAAAACATCCTCTACTTAAATGATAATCATAATTATTATAATTGTCATCTTGTTGAAAAGGTTTGTTACTTATAGCAAAGAACAAACAAGACAAGAAAAATATTCCAGTTTTAATGGACATCCCAACATACCCAAAATATTTCTGCTATCTAAATAAAGGCAAAGAAGTCGATGAACTTGTCACACAGTTCTACGGTTACCATTAACAAAATATATTTAGTTAAACAAGACGACGAAAACGTCCTTAAATTCCTATAGTCTTCATCAGTACGTCCAAATGTTTTTGGCTTTTACAACAAAGGACAAATAACACGACAAAAACGTCCCACAATTCCTATAGTCTTCATCAGTAATTCCAAATGTTTTTGGCTTTTCGAACAAAGGACAACTAAGACGACAAAAACTCCCACAATTCCTATAATCTTCATCAGTAATTCCAAATGTTTTTGGCTTTTGCAACAAAGGACAAATAAGACGACAAAAACGTCCCAGAATTCTTATAGTCTTCATCAGTACGTCCAAATGTTTTCGGCTTTTCCAACAAAGGACAAATAAGACGACAAAAACGTCCCACAATTCCTATAGTCTTCATCAGTAATTCCAAATGTTTTTGGCTTTTCCAACAAAGGACAAACAAGATAAGAAAACGTCATCCAGTTCCTATTATTATCATCAATATGTCAAAAATATTTCCCACAATTATAACGAAGGACAAATAAGACAACAAAAACGTCCCACAATTCCTATAGTCTTCATTAGTAATTCCAAATGTTTTTGGCTTTTCCAACAAAGGACAAACAAGATAAGAAAACGTCATCCAGTTCCTATTATTATCATCAATATGTCAAAAATATTTCCCACAATTATAACGAAGGACAAATAAGACAAGAAAAACGCCCCTCCCCGATGTTATGGTCGTCATTATCAAAATGTCCTAAGGAACACAACTGTTTTCCAGTCCCTGTGATTGTCTTTACAAGTATCATCACAACCACAACTACTTACTTACAAATGGCTTTTAGGGAACTCTGAGGTTCATTGCCGTCCTCACATAAGCCCACCGTCGGTTCCTGTCCTGCGGAAGATTAATCCAGTCTCTACCATCATAGCCCACCTGCCTCAAATCCATTTTAATATTATCCTCCCATTTACGCCTCGCCTCCCCAAAGATCTTTTTTCCTCAGGCCTCCCAACTAACACTCTATATGCATTTGTGGATTAGTCCATACGTGCTACATGCCCTGCCCGTCTCAAACGTCTGGATTTAATGTTCCTAATTATGTTAGGTGAAGAATGCAATGCGTCAAGTTCTGCGTTGTGTAACTTTCTCCATTCTCCTGTAACTTCATCCCTCTTAGCCCCAAATATTTTTTCTAGGCACCTTATTCTCGAACATCCTTAATCTCTGTTCCTCTCTCAAAGTGAGAGTCCAAGTTTCACATCCATACAGAACAACCGGTAATATAACTGTTTTATAAATTACAAGACGGTGATAATAATAATAATAATAATAACAATAATAATAATAGTAATAATAATGATGATAATGCTATCATAAACTATCACGATTCTAGATAAGATGGTCCCTTTCAGCACATAAATTGCAATTGTCAGTGACATGACATGACGATTTTTTCCTTTTTCTACTTCCTCGGTTCGGTAATTCAAAATGTATACATTGTATCCAGTTTTGTTTGTAATTTATGGTTATAATAATAATAATAATAATAATAATAATAATAATAATAATAATAATAATAATAATAATAATAATAACAGTAGTAATTCAGAAGAATTTGATGTTACAACTAAAATGAAACGTTAAGTTAAGGAACATAATTGTATCAAGGTCATATGACCGTCTTCCTCCTTCGCATCCTCTTTCCTATTATCATCTTCGTCCACATTAAAAAACAAAGACAAACACAAGAAGAGGAACACATTCCTTAGTCCCTATGGGCACCGTTACCATTTTCTCATACTTAAAACTCATTGCCGTTTCACCTTTCCCGTGCCCATTATTGTGCGTGTGATGAACCAACATTTGCCATCACTTGAGAGAACACAAGACAACTACAAAATAAAAGAAGTATCCCAGATCCTCCAGGCATCAACACCGTCATGATCGTATAGGCCTACCAGTTATGAGAAAATGAGGTATTACCATCATGCATGCAAATGTGAGCTTCACTGCATCTCTGTCGTCATGACAAACAGCATCGCTCCCAGCTACTGTGGTACTGACTGACAGTGCTGTGTCAGATGCCTGATAAGTTGTCAAAACTGTCGTCATGGAAATGCGGACTTCATGTAATGTGAGAAGAACAATTTTATTTATTCTCACACATCAAACATAAAATAAATATAAGCAGGCCTATAAGTATCCCCACATGAAAATCTATAACACTGTCACCATTGTAACACGATAGAGAAGGTTCAGGAAAATGAGGAAGACATACTGCAGTTCATCGTGAATTCTTTGTAATATTTGTGAGTTTTATTTCATTTCTCGGTTAAGGGAGAAGTTTTATATGATATTCTTACCGAATTTGGTATTCCCAAGAAACTAGTTCGATTAATTAAAATGTGTCTCAGTGAAACGTACAGTAGAGTTCGTATAGATCAGTTTTTGTCCCAATTCACTGTGGGCTAAAGCAAGGAGATGCACTATCACCTTTACGTTTTAACTTTGCTCTAGAGTATGCCATTAGGAAAGTCCAGGATAACAGAGAGGGTTTGGAATTGAACGGGTTACATCAGCTGCTTGTCTATTTTTGTCCCAAACGATTAGGGAAAACACGGGTATTTTACTTAAAGAAAGTAAAGAGATAGGTTTGGAAGTAAATCCCGAAAAGACCAAGTATATGATTACGTCTCGTGACGAGAATATTATACGAAATGGAAATACAAAAATTGGAAATTTATCTTTTGAAGAGGTGGAGAAGTTCAAATATATTGGAGCAACAGTAACAAATATAAATGATACTCGGGAGGATATTAAACACAGAATAAATATGGGAAATGCCTGTTATTATTCGGTTGAGAAGCTTTTATCATCCACTCTGCTGTCAGAAAATCTGAAAGTTAGAATTTATAAACCAGTTATATTACCGGTTGTTCTGTATGGCTGCGAAACTTGGACTCTCACTTTGAGAGAGGAATTTAGGGTAAGGGTGTTTGAGAATAAGTTGCTTAGGAAAATATTTGGGGCTAAGAGGGATGAAGTTACAGGAGAATGGAGAAAGTTACACAACGCAGAACTGCACGCATTGTTTTCTTCACCTGACATAATTAGGAACATTAAATCAAGACGTTTGAGATGGGGAGGCATGTAGCACGTATGGGCGAATCCAGAAATGCATATATAGAGTGTTATTTGGGAGGCCAGAGGGAAAAATACTTTTAGGGAGGCCGAGACGTAGATGGGAAGATAATATTATAATGGATTTGAGGGAGGTGGGATATGATTATAGAGAATGGATTAATCTTGCTCAGGATAGGGACCAATGGCGGGCTTATGTGAGGGCGGCAATGAACCTCCGGGTTCCTTAAAAGCCAGTAAGTGAGTAAGTTTATTTCATTTCTACTTCCCCACACGTCAGTTAGTTTTAGTTCATTTCTACTCCCACAATTGTACAGTGTTGTACAATTATTCCATTCTAGGGTTAAAATATTGCTTGTCACCCATCAATAGGACGTTCCTAAATGTATTGTTAGAGTATTTCCTTCGAATATGTTTACTGTAGTAGTATATTTAAATTTACCTAGCGGTTTGATCAGTAAGAAAACTTCTGAAATATCTGAACTTCAGCAAACAAATATTTCAATTACACGGTACCTATACAAACTTAGAGTTTTCTTGTAAAAGTTCATTGGAGTCTTTATAGCATTTTCTGTAATGATCTTTATAATACTGTGTCACCTGCTTGTTATTTAGCGTCAATAAAATCGATGATAGCGTGTTCATATTCTACGAGATGAGGCCGAGGATTCGTTGTGGCATTACCTGACATATTACTACAATAGAAAAAGCTATGATGGTGAATTCATCTGGTGATAAAGGGAGTGGAGTGGTGGTGAAAATTATATCTCATTTATAAAAGTTGTGGCAAAGATAAGGACTTATAATAAAATTGGAGACAATCCAAGTTTTCGGCAATTTCAGTTTTCTAAAACTTGATAATGTTCGACAGTCTCTGACATGCTGAGGTTAAATACTGTAGTTCCAGAGATGGACTATAGAAGAGGTTAAAATAAAAAAAGTATAAGGATATTGTATATTTAGGACTGCAGAGTGTGAATTGGTGATGTGAACAAATATCTATGTACATCGTGTTACGATGAAAAATTTTGAAATCGATAAGCTAAATAGCTACTTTTGGAATTCTGGAGAATAGCGAAGAGTAAGTCGAGACAATAAATGGTTCTTCGTTCTTTGAGACGGACCCAGGACAATATATTAAGTGAAGGTGAGATACGGTCAGGTCTACGAATGTGGCAAATAAATCTAAGACATGCATTATGAACAGCTATAGTCTGCCAGTCTCACATTAAGGTCAATGAAGAGGGTAAAACAGCAATCAAAATGAGGCATCAAGAACGACTGTATTAGATTCTTCATAAATGTGAACGGAAGAAACTTTCGGATTCTTTTTAGTGTATGAATTTTCATAAAAATATTTTAAATGTGTGTGTGACTTGCGTATTACAATAAATTTGTTAATAGATTGTGATATGTAGCTTATGTGAAAGTAGATTCCCAAAACAGAACCCTGTGGAACACCTACACTCACGTTATGGCAGAAAGGAAAATGATCGCAGACCCACGCACAAACTGCTGGCGAGCATGAAGGTATGAAGTAAACCACAAAACTTAATTATCTGATAGGTTTAGGACTCGGAGCTTGCATAGTAGCTAACAAATCGATCAACTGAGTCAAAAGCGTACGTAAGTATTTACACAAATCAAAACAAACACTTGGAAGAGTAATGTCGTATTGTAAAAGAATCACAACATACTTTGGGTTCTTCCTTCTTGAAACTGAATTGTGATTTGATTTTATTATGATAGTCAAAGTCAATCCATATAAACATTTTTGGATTGTTCTGCCTCCGTAGTTCTTGGTGGATCCATATTTTCTTTCTTCTTGTTCAATTTATATGTGTGTGTGTGTGTGTGTGTGTGTGTGTGTGTGTGTGTATGTGTGTGTGTGTGTTTACGTTTTCCTATCCTACATTCTGCATAATATATATTAAATTTTCTTTTGAAGTGTAAATCATTTATCTTAATCCTAATGTCTTCACTTCTGTAATATAATCCTTCCAATTAAATTCGCAGCTTATCTTCACAATGTCACTTCTGAAGAACTGTACATTTGACGAAGCACGTGAGAGAAACCCCAAAGGGTTGACCTTCACAGCGTCGTTATGTAAACATAAAGAGTTTCGCAGTTGTACATTGGACGGCACCCAAGAATTCGCATTGAAATAGTTAAAAGGCACAGGAGAACGTGTGAGTGACCAACGCATAGTGTGTAAAGTGCAGAAAACTGTTAGGGCCGTATTCATAGACATTTCGCAGCACGCGCTACGAGCGTACTAAGCTAGCCCCGGCTATCCACTGGTTACTAGTACAGAATTCAAATCATATCCTATCGCTAACACTGGTTTATGAATACGAAAAACGCTGATAATCCACCGAAAGCCCGCGCTAAAAATGTCTATGAATACGGCCCTTAAACTTTACAAGTTTATTCTACAGTTGCGAAGCATGTTAGTTACCAAAGTGTACAACATCCTTAATTTGCGCTAATCGAGACTTCGGTTTTGTTACATATTTAAGAACACAGATAATTCTTAAAAGGTAAAATTTACGGATATGATACGATCGTCATCCTACTTTTGAATTAAGTATTGGCAAGGGATTCAATTGTTACAAATTAAATAAAGAAATAAATAAAGAGATAGACAGATATAGATATAGACATGGGCATATGGACAGACGGACAAACAGATAGATAGGTAGATAGACAGACAAACATAGATAAAATAAATAAGCGAGTAAATAAATAATTAAGGAATAAGTTAAACAAATTACAAGTAAATAAATACATTACATAACAATCGAGACTTTAGTTCTGTTAAATATTTAAGAACACAGATTAATAAAATTAGTCGCTGACAAAGATATTCATTGCAAAGGCAGCTGGATGAACTGGTTACTGCGAACTCTGGAAAGGCGATGGCTTTTATCTAATCAAGACAATTCTGAAGAGCCCACTTTCTAGAAGGTAAAATTTGCGGATATGATACGATCGTCATCCTACTTGTGGCAAGGGATTCAATTGTTTCAAATTAAATAAAGAAATAAATAAAGATATAGATATAGATATAGATATACTGTAGACACAGATATAAATATGGATATAGACATGGACATATGGACAAATGAACGGGCAAGCGGGCAGGCAGGCAGGCAGGTACAAACAAGATGCAAATAAATAAGCGAGTAAATAAATAATTAAGGAATAAGTTAAATAAATTACAAGTAAATAAATAAAGAACTGATTAAGTAAGTAAATAACTATATTTAAATAAATGAGTACATAAATACATACTGCAGATAAATAAATATATAAATCAAGAGACAAAAAATTAAAAAAAAAAAAATATATATATATATATACATATATATATAATTTGAACTGGTAATGGAAATTACGGGAAAACGGCTGAACGGATTTTAATAAATGACCGCTCATTCTGAAGCTTGGAACCCAAAGTTTTTCAGAAAAATAGTAGTTTTGAGTGAAATGTAAATTTTTCAACATAATTTTCCTATTTTATAAAATCCATCTGTCGTCAATAAATAATTGCATTTCAGAATAAAACAAAACACACACTTCAGTAAACAATATTACACGAAGGCCATGATCTGCAAGAATGATGACATATTTAGAGCTCAAATGGAATTGGTTATTAAAAATTTCAAGACTGTAAAATTAATTTAAAGGTCTGATTCTGCGGTGTGTAATTTTCTGAGTACAGCTGTGTATTGGATGTTAAAAACTACAAAACTTTAGGTGGTTTGATGACATTATTACCATTACAATGAAATATTATTATAGTTAATGCCATGCTGTGACTATTTTTCATTAATTACACTATTAATGCTATTGATGATATGAAATTGAAACGTTTTGGGGTTATATAAGTAGATGTAGAGAATATCTTAAATGAGATCTTTATTTCTATAATTTAGTGAGTGGCGGCTATATAGTATATAACTACAAAACTTACGTCAGATAATAATATTGTTATTAAAAATCAAATAATTTTTGTAGTTATTAATCAAGTGGGATTGGATCTTTTCATATATTTAATGGCGGTGTGGTGGTGCGTGATTCTCTTCAGTATTGGCTCGAGGGGGCGAAAAAATTATAGTTCCTAAGAAAAGACCAAAAGATATTACTTACTGATAAAATATGAGGCCTACAAGATTTTGTAGTCTCCTGATCATTTCAGCAAGGTCTCTTAGCAGGATGAAATGATTTTACCCTCCACATTTCAAGGTAGTTTACGAAACATGCAGCAGCTATACCAAGATGCTATGTCTATTGTTCGAAAGCATAGCAAACCTGACTTTTTTTTTGTTTTTTTTTTTTTTTTTGTTTTAACTTTCATCTATAATCCGCAATGATCTGAAATAGCTACTACTTTACTCCCACATTAAAAAGCGACTGATCGTCCTGACGTTGTTACTTGCGTTTTCGCGTTCAAAAAAAAAAAAAAAAAACTGAAGGTGTATAGGTTCAAGAAAAAGTATTTGGCATAAAAATCCATTCAGAGGGAGTATGGGAGTATATTTCATTATTATGGAAGCAAATAACTTTCAGAATGTCTGATATTCTTCATTGAAAATAATTCTGAAAAATATTTATTTGAACGTCTAATGAGCTTAGTTTGCAGCATTTGCTGCACAAGCCACTAGTAGGTACATAAATAAATAGGCAAATAGATAAATAAATAAATAATACTTCTAATATAAACTATAAACAAGCGAATCAATAAATTTATGCCTACAAATAAATAAATTAAAAAATTAATAAATAAATTTTCATTATTATTATTATTATTATTATTATTATTATTATTATTATTATTGGATTATATAAGTTACTATTATCTATTTGTTTATACCACTCCGTTAACTAGGCAGACTTAAATTTTATAGCAAATTTTATTGTATTTACTTTATTCTAATTCCATCACCCTAGTTTCTGCATTGACGTTACACGCAGTCATAGTAAATTCTCAAATGCCCTGTCTCTTCCTATGTCTCTGTCTCTTTCTCTAACATTCCCTTGAACGGAACTCACACAGAAATGTAAATATTCCAAGCCCTAGAATCAAATTTGAGCCCAGATATGTAGGCTACATACTACTTCCTTTTCAATCCGTAGAGTATAATAAAATCACGTATTCATTATTTGTCGCTCAACTGAAATGCAGAAGCCGTACAACGAACGCTTCGCTAATAGGATTGGATGGATACTGCATCCACAGATAACTAATTCAGCCAACACTTATATTAATGTGATAATGCCATTTTGTGTGCAGTTCGGAAAATGAGGCGTAAATGTAAATACAGGCTTCTGCTCTCTCTCAACGCCCTTATTTTTCTCTATTAATTCCTTTAAAGTAATTTTGTACGGTTTTATTGCATTAAAAGAGCTTCATTTTAAAATATAATGAAAATTACATAACTACGCAAAAGCTATTCTGTGGTCTCTGTTGTACAGTCACAGTGAAATAAAATGGAAAGAAGGGCTCCAATTTTCGTGCTAGCAACAGAAGGGATGCATACAGCATGATTTAGTGCCAATGTGTCGTATCCAAAATTTTCTCTCTTCACAATGACAAACAGTGAATATAAATGTATAATAGAAACTGCAATGCACCACGAGTGACTTTAGGATAGGTCTACAGCTACAGCTATTATATCATACAATTATTTTAATTAACTTTTTTTGTTACTTTATTATTTATTACAAACTGCTGAGCCATTTATACACGAATCCACACTTTCTGAAGTCGAAATTGCGATAGAAAATCTGAAAAGTACAAGTCTCCAGGTATTGATCAAATTCCAGCAGAATTAATACAAGAGAATGAAAGAGCATTATCTAGCGAAATTTATAATGTTGTACTTCCTATTTGTAAAAAGCAAATTGTACCCAACCAAAAGGAAGGAGTCCATAATTTTACCTATCTTTGAGAAGGGGAGAAAAGATTAACTGTAGTAACTTTCGAGGAATATCACTTTTCTTGACGTCGTACATAATTTTGTCCTATATTCTTTTGAGAACATTAACTCCATAATTATGTAGATGAAACTATTGGGGACTAGGCGTAATAGATCGACTATTGATCATATTTTTTGTATTAGACAGATATTGCAGAAAAAAGGAAATATAAGGGTACAGTATATCAGTTATTCATAGATTTCAAAAAGGCATATTACTCGGTTAAGAGATAAGTTTTATATAATAAAAATAACTTTATTCAATTTGGTGTTCCCAAGAAACTAGTTCGATTGCGGTAATTAAAATGTATCTCAGTGAAACTTGCAACAGAGTCTGTATAGGTCAGTTTCTATCTGATGCTTTTACAATTCACTGCGGGCTAAAGCATTATCACCTTACTTTTTAACTTTGCTCTAGTATAAGCCATTAAGAAAGTCCAGGATAGCAGATAGGGTTTCGAATTGAACGGCTTACATCAGCTCCTTGTTTATGCATATCACATGATTTTGTTATGTTAGGACAAAATCCACAAACGATTAGGGAAAACACGGGAATTTTACTTGAAGCAAATAAAGAGATAGGTTTGGAAGTAAATCCCGAAAAGACAAAGTATATAATTATCTCTCGTGGTCAGAACATAGTACGAAATGGAAATATTGTATAAACACTGGAAATTTATCCTTCGAAAAGATGGAAAAGTTCAAATATCTTGGAGCAACAGTAACAAACATAAATGACTCGCGGGAGGAATTTAAACGCAAAATAAATATGGGAAATGATTGTTATTATTCGCTTGACAAGCTTTTGTCATCCAGTCTGCTGTCAAAAAATCTTAAGTTAGAATTTATAAAACAGTTATATTATCGATTGTTCTGCATGATTGTGAAACTTGGACTCTCACTTTGAGAGATGAACAGAGGTTAAGGGTGTTTGAGAATATGCTGCTTAGAAAAATATTTGGGACTAAGAAGGATGAAGCTACAGGAGAATGGAGAGTTACACTATACAGAACTACATGCATTTTATTCTTCACCTAAAATAATCAGAACATTGAGATGGGCAGGGCATGTAGCACGTATGGGCGAATCCAGAAATGCATATAGAAAATTAGTTGGGAGACCTGAGGGGAAAATACCTTTGGGAAGACCGAGACGTAGATGGGAGGATAATATTTCAACGGATTTGAGGGAGGTGAGATATGATGGTAGGGACTGGATTAGTCTTGCTCAGGATAGGGACCGATGGTGGGCTTATGTGAGGGACAATGAAACTCCGTGTTCTCTAAAAGCCATTTATAAATATTATTATTATTATTATTATTATTATTATTATTATTATTATTATTAGTCTACTACTATTATTACTACTATTATCACTGAATCGCACTTGATAAAGCGTCGTAAAATAAATTAAATCAACAATTATTATTATTATTATTATTATTATTATTATTATTATTATTAGTCTACTACTACCTATTACTACTACTGTTATTATGACTGAATATCACTTGATAAAGCATTATTATTATTATTATTATTATTATTATTATTATTATTATTATTATTATTATTATTCTATTACTACTATTATTATCACTGAATAGCACTTGATAAAGGTTCGTAAAATAAATTAAATCAACAATTATTATTATTATTATTATCATCATTATTATTATTAGTCTACTACTACTACTATTACTACTATTATTATCACTGAATAGCACTTGATAAAGCGTCGTAAAATAATTAAATCAACAATTATTATTATTATTATTATTATTATTATTATTATTATTATTATTATTATTAGTCTATTACTACTATTATTATCACTGAATAGCACTTGATAAAGGTTCGTAAAATAAATTAAATCAACAATTATTATTATTATTATTATCATCATTATTATTATTAGTCTACTACTACTACTATTACTACTATTATTATCACTGAATAGCACTTGATAAAGCGTCGTAAAATAAATCAACAATTATTATTATTATTATTATTATTATTAGTCTATTACTACTATTATTATCACTGAATAGCACTTGATAAAGGTTCGTAAAATAATTAAATCAACAATTATTATTATTATTATTATTATTATTATTATTATTATTATTATTAGTCTATTACTACTATTATTATCACTGAATATCACTTGATAAAGGTTCGTAAAATAAATTAAATCAACAATTATTATTATTATTATTATCATCATTATTATTATTAGTCTACTACTACTACTACTATTACTACTATTATTATCACTGAATAGTACTTGATAAAGCGTCGTAAAATAATTAAATCAACAATTATTATTATTATTATTATTATTACTATTATTATTATTATTATTATTAGTCTATTACTACTATTATTATCACTGAATAGCACTTGATAAAGGTTCGTAAAATAAATTAAATCAACAATTATTATTATTATTATTATTATTACTATCATCATTATTATTATTAGTCTACTACTACTACTATTACTACTATTATTATCACTGAATAGCACTTGATAAAGCGTCGTAAAATAATTAAATCAACAATTATTATTATTATTATTATTATTATTATTATTATTATTATTATTATTATTATCATTAAGTGCTACTTCATTTAAAGTCGTTCCGTGTACATAAAGTGACTGAATTCTTGCAAAACACAAGCGGCAAAAGTAGCATCCGGCGTTTCTGTTTACCATTCAGGAATCAGTCTTACCAATAAACTCCCAGCGCACGTCTTCGAACAAAAGCAAGCAGATACATGCATCTCTTCGATTCGGAATCGCCGCTTAAACAATCGTCAGGAATGTGTGTCTTATTTGATAATTGATTGCGGAGCAATGGCTGGGCATGCACTCGTACAGTTGAAACTTTCCCCGTCTCCCCGAATCTGTTACAGGTGTTCCACTCATATATTATACACCCCGGGCTCGGGTTTCAATGTTACCGTGAAGAATGTTAAACATTCGAGAGCCGCTATCAAACTTGTATAGCATCCCAGCCAGCGCTCAAGAGTCGTGTGTATGCCGGGCATTGTGTGGTGGGGGCGAGGCGATCAGGGGCGGGTAATCGATCACAAATACTGTATACCGCGCGGCGCTAGCTGGCAGCACACCAGGCAGGGCAGTCGTCTGCTGCATGCGCTTCCTTTACATACCTGCTCGACTCCGGGCGGCTGTCCCGCTGCTGCCACATATACAAAGCTTATGATTGAGGGGGTTTTCAAGAAACTTTACACGAATTCAGAGTAGCCTATCTTACCAAACTGAACAGAAGAGGAGTAATTTGTGTGATGAAGATGATAAAAAAAGTTATTTCATACGCATTTCACAACAATTTTATTCAGTTCTTTATCAGGATATTCCTTTTGTGGATCTTCTTGGAGGAGATACTATTGTGAAATAATGATGAAAAATTAACGATCGCATTTTTTTTGTTTGTTTTTATGAACGTAATTATACTTTACACTGTTTTAATGATCTAGTCATGTAATCAAATGTGGCCAAACATACGGTGCGTGAGTTGAGACAGATGTTTCTTTTTGTTTCCTCGACTTCAAAATTTTAACCAGTTTACTTCCTTGCGCAACAGTTATTGTCACATTGGTTTGAAACTTCTCACGGAAGTCAATTAGATACAGATTACAGGAGTAAAATTTTGGAAACATTCAACACTTTTTCCTCCATTACTGTATCTTGCACAATAATGAAAATTAGTATGTGTAGAACACTGTCCTTTTGGTATACAATAAAAATATTTTTACGATTTAAAAAATTGATTTATATATATTTTTTTCAGAATTCAAAATTCACTTTGCAGTGAAGAAGCGCTTCCCTCATAACTCAAAAAGTATCCAACATTCTATCATGAAATTTTTTGTGTGTATTTATGCATGTCATATCTATAATATGATGCAAAAATCACTTCTCTACCTTGATAGATTGTTCTATATAAAAAATAAATTCATTTAAACAAATGGTCAAATATCAATATTTTCTTCCAACACAAAATAAAAAAAAATAAAAAATATTATTTATTAAGGAATGTACTTGAAAGAACATGATATTGTAAACATGAGTTTCAGCAATAAAATAAAAGAGAGAGAACACGAAAAAGTTAACAAGTTTATGAGTATGAGGGAAATGCTTCATCACTGCACAGTGAACTGCCACCGTTTTGAAAAAAAAATATATATATATACATATTTTTTTTAAATCGTAAAAAAAGTATTTCTTTTCCAAATAACAGAAGGACCGTGTTTTACACATACCAATTTTTATTACTGTACAAGATACAGTAATGTAGGAAGAAAAATGTTGAATACTTCTAAAATTTTACTGCTGTAAGCTGTACCTAACCCCTTAAATGTTGGTAAATATAATGTAATTATGTAATTAACATTTTTATGAAACATTAATATTAAGTTTCTTTGGTGCATATTCATATTGCACTTAGATTAAACATTTCTGTATCGGTAAATTCATGAATTAAAAGAAAAAAAAATATTGTGACTATCTATTTAGACTGAGCTCAGAAACCTAACAAAAATTTGAGAAAATATGAATTAAATATTTTGAAAACTTTGACGCAAGAAGCCTTTTCATTGACGTCTATATAACACATATTTAAAAAAATTTAATTTAAAAAATATTGGCTCTAATGGCAACACATTTTGTACTCATTATAGTATTGTTGGTTTGTTTATGTAGTTATAGTGTAAAATTGCAACACCCGTGATTACTAAAATGCCGTTGATATAATATATTTTTTTAAATTTTGTAACAAATACTTTGAAAGGGTTGTTGCAAGTTAAAGTGAAACTAAGACGCTTGAAATGTCTCAGGAAAATTTCTAGTTGTTATTTTATAATTCATTGGAATAGAGCATTAAAGGCAAGTTTCTGGTTTGGTTAGCCAATTATTTCAGATACGTCCACTCTTGCCTTGGATCACTTCACTTATCACGCAAGCAATTATTACATTCATCCGAAATGGTAGAACGAACGATTGCATAAACAATTACACGCTGCTATAGGTCAGATGCATTACCTTCCTCAAATTATCAACAAAGACGAAAGATCATGGAAAGCCTTAAGTTTCGAGGTCAGAGAATTGAAATGTTCAGTAATAGACTCCAGTGAATATTTTCAGTCATACAAGTGGAAGTGAAATAGGGAATAGCTCATGTTGTATGTAACAAAAATGTGTAATACTGGTATATGGTCATAATGGTGAAAAGTTCATAGTTTTCTAAAAAAAATGTTTTTGTCCCAAATGTATTCGGTAATTATTAGAGCTGAACAACGATTGAGAAAGCAAGATTAACAGCGCCTGAAAAGCCGCAAACCCGCACGACAGTACTGCCTACGTCGTTGACTGCTTGAGCAAACTTTCAATACATAGGGAGTGGTCAACTTTAGAACGTAAATCAGCGTTAAATCGTCACAGTTGTTTATACCAGACTGAATTTTTATCTGTTTTGGCAACTGTTATAGTCTATATGTACAAACAATCAATTAACCTATTTGAAAAATCATTTCTACGTTTCAGTGTAAAATAATCCGTTCCCCAATATTTATTTAATTACTAGGCCCTTATTAAAAGGCTAGAATTTTTTTCGTATTGTAAATTTTATTAGTAACAACAATGTAATTTATTCGTCACAACAATAATTCCTTTCCACAATTCGCCTTAAACGCTCTCGTCAACAATTGGATTTTCATTCAACACAGTATTCGTTATAGCACTCCACCGACGACAATGACAATTTACTTGGACTAGTACGAACAACAATGAACTGTTAATCTTAACTAATATTTACAAAGCACTATTTACAAATCAGGACTATCAGTTCTCAGTTCACAGTTCTTCTAGCTCAGTCACTCGAGTTCACAGTATCTCGAACCACAGACCTTCAGAGACAGTCCACTGTACTCGAACTCAGGTCCCTCCAACTGCGGTCCACTGCACTCGAACTCAGGTCCCTCCAACTGCGGTCCACTGCACTCGAACTCAGGCCTTCGGATGCTGATACAGTTGCGGACGCACACTCGAGTCGAACTCCGGTACACAAGACTGGCTTGCTTGTTCTGGCTTTCTCACTGACTGGCTGACTAATCAACTGAAAACTGCTGTCGTTCCTTCGCGACCGTAATTTATAACCACAGCGACGTAGCCTCGAAAGTTCGAATTCGCGAGTCTTCCACTTCGACGGATTTCTCGGCCTCTCTAGGCAAGCAGAAGATGCGCGCGCAAACTCCCTCTCCACTCTCTCGCCGCGCGCCGTCCCAAAGTGCTCCGCGCGATCTTCTCTCTTGCGGGACGCTGGTCGTGAGTTCGAATCTCACGTCGCTGTCACAGTATGTTTCAGATAAAGTGTACAATCTCAAGTTGAAAAGCTATATTAACGCTTTATTTAACGTTATGTATCATGTTTCTTAGAAATGCAAATTTATTTGAGAATTTGTTTTCTTCGTATTTATATAGCCATAGGTAATATCTGATAATAGAACGAGAACATTTTGATAACTATGATACTGTTTTGTTTTGTATTTTTGTGTCAATTAAACATCTGTAATGTTATTTATTCCAATTAGTTACGTTATTCAATGTTACGAAATATTTTCATATCGTGTCGACCAAGTGCTATTTAGAGAATGATGAGCAAGACTCGAAGAGCACGAGAGTTACGCACGAGAATCGAAAAACAAGTGCAACGAAAACAGCGAGCGAGAGCGGCAGTTAGTTTTATTCATATCTAGTGTTCAGTGTGTATTTCGCCCCTTACCGGAACGCAGTAGAAAAATGAAGAAAATTCTGCACGAAGTATCCTCTAAGAACAAACATAACGAAGTTTTAAACGTTTGAAATATTCAATGCATTATCTAAATTTTCCCGCGATAATCTTTCAAATTCAGGCAACCATGTCGCTGGTATATCAGGTGCACGCGAAAATAATTTAGATGTCCGGGACGTGAGGCCCTCTGCTTATTTGCAAGCCTGGTATAGAAACAAATCTGGATGACTTCCCTGTGTAATGTGTATTTAAGAACGATTTATTAAACCCATTTTGATTCTTGCGTATACTACTTTTAACACTTGAATATAAGTAATTGATTAACTAGCGGACTTACTCGTGTTAATTAGGGAAGTTTGTGCGGCTTACAGCTGTTTCGGTGCTTATCACACCATCCTCAGAGCCTACTAGATCTCGGCGTCATCTCGAACTTCTCTCCCTGTTATGAGGGTGAGTTTGATTGTTGAAAGGTGTTGAAAAGTGGAGTCAAATAGTGTGTGTGTGTGTACTGAAATTGATCTGTGTGTTGAGAATTTGATCAGGGTGTGTTTTAGTGTGTTTATATATTTCGTATTGTTCTAGTGTGTTGAGTTTTTGGTTCTTGGGTTGTATGTGTAGGATTTCCATGTCCGTATTTATGTTATTGTATGTATGGTTAGCATTGGTTATGTGATCGGCGTATGTAGATGTATTGTGTCCTGTGGTTATAGCTTTAATGTGTTCTTTGTAGCGTGTTTGGAATGATCTGCCTGTCTGTCCAATGTAGAACTTGTCGCAGCTATTACATGTGAGTTTGTATACACCTGTATGGTCGTATTTATTTGTTTGTGTTTTTTATGTGTTGACATGTCTTTGTAGTGTGTTTTCTGTTCTGTATGCTATGATGTATTTCTGCTTCCTGAATGAAGATGAGATCTTATGTGTGCTTTTGTTTTCATATGTTAGTGTGATGTATTTCTTGCGTTCTTGTGTTTGTGTTGTGTTTTGAGTGTTTTTATGTTTGTTAAGTTTTTGTTTTGTCTTTCTTATGATGTTGTCTATTATGTTTGGATTGTATCCGTTTTCTTGTGCTATGTAGCCTATTTGATTGTGTTAACTTCTTCATTGTAGTGTTGTTGGCTCATGGGTATGTTGAGTAATCTGTGTGCAATTGTCCTGAATGCAGCATGTTTGTGTTGTTAAATGCCGTGACCTATTGTGGTGGACAATTATTGTTGGCCACCGGTGGATCTCCTAAACCATGACCCGAGGGTTCGCGAGCGTGGGTTGAATCCCGATTGGGCTCATTACCTGGTTGGAATTTTTCATAGGTTTTCCTCAGCGGTAAGACGAATGTCTGGTAATGTCATGGCGAGTCTTTGGCCTCATATCGAAAAATATCGTAACATAAGATTACCTTACATTTGATACACAGTTGTAAAACAACTGGATACAAAAAATTCTTACTTACTGTTGTAAGTCGAGCAGAAACATTTTTCGTGTCAGATGAATCGACAAGCCACGCTAAATCCTGACATATTTTATACATGCGTTAGCCGCCTTTCCTTCCCTTCTGTTTCGCATTAGATAGCATTGCTGATGGGAATGCGAGTGCGTAGGGTGTTACGAATGTGTTCAACAAATGTTGGTGAAAATATTGCTAACGCTCACTGTTGAGAAGCAGACGCTGGCATGCGGGAACGTCTGCTCAACTGCAGTGCGAGAGCAGGCAGGCTATTCCTGGGTCTGCGTGAAATACTGCCAATGGGACAAGTGAGAAACAACTGAACCAGGTACGGTAATGGAGAAGGAGGCGGAATAGCAGGAAAGGAGAGAAATAGCGTTAAACGCAGTAGGAGAAGCAAAATAAGAAGTTCAAGTGAAAAGTTTAAGAAGAATTGAAAAGTACGAAGTGATAGGGAAGAAGTAAAGTAAAAAAGGAGAGAATATAGTAATTAAAAATATGGAAGGTGAAATGAGAAAGAAAAAAGACAGAGGGACATGAAGAGAAGATATAAAGTAATTGAAATAATTCAGAGAGAATTTAACCATATTTTCTTTAAGTCCGTCACAAACTTATCTTATATTACAATGTGATGTTTTTATTTCATTTTACTAGATGAACGTTTTCGGTTTTATAAACCATCTTCAGATCACTGCTACCTCTATTGAACTCTTGTGTTGATATGGAATGGGTTACATTAACCATATTGTATTAAAACGTAAAATATAAATATGAGATAAAACAGTAATGAATACACACATTTAAAATGATGACATATTAAATTAAATTAATCTAAGTTGAAGGTTTTGCAGCATATACAGTTCTTTCAGATGCGAAACAATTATTTTCTTATGACCTTATACACAGTGACTAATCATGAGACTGCATTTACAAGTAGTCTTATAATTATGAAACAACTACTAGTTAAATATATGTATTCATTAATGTTTTACCTCATATTTATATTTTACTTTTTAATACAATATGGTTAATGTAACCCATTGCATATCAACACAAGAGTTCAATAGAGGTAACAGTGATCTGAAGATGGTTTATAAAACCGAAAACGTTCAACTAGTAAAATGAAATAAAAACATCACATTGTAATATAAGATAAGTTTATGACGGACTTAAAGAAAATATTGTTAAATTAACAAAACTTATAGGAACAAAAATGGGTATAAAATTACTATTAAATACGAGAAAAATTCGTACCGGCACCGGGAGTCGAACCCAGGACCTCTCAGCTCTGCGCGCTGAGCGCTCTTACCAACTGAGCCATGCCGGAACACGATCCACGGCCCCGGCCGAACCCCTCTCGTAATGCTATTTTACGGTCTTGAGACTGCACTGCACTTGAGACGATACACGCCATATATGCAGGAGCGCATATTTGAATGACTTTATGGCCATATTCAACATCAGTTTCATGACAACTGCTAACAGTTAATACATCAAACATTCATATGTACGAGAGAGGTTCGGCCGGCGCCGTGGGCCGTGTCCCGGCATGGCTCAGTTGGTAAGAGCGCTCAGCGCGCAGGGCTGAGAGGTCCTGGGTTCGATTCTCGGTGCCGGTACGAATTTTTCTCGTATTTAATAGTAATAATACAATAGACTAATTCATATTAGTCGTGTAATATTCAATGAGGTGGGCGAGACCTCATACATATGAATATTTGATGTATGGGTATAAAATTTAAAAAAGTCAGAGAGAAGGTATATTATAGAAGAAATGAAAGAAGATGGAGCGAAAATATAATGCAATTAAAAGAACATTGATAGGAGATTATAGAACAGGCAGAAAATGAAGAGAGAATATGGAGCAATTAAAAAGAGACGGTAAAAAAACATAAAACATTATAAGACGGAGGAAGATATAGGATTATTTAAAAATTATGAAAGGTAGACACAGAGAAATTAAAATAACAGCACGAGAAGTTACTGACGAATTAAAACTAGATGAAGAGAAGATACATTCAAGGAACGGTTGAAAAGATTAGGCTGAGATTTAATAATAATGTCGATGCAATGTATTTATTTAAGTTGTATTATGCAATTAATGCAAAAAAAAAAGTAAATAAAAAAACTAGGTTACAACCGTCAAATTACTCTTTAAGGAACGAACACTCATATAAATTGAGGGAAAGAAGACAGAGGACGGACACTGGAAAGTTTTCTTTTCTCAATCGTACTATTAGGGACTGGAATGCTTTACCTGCAGACTTACTAAAGGCTTTACCAATAACCAAAAATGTATTTAAAAATAGGCTTAAAGGATTTTACTGATAGACGGTAGTATATTATAGACACTATTTAAAGGATGATATTTTGTTATTGAAGTGTTGTAAGAGTGAAGAAGTGTGTTGTATCAGTGAAGAGTGTTGTGTCAGTGAAGAGTGTTGTGTCAGTGAAGTGTGTTGTGTCAGTGAAGTGTGTTGTGTAAGTGAAGTGTGTTTCTATCCGTGAAGCTTTATAGTTTATAGTGGCAGTGCAAAGTATTTCAACAGTGAAATGTTTTTGAAATGTTAGTGAAATCAGGACAGAATCAGTGAAATGTGTCGTAGTTCCACTGCAGTGAGTGAATTGACAGCGAAATGAGTGTAGTGCTAAAAGGTACTTGTGCAGGTATGAACATACATTCACGGGTTTTAGTTCGAACTTAGGGTGAAGATACAAATTATATTTACTTTAAATGTTATTTTAAGTGATCGTGCTCCATTTAGTTTCGGATTCTCCCTGTTATTATTATTATTATTATTATTATTATTATTATTATTATTATTATTATTATTATTATTATTAATTGTGTTTATTATTGTCATTATTGAGTGTAATTAGTTACCACTGCCACCGGGTATATACCCATCTGCAGTGTGAATAAATACATACAGACAGGGAGACTTGTAATAACGTAAGCTGTTAATGGTTGGTTTTAATAGAAATATATTTACATATGTCAGGTTTACTTTCGCATAGGTATGCTTTATAGTCTAGTCTTTATTAATGAGTCCTAGGTTTACAGCAATTATTTATGTAAAGTTATACTTCATTTAGAACCTAAATGTCTCACATCTGTTGGTCTAAAGCATAGCATAAATTTTGGCCCTCGGTTGTACAATGCTTTAACTAAATTACACCCAGAACTTCTAACATGCAACCCACTAACATATAACAAGA